>NW_022103906.1:31751276-31752003 GCF_000313985.2 Echinops telfairi
TTATCTAATAGAACGAATGACCCTTATCCACATCCAGCTAAACAGAAAGCAGTCAGCTGCTCAAAAGACAAGGTCAACATTATATATGAAATTGAAAGTATCTCCCACTTGGGTGTGTAGAGCCGATTTCCATCGGATGCAACAAAAAGAACAGAATTGCACTCCTGTGTAATTGGGGCAAGGAAGAGGGAGAGGAGCTGGCAATAGGCAACCAGGCATTCAAAGCCTCTTAGGCTGCTGTCTTCTCCAGGGCTTCTAAGTAGCATGATTCAGGTGTTGGGGAAGGAGGCTTGATAACAAGAAATAGTTATACATTGTAGGTGAATTTCAACAATTGTTTGACAATGAGAGCTAGCAGAAGAGCAGGACAGGAAAAGACGAGACTGCGATTGACCCGCCAGCAGATGCCTTACGATGGCACCTGCACTACTTTCATCAAGCTGACCCGTGCCGAGGAGCTCTGGACTAGCTGGGCGAAGCCTGGGTATAACCTGTACCAGAGTCATGGAGCAGATCGCTGGCACTAAGTAAAGGAGCCAGCAGAGGTCTGAGGACAGAGGAGGTCTTCCCTGGGCAGCTGTTGTGTGAATCAAATGTGCTGACTTGAGAGGCCAGAGACCTAGAGAAACCTGAGAGGGAAGGTCAAAGGCAGGGAGGGCCTCTGGATTCCAGGAGTTGGTGAGTAAATAACTGATTAGACCGAGTCTTCTGCAATATAACTAGATAT
>NW_022103906.1:31752715-31755799 GCF_000313985.2 Echinops telfairi
GCTCACAGTTTTCATCAAAGGGTTTGGGTGTACCGGCTTGGGGCAGACCCCAATGGCTTGTGGTGCGGTGATTAGGACCCAGCAGGTGCTGCATGGGAGAACGATGAGTCTGTCTGCTGTCATGCGGCTTCACAGCCTCAGAAACCTTATGAGGCTTCCCTTTTCTGCCCCAAAGTGTTGCTGTCCGTGAGAATTGGCATGACGGCCATGCATTTGGGGTTTGGCTGCTGAAGTTCAACATCTCCCTAACATTCAGTGATGGTATCCGCTGGGCTGTTGTCATCAGAGTGCTTGAGGAGGGCTTGAGCATGTGTTTTTCAAGGTGTTGCAATCCATTCTGGAGAGCAGGTCAGCAGTTGTAAGGGGAAGAGGGTTCTAGAAAATGCCAGCAAAGAGAACAATTCACAAGTCATCGACTATCTCTATTTTGATGGTGATAGGAACATATTTCTACATGAGAATAAGCCAACCGAAAATACTATTTCTCTGAGGTCTACTCCCTTGAGATCTGAGTCTGCCCCAAGGTCACTCGAAACAAGAAGGGCTTTCCTGTCTGGAGACTGCATGAAAATCCATATAATCGTTAAATCCTTTTTGCTCACCTCCTCCAATAACTATATTGCCTTTGTAGACACTCAGATCTATAGGCTGGAGGAATTCCAAAGGTTTTGAAATCAAATTCATTGCTGTTACTTCTCAGTCCTGGGGAGCCTCGGTCCTGCTGAGTATGGGCTCTTCATCTGAGAAACAGAAAGCCTGCGGCTCTGACTGCTTGGCGCCCGCCCTGGGTCACTTGGTCATTTGCACATTTACTCACCATTTCACGTGCATTTCCCGAACACCGATAGGACTCAGGCTATGTCCAGGCACAAAGCACTCAAGATGGGAAACTGAACAACACAGTGACAGTTCCAGTCCTGTGAAGAAGATGGACAATAATTGAGGAAAGCATTTTTTGGCGGGGGAGGGGGCTGGTAACAGTTCACAGCAAAGAAATACAGCAATAAGATAAATAATCGAGTGGATGCTTGGGGGATGAACAAGAGGCAGAGCGCTAAAGCAAATGAGCAGGATCAAAAGTGAGGCTGATGAGATATCACATTGTATAGGTCCTCATAGACCACTGGCAGAAGTTTTCATTTCCTTCTAAGTGCTCTTGGTGTTTCCGTCTCCTCTTATGTATCCAAATACTTTGCAGTTTCTCTACTTAAGGGGGCGTTTCATTTTCGTTCTAGGTCACCGACTCTTTTCTCTGCACGAGCGTGAGCCTCATCACTGTAATTCCTGTGAATCTTCCCCTTTCCACTTCCTTTGTTTAAGTCCATATTTCTCAAGCCACCAACAGATTTCAGAATAGCATTCATTCTGGCAATTCTACAGCAAAAACATGAGACTCTTACTATTGACACCATCAAACAGCTGCCCGAGGTTTCTTTAACATTCTTGGCACAAGTGGATGGGAGGACAGGCTTGGAGTTGAGAGAGAAAACAAGTTCAGGAGCAGCATGCCAATGCCCACTGGAAGTGAGAGTGCGAAAGGGAAGACCTCAGATGGGCTCAGGCTGTAAGCGGGGAATGGAATTGACAAGCAATGCCTTTCGGTCTCCATTTCAGAATAAAGGATTCTGTTCCTTGATTACACTTTGTCTAACGGGGCAAGTAGGACCGTGGTGGCATATTGGTTAGATTTGGGGGCTGCTAACCACAAGGTCAGCAATTCTAAACCACCAGCCAGCTCCAAGAGAGAAAGATGAGGCTTTCTCCCCCTGTAAACAGTTTTATCTGCTCTGTCCTTCTGGGTGGCTATGCGTCAGCATTGACTCAATGGGAGTGACTTGGGTATTTTGGTGGGGTTTTGGGTTTTTTTTGTTTTCAATTGGTCAAGTAAAAGAGCCAGATTGCTAAAGTATGGGAAAGGAAGACGGCGGTGGGAGTCAGGATGTAGAATTCCCAGACGTTGAGAATCAGAGGAGTCAATGAACATGGAGGAGATCCAGGCTAAGCCGCTGAGAGGAATGGGGGTCACAGTGAGCATAATGCATACACACAGGGAGGGAGGCTCCTTCCAGGAACTCTGTGGTCTGCCTGGACTGTGACGTGAGCTTTGGGAAAGCAGTAGATGAAGAAGTAAACATCAGATGTAGGTGACAGCTGGCTATCTACCAGAGCAGTTTCTATTTAAGCCTAAAGTCAGGCGAAATGACTCAAAGATGTTCACCAGGGAAAGCACATCTTATGCAGTGGAACAACAACAACAGCACTCTCTCCAGGCAACAACAGGAAGGCAGGACTGGAAGGGAGCAGAAGTGGAGACGGGAGACTTGTTGACTTTTAGTTGGATTGTATTTTCTTGTGTTTCCGGGTGCGGAAAAAGTATTGTAGCACAAGCTGGCATTTTGTATATCATTTAGTTTAGAGGCATTTTGTATATCATTGTGTATTTCCCCTTCAAAAGAAAAACTTACAATAGAAATGCAACACATTATGGTGAAGGATCATACAAAAGGAAGGTAAAACTAGCTACAAAAACAGCAGCATCCAAATAGACACAAACATCTCAGCGATGAAGGCAGGGTCTGTAGTAAACGTTGGAGAGGGTGAATCTGTAGAGCACGGCCTGAGTGAAGAATGTGGACTTCGTAAGGGATGTAAACGACCTCTGGATCTGTTCACTTCAAGTGCTTAAGGACTGCGCTTCCAGGGAGCTAATGGAGCAGCTTCCAAATGCAGCTAGTTTAATAGCAATACCTAACCATGAATGCAGTCTCATGGGGTCACTTCTGACCCAGAGTGACCATATCAGACAGAGCAGAGCAGCCTTACAGGGTTTCCAAGACTGAAACATCTGATACTTACAAAGTTTATATTTAATGCCTTGTAAAAGTAAGAGGAGCTTTTATGGGATTGTTACTCAAAGTACTTGACTGCCAACCCAGGTTGATAGGTGGAGCCACCAGCCCCTCCATGGGAGAAAATGGCGGCAGTCTCCCTCGCTAACTCTCATGGTCTCGGAGACCTTTTGGGGCAAGTGTATTCTGCCCTCTAGGGTCACTATGAGTCAGAACCAAATAAACAGGGACGGTT
>NW_022103906.1:31755899-31761372 GCF_000313985.2 Echinops telfairi
TCAGTGAAGATGTGTCTTTATTACATTTAATAAGTTAACACAAAAGCACTAATTCCTTCCTTACAT
This sequence comes from Echinops telfairi, assembly GCF_000313985.2. NCBI lineage: Eukaryota > Metazoa > Chordata > Mammalia > Afrosoricida > Tenrecidae > Echinops > Echinops telfairi. The sequence goes on from NW_022103906.1 coordinate 31,755,966, forward strand.
GAATATTTTCAATTTAGGAAAGCTGTATGCCTTTTTATCTAGTTAAGAATCAGTAGAAAATTGGACCTTTAAACAGATATGATAATTATAGAACACAATTCTAAATTGAATGGTAGGGGAAGAGGTGCCAGAAGCAAATACTCAGCTTAGATTACACCTGGTTATTTTTGCATTATTATTTTTAATGTGTTTTGACACCTCAGCTGTTGCATGTAGACTCACTCTGATCTTCAGAGCCCACATTTTGGGTTAGATAATTCAACTGTTTAAATGGCTCGTGCTCCTGTCATATTATTAGGGTAGGGTGGAAGTGGGGAAGTAATGTGATACAGAAAAGGGAATCTTCATTCATTCAGTCAGTCATTATTTCCTTCACAGTTGCTAAGTCCCTCTTATGCGCCAGACCCCGGGCTAGAGGCCAGAGTGAATGTTGAAATGTCTCTAATTCACCTTCTAACCTCCGTGGGTTTAAAACTGGAGAAGGTGTGTGTGGGAGGAGGGTACATACACATATTGCCATTACTAAAATATGTCTAACAAAATATTCTTTTGCACTAGGAATATAGGAGGCATTTTGGGAATTAAAAGAGATTAAATATCAGTTCCCACTTGGAGTTGACATCAGGATATATGAACAGTGATGACAACGTTCTTCAGAGCGGAGAGATCAGTATGATTAAAGGTCTAGCGATGGAGGCGAATAGAAGCATAGTCATAATAGTCCAGTCTGGAGCGTAGGGTAGGGGTGCAGATGAGATAAGGCTAAGAAGACAGATTAAGATCAAATAATTAATAACCTTGAATGTCCGGTGGAGCTGAACTGTATTTGATAGCTGCTGGCATTTCTTTAAAGCAGAGGGATGGCCTGCCTCATCTCTGCTTTGGGAGGATGATATGGCATGTACTGTGTGATGGATAGAGGTGGGGAACTTCTGAAGCCAGGAGACCAGGTTCAATGGATGGAGATGCCTGAGCAAGCTCCTGTAGGGTCTGAGGGAGAGTGGTCAGGCGGAGAGGGATACAGAATTGGTGAAAGATACATTGTTCTTTCTACAGTACAGTATGCTCTCCTACTTTCAGCAAAATGAAAAGGTGCCAAAGCTTTAGAATTCTCAAACACACGTTGGCAAGGCCTTGGGAACACTAACTGGAAAAATATAAATTTAATGAGTTATATGAGTAATAATTTAAATTTCTATTTAATCTCAAACCCAACAAGAAAAGTAGCTGATGAACATTCACAGCAGTCTATTTACATCCTGTAGGGCAATCCTCTCTTCAGCTGGGACAGGCTTTTGCCCATTACTGTTATTAATGAAACTAATAAATGGAACATTGTCTGAAGAAGCTTGGTTAACTCTTCATCATAACTGCCTGGGATCCAAAAAAGATGAGCCTAACTTCAAGAATGAAATTATTTGTGCTCTGCTGCCTCCGTTTATGCATTATGGGAGAATTTATTCTTTGGAAAATTAGGAATTGACTTGGATTTCTAATTTCAGAGGTAGCTACTGCATTGGGAACTACGTAACTTGATAGAAAGGTATCCCTGTCTTAGAGCAGGAATCTGTCCCAATGACTGTACTAAGTCTGCTTTGACATAATATGCTATTTTCTGATAATGTTTTCATTATTGTTGCCTTTTCTTATCAGTCTCCTTATAATTCTTATAACCCCCGGCCCCCCCTGTTTTTCCTTTGGGGCTTGGCAGGGGAATGATAATATCAGCTAATTATGTGCTCCAACATTGCATGTAATGTGATTATATTACTACATGATTCAACCAAACCTGGACTGCTATACATTTGGCTGGACACAACTTGGATTTGTTATAAACGGGGGACTGCTCGTATCGAACCAGTGTCCTCACTTGTGAGACACTGACCGAGAACAGAAGATTCGCCACAGCAGAGCACCGCTCCAACCCCAAGTCACTCAGCTCTCCTTTCGCCGCAGTTGTGGCTCATGGAGAGAACTGACAGTGTCTTCCAAGGCCACTCAGCAATTCGTTTTCTTTCTTCATTGCTCGGAGGCCCTTCATTGGTACTGATTGAAGATCTCTTTTGTGTTTCGTCTGAGCTCAAGAACCAGCGCAGTATATTTCAAGAGCTCAGCACAGTGTTTTCATAAGACTCTAGGAACTGGTACCCATTATGCTAGTTCTTAAATAGCCTTGGTCTCTCTCACTGGCTTGCAGTCATTGACCAAATAAGGGATTCTTTCCCAAAGATGCAAATCAGACAAAACCTGCTGAGTTAGTTAATTGTGCCAGCCTGGCCAATAATCACATGTGGGGCTAATTGAAAGGCTGGGGGATAAATGGGTGGTGAAGCCTCACATTTCTAGTTCTCGGGTCTCTTGCTTTGTGATGGTCGCGCCAGGATGCAGCTGCCTTAGCAGTTCCCTGCTTCAGCTTGCAAGATTGACATCCTACAAGACATCCCCAAGGAGAAGCCGTATGGACCTATCCCGATGCAGCCCTGGGTGCTGGAGCAGCCGTGTGGAGACCCCTCCTAGTGCTGAGATGCTTATTCGTTTACTGACTCAGCTTTCCTCCTGCAGTCGGCATCATTGCCTCTGTTTTGTGAGGTGGAGGACTTTGTGGACTGGTGTTGGGTTAATGGGTTAATGTTGGACTTGTGAGCTTGGGCAGCATTGGGTTGGGATGTTTTCGTGATGCACACTTTCTTTACATAAAACTCTCTCTTATACGTGAGTCGCCGTGGATTTGTTTCTCCAAAGTACCTAGACTAATACACTGCCCTTTAACAAATGGGGAAAAAAGTTTTGTTTGGTTCTAAATGTATAATTTTAACTCCACGCCCCTCCCCCCAAAATAAACTTTAATTTTAATGCTGTTACCGATGAACCTACTTTTCCTGCAGTAGATGGGATTCTATAAACTTGAATGTGAGTGGAGATTAAAGCATACAAATAAACTGTCAGGCTCACTCCAGGTGGAATATCCCAAGTGAGGATTTTCTCATTCTTTAATATTCTCTAATATTAAATGAGCATCTCCCACATAAAAGACATTGGAGAAATTTTGGTATAGAAAGGTGGCATTATCCTGGATTATAAAAAAGACATTATCCTCATGTTCAAGAAATAGAGTTGGGGCCAAGTGAAACCTTGCGCAAAACTTTTGACCTGTGTGTCTCAAGTGTGCATTGTGTATATAAAGGCAGAGAGAACGAAAGAAACAAGGATGCTGCCCGTTCCATACATTTTTAAAAACATTTTTATTTACATCTCTTATCACAATCCATACATTAATCCAGTGGGTCAAGCACGTTTGCACATATGCCGTCTCCTGCCACCCCTTAAGTATCCTTGAAAAACTTCTTAACTTAAAAATACTGTCATCAACCCTAGTGATTTATTTATGTATTTTTAGAAATATGGAATTGTGTTGTGCTGCCAATAGAAACATTATTTACTAAAACAGAGCTTTTGTTTGGAAGGCGTGTGTGATAGTTACAGTAGCTAAGTTGCTTCTTAGACCTGAGTACATAATGAACCAAAATGGGCAATAACTTGAATTTGAAGTCTATTTTTACAAACTATGACAAGTACGAATACATTTACTGAAATAGCTAATGGGCCAGTGAAATGGTGGCCTCGCTGTTCTCAGATTCCAGCTGGCAAACTGTTGAATGGTTTGAAATGCGTGATCAAGCAGCTCTGTTTTGTAAATAAGAATCTTGATTTCCTTTGCAGTTCCACGTGAAAGGGAAGTAGCCAGCCTCAGGATTAACCCTTTTGAGGGTGCTTTGGTTCCGTGGAGTCCTGTTCATTCAGTGAGGCTAAGGCTAGTGGGCTCAGCCAGAAACTCTGTCCTTGTGTTTGGTCTCTTTACTGCGTAGCTGTGTGATCTCTGCTTAACCTCTTCTCTGTAAAATGAAGAGTTGGGCTTAATGATCCACCAAGTCCCATGTAACATTGTCTTTTCCATCTAGTTTTCTTCTTAGCCTGTGTAATCATTTCCTACGATACTGTGTACTTGGATTGGAATTAAACTTCCAGAAGGGGAGCGGGTAGCAGATTGTCCGAGTCCTCTTTCAATGATGAATCCACCCTGCCTTGGGCCCATAGGAAGAGTTTTAGTCTCTTTTCTGTATGCTCTTTGCCCACCTGTGGACTCCTGGAGTCCAGAGGCATTGTAAGGATACAATACAGGTTTGTGCTCGGAGTGAAAAAGCATTGTACTACTATTTGTCTTAAGTGTGCCCCAATTCTCTCTCTTCTCACAGCCTGAGCTCAGCAAGTGAACACGGGAGAAACTGAAATCATCTTTGTTTACTTCTCTTCACACCCAGGACTCACTCGCAGTAACTCAACGTCGACACTTTCAGACACTTTCCTTCCCTCTCCCATCCCTCCATGGCATCCCATAACCATCCTTACATTTCAAGTATATATCTAGCAACTTTGCTATCTTTTTAGCTCTCAGACATGAACGTTCTTCAGTGGAGTTTGGGGCCATAGGCCACTACAACACACTTACCCTCACACACAACCATTGATTGTATTATTCTGAATTGTCACTTATTCTTTCAAGGTGCAGATGCCACATGAGTGGCACTCACCATCCTTGCAACCACATCACAGGGTCTGTTTTGTTAATAGGGAGATAGGGCCTATCAGACCAACTTTCCCGTAAAGACCCACAATAACGCAGTACTCACTGCCATTGAGTTTATTCTGACTCATCGTGAGACTGTCCAAGGTCCTGAGAATCTTCAGAGAGGAAGAGAGTCTCATCTTTCTTTTGAGGAGCAACTGGTCTGTTTGACCTGCCAACCTTGTGCAGTAGCCACTCAATGCTCGCTGAGCAGCCCCGTCAGTCTCCTTACGGTGACCATACAGTCTGGGAAAACAAGCACTCTTGAAAGCCAGAAAGAGTAAATGAAAGTGGTAGAAATAGTAGAGGGGCAAACACTGAAAAGAACAGAATGCCTTTGGGTGGGATGGCCAATTCCAGGGTTTTTGCACGTCAGCGATCCCTCTGAGCTAACCGGCCTTGCCGGCTAAAATTCCAATAACAAGCCAGTGTCCTGGTCTGGACGCATCAGAGAAGAATTCTTGGGGGAGCCTAACAGCTAGAAAGCAAAGGGGAAATCCTAGAAAGAATAAAACTAGAGGGGAGTGGTCTCATCTAAAATGTACCCGGAACTCTGTTGCTGTCTGTACTTGACACATAAACAACACCTTTGTGAGGCCAGCTCTCAGTGCCCCGTGCTGACAGACAGACCTTCCAGAAATTTCAGTGACTGCTCCGCACAAAGGAGAATGTGTTTGGAGTTGCACTTGATCAAAGTTAAATACCTGCTTTCAGAAAGAAGAAAAAAAGCCCATTTGGGAGGAATGTACTAGAATCCAGAGATTACACAGTGTATGATTCATT
>NW_022103906.1:31763263-31764778 GCF_000313985.2 Echinops telfairi
CTTGGGGAGGTTCTCTCTGGTCACAGTGAATTTTTTTGTAAAAGCAGTTTTGCTTGAACCTCGTTGTTGTTTGTGATGGCTAATTTAAGAGAACAGCGTGTAGCTGTGAAATTTTGTTTCCTGCTTTGGAAAAATGCTACAGAAACTGTTGTGGTATTGAACACAGCTTACAAGGACAGTGCTATGGGAAAAACTCAAGTGTACGAGTTCTTGTTTCAAAAAAGGTGAAATGTCGATTAATGACAAACCTCATTCTGGACGTCTGTCAACGTCCCAAGTGGACAAAAATGTCGACTCATAGTACATTTGGAGTTCATTCCACCAAGGCAGACTATTGATCAAACTCTCGATTTAGAGGTTGTGAAAAGATTGCTTAACAGTGTGACCAAAAAGGCCTGATTTGTGGCTGATGGGCTGGTTTTGCCACCACAACATTGCACCTGCTCATGCAGAAATCTCAGTGCACCAGTTTTGGACAAAAACAAACAAACAACCCCTCCAAAACCCAGCATTCCTTTCTTGCCCCATGCACCTTACTTCCTGACCTCTCTCCATGAAACTTCTTGTTGTTTCTGTAAAGAGGGACATGAAAGGACAGGGATATGATGGCGTGGGAGAGGTAAAGAAAAAATAAGGGAGGTGCTGTCAGCCATCCAAACAGATAAGTTTGGAAAAAGTTTCCAAGAATGGAATTGCAGAGTTGACAGATGTATTAAGTGTAATGGAGAGTACTTTGAAGGCTGTGGTAGTTACATAATCTTGTGTCACTTTGGGACTGGAGAGGATTAAGAGTGAAGGGTAGAGTCTAGCCTGTCAATCCGATCACAAACAATGACGCCTCTGTGTGGGCATGGCCTTCTCCTGAGAAGATGGGACCTCGTGAATTTCCTCCTTGGAGGCAGGAGAGACTCTCTGGTCACTTCCTGCTAGACATCCCTCAGGAGAAGCCACATGGGCCTACCTTGATGCAGCACTGGGAACTGGAGGAGCCTCATGGAGAACGCTGCCAGCACTGAGATGACTTTGCACCCGCTGGCCTGTGGGCTTTCCGTGTCATTGCATGTGCTTCATGAGTCTGAAGATGACTTTATAGATTAGTATCGGGCATATGGGCTAATTTGGGCTTATGGACTTGATTTGGACTAGAGTAGGATGTTTTCTCAATATTCAGCTGCTCTTGTATATAAATCTCTGTTTTATGTACACATATGTGTGTCTATGAATTTGTTTCTCTAGTCTACCCGGACTAACACAAAAATGATTAGGTTGTTTTGTGAAAAAAAAAATTAAATAAATAGCTTTGAAAAAAATTCCATTTTTACTTTTTAATCATTTTATTGGGGCTTGTACAACTCATCATAATCCATATATGTTATTCTGGGTACTTTAGAGAAACAAATCCACAGATATTCATGTATAAGAGAGAGCTTTATATAAAGGTTAAGTGCACATCAAGGAAACATCCCAACCCAGTGCTGCCCAAGCCCACAAGTCCAACATTAACCCATTAACCCA
>NW_022103906.1:31765796-31768553 GCF_000313985.2 Echinops telfairi
CAGGTGTGTTTTTTTGTGATTGATAGTTTTAAGAAGTACTGGCCAGATAGTTGTTAAAATGCCCCTTTTGGGATTTGTGTGATTTTCTCTCATGATTAGATTTAGGTTATTGGTTTCTAAATGGAAGGCTACAAGGGTCATGTGAAATTTTCTTCATAACATCTCAAGAAGACATATTAGCAACATGGCATATCACTGCTGATGGTCAACTTGATTACCTGGCTCTTGTAGAGTATGTCAGGAAACTCCTGTGTAACACCCCCTCCCACCTCCATATTGTTCTCTTTGTAAGGAAATCACACTTCAGGAGTCGAGTCATGTTCCATCTCCTGAAGGGGAAAGTATCCACATAGATTATTTTGGAATTTTTGGCATTGGGGCATTTGTCTATTGTCTCTCTTTATTTAGTATTTATTTAAATCAGTTGGGGGTCTTGGTGGCATAGTGGTTGAAGAGTTGTGTGGAAACTGTAAGGTAAGGAGTTCAAAACCACCCGTTGCCAACAGGAAAATATATCCTTGTGGAAAAAAATAGAATGCTCCTTACTCCCTTCAAAATTGAGTTTTAGAAACCCCTAGGGGTCATTCTACTCTAGTCTGAAGGTCGCTGTGAGTGGAATTGTCTGGATGACAGTGAGTTTGTTGGTTTCTTTGGTTGGCTATAATCCAATACGAACTTTTGGCTGAAAGTGTTTTAGTTTGCGCCATTGGACTCTTAGTTGGCTCCTGGGCTCCTTTAATATGCCCACATAAGTCCCTGGTTTTTTTCCTTTTTTTTTTCCTTTCTAGCACATTGAAAGACTCATTTTATAAATGTCCTGCCCCAGTCCGAAAAGCAGCCATTTCTCTAAGGAGTCTATTTCCCTATTTTGGAGAATGATATTAAAAGCAAGGTCTGGATGGGAAGTTTTATGCTTACTTTGATTAATTTTTGTCCTTTTATTACATCTGGTCAAACTCTGAGACTTTTTCTTATTCTTTCTTTTATTTTTTTCACACTTAATCTGTGCTCCTTAAATTCATCATTTCATTCTGGTAAGAGTCCTAAATGCACCCTCCCTCTCCCAATATATTCACTTGTTGGCAACTTGAGAGTTTTTTTTATATGATGCAAATTTTGTTATGCCACTATCTTGGTTTAAAGCAAACAGACAAAAGTCTTCATAAGCTCACTATTGCCCTCAGGAGAAAGTTTAAACATCTTAATAATAGAGGTTTGGGAGGTCTGCATCTTTTTTTTCTCTCCAACTTCGTCTCTAAAAGCTCTCAGCCCTAGTTAACACGCCATGCATACTGAAGTAATCATTGCTCTGTGCAAACCTATGCATAGGTTTCTGCCTGGCACACTGACCTTTCTCCTCGCTTTTCACCAGCACACACACACACACACACACACACACACACACACACACACTCTTACACTCTTCTCTCTATACTCAAGGTTCTCATTCAATCTTCAGATCTCTCTTCAAAGGACTTATCTTCAGGAAGCTTTTCCAAAAACGTGCTGTGCTCTTCCAAAGGACCCCATGTTTCCTATGACAGCACTTGTCACAATGGCAAGCAATTACCTTTCTTCACTTGGCTTCCTTGGGGAGTAAAAGCTCAGTGATGTCAGTGTGGTATTTACATAATCTCCTGTCAACTTGAGGATAGTAAGAGTCAAGGGGTAGAGTTTAGTCCATCAATCAGGTCACAGCCTGATGATGCCTCCTTGTGGGCGTGGGCTTCGCATGAGGATTCTGGGAACTTCCTCTCTCTTTCTGCCTTCGTCTTCCTGTGGACAAGCCATGGGGAGCTATGCTGAGACCTGAGTGAGCCATGTGGCAGAGAACTGTGCCAGCCCTCTGATACTTCCACCGCCATTGGATCCGCAATACTTTTCACCCACCAACCCGTTCTCCTGCATTTCTGAATCATTGAATATTGCTGTGTGAGTCTGAAGAGGAATTTAGGGACTAGTATTGGACATATGGGCTAATATTTGTTTTATGGAATTGATCTGGACTGGCACGGGCTGTTTTCTTAACATACAATTACTCTTAGATATAGAGCTCTCTCTTATACACATATGAGTGTTTCTTGATTTGTTTCTCTAGCCAATATGTCTAACACAGTCAGGAAACTTCTACCTTTGCTTCATCATTGGGGTATTAACAGCACTGGGCCTGGCATTTGATAAGCATGAAAGAAGTATCTGTTTATTAAGTCAGTAAACAATAAGCACGAAAGAAGTATCTGTTTATTAAGTCAGTAAACAATTCATTGAGTGTTTCCCAGGCATGCTACCCAAAGAATATAGTAACCACTGATAAATTACAAAGAGAATATGTTTTGCCAGAGACAATTATATAACTGTCCCTTGTTATGTGAGATATCTCCCTAATGCAGCAGTTCTCAGCCTGTGGGTTATGACCCCTTGGGGAGTTGAACCACCCTTTCACAGGGGTTGCCCAATTCATAACAGTAACAAAATTACAGTTATGAAGTAGCAATGAAAATGATGTTATGGTTGGGGTCATCATAACATGAGAAACTGTATTAAAGGGGTTGGGGCATTGGGAAGGTTGAGAACCACTGCTCTAACAGAAAGCTGTGAACATTTGTTGAAAACTATGTATTGTTACTCATAATAAGGCAGAGATGTGGGGCCCGCTTGCTCTTCATTTCCAAAACAAAAACTGAAGGGCGAGTGTAGCTCTAGGGAGATCAGTTCTAATATCGTGTGTGTGTGTGTGTGTGTGTGTGTGTGTGTGTG
>NW_022103906.1:31768653-31769835 GCF_000313985.2 Echinops telfairi
CTTCACCTGCAACTTATGGCTCAAATGTCTTTCCAAAGAGACTTCAGAGCTTCTGTGCTTCCATTTCCTCTTTGAGACTTGCACTCACAAACACAATAAAAACAGATAAGATTTGTCATTGCTCATCCACATTCTCCTCCTCCTCCTCCTCCTCCTCCTTCTCCTTCCAGAGGAAACTCTGGTGCCTTTTAAATGTCTCCCTTCAGAAATTAGGACAATCTTTTTACTCTCATGAAATATGGTTTGTACCTGAGGCTTCCTGAGTTGCCAGAATGGAATGGAAATGAGCTCTGCTCCTTCTGAATACATTGCACAGAGATGGCTCTTCCTCTAAATGTGGTGTCTATTCGAGGCATTTCCTCCAATTTTCTTATCCTAACGTGGGTCTCCCTGGGACGAGCAATGGAGAGAATACTAATAGCCCTTCTCCGGCAGGTGGATTTTCAAAAGGAGAAGCTAAGCCTGCCAAAGTTTTGCCAGGTTTCTTATATAAAGAAACAAGAAATTAAACATACATATATTAGATATTTGTTTGACATTAAATGGAGTGAATTGAGAACATGAGTCTTAATGTACCGATCTTGTTTGATCAAGTGAGGAAATCCAGAGTGCTTAATCCACTAGAGTCTATGGCTTCTCTAGCCTCCTGCAGGTAATGATGGTGGCCTGTACATGATGTCCCTCTTAGTCATACTAAATTAAGATCACTGTGTTTGGGTTTTTTTTAATGTGTTCTTGTTTCCATTGGTAGTCAAGGACGTTCATTTCTGAGGACCCTTTATCATTTAATGCTCGCCCCCTCGGACTGTGCCCTTAGAGCGCAGCTGTGAATTTCTTTGTCCTGCAGATTACCTGATAAAATACATGATATCCATTCAATTTAAATGTCAGGTAACAAAAATACTTTTTAGTATAACTTTGCAATAAGTGGGCAATATGTTTGTAATAAATTGGGGGATCTTGGTAACATAGTGGGTTAACACTTGGTTTTGTTTTGTTTTATAATCATTTGATTGGGGGCTCATACAACTCATCACAATCCATACATCCATCCATTGTGTCAAGCACTTTTGTATATTTATTGCCCTCATTATTCTCAAAACATTTGCTTTCCGTCTTCCACTCCCCTCTCCCCGATGAACCTTGATAATTTATAAATTATATTATTTTGTCATATCTTAC
>NW_022103906.1:31771686-31772907 GCF_000313985.2 Echinops telfairi
TGGGATTGAACTATGGTATTGCATCTGTGAATTATATGCCAATGAAACTGTAAAAATAGGGAATGTCTCTTAACTATCAAGATATGTCTCTGACATAAGGGAATCAAAACGGAGAATTAAAATACACCACCAAAGCAAACACAGTTTGGGGGCATTGATTAGTAATTTAAATTGTTGACTACAGGGTTGATGATCTAAAATATGAAATATATAATCCCTCACCTAATCTGCAATTTTACAAAAAAGTTCAAAGGAGAAGCAAAACAAATCAACCATAAAAACAAACAGGAAAGAGCAGCAAAAACAAAATCGCATGCTCATTAGCAGCGTGGATGGTTCTAGCTTTGCAGTGCGAACCTCAGGGAGACAATCTACAGAATAATGATGCTGCCTCTCTGCAGTCAAAGTGGAGTCTCCATTGGTTCACTTCATAACTATATCCCTTCCAATAGCAATTGATATTTGCATCTATTGGAGTCATCTGACCCGCTCTCCTAGCCTTCGTCAAGAGGCGTATGAGGGAGGGAAGAGAAGTCTAGGTAGTAAAGGATCCTCTGTTCCTTTCCATTATGTAAAAATGTACAAGTAAATGCTAGCGACAAGCACCCACCCTCAAAGTTCTGAGGATTAGACACAAGTAAGAATTTAGTTACAGAGTCTTGGATGTCAATATGTTACTGTGTGTGTGTGTGTGTGTGTGTGTGTGTGTGTGTCCCCTCCTGGTTACTCTTGCTAATTAAAAGGTCAGCCCTTTGAAACTACCTGCTGCACCACAGGAGAAAGATGCGATTTTCTTCTCTCATAAAGAGTGACAGGCTCGGAAACCCACCGGGCAGTTCTTTGCTGTGTATTGAATTGGGATCTACTCCATGGCTGTGAGTTTGATCTTTTGTTTTATCGGAAAAGAAATTTGGGAAATCAAATGTTAGGTTAGAAGAATCTAAGCAATATGCAGTTTTGCACTTCCACCTCTAGAGAGGACTGTTAGTTAAACCCCCATGACCTTAGATACCAGAAGACACCCTGCGCAAGCTGAACCCCAGAGGGGGTAGGGCACTCAGCCTGTCTGTGGGCGTTAGTCCCAAGGAGCCTTGCCATCTCACAAGCAATCTCCATTCTATTTCACAAGCCTATTGATTATTCTTTCAGAGGACCATTTTCATATCCCTAGCTTTTAGATCAAGATCATAAGATATGCCAAGCATTTCCACACAAGAAATA
>NW_022103906.1:31774548-31775597 GCF_000313985.2 Echinops telfairi
GTATGGGTTTGGGAAGGGTGGATGCATAGCCTTAGAGAGTTATACGTCAAAACCTTGTGCTCAGTCATTTTATTTAGACCTCTGTTCACGCAGAGACTTGAATTTGGAGATCTCACATCTGCTGGGATTGCCAGCATCTTTGTGACTAAGTCAGCCTCACTGTCATTAATTCTGATTTGGTGCTCAGCAATTCCCAGGATGACTGTTGACTTTGATTGTCTCTCTAAAATTGGTTCCATTCTGAGAATAATTTCAAAATAATTGTATGTTATTTTATTTTGGTCATATTGCTGAAGCATTTCCCCTGACCCCTTCTCCAGCACTTGCAATTTGGCTGAGAAATGTAGCTTTGAGACAGAGAAGACATTTTACAAGTCCTGTATACCCTTGTGGGAGTTGGAGAGTTTTATTTTTTTTCTGTTTCTTTCAAAACCTTTAAAAAAATATTTGAAACTCAGGCTCTTTCCTTTTGGGGGGAACTTTTGAAAATGGTTTATCTATCTGTCTATCTATCTATCTATCTATCTATCTATCTATCTATCTATCTATCTTCAGGAACCTCACCATACACGTTCCCTGCGAAAGAAGCAATTACTTCTTAAGAATACCTAGTTCTGCCCTCGGCAGCTCTCAGTTCAGGAAAAGAGACTTACTCTCTCTGGAGGGAGGTGTTTGTTAAAAAGATGAAAGGTTTTCATTAAAAAACTTGGCAATTGCATCTTAGCAATCCAATGAAATTAAAATTGATCCTAGGGCCCCAATCCCTCATAAAAGATTCCTCTGTGCCTCAGACGTACCTGTTAGGCTGCTGCTTGATTGTCTGAGACGCGAACATCTCCCTGCCCGTGGCTCCACTGTCAGTGGGTTCTTGTTGGTACTCAGCACTCCACGATTTAATTACAAGTTCCTCTAGGCGATGTCACTTATGGTTGTCCCCCTTTTTTTCTTCACTTATAGTCCCAGAAGCTTTAGCAGACACAGCAAATTGTCCTCTTTTTCTGCTTTTTTTTTGTTTGTTTGTTTAGTTCTCTGAAAGAATAATAGGAGGC
>NW_022103906.1:31778688-31813988 GCF_000313985.2 Echinops telfairi
GGGTCCTCTGCGGAGGCAGCAGGGGCGGTTAGGAGACCAGCGCCCGAGGCAGAGAGTTCGTCGGCAGGAAGCACTGACAGGCGGTTTTCCGAGTCATCTTCACGGCTTGAATTCCACTTCCTGGTGAGCACCCTGCACAAGGTGGACGGCGGAGCGCCTTTTGTCAAGGCCCTTTGCTTTTTAGTTGCCTTGGCTCTGTGAGCCCCTCCGAAATCATGCCAAGGAAAACATTTCACAGTTGTGCCAGTGCGATCCTGAGACCACTGCCAAAATGCGTTTGGACTTCAGCTCTGTGTCTTAGTAACCGAGCAGTTCTTTGGGAAATCGCGGCCCTTACCTTGGAGGAGACCACCATCTACACGAGCAGACCGAATAGAGGGGTGTGAACTGGCCACGGGAAGTACCACGAGGAAACACGCACCGATTAATAGACTGCAAACGATGTGCACAGTGATGAAGGGATGTCGGTAATGGAGTCGTCAGCCTCAGCGGGATGCTCAGTTGCAAAATAAATCATGCATCGCCATCTTTACTATAACCATGTGGAGGCCTCCGTTCCTTAGAGGCTTTTACACAAAAGTGAATTGTGTGAGATTCTTGATGTTCGAATTGTTTTTTAATTTTGTTTTGTTTTGTTTTTTGGGGGGGTGGGTAAGAAGATCAGAAGGCATTATAAATGCAAAGAAGGTAATTGAGATTTAAGATCACCATGCTGAATGATTCCCTAAGAAATGAAACTTTTACTTGCCGAAGGTGCACATTCTTCCCCTAACTCCACATATCGAACAAGAACTCTGCAGCCTATTAATTGCGCATAGAATGACTGCCTGATGTATAATAACATTACAATGGCTTACTTGTAAGTTTCTGAGTGAAATTAAGGATGTGCAAATCATCTTACACTAGGATTCATGTTATACAATGAGTTTCTGGGCTGTAAAGAGATAATTTCTTAGAGGTGACAGCAAATAGAAAATCGTTCACTGCAGTTGTGTGAGGGGACAACCCGGGTTAATAGGAGGCATATTAATATGTGCTGTGCTTAGATGTGTAGAAGAATGGGTCACTTGTATTTTATCTAAACATACAGAGTCTTTTCCATGGACCTCTCCCTGCTGAAAAGAAATGAATTTTATTCAGTTCAATGCCCTTTAGTGCTTGCTTGTGTCTGGTATTCAAACGGTCTCTTTAAGATAATGCTCCATTTGTGGACAATGACTATAGGTTAGATTGAAGAAGATTTGATGCATTTGAATTAGGGTGCTGGTGAAGAATATTGAATATGCCATGAATTTCCAAAAGAATGAACTACTTTGTCACGGAAGAAGTATTTCAGAGGCTCCTCAGAAGGGAGCATGGTGAGACTTTATTGTATGTACTTTGGACATTTGATTAGAAGAGACCAGTTGTTGACGAATGTCATCACATTTGGCAGAGGGTTGAGGGGGGGGACAAAAAAGAGGAAGACCCTCAATAAAATAGAATTGACACAGGGACGTGACAATGGCCTCCAACATAAGGACATCTGACAGGATTGCCCGGCATTCTGTCCTTTTGTTCAAAGGGTGGCTTTGAGTCCGAGGAGACTGAGCACACCTAACAACCACAGCAACAACAATAACCATATGAGGAAATTGCACAGAATTAATTTTTTGTGTGTCTCTGTCCAAAGCTCTTTTTTGGAGATAATTTTGTTTCTTAGGCTTCTGGATAGTCTCTGTGTTCCCAAACTCCTTTTCAAGGTGGCCTTTGGGAACGTGTGGAGGGAGCTGTGGCTTACATAATCTTGTAGTATAGGGGAGGTTCTTAGGCTCTGTGGCCTTCAGAGCTCCGTCCTCCAAGTTGATGTCACGTGGTCACCTGGTGACAGCTCTCTTGCCTCCATTGATAGCTAGAGTCCCTGCTGTCATCATGCCAGTGCTTTCTAGGCATAGACAGAACCTTGTGATGCTGGTCTACTTGAACTCCCCTCAGCCCCCGTGGATGTTATAGGCACCTCCAGAGTCTATGTGCGGCCCTGTCACTGCTGAATGGACTATTTGAAAGCTCTTTCCGTAGAGCCAGCTCTCCTCTACCGTGCTAATACTCTGACACAGGCTCCACAGCAAGATTCGCACATACTTCTGGGTCCTATTTATGGAATCCCAGGGAAGCAATGGAGGCTTGGGAAGGTGAACCTCATGGCTCATTGTCTGCATACATTAGACCTCAAGTTCTTTTGAGGTTGGTCATGAAATGGTAGAGATTTGGTGAAAGAGTACCTTTCTCCACACCCTATTAATATCTACCCACCAACTCTGTTCATCCCTGGTCACCTCTTTCTCTTCTCCCCTGCCCCGAGGGCCCCAGGGGTGGCACTTTTTTCCCCAATCTCACACACTTTCTCTGTCGTCCAGCATTGATTGTCACTGGCAAAAGTCTCACTGTCAGAGTCAAAAGGAAGGCTTCTATCACTGTGGGCACTCTGAACGAGGACCCCCAGGCGTGGCGTGGAAAGATTTGAGAGACTTGAAGGTGGTGATGGACAAACTAAAGAGATTTTAAAACCAAAAATCTTTCTAGACAACAACCTAGTTCCTCCCTTGGCCATTGTATCACTGCACATCTTATCTGGACTACTGGGAGGTTAATATTATTTTTATCTACATACCCACTGTGATATATTACAGTCTCATTCCATATTCAACCTCTTAACCCAGGAAGATTTATGGGAGAAAGAGGATAAAAAACCATTCCCAGGAA
This sequence comes from Echinops telfairi, assembly GCF_000313985.2. Classification (NCBI taxonomy): domain Eukaryota; kingdom Metazoa; phylum Chordata; class Mammalia; order Afrosoricida; family Tenrecidae; genus Echinops; species Echinops telfairi. The sequence continues at coordinate 31,781,431 of NW_022103906.1, forward strand.
TGTTAAAAAGGAAAATACGCAATAGCAAGCACCTACGATGTCTGGTGTACCAATAACCTTTCTTCCCCTTTAACTGTAATTAAAATGGCAGCTACATTATAAAACTCAAGTATATGTGCATACAAGCCCTCCAGAAAGGAGGACATAGTTTATGGGTATAGTGCTGAGTTGTTATGGGTATAGTGATGTGTTGTTTTCCTTAAATTATAATCATATGGTTGCTATGGTATTTTCCTTGTGTTATCGATTGATAATAAACAAAGGGGATGAACAACATGGCTTTCAAAAAATCTGGACAGAATGGCCTCCCTTTTCTTCTTTTTTCCTCTGTCTCTCACTCTTGTAGAAGTGCCGTGCACCTGGTTACCTTTTGCTTTAGATTTCTTTTTTACAGAAGTCCTTGCCTCTAAAAGCAAGCTGTGCAAAAGGAGCCCCCAGCCCCGTGCGTTCAATCAGCAGGCTGCCTACAAATAGAATCGCAGAGACCCTTGGTTCCACTAAACTAGGGAGACCAAGCTGGAAGAGCACCCCTGTGGTTGTGTAACTTGGCGAGAGTGGGTTATGAGCAGAAATATAGTCCCAGATAAAGGAATAGCTCAGTTCATATAGGGAAGCATACAATGCCTGCAGGGTAATGTTGACTTAAGAGGTTTCATCTGAGTATTTGAAATTGGAAAATTCATCGTGAACTGTATAACTGACTGCTGTAGCCTCAGGTGTTGGGTTGTCATTTCAGTCTTGCTTCGGGAACCTTCTGAGAAGTGACTGTCCAACCAGAGTTTTAGGTTTCCCCCCCAAGAAACTGAGAACAAGAAACCCTTTCTGAATGCCTACGAAACTCTGTTCCATTCTAAATATCATTTCCATTTGTGAAATGAGAGGTGTGGATGTCATAGAACCATTAAATATCATTAAGTTCCTTCCAGGCCAAAGTATGGTTTTATTCTAACGTAACTGATCCCCTAGGCAGGACAAAGTTCGTTCTCAGCTATACTGATTGAAGGAAAGCCTGGCAATGAATTGCCATAAAGATTGCAGCTGTTGAAAACACAATGCCTACAATTCTACTATGAAGTATACAGGGTTACTTGAGTCTGAATTGAGCTCCACAGCAAATTGTTGTTTGTTTGTTTGAAACACCTTTTATTAAAATAGTTTTATTGGTGTATATACTTAAAATATCACACAATTTAATCATTCAATCACAGTAAGAAGAATTGTGCAATCATCACCACAATTAATTTCAGAACACTTTCTTTTTATACTTATTTTTTTATCTCCCTATTCCCCTCACCCAACCTCCCCTGCCATGACTGTAGGTAATTATTAATCTAGTTACTGTCTTTATAGATTTATCTCTCCAGGTTTTCATATACAGAAAATCACACAAAACAGAAACAGGAAGAAAATTAACAAATAAAAACACTCAACAACAATAACTAGACAAAACATAGAAAAATCTCAATTAAAAAAAAGCAAAAATTATTTTAAGCTGAAGCAACTTTAAAATGGGTTAAAATGGAGATTAAATGATAAGGTATCACATCTTAACCTAACTGCATCTGCCATAATCAGCCCTACAATGCTCTCTTTCAGATAGCAAGACCACTCACCTCCCCAAACTATGTTCAGAGGGAATTCACCAGAGGCTTAATCCATGTGGGGACCCTGCAAATGGATTTTCATCTTTTCTGATCCAGGCACTGTATAGTTTCTTCGCCACCCTTTGGTATAGCACCCACAGCTCCAGTGATCTTCATTAGTTCAAGTGGCATTAAACTCATGTTCTTATCCCTCCTTTCAAGCACGGACAAGAAGAAAAAAGCCACCAGGGGAATTAGAACCAACTTGCATTAAAATTGAGATTAATTAGAAGAATTAATACCTTTGAATTATGGTGCTGGTGAAGCACATTAGAAGTGCCGTAGACTGCCAACAGAACCCTCACTCACTGTCTTGGGAGAAACAAGGCCCAGGAATAGGCTCTCAAGCTTGGTAAAGTGGAGGGTGGAGCAAAAGAGGAAGGCCCTCAACAAGATGCTTGACACAGTGGCTGCAACAAGGGATCAAACATAAGAACACTTGTGAGGAAGACACATGACTGTGTGGTGCTTTGCTCTGTTTTGCATAGGGTGAGTGGATATTTCAATAATCATATTTTTGATATATTGTCAAAATCCAATCATATTTTGGAAATCTTGCCACAGAGTCATTTCGGACTCTTAGTAACTCTGTATAAGATTTCTAAGACCGTAAGTCATTATGGGGGCCGGAAACCTCCTCTTTCCATCAAAGAGCAACTTGTGGATTTGATCCACCAAGCTTGTGGTTAACATCTCAATGCTAAAACCTACCTAACAACAACAATACGGATAAAGAAGTGACTTAATGAACAAATACATCCATGCAGTAGATATACTTTAATGATGACAAATTGGCCTTTAATTTCTTCACCTTTGAAAAAACTGAAGAATTCTAGAAACTTCTTCCAAAGAAAACCAGAAGGGATAAAAGTGAACCAATAAATAATATTAAGCTAGACAGAGAAAAAATTAAAGTTGTTGAGGATTTCATTTTACTTGGATCAATCATCACTGCTCATGGAAGCTGCAGTCAAAAACCATAGGATGTATTGCCTTGGGCAAATATACTGCACAGACCTTTAAAGTATTGACGAGCAAGAATGCCACTGTGAGGACTAAGGTGGGCTTGACTCAAGTCATAGTGTTTTTAACGACTTCATATTCTGCTGAAACCTGGACAATGAATAAAGAAGATTGGAGAATTGATGTGTTTGAATTACAGTGTTGGCAAAGAATATTGAAAGTACCCTGAGCTGCCAGAAGAACAAACGCATCTATCCTGGAACAAGTGCAGCCAGAATGCTCATTAGACCAAAAGGGTTTTAAACGTAAGAACCGTGGTGGAGATGGCTCAGGACTGGATAGTGATTCGTTTCATTGTACTTAGGGTTGCTAGGAGTCAGAACTTCCTCAACAGCACTGATAACAGCATCAACATATGACATCATCCGTATACCCGCTGTCCCTTCTCTCTGGAGAAGCACATCATGTTAAGCAAAGCAGAGGGGCAGTGAGAAAGAGGAGGGCCCTCAAAGATGGATTGACAGTTGTGGTTGCAACTATGGGCTCAAGCATAGGAACAAGGTAAGGCTGGCACAGGACTGGGCAGGGTCTCCTGCTGGTGGGCATAATAAGGTAGCTATGGGTCAGGACTCACTTGATGGCATATAATAACAGCCACGTATGTCCACCTTCTCTATCTTCCCAATTACTCCTTACTTTCTAAACATGCTCTCTTATGATGTTTCATTTTCTTCTGAAGTTGTTCATGTGTCATCAATACATTTTTCCCACTTGAATACTATCATCCAGATTCCTGGTTTCCCTCATTCAGTATATTTATATTGCCTCTGATGGGTAAAGGATTGTCATAGTCACTCAAGGACATTTGAAGATAAATAAAATCCTGATCTCATCTTGAACTTTTAAAACACATCCAAATGATAGAATTTAACCTAACAGTGGTGTGTGGTTTAGGGTGCTGAGCATAAGTTTTAATTAAAGGCATCATCATGTGTCTGTTTGCATCCTGCATTCCCCACTTGCTGGTTGTGTGATTTTGGAAAAGCCATGTAACCTACTGACCCTCACTTCATACGTGCACTATTTCAATGCAGTTCTGTGTCTGGCAAAAACTTATTTTCAAGGAATGTGAACCATATTTTTAAGTTGTAAATCATTAAAATTACAAAAAATGGTTTGATGTACAAATAAATATACTTTGGAAGTACAGGAAAAGGGCTGTGAATAGTTTTTAGAATATGTGAGTATACTCACTTGAAGACTTATTTGCCCTAGGTGGAGAAACAGAGGATATAGATAAATGTAGTTGTAGTGGGCCCCTGGTGACATAGGGGTTATGTGTTGATCTGCTAACAACAAGGTCAGCGGTTTGAAGCCACCAGCCACTCCACAGGAGAAAGATGAGGCTTTCTCCTCCTGTAAACAGTTACAGGCTTGGAAACCCTCCAGGACAGCTGTATGTTGTCCCCCATAGGATCTCTGTGAGTCAGAGTAGACTCAATGACAGTGAATTTGGTTTGGTGTTGACATCGCAGACAGAGGTACCAAAGTATATAATAATATGGAATCTCTCATTAAGTAGGGTCGGCGATGGATTACCTGAAGGGAAGTAAAGAGAATTAAATTTGAAAAAAAAGAGGGAGAGTAAGACTTTGTCAACTAACTTACCATCCCCATGTATGTTTACATGATCGTATAGATGATTTTAGTTTTTATTTCCATTGTATGGTGTAGCTACCATATAGCCTTGTTTTTTTGCCACATTTTTTATGCAGTTTTGTGGTAAAATTAGGTGCCTCGGCTGATATTCGGGTCAGCTGATACTCGAATATATATGGTATATCTTCAAGATATTTAGAATAAATATCTACTTAGATATTTAGATATAAATAAATACCTATTTAGATATTTAGAAGCTAAGTAGCAACTCTATATAGTATAGACTTATATTGACATTTTTACTACTGTCTATGGCCTTTTTTGTTTTGTTTGAATTCTCTCCAAGTTTTAAAGGACCAGAAGCGATGCTGATATCTTCTTAATTCCATAATGTCATTTCCACATTTTTGCCTCTATATTCAAGCTCTGGAGGCATTGTGAAATAAGTGGTGGGTTTCTAATGGCAGGTTGATGGTTCAAGACCACCACCAATTCTGCAGGAGACAGGTGGAGCTGTTGGTTATCATAAAGATTTACAGTCTCAGAAACATAGGATCGCTCTCAGTCAGTGGCCGTGGATATTTTGGGTTCACTCCAAATGAGTACTCTTGTTGCTTTAAGGTTCCTGCTATCACCCTACTACCCTCTAGCCCATTTTTGTCAACCCTTCCAGAAATTTCTTCTCTTTTAATTTCCATCCAAACTTAAAGAAGTTATGACCTTAAAATCCTTTATAGTATTAAGACCTTGCATTCCTACCTTGAATATTTTAACTTAACCTCTTTTAACCTTGTTTTTCATCTGTAGAACAAATATAAGAATAGTGCATGCTTCATAATGAAAAATACCTGAGATAATGTATATGAAACACTAACACAATGCTCGGTATGAAATAAGCCTTACACACATTTTATTATTCACTTTTATGCCCTTTAGCCCGCGATCCCTGTAGTTCAATCTCATCGGCCTTTCCTGCCTTTATTTTGCTTCTTCTTTAGCCTGGATACCATCATGTCTGTCTTCAATTCAGCTCCCGAGAACCCCCCCATAGCTCTTGCCTTCTAGTGTTTGTACCTACTCAACTGTGTGTCAACCTGGATCCACCCACCCAGGACACCAACTCTTCAAAAGGCAAACCACTTAAATTTGAGAAACAATATCCTTCCTTGACCCGTAAAGAAACAATATCCTTCCTTGACCTTTTGTTTTGCCCTCAACCTTCCAAAGTTACCCGCATGTGGCATACTTTCGCATACCCTCTGAACAGACCATTCAAAGCTGACAACCTGGCTGAAGTTTCTGTCCCAGCTTTTACCATATTCTCTCTCAGCAGTTGACTTCTCTTCTGCAACAGAGGCAGGAGTGATAGCCTGAAGCAGTACAACCCTCTGTCTCCTGCATCTGCATCTCCGGGCTTACCTGCACCCACTACTATCTTTACTTCCTTCTCATTCTCTTAAAGGGTTCACCAAGAAATAGAACAAATCCGTCTTAAAGCTTTATTACCATATTTAGTGACTGAACATAAACAGGCCCATTTGATACCAGAAAAAAAGATGTTCCTATTATTGGATTTAAAAATCTGAGAAAGCAAGTTGACATTATTCAAGTATGTAAAATTATCTTAGAAAGTATTTAAATACGACAGGTATATGATGTTTTAATTACATTTTCTATCTTTTCCCCCAGGTAAAATCATATTAAGATATTATCAGTAAGTCTGATTTTAAGAGCACACATGCTTTCATGGTCTATGACATGCAGCAAAATAATGACTATATAAATATATTTTGTTTCTCTTTCTCTCACTCTCTTTATGTAAGGGAAGGTAAAGAGGGTTCCGGTTCATACGTGCACAGTTGCACTCCAAACTAAACATGTGTCTGTGATCAATGGATGGCTGTATCAAGGTCTTCAGTCATGCGCTTGCCTTAGCCTCATTAGAGTTCTTCCCGTCAGAACAATGACATCAGAGGATGGTTCCTGGCTCAGTTCACATCAAGGGAGAGCGGTCAGCTCCGAAGGTGAAAGTGACTGGCTTTTTTGTTGTTGTTGCTTTTTGCTTTTTAATTCCAAAGAGATAATCTTGATAGCGTTTTTCTTTTTAATTGTTTTATTATGGCTCATACAACTCTTATCACAATCCATACATACATCAATTGTGAAAAGCACATTTGTACATTCATTACCCTCATCATTCTCAAAACATTTGCTCTCCACTTAAGCCCCTGACATTAGTTCCTCATTTTTCCCCTCCCTCTCTGCTCCCCGCTCCCTCATGAACCCTTGATAATTCATAAATTATTATTTTGTCATATCTTGTCCTGTTGGACATCGAACAATCATGGGGACTTATTGTGAAGTTTTAAGAAATTGAAAACTTCATTGGCGAAGAAAAGGCAGGGAAGTTGTGCCAACGTATTCCTACCTCTAAGAACAATGTATTGTTTTGCTCACTCTTTAGGGGTAGCATGGTCTGTCCCATGAAGAGTCTGTTGAGGAAACTTACCTCATTCACCCTTCAGCCCTAATGTTGCCCTTTCAGACTTCCCCACCGCCCCCTCCCACCACCACCCCCCTACTCAAGATTGAAGACAACCGAGTTTTAGTTGAGTCTCTTAAGCAGCCACTTCTACTTGGTGTAAATGGAAAGTTCCGAGTTCTCCACAGGAGGTCTAGAAAAATGGAATTGTCATCATCAGAAGTAGATAGACTTGAGTGAAGGATATGGCAAGAAATGATAATTTCACATTTTGACATATTTTTTAAAATAAAGGTATCTATGATTTTGTAGCTACATTTTTTACTTACCCTCATTTATATACACAAACACACCCATGTGCATGCACAAACACATGCACACAAAAATGTTTTGCTATTTATCTTTTGTTTAACTAAGCACTGTCTTTCTAATTCCTGACTATGCTACAGGCATACCTGGTTCTAACATATGCTGGTTATATAATGCAGCGATACATCTTAGGGAGCTTAATGCCCTGGAAAGGCTCAGCTTCCATAATAGAATTTTCCACGGGAATAGCCTTGTGGTGGGGACAAGGCTCCAGTTGTCAAAGGCAGATGAATTTCTCACATCCTCACTCATTAACTAGGTAACCGGTGATTGGCTCAATAAGCATTTATTAAATATCTGCTAGACCAGACATGATTCTGCAAGGAAAGATAGTTGGGCAAGTGCAGGTAATGACAATGCAGTTTTATGAACCGAATTCTTCAGAAGAATGGAAAACGGCACCAAATCATTTAGAGCAGGTCTATCACGACAAGCTTCCCGGAGCCATATGCCCTAACTTTTGGATTGGAAATTCAGTTCCTCCACTGCATCCCCCGTGGCTATAGATACCTCCTTTTCACTCCAATTCAAACCACAATTGGTCATGGTTTCTCCTACCTGGGGAGCTAAGTGACTATCTCCAGTCTACCCCACATCACCCTGCTCTTTCTTGCCTCTCTCCCCCTGAAATCCTCATGCTTCCTGTCTGTGCAGCCTCTCACATTGGCTGTCTGCAGTTCTGTTCCTCTTTGAACAGATACAGGGCCGCCATCTTCCCCAGACTTACCGTTCTCACAGCAGGGGAAAGAGCTAGCCTTTTCTCTCAGACACATCACTGGGTTTTCAAGAGCTGATTTCTGGAATGATACCACCAGGCTTTTGTTGCAAGGTGCCTCCGCGTCAACTTGAACCTCTGGCCATTTCCACTGCCCTGCAACTCTGCTTTAAACTAAACAGAAATCTCTGCCGTTGAGTTATTTCCAACACACAATGATAGGGCAGAACTGCCCTGTAGGTTTTCCTGACTGTAAATCTTTATGAAAGTAAAAAGTCTTATCTCCCATGGAAAAATCACTGGCTTCAAACCACTGAACTTGTGATTAATAGCACAGCTCAAACCTCTATGTCACCAAGGCTCCGGTCTCTGCCTTTAAGGGGCTCGTAGTGCAATCGGGGGAGGGAGATGTATGCATAGACTCTGGCAATGTGCTGATAGAGGTTGGTGGGAAGCACAAGGGGACAGCAGGAACAGGTCCTTCTTAAAACATGTAGACATTTCATCCAGGGAGGAGGGCTGCTGACTTCATGTTTCTCATAAGTTTCAACTATGTATGAGGATACCAGTCACAGAGGTATCGTCAGCTGAAGCCCAGCACTGAGGGTGCTTTAATGGGACTAGGGGAGCCTTTGTTCTGTGGTTTCCTCAGGGATGGAACTTAGAGGGAGAAGGATCCTTCATCTCAGAACCATGTTAGAAACCTTGGACATGCTACACTGTAGTGACGTTTCTAGGACAATTCTCCATGTCTCATGGAGTCTGTAGCAGCAGACTTGGTTGCTAACTGAAACGTTGGCTTGAGTCCCCCAATTCATGCATCAGAATAAAGGCTTGGCCCTCTACATCTGAAAAAGCAGCCATTTAAACCCTCCTGAGCACAGTGCTATTCTTCCACACATGGAGACTCCATCCCTTGGAACTGACTTGAAAACACTTGGGGTTTTATTTGTTTTGTTGTATGCCTCTTGCTCCTATGTGGTGGATTTCCAACCACAAGAGGACTGTTACTCTCTGATTGTTGCTGAAATAGTGGATGCAACTCCCTTGTGCCGAAGGGAACCCTAACAGTAGTAGGCAGTATAGATCTGGAGAGCCACAGGCTAGAGATAACCAGCGCTTCCTGTGAACTAAGGCAGGGCAAGAGAGACCGATTGCCAAGTTTGTATGTTCAGTGTTTTGGACTCTTTTTTGAATAAATGACTATTCTTAAAAATTAAAATAGCTACCATCATCAACTTAGGCACTTACTAGGACTTTCTCATACAGTACCTCATCTTCGTTCTCACATCCTTACACACGGAAAAGATGAGTTTTACTTTTCCTACTCAGAGCCATGCTTAGAGGAGCAGAGGTATTTGCCCCAAGTGGGTGCCCTAGTTCCCTCTCCACCGTGTGATCCTGGTGTCTCATGTTGACCCAAAGGACCTGCCACGAAGAAGCAAAGTGCTCAGATGCCCTACGTTGACCTCCAGCTGGAACCTTCTATTATGTCCAGTGTCTTTTCCCTTGTGCTCAGAACATCCTGTTGCCAGCTTCCAGTCTTCCTTTGGCTTTGTGGTTCGCACTGTATTGTTACCCATCCTTCCTAGAGTGAAGCATGAAGCTTGAAGCATGTGGTGTTGCTTCTTTCATTGCTCTGGGTGCTCCTTTGCTTTAACACAGAGACAGATGCCCAGGAGAGAATCGGTACATGTTTTCCAAACACATTGGAGGGAGGACACCCATGCTTATTAAAGCTATACAACATTAAGGTCAGAGACATTTGAACTGGCCTTCAATCACACCTTAGTAAAGAGGCATGAAAGCCCGGAGAAGTACAGAGCACTGTGCAAACCCTCTAGTTCAGTGGTTCTCAACCTTCCTAATGCTGCAACCCTTTGATACAGTTCCTCATGTTATGGTGACCCCCAACCATAAAATTATATATTTTACTGCTTCATAACAGTAGTAATTTTGCTACTGTTATGAATCGGGCGAGCCCTGTAAAATGGTCATTTGACACACCCCCCAAAGGGGTCACAACCCACAGGTTGAGAACCACTGCCCTAATCAGTGCCACTGATTAGGGAAGAATGAATTCTTGGTCTATTTTTATTTCCTCTCCAGAATCCTACATCAGCCATGCCAGCCTTGAATACATTCCTAAGTATTTGAGACACTTTGTTCCAGGATCCTTAAATCCTTAAGTTTGAGACAATTTGTCCCAGGATCTTTAAATCATGTCCTGTGAATATAGATCTGACCCCTTCACAAGAAACTCTTTTTGTTGAACAGATAAAAGCAAAGTGTTTAAACTCTGGGTGTCAGGACTAAACTGCTTTTTTCCTGCTATCTCATTATAAATCATAGTAATTGGATAGTGAGAAGGATTATTAGGTCATTTATCCATTTCAAATATCCCCAAACTCTGCTGTGTTATCACGTGTTGCCGGATATAGTATGGATACGCTACACATTCTGAACTGCTGTCTATTGCTTTGGTAAGGCGTCCAGGTGGCGCACACAGTTAAGCATTTGGCCATTTGGCTGTTCACTGAAAGGCTGGTGGTTTGAACCTACTCACTGGTCCATGCAATAAAGAGCTGAAGATCGCTTTTCTCATAAAGATGACAGCCAAGACAACCCCTGTGGGGAAGTGCTATCCTACCACAAAAGGTCGCTGTGAACCAGAAGGCATTTCACAACAACAACATTACTCCTAATAAGGATCCTGGGTGGCCCAGCTTGTGTGCTGTTGGCTGCCTAACTGAAAGTTGCTACTTCAAGTCTACCCAGGGGCGCTGTAATTTAAAACCCAAACGTTCAAATTCACTGCCCTTGAGTTGATTCCCACTGCTCCTGGTCTACAGGGCAGGAAAAACTGCCCCTGTGGGTCTCTGAGACTGCAAGCCTTACTGCAGTAGAAAGCCTTGTCTTCCTCCCAAGGAGGGATTTCGAACTGCCAACTTGTAGTTAGCAGTCAAACTCATACCCACTACATTACTAGCTCTTCCTGTAGCAAAAAATAACTAAATAAATAATAAGTCTTGTCAATTACTTCCCTAAAGATTACAAGCAAGGTACATCAGCAGACACATAACAAACAAAACCATATTGTTGAGAATGGGTAGTGGGGAGGGGAGACTGGAGCAGAGATCCAAAGCCCATCTGTAGACAGTGGAACAAATTCCCTACAGAGGGGCCACAGGGAAGGGATGAGTCACCATGGTGCAGTAAAGTACCGATGAAACACACTATATTCCTCTGGTTCCTTGAGGCTTCCTCATCCCCCACTCCCATGAGCCCAGTGCTGCTTCTCACTTCAGACTAGACCGGAACATATACATAGGCATAGAAAGGGATGGGAGCTCGCGACACACAGAATCCAGGAACAGGAGTGGGAATAGTGATACCAGAAGGGGAGAGGGAAGAGGGGGAGAGGAAAGGAGAAAGGAGGAACCGATTACAATGATGGACACATAACCATACTCCCTTCTTCAGGGGGAAGAACGATAGAAAATATGAGGGAAGGGAGACAGTGTTCGGTGTGAGAGACGAAAATAATAACAGTGTACAATCTCTCAGGAGGTTATGGGCAGGGGTAGAACAGAGAAACAGCTGATACCAAAGGCTCAATAGAAAGTAATGTCTAGAAAAGAATGAAGGCAACATTTGTACACATAGACCTGATTCAGTTGATGTATGGATTGTGATAAGAGTTGAATGAGCCCCTAATAAGATGATTAGAAAAAAAAAGATTACAAGCAAGAACCCCGCACAGATCAGCTGTGCTCTGTCACACGTGGGTTGCTGTGTGTAGGAATGGACGTGATGGCTCGGGGTGTTGGTTTGCATGTTTTGTGACGCTTGAAGCACCTGTTCTCCCATAGAAGGGAAGGGAGTTTCTGTTTTCACTCACACTGATGAAAAAGTCCAATATTTATAGTTTCGGTGTAGTAAATACCATACCTCCCTAACAGAGGTGTTAACGCTTAAGCAATGGAAACAGGGAAGCTTCTTCCTTCAACTGTAACTGGGTGTCTGTCTGCATGTCTCAGTTCTGAGCAGCACCACATTTCAGTCACAGTGAATCGTTCTGGTTTCCCCAGTACGTACTCCAGCACTTACTCTCTGCTGGGTCCCTGAGTTGTACAAAGGATTGGCATGCTTGGCTGCTAACAGAAAGCTGGGTAGTTTAATTCAACTAGACATGCTTCAGAAAAAATACCTGGTGATCTGCCTTCTTAAAAAGCCCCTGGAACAACGACTAGTTTCTATGTGTACAGAGCAAAGAGGATGATGGAAGTCAAAGGATTAACAAAGAAACCAATCCGCTGCTCTAACAGCCCATGGGAATTTCATCTCTTCAAGACTCAGATGAACTAGAAGAACCAGATGATGATGCCTAGGCAGTAGAAGGGCATTAGAAGGCCCTGGCCAGAATGGAAGAAAAATGCAAAATAAAGCTCAAATTCCTCAAAAAGTTAGATATGCTGAACTAAAAGAGGCTAAAGGAACCCCTGACATGATTGCCCAAGAAAACTTTTGAACTTAGAATTAAAGCTACCTCTGTGAGTTACCCATAACAAAATAATTAGTATCAATATGAGTCATGTGCGCCCTCACACAGTAAACTGTATGGGACCTAAAGGTGAAGATTTACCCAAAAGAACAGGTGAGATGTCAAGGAGAAGATGGGAAACTAGATCAATGGAAATAAAACAAACAGAATGGAAATCATGACCTGGTACATTATAAAACTTGCAAACAATGGTGTGGAATAGTCTGCATAAAAAATGTAAAGGGGTTGCAATTTTTTCCCATGTAAATTTTCACCTAAAACATAATTATATATAATAAATAATGTGTATTCTATATAATTGTATATTATATATATTTAAAGTATGGGTCACAGTTGTAGTCTGACCCATACTTACAAGGGATCCCAGGAGTCAGAATTGACTGGGCAGCAACTAGTAACTGGCGGTACTGTGTGCTGCCACTTCTAATACGTGGGGTTGGTGGATTTCCATCAGCTCAGATGTTGTTTTGTAAGACTCATGTTGAAGCAGCAGCTGGTGGAAATGTATCCTGCTTCTCATTACATCTCTCCATATTTGAACATGAGCTTGGGACTGTCTTCAGTCTCTTGTGTCTGTAGTCATCCTTCAATGAACCAAGTTCTCGCCTTGCCTAGGCTTTCCAACACTGATTCAATTTTTTTCACCATGAAAAAATCTAGTGATGAAAATTTGAAGAATTCCATCAATGTCTTCAGTCAAAAATTGATCAAGCCTGCATTGATGATGCATTGATAAGTATTGGCCACTAGAAAGAAAGAGTTGGAAACAAAGAAATAGGAACAGTAGTTTGAAAATATGGTCTTAGTGTTAGAAATGAAGCTGGAGATTGATTGCACAATAGAATTTTCAAGATCATTAACTTGTTCATAGTGAATCTTTTTTCCCCAACAATGTAAAAGGCAACTTCTCCAGATGGAATAGAATAAAAACTAAAATAGACTACATTTGTGGGATTAGATGGTCGAGAAATTCCATATAGCTAAGACCAAACAAGGGCTTGACTGTGGAATTGTTGATCAATTTCTAAAATGTAAGTTCAGGTTGAGGCTAAGAAAAATTAAAACAACTCAACAAATATGACCTTGAGCCTATCCCACTTGAATTTTGAGAGCATCTAATGAACAGGTGTGACCTATTGAGCACTAATGACGGAAAACCTGATGCGCTCTGATAGGACATCAAGACCATCATCCTTGAGGAAAGCAAAAGGTCAGTACAAAGACAGGAAAGAAAGAAAAGATCAAAGTGGGTGTCAGAAGAAACTCTGAAACTTGCTCTTAATTATAGAATCACTAAGGCAAATGGAAGAAATGTTGAACTTAAAGAGAGGAGTAGAAATGTTCAAAGGCCAGCCTGAGTAGACAAAGCCAACTATATTGAAATGTGCAAAGATCTGGAGTTAAGAAGCTTAAACTAAAGAACATGCTCTGCATATCTTAAACTGTAAGAACTGAATAAAAACGCAAGCCTTGAGTTGCAGTATTGAAAGATTCTATGGGCAAAATATTGAATGATGCAAGAAGAATCAACAGACGGCGGAAAGAAGAAACAAAGAAATTAAGGAATTGGTCGTGTTCCAGCATGTCAGCAGATAGCACATGCGCATGAGTTAATGATGCTGTGGCAAAAGGTTCAAGCTACACTGAAAGCATTAACCAAAAAAAGGACTCCAGGAATTGATAAAATGCCAATTGAGATGTTTCAATAGCCTGATGAAGCACTGGAACCCCTCATGTGTCAATGCCAGGACATGGTGAAGACAGCTACTTGACCAAATGACTGGGAGAGATCCATATTTCTGACCCAACAGAATGATCAAACTATACAACAATATTATTGATATCACATGCCAGTAAAATTTTGCTTAATATCATCCAACACTGGTTGTAGGAGTATATTGACAGGGAGCTGCCAGTGTTTCAGGCAAAATTCAGAAGAAGACATGGAACCGGGGATCTCATTACTGATGCTAGATGGATCTTGGCTTACAGCAAAGAATAAGAGAACAATGATTAATTATGGTTCTTTATTGACAATGCAAAGGTATTTGACTCTCTGGAGCATAACAAACTATGGATAATCTTGAGAAGAATGGGAATTCCAGAATACTTCACTGTGCTCATATGGAACTTGTACATGGATCAAGGGGCAGTTGTGCAAATAGAGTAAGGGAATACTGAGTAGTTTAAAATCAGGAAAAGGTACATGTCAACATTGTATCCTCATATCATATTTATTCAATCCTTATGCTAAGCAAATAATCAGAGAAACTGGATTCTATGAAAAATGTGCTTTCAGGATTACAGGAAGATTTATTAACAACTTTTGATATGTGGATGACACAACCTTGCTGCTGAAAGTGAGGGGAATTTGTGGCACTTGCTGATGAAGATCGATTGGCCCCTGAAGTGTGGATTACATCTCGATTTAAAGAAGACCCAAATCCTCACAACTGAACACAGGTAATATCATGATAAATGGAGAAAAGATTGAAGTTGTCTAGGATTTCATCTTGCTTGAATCCACAATCCGTGCTCATGAAGGCAAAAATCAAAAGATCAGAAGACACAGGGCAATGGGTCAACCTCTTTAGAGTGGATGCTCAGCAAAGTAATGTTCGTTAGCAAGGAAGTTACTTTGAGACCTAAGATATGCCTCATCCAAGTAATGGTATGTTCAGTAGCTTCCTATGCATGTGAGTGTTGGATCTTGAGTAAGGCAGACTGAACGAGAATGGATGCTTTGGAATTGTGGTGCTGGGGAAGAATTGTGAAAGTACTGTGGACTGCCCATAGGCTAAACATGTTGTCTTAGAAGAAGCATAGGCAGCGTGCTCCTTCTAGGCAAGAAAGAAGAGACTTTGTTTTTACGTAGAAGGACATCATGCTTTGGAAGTGCAGGGGCCACAAAAACTGGAAGGGCTCTCATGGATGTGATTGACATAGTGGCTGCACCAGTGGGCACCAATGGGAGCTATTGTGAGGGCAGTTCAGGAACACACAGTGTTTCATTCTGTCGCGCATAAGGGGGTGTGGTTTGGAACCAACTCAATGGCACCTAACAACAACAACAACAACAAGTATTCTAGTATCTTCCCATCTTCCTCTCCGGTGGTTTGTCCAGGATAGGTGGTGGCCTTTGTGTGCACCAGTCTGTGTCACAAACATTCATTCTGTGTCTGGCACTGAGTGACTTCCTCAAAGTCATCTAGTCCCTCACCAGAGGGCTAAAATCCAAATCACATTATCTTGCCCCCTGCCCAGCCCTCTGCTCTCTCCTGTACATCATGCCTACTTTCAGTAGGTTAGAAGGAAGGAGATCAGCAATGGTGAGCATCACTACTCTAATAAAACAACCTAGGCCTCAATCTTGTGGAACAGAACACTGCTAATATTAGAACATAAATAATTCCAGCAAGACTTTACTAGTCTTCCAAGTGGTTTAAGATGCATTGAAGAGGAATAAGCAGCAGGGGATATTTAATCAAACGCCTCTGCTGAAAAAATAATGTACAGCACAGGCTTAAAAAGAGCTTGAACAACCAGGAGTCTTGTCTGGGGATACCACTGCACTATAAACACATCTCTCCCCAACATCCTTGTGGCACTTTGCCTCAAGAATGCTTGAGAGGCACTATAATTGCAGAATTATAACATACCAGATTCCTCTGTAATGGGAAGACTCCAGTCAAAGCAATAGGGAACTAAGTGGTTAGATAAGAAACCTAATAATAAAATTAGTGATGAGAGCAAGGAATTGCTGGTTGAATAGTTTGTGTTGTAATAATGAACAATAGCTTTCACAATGGACCATCTCGAGATCTGAGAAGATTCAGTCTACCCTTTGCCCAAAGTCTTTCTTTTGCTACAAAAGGAAATTCCTAGATTTTTTTCCCCAGAAAGGATTGCCAGTTCCAAAATCATGTTCTTTTGCAGAGGAATAAAAGTGATGTTAAACCATCTCTTGTCCTGCTTATGTGCTGTGTGAGGCACCAATTCTACAAGGAAGACGGAGGAGGGAGCCCCATGACTGTCTCCCTCATCACCATTGACTCCTATTAGCCAGATGCCCAAACTTCTATTGTCATTAAAGTTTGCCTGTATCATGACTTTTCAGGGACCAGAGTGGCAGAGGTGAACTTTTAACAAGGGCCAGGAGTCATGTCTACAAGCAAGTCATACTCAACTAAGTTACTAAATAAGTGGAGACACTTTCATATCTTGGAATCTCTAGGAACTCTAATGGCTAGGGAGGAAAATCTAGATTTACAGCTTTATGTCAAATGTCCTCCAAATGCTGGGATTGGTTTGGCTAATATAGCTCAAAGTCTGTGGAGCTGAAAGTTAAAATGGTGTAATCTACTTGTTATGAGTGAGTGATTCAGTCAGAGAAAGCAGATGAAAGTACCCTGGAACCCTGGAAATGTACTGGGCTTTTGAATCCCATAGGGCTGTGCTCCATGATGTTAATGGTTAATCATGTTGTCTCCTTATTTCTTTCCCTGGCCGCTCTTTTTCCACTCAGAAAATTCAGCCCCAGTGCCCTTGAGTCACTCTGAGAAGAGTGTCTACCCTTTTCCCAAAGTCTTTCATGGCCAAGCCCTGTTGTTTCAGAGGAGAATACTCTTAAAATGTTCAGACTATAGCCTTTAGGAAGCTGCTTGGCAGGCCTTTCTTTTAAGTGTCTCTGGGTGGATTACAACCACCAGCCTCTTGGTTATTAGGCACTTGCTTACTTAAGTTGTGACTGAGAAATTCTCATTCACCACATCGCATCCCCTAGGATTTCTTTAAAATGTCAGCAGACATGCTTTATGCTGAAATATGGATAAGATACAGTCATTAATGTTTGCTATAGGGCAAAGAAGCAAGGATGGCTAGATCATGCTTTAGACATGTTGTCAGGAGAAACCAGTCTCTGGAGAAGGATGAACATCATGCTTGGTAAAATAGAGGGGCAGCGAGAAAGGAGATGGATTGACACAGTGGCTGCAACAATGGGTTCAAGCAAAGGAAATATTGTGAGGGTGGCGCAGAACTGGGCAGTGTTGCATTCTCTTGTGCACAAAGTTGCTATGGGTCTGAACCAACTTGTTGGTGCACAACAATAGCAAAAGGGACAGATTAATCTACGTGAGTCCTTCCCTACTGAGTTAGTTAATTGTGCCAGCCTGGCCGATAATCACATGTGGTGCTGGTTGAAAGGCGGAGGGATAAATGGGTGGTGAAGCCTCGCCTTTCTAGTTCTCGGGTCTCTTGTTTTGTGATGGTTGCATCGGGTGCAGCTGCCTTAGCAGTTCCCTGCTTCAGCTTGCAAGATGGATTTCCTACAAGACATCCCCAAGGAGAAGCCGCATGGATCTATCCCGATGCAGCCCTGGGTGCTGGAGCAGCCGTGTGGAGACCCCTGCTAGTGCTGAGATGCTTACACGTTCACTGACTCAGCTTTCCTCCTGCAGTCGGCATTATTGCCTCTGTTTTGTGAGGTGGAGGACTTTGTGGACTGGTGTTGGGTTAATGTTGGACTTGTGGGCTTGGGCAGCATTGGGTTGGGATGTTTTTGTGATGCACCTTTTCTTTACATAAAACTCTCTCTTATACGTGAGTCGCCGTGGATTTGTTTCTCCAAAGTACCCAGACTAATAACCTACATATTGTTCACTGCCTACAAACCCCCACTTCTCTCTGGGCCTAACTTGCTAGAACCTTGCTCCAGTGTGACTAAACTGTCTTCCCTTTCGGTGATCCTACTGGCTGAGAAGAAGGGTCTGTCACCGTGTCTCTCCCTGCTTGGCACTGGTGTACTGCAAAATCCTTTGCTCCCACCTCTGTGCGGATGCTTTAGCTTCTACGTTGAGATATGTCTGCCTTACAGGCAATCTGTGAACGTCTGCTGGCTTGACCCTGAATCTAACCACCAGCACAAGATAAACACTGTGTCACATTTCTCAAACAATGTGTCTATTTATTTTGGTAAATGTTTTCTGTTTAATCTCCAAGGTAGCTTCCTAAACGAGAAAGAACACTGAGAATTTGAGTGGCATCCAATGCCAAGATCACTTGGTGTAATCCCTGCCCATGACTTCAGTGCACATCAATCTGATGTAACCTCGTTGCCACCAGCAGTTCTCTGTCTGAGGGCTTTCTCTGGTCACCAGGGCCCACTTAGTTGCCCTGTGACTGGCTGAATGCACCTGAGAATTCATACTCTCACTGCCCCCATACCAAATAGCCTCCCACTAATGACTTTCCAGGAGTTGATACATAAGACACTAACTAGGCCCTTACCTTTCTACATCCACCCAAACCCACTGCCATGACATCAGTTCCGACTCATAATGACTGTATGCAGGGTTCCTGAGGTGGCACATCTTTTCAGGAGCACACTTTCATCGCTCTCCCTGTGAGATTGGAACTGTTGACTTTGCAGTGAGCAGACCTGTGTCACACAGAGCTAATTTACTGGAGAGCGTACCCTCCATCCACTGCCTTTCTCTTCCTGTCCCAGCCCCCATGCTCTTCTTGTTGCTCCCTGGCATCACTCTCTGAGTAAATGTCTTGCTCTCGACTCCTTGACTTAGTCACTTATATTCAGAAGCCACTCTGCATGACCAAGAAGCAATTTGGGGCAGAGAGGTGTGTTTTCCAAACCAATGCCTGCTTGACCTGAGCGAGCTGCACCTTGGCTTGCTTCGCTGCCACTTTGGACTTTTTATGTGGACGTGACTTATAGAATCAATATGAAAGTAGGGTGCGCAGTACAGCATTCCCACTCGATTTCAACCTTTCCCGTTCACAAACAAAGTAGCAACTTGGACTTAAAAGTACACCAAGACCATTAGAAACCTTGTACTAAATAGTACCTGATTTTCTGCCAACACAAGCCACACAGTTTTAAAAGACACTTGCACAATGTGTCTGTATTTTAAGTCTGGAGCATCAGTTAGATACTATGAGATCTATTTGGTGTCAAGGAATCTTATTTACACGTGTTTACTTTTTCTCCAGCCCCTCTGACAGAATTGTGTGTGAGCTTTTAGTTTCTTAAAGCAGTGATGTGGAAGATAAATATCAATGACTCCTGGGAGACTCAGTGTGACAAATGAAATACGGCCTCATCTCTCCTTTGTCCTGGACAACTAAGAACAAAGAGGCATTTTGTTTTATTTTTCATTGCTTCTTGTAATTGCACTGAATCTGAAAAGTCATATAAAGATGGTTGTACTGCGCCTGATGTTTGCTAGACTTGTTAAACACATAGATACTGTGTCTTAACCTAGTATCTGTAGGTTAGTGTGTAGAGACCAATGAGGAGTTCAACTGCAAACAGATATTATGATAATCCATAATTCAATTAGATCAAACATAATTGTGCAGTTAGTGCCACCATCATTTTCTAAACATTTTCTTTCTTCTTGAACTCTGGTATCCCCTCCCTCCCAGGAACCCATATTCTTATATTATAAATAGTTATTATTATTATTGCAATATCTTATACCATCCACTGTATCCATTCCCCTATAGTTCTGTTATTGTTCCCCTCGAGTGGGGTGATTCGGTCACCTTTGCGATGCATGACGTCTGAAGGTACAATCCAAGGCCAAACCAATTGCCCTTGAGTTGATTGTTCCCACTAGCGCCCCATGACGGTTTCACCCTTCTGAACTTTCAGCAGCAGATCGCAGGTGAGTGGATTCAAACCACCGATCTTTTGGTTAGTAGCCAATCCAGTAACACTGTTCACAGGTTTGAGACTCCTCAGGGTGGAAAGTGAACTACAGTGTGTGAGGATCTTTGAATGATGCCTGTGTGAGATTCCTGGGTAGCACAAACTGTTCCTGTGATTGCTTTGTTGTTAGGTGGTATGGAGTCAGTTCTGACTCATAGAAACCCTGTGCTACAGAATGAAAGACATCCTCACAATTGACATTATATTATAGCAAATTGTTGTAGCCACGGTGTCAATCCATGTCCTTGAAGGTCTTCCTCTCTTTCACAGCGCCTCCACCTTAGCAAGCATAGTATCCATTTCGAAGGAAGGGTCTGTCCTGACTGCATGTCCAAAGTACATGAGATGAAGACTCCCCATCCTTGCCTCTAAGGAGCATGCTGGCTGTACTTCTTCCAAGAGAGTTTTCTTCTTTTGGCAGTCCGTGGTACTTGCAATACTCTTCTCCAGAATCATAATGCAAATGGTCAGCAGTTCAAAACCACCAGCCACTCCATAGGAGAAAGGTCAGGCTTTCTACTCCTGTGAAGAGTTACAGCCTCAGAAACCCACAGGGGCAGTTCCACCTTCTTCTGAGGACTGAAACCACCGGAACGTTGGTGAATCAAACTCATCAAGTTGCATCATAAAATAAAGACTTGGCAAACTGCTTTTGTCAAGATTACAGCCAAGCATTATTCATTGCGTTGCCTTGTGGTCCTGGTGTAAAGACCATCCTGACAGACTTCTCAGAGCTTGGGATTTGATCATGATTGGGATTCATTTTCCCTAGATAAATTTGGTTCCAATTATAGTTCACTCATGAGATCTCTTCACCTTAGCCAATGGAAAATCTAAAGGAAAATTTTGTAAAATAATAATGGTAGGTTTTCTCTAACAAACTTTTAAAAATATAAACATTCATTTGACATCTCCTTTAATGCTTCACTCAAAAATTGAGCCTTGAGTTCTTACCTTGTTTTTAAAGGGCTTTTATGTAAAACCATATCAGGCCCTTTTTAGAAGTTTTATTAGCTCTGAACTCTCTAGAACACAGAATTTGAGGCAAGGATCAAATGGTTGTATTGTACTTGGAAGTGTAAACCCAAGGCAGGAGAAAGGAGACAATTATGAAGAGACCTCAAAAAGATCCTGAAGTAATTAGATGAATATGACTGCGTTGGCAACACTTAAGAGTTGCAAGAAGATGACCTAGCAATGAGTATGTCCCAGGGTTCGGGATGTCTGGACTGTCTGTCCGAAGGAAGCTTACCTTAAAGCAGTCCAGATCCATCTCATTCCTGATTTTCTTTTGGCAAAATTGGCAGCAAGTAAAGTTAACTCTGTTCCCTAACCTTTTCTCCTCCAGACCCCACAGAAGCTCTGTGGAAGGCCAGAGGCCACACCTTGAGGATGGCATTCCAAGCCTGTTCGCAAATGACAATGAATAGGCAGAAACTCAGGGCCTGCACCTGGCCTAGCAACTGGTCATGGTGATGATATCAGGTCCAGGAAACTGGCCAGCTATTGGATAAACGTTGTGCTGGGTATGCAAGAAGAGATACTCCTAAAAAAAAAAATCACTTCCATTGAACCACTTCCAATTCATAACAACCCTAGAGGGCAGAGGAGCACTCCCCCTTTGGGCTTCCAAGACGGTAACTCTTTCCAAGTATAGGGAGCCTTGTCTTTCTCCCATGGAGGCGCTGGTGATTTCAAAGTGCTGATCTTATGATTAACTCAATGCCTAACCCACTACTCTATCAGGTTCCTTCAAGAGTAGATTGGCAAGTTAACAAAAGGACAGGTAAAAAGGTGTGTATGTGGAATGTGATGGGAGAGAAGGCAGAAGGGAATGAAAAACCAAGTCAAAATGCTGAGTGAAGTCTAAGTGTCAGACAATGCTTATTGAACATGCTTACATTTTAGCTTAAGACTTTCTACCTTAAACTTAGATATTGACTGAGTAGAAGAATGGTAAAATATGGGAAGATAGAGGTGGGATAAAGTGAGATGAGGTAATGAATCTACCTTTTGACAGGTTGAACTTAAGTTACCTGTAAGTCACATGGGTAAAGATAGCACGCATCTGTGTGCATCTAGAATTTAGGAAAGAATCCAGAACTGATCACCGGCCACCAACACTGAGTTGATGGCTAAGGTTCATGAGTGGATAAGACCAGTGAAAAGAGCGAATAGAGATGTGAATCAAGTGCAGAAACTTGTGGAACATCAACTTGTAAGAGAGGGGAGCTGAGGAGGGTGACAATACAGAAAAGGAGTTGCTAGAGATAGGAAGTTAGAATTTTTCTAAGGGTGTTACTTTGGACATGCTATCAGGAGAGACCCGTCCCTGGGAAAGTGACTTCCTGCTTGGTAAAGTAGAGGGGCATCATACAAGAAGAAGACCCTCTACGAGAAGGATGGACACAGTGGTAGCAACAATGGGCTTAAACATCAGAACAATTGTGAGGATGGCACAGCACCAGGTGATGTTTGGTTCTGTTGTTCTGTGAGTAGAAACGTACTCAGGAGACCCTTACAATTCACAACAAATAGGTGTTACTGGAATTTCCTTGGCACAGAACCTGCATTTCCTGCCCATTTTCTGTGTTGATACACAAGCTGTCCTTGAATCTGTAGTGTTGTCCCAGAGTAGTAGTGGCTATCATTTAGCACAAGCATACACACGCACACAGAGTAAATGAGCATTGACTCAGCATCTGTGATGTGTCTCAACTGTGCTTAGTACTTTACATAAGCGATGTGATCCGCTTTACTGTTCCCCAATAACCCGGTGCCCTGAGATGTGAATGACGATGTCTTTATCCCTGTGGAAGAGCAAACTGGATCTCTTGGCAGACAGTGGTAAGCTATGCTGCTAGAATTGGGGCCCCAGATCTGCCTGAGCCCAAATCCCATGTCCTTCCACTATGCAAGACGACCTCCATCTTTCAAGCATGACCACAGGGGCACGAGGAGGAGGGACTGTCCATAAAAAGTTCTTGCTGAGAAATCAGTTCTGTAGGTTTCAGTGAGTTACAGACTCCATTTCTTCCGGTTTAGTGTCATACTTCGGTTGCTTGTCTCTAAAACTAAAATGATAGTAAACTTTTATGTTTAACCTCTCTTGAGAAACTGTCTGAACATTTGAAACTTTCACTTTTCATCTTTACTGATGTCTTTTACTAGTGTTCCATATACTGAACACCACTGCCCACCTTTGCTCTAGAAAGAAAGCTTGCATGGATAGCAGTGTCAGACAAAATAATGTTTTTCTAAATGTGATACATTCCCCAAACAGTCTATTGAAATGTGAATTCCAGAGATCTGTTATATCCCACAGATAGTATGTAAGAGTTTCAGCCAAACACAATTAATGATGGAACATTGATATTGTTTAAATGGTCCACAACCTAATTAGTGCTATAGCTGACATGCTGGGCTTGTCTTTTTGCCCGGAATAGACTTTCAAATTTTGAATGGAATATTTATGCTCTTATGCTAAAATAAAAGAGCCCAGTCAAATAATCTATTACATGGTCCATTAGAACTACTTTTAAGTGGCTTGCTATAGCAAATGATTCCACAACTTTTGCATTTGCATAAGGAACTTTTCAATTAAGCACAGGCTGCTCCTCTCAGACCTCAGAGAAGAGTAGAGGCTACCGCCACGGGTCTTCTGGAAAAAGATAATGATGTGTTCTGTGGTAATGAAGCGAAATCTCCATAACAGGCATTATGCACACGAGCTCCCCAAACCAAAGATCAAACTGACTGCCGTTGAGTTGATTCTGGCTCAGAACAGAACTGTCCCACAGGGTCCCCTTGCTACAAGTATTTATAGGCGCAGACGGCCTCCTCTCTCCTGTGGAAATGCCCTTTGGTTAGCATCCGAGTGTTTCACCCCTCGCCATCGAGGCCGCTAGAATCAGCAAAGATCCGACTGGCTGTCAGAGTCCACTCTGACCCATAGCCACCCTAGTGCTGAGTAGAATGGACCCATCAGTAGCTGAGGCTGTGAGTCACTGAGGGAGCAGAAAGCCTCATCTTTGTCCCAAGGTGTGGTTGGTGGGCTCAAACTGCTGACCAAAAGCAGCCCAGTGGGTAACCCACCAGGCCACCACAGCTCCTTGAAATCCACTGGGACTGCCCAATCATCCACAGGGCAACAGCTTGTATTTTTGTCTGTGCATAAGAGGAACCTGCTGGGTTTATACCCACTTGGTATTCCCTTCTGTGTTGTTTATACAACCTGCGATTTTGAATCAAAGACTTTTTCAGAGATGTTTGATTTCAAGGGTGCCCAAAGATTCCAAAATACAAGAGGCATGATCTCTTTCTTATTTATAGTCTCAAAGAAAACGTGGCAAAAGTATAAACATCGAATTTATATATTTGTGTGACATCCAGGTTCTTTTCCCAAGTATAAAATATAACAGAATTAGATTGTATTCATGCCATTTATGAAATAAATGGTTCCAACTTTCATCTAAATAAAGCAGATGACTCATTTTCGCTTAAGTGGTTCAGCCAGCAATCAAGCTTCCCAGATAGATGCAATGGAAAAAAACATATATGATTTGGTTGATCATCCACTTGATTAGGATGGTTTTGTGTGATTGTCTTTGGGTAGTCCCTCCTGGGATGAACTGCTCATTTTGCATAGCCGCCTCACACAGCCTATTTTTCCTTTGTACTATTGTGTCTACCTGAGGCATGATGTGCTTACAAAGCCTCACTAGTTTCATCTTAGATAAAAGATTGGTATAAACTCAGGTGTTCTTTGTGCATAAGAGGGGGAAAATTGTATGCCAACTTTATTCATGTGTGCCTCTGTGAATAATTTATCAGCTTTCTGGATTTAGTATATAAAATAGAAGCTTTCCAAAGTAGGGATTAAATAATCAGTAGGGATTTATGTGTTGATTCTTTGTAGTTTTGTTTTGTTTTCTGAATATTGGCAATATCAGATGGTATTTTTATTCAGAAAGAAAATGTGTAGAGTTTACCAATTGAAATCTGATCAAGTGAATTCTCTAACAAATGTAAAGACTTACCTGGAACTGGCTTGTTACAACAGGCTGACTAGCATGGCTGAGACCTGGATCCAGAGCTAGGTATGCCCCTTGACACAGACTAGACCTGTGGCCTGAATCCCCTGCAAAACCCTGGGTTCTGTGGACCAAAATGAAGCAGAACCCTGGGTTCTGTGGGCTGAGTGGCTCCTTAGAACAGTTGAGTGGACAGAGAAGAATTGAACCTGGAGGAAAACCAAGATCCAACACTAACAGAGACATTAAGAGGGGAGACAGACCAAAGGGTCCCAAATATATTCTCAGTTAAGGCATCAAGAATTTGAGGATAAATAGGACAAACATTGAAAGAATATGGGAGGGGGAAAGGCCACCATGTTTCTTAAAAGCTAAGATGAAAAAGCTATTCATTGTGATTTGAGCACAGGTTTAATGAACACATTAGTTTTGCTTTCAGCGACTCATATGCATTTTTCATGACCATTTGCAGTATCCACACTCCATTTGACTCTTGTGTGAAAGTTATATAGACACATTCAAAGGACTAATGGAGGTCAACCTGGCCACATGTGCCCAAGTGTTGGCTCTGGAAGTAGTCAATTCTTACCAACAGGGAGAGCCACTGGGCAGAAAGTCCCTCAAACAAAGTCAGTCACCAGGACGTCTGAAGCACAGGGTGTTCCCAGAGTCCAACGGGCATGTGGAAATCTGGAGGCAGTGCTCACTTAGACGGCACAGCTCAAAATGAGTTCCGTGAACTGGGACTTGTCAGAGAACTGATTTAAAAAAAATGACTGGTCTGACATGAGACTGATAAACAAATTTAAGTAATCACTTTTAGAAACCTTTTGACTAAATTTATAGAGCAATTTTAAGTCTGTGGAATCTGATAATAAAATTTTTGACTTACGTTTTTATTTTCCTACCAAGTTAATTTTTATTTAGATTTTACAAATGTATAGCTCACTACATGTGGAACATTAAAAACCAAAGACCAAAATTTCAGCCATTTTCCAGAGAGAGCTGGAGAAACAGTGGCTATGTAAAACAGCCCTGTGACCATTGCCAGGATCTCTCTTCTACTCCAACCCCACGCCCTTTTTGTTGTGATGGTGATTGTTGTTGCCATCTCCCTCCTTTGCCCTGTGAATTTGGATGACCGAAGAAAGCAAAACCACAGGCTTGCCAAAACATTTTGCAGAAAATGTGATTTTAATGGGTACCAGGAACCCCGATGCAAGTTTTGACCAAAATAGGAAACAAAAACAAAAAAGAAACACATACACACAGCAAAACAGAAAATGATGACCTTTGTTAAAATCACAAGGACACATAACCAGTGTTCTCATCTTATAAAACCTTGATGCTGTTCAGTCATACAGGACTTCAATATTTCTGAATGTGAATCAGCTACAATAAAGCCTCATAACTCAATCATTTAGGAATGTGTAAATATGTTTCTTTCTACTTTTCTAACTGAAGAAGAAATACACATGATGTGCACATTGCATTCAAATCCCTTTTTAACATCTTCTGAAAATAAGATCTCTAGTGATCACATAGAAGTCTTTTTTTCTTATGATTGAATTATATTGCATTTTTAATCTAATAGTTTAGTCCATCATTCCTCTATTGGTAAATGTGTCATTTATTCTTATAGTTTTGCTATTAACAGGATGCTACAATGAATATTAATCATCTGTCAGTCAGTATGTCAGACCGTGGTGGCGTGCATGTATCTGTGATGCTATAAGATCTGCTACTGGTATTGCAAATATTGGCAGGGTCACCTGTGTGGAACAGGTCTCGGTGGAGTTCCCAGGTGAAGACAGATGAGGAAGAAAGACCTGGTGGTTTACTTCCAAAAATTAGCCATTGAAAACTCCATGACTTAGACCAGAATATTGTCTGATTAGTACTGATGACTATCTTCTTAGGATGGAAGGCATGACCCTAATAATGAATGAAAAACACCAGCTTATGAAAATGGAGCAGTATTAGACATTGCTTGCTATGAATCGGATGTAATGCAATAGCAACTTACAACAACAGCAAGCTCATACTTGAGTTTCTAGAATTATTTTCTTTCAAAAACTGAAAATACTTAAGCAATATAGGGTACTAAATATGACCCCTATTTTCAAGTTGAGATATAAATAAGCTTAAGATTTTTAAAGTGCTGCCATTCTGTTGTATTCCCAATACTTGGATCTTCATATCTAGATAGGGTAGATTGTTAGCTCCCGAACCACAGCTGACTGGAGAGACCAATGTTACTGATATTCTGCTCTGCGGGGTTTCCATGACTGAGGAGGAGGATGGTACCGGGTCCAGGCCTCTCTGTGGAAAGCTGGAATAGGACTGGAGCAATGTTGGAGACTGACAGGAAAAAATAACACTTCTCTGGGATAAAGATTCAGAGATCTTAACCAAGTCGAGTCTGGCCTCCAGATTGGGAAGAAGAAGGGATTAAAGAGACCCTGGGAGCCCCACAGAAAGTCAGGTATCAGGATTGAGTACGCATAGTAGCAGATGGGGAGCAGGGTCAGATTAGTAGTGAGAAGCCCTCCCTCCCTCCTGCCTGAGGTTGGGGTGGGGTGAAGAACTGCCCCAAGTGAGACTGAGCTTGTTCTTAAGGGAAGGTAGCCCCACATATGAAGGAGAAGAAAAGATCAGTGGACAGGGACTCTGGGAAGTTTCTGACGACATGTTGCACTGAGTTGATTAGGAATACAGTGAACCCTCGTTTATCGCGGTTAATCGGTTCTAGACCCTACCGTGATAAATGAAATTCCGCGAAGTAGGATACCTTATTTGTAAATCAAATATTTTCGTAGTTAGAGCATAGAGCACATGAAAAAACACCCTTTAGTCACCATTACACTCGTATTACCCAATTTATTAAACGAAAAAGGGAAAATACAGTAAAACATTTTGGACGTTACAATTATCATTTATTATTTATTATTTATTATATTATTTATGGCAGCAAGCGTGTACAGTATGAGCCAATCAGTGGCAGTAATGACAGAGCATGCGCTGTTATGCAAAAACCGCGATAGAGTGAAGCCGCGGAAGTCGAAGCGCGAAGTGGTGAGGGTTCACTGTACTTTTGTTTGAGTATCTTTTTTCTTAGTAAAACTTACAAACATGAGTAAATGTGCCTGAGACCAGAAATGAAATCAGTGTAACAGGGAAGTTTTGAATACAAAGGGACATTTTAATCTGCTTCTCTGTTACTTGCCCTTGGAGAGAGACAGATGTTAAGTCACTGCAGAGAGGGGTAGCCAGTTTTTGGAAAGAAGGTAAAGAAAAGTTTCTTCATCTCAGGCATCCTTCCCTGTACACATGCACATTTAATTAACCAGCTGTTTAGTGCTCAGCCCTTTGTCTGAGGCTCTTAGCAGGTGCTAGGAATACATAAAAGGATTCCTGTCTTGAGATACCATTGTTGACGTGAAACAGATTTTAGTTTAACTGGAGAGGTTGCATGCACAGGAAAAACTAAATTATACTACCTTTGAATAATTCAGGACCGAGAGAAGTTCCAACTGTGAGAGCACATTATTAGTAGAGACAGCCACTGTCTCAGTGATGTGCAGGATGACAAAGGCGCCGTGCTTTTATGAAGATGGAGAGACAGAAGAAAGGGTTGGTGCTAGGAACTGAAGACTTGGTGAGAATGGGTGATGGAGACTCACCATACATGCTTTCCCAGAATTCTCCTTATACCATGTGAGCAAGCCATCCCTGAGATGTAGTTAATTAAGATGGCCCTTTTAGCCATAATTCCTTATGTGGTACATTTTCATTCTGTACTCTATGCCAGTGGCTGTTATCCCATGATGGAGGGAGTTCCCTGCCATACTGCCATAATGGGCAGGGTGAAGGTGGGTTTAAATACTGACCTTCTTTAAAGTATAAACCAAGTGGCAGCCTTTGTTTCCTTGGAGGCATCTTTAGACTCTTCTAGAGGGTATGACCTAAGAAACCATCCTTCATTCCTCTTGGGGATATCTTCAGCTTAAAGACAAAAACCTTACCTCCATCAAAGCCATTCCTCTGTGTAGAGCAGCCATATCATACAAACAGAGACACGCCAGTACCATTGGAAGAGCGTGTTCTAGATCTCTGTCAGAAGTGCCAAGAGCTGAGGCACCAGAGATGGTGGCATGGACATTGCCCAAGGCTATGGAACTGGGAGTCACAGCAACAGGCTGCCTTCCTGGCCCACAGAGGCAGAAGCCAAGGGACCACTTGGCTCTCAGCCAAGACTAAGGACTAGAAAGGGATACTACTATGAGCAGAAGAGGTTTTACTATAAGTCAATGACTGCATCCTTACTGTTTAATGATCCTGACTTGTGATAACATGTTACATTCCCTAACAAACCCCTGTAATTGTGTGTATTGTCTGTGTGTTCTCTGTGGCCATTGCAAAATATTATCCAATGCAACATAGTAGAGAAGGCAGAAAGGTAGGTGTCGGACTATATAAAGAAGGATAAAGTGTGGAGGCATGCCTGCCCCCTGCCTCATGGCAATAGGGAAGTCAGAGCCAGTCAGACATGACCCTCCATGCCATTGATTGCAATTGCCACAATCATATATCCCCTTCCAGATGTTTCAACCTAACTCACTATCCGCCTCCAGGCATAAGCTTAGCAAAGAAAGGCACACTTAGTGTACCATACAGACACATGCTTATTTGCCGAGTTCAACTCAGGATTAAAGAAAGCAAACAGTTCCCATGAGATGCAAAGCTCTTAGGTTTACCCCAAGTTTTTACTAAAGAGAAGAGATCCTTACCTCTTCCAGTGGGGAAGATTCTTTAGATATGAGGATAAACTTTCTTGGACAACATTTTTCAGTGCTTCCCTGGACATTTACCTTTCTAAGTTCATGAAAACCCTGTGTTGGTTTCCGGTGCTGTGGAGTAGTTGCCACTCACCAAGACCCTGTGTGCAGCAGAACCGAACACCACTCAGTCCTAGGCCATCGGCCCCATTTGTTGTGATGTTGGGGCCCATCTTTCAGCCACTGTGTCAATCGTCTTGTGGAGTGTCTTCCTCTTTTTTTGATGGCCTTCAATTCTTCCCTTGCCAAGCATCATCTCCAGGGACTGGTCTCTTCACAGCATTTCCAAAGTGTGTGGAAGGAAGTCTCGCCATTCTTGTCTCTTTCCTAATAACATGTCCAACGTAGATGGAAAGAAGTTTTACAGTGCTTGCTTCTAAAGGGCATCCTAACTGGACTTCTCCCAGGACAGACTTGTTTGTTCTTCTGGCAGTCCATGGTACCTTCAATATCCTTTAGCAGCACTGTATTTCAAGTGCATCAATTCTTCTTTGCTTCTGATTAATCAAGGTCCAACTTTCACATGCATACGAGGCGATGGGAAAACACCCTGGCTTCGGTCAGGTGCATCTCAGTTCTCAAAGTAACAAACAGCCTTGCTCTGCCAAACTTCAAAGGGGTCTTTGCAGCAGATTTACCCATTGCAATGCATTCCTTTATCTCTTGACTTCTATTTCCATGAACATGCTGATGGTGTGTGATAGTTACCTAATCTGGTGTCCATTTAAGGAGTAAGAGTGTAGAGCTGTCAATCAGGAAATAGCCAGTGAGACTTCTGTGTGGACATGGCCTTCTGGAATTCTGGGAAATCTGGTACTCCCTCCTTGGAGGTGGAAGACACCTCTCTCTCTTTCTCTGCTACTCTCTGGGAGGCATTGCAGAAGAAAAGCCACATGGATGCAAGAAGCCGGAGAAGCCACAGAGAGACCCTTGTTAGCACTGAGATGTTTCCAATGACACTGGATCCAAAGACTTTCTACCCACTGGACTGTGTTCTTCTGCATTCGACATCATTGCATGTGTTTCTTGAGTCTGAAGAAGACTTTATAGATTGATATCGGACATATGGGCTAATATTGGACTTATGGACTTGATCTGGACTGGGCAGGGATGTTTTTTCCATGTTCAATTGCTCTTGTGTATAAATCTCTTTCTTATGCACACATGTGTGTCCATGGATTTGTTTCTCTCGTCTTCCCGGACTCACACAGGGTGATTCCAAGCAAGATTAAATTCTTGACAAATTTTACTTGTGTGTGTTACTAACAATATTGTTCTGTAATTTACATGTTCTGTTGGGGCACATGTCTTTGGAATAGGTACAAAGATGGATCTCTTCCAGTCAGTTGGCCAAGTAACTTACAAATTTCCTGGCGTAGAAACATGAATGCTTCCAGTGCTTCATCAGTTTGTTGAAATATGTCATCAGTTCCTGGAACCTTATTTTTGGCTAAAGCCTTCAGTGCTACTTGGACTCCTTCCTTCGGTCCCCTCAGTTCTTAACCATATGCTGCTACCAGTTGAAATGGTTGAATATCAATTAGTTCTTTGGGGATAGTGCTTCTGTGTATTCTTTTCATCTTTTGATGCTGCCTGTATTGTTCAATGTTTGCCCATAGAATATTTCAATATGGCAACTTGAAACTTGAAATTTTTTCTTGAATTGCTTCGGTTTAAGATATGCCGAGCACCTTCTTCCGTTTTGGTTTTCTAACTCTAGTTCTTTGCGCATTTCATTATACTTTGTCTTCCTGAATGGACTTTTAACATTTTCTGTTCAGCTCTTTGATGTCATCATTTCTTCCATTTGCCTTATTTACTGTACAATTAAGAGCAACTTTTAGAGTTTTACCCAACATCCACATTGATCTTTATTGTTCCTGTCTTTTTAATAAGCTTTTGGTGTCTCCATATATGATGTTCTTGATGTAATACCACATTTCATCAAGTCTTTTGTCATTAGTATTCATTGTGTTGCATCCGTTCATAAGTAGTTCTAAAATTTCAGGTAGAATATATTCAAGGTTGTATTTTAATGACCCCGAAATTATTTGAATTTTCTTTAGCTTCAATATGAACTTAAACCAAAAACCAAACTCAGTGACTACAAGGAGTTGACGTGAGCTCATAGTGATGCTATAGGACAGGGTAGAACTGCTCTGTGGGTTTCGGACAGTGTCACTCTTTACAAGAAGAGAAGTGTCACCTTTCTCCCACAGAATAGTTGGAGGTATCAGCCAAATACGTAACCATGTGCTATAACACAGGCCAGAGCTTCAACTTGAAATTACATATGAACATACAAACGAACAATTCATGATCTGCTCCATGCCCCACCCCTAGCATTGTGTTATCAGCTGGTATCATATTCTGCGTCATCTCTTTCCACAAATGGAGTCAATTTGATTTCTGAATACTGCATCTGGAAGAGTCCATGTTTATAGTCACCGTGTGTGTGTGTGTGTGTGTGTGTGTGTGTGTGTGCAAGTAAGTGTTTTCAATGAAGAAGTTGTTGGTCTTGTAGCACTCTATCACGGGATCTCCACTTTCATTGCTTTCAACA
>NW_022103906.1:31820100-31825865 GCF_000313985.2 Echinops telfairi
TTTCTTCCCTTTTTGATTTACACTCCATCAGCTAGTCAAGGTGCTGAAGACTTACTCTTTCAGACTTGACTCCATCCATGCCAGGATGCTCGATTCTAGTTTGAGAAAGCAGCTCTTCCTCAGTCATATTTTGAGTGCCTGTTCACATTTTGAATACTTTCTGACCTTAGGAGCTCAATAGCTGACCATGTTCTACTGTTAGTCACCAGGTTTTCAGTGGCTAATGCCCCAGAAAGACGACCTTCATAGTCAATTTCTTCATACTCAATCCTTAGACTGCTGAAACCTATTCACTTCAGGTGACTGCTGGTATTCAAACTGCCAGTGACATAACTTTCAGCATCTCAGCAACATGCAAACCACCACAGTATGACAAACTGACAGGCAAATCTATGTTGCACAGACTATGTAGGAAACTGTTAAGTCTATATGTAGATATTAATGTGTAGATATGTGTATGAATTGTGTGTGTATGTGTATGTTTGAAAATCAGAGGCTTCTTGATTAATTTTAACTATAGGCCTCAACGGAATTCCTGCTGCATGCGAAGTCCTACACAGGAATGCATAAGTGAATAGACATTGCCAGTTCTGTAAGGAGGCCTAGATGCTCCATGATTAAAACACAATGGAGAGATATATGTGAGAAAAACAATATAAATTGTAATCTAGGAATCTGGGAAACTTAAGAATTTCATTTTAGAAATAGTTCAATGTCAGAAAGATGCAGAAATTCAGACAAATCTCAAATTTAAAACATTTGATTGGTTTGACTGTATCTTTCTTATTGAATTCACTATTTTCCAAGCAATGCCTGCTGCCTCTTTCTCTCCAAATTGTAACTCCTGGCTAAAGATCAATCATTTATATTGGCCTAAGGCTGATATCCTTTAATTGCTAGATAGGGAAACAAATTTCTACAAAAACAAACCCAAACCCCTGTAACAATCTAAATAACTGATGACAGCTATACAGTTGGAACACCCTTGGGGAACACTGCCTAGCTGTTGGGGCTTTCTCTCACGTAATTCTAGTGCTTGCATTTTATTTACTTTCCTATAAGCATTCAGTTAGAATTTCTGAATAAATGATTACCTCCTTGGAAATATATACTGAGCACCATTGAAAGTAAAAAAACAAACAAACAAAAACCCTCTACCTGTCTGAAAGTTAGTTTCTCAGAAAAGTTTTTTTTCTAAACATATACTTTGCTAGATACAGTGAAATGCTATGGAGACAAATGAATCAATAAAAGACAAGGAATGAGGTGGGAAGGTGTGAGGTTTTTACTAATCAGGAGCACTTTGCTGAGATGGTGCGTTTAAAAGAAGGCCGAATGCAGTGGTTCTCAACCTTCCTAATGTCGCGACCTGTTACTACACTTTCTCATGTTGTGGTGATCCCCCCCAACCATGAAATTATTTTCGTTGCTACTTCATCACTGTAATTTTGCTACTGTTATGAATTGGGCAACCCCTGCGTAAGGGTCGTTCGAACCCCAAAGGAGTCGCAACCCACAGGTTGAGAACCACTGGCCTAGTGGCACTGTAGGGAGGCCATGCACACATCAGGGGCATGCGCAGGCAAAGGACAGGGTGGGGGATGGTGGGAGGAGTGGACTTGCAGGCCACTCTGATGACTTAGCTGGTGAAAACAGCAAATGCTCTTCATTTTTAATGGAAAGGTTGGAGTTTTAAGTTCATTCAGAAGTGCAATAAAATCAAACTTGGCAGTCTGTTTTAAAAAAGCAGTCCTTGAAAACCATATAGAGCCCAGCTCTACTCTGACCCATAGAGAATAGGACACATATGAGTTGGAAATGACTCAATGACAATCAGTATAACTGGTGATGACTTTGGCCTTGAGATCAGAAGTTTTGAATTAAAATGTTAACAGGATCTCTCTGTTCTGATTGCTTCCTTTAGAAACTTCAAAGGGGGAACAAGGACAGAGCTAGGGGCTGGGGAGGAGGCGAATGGCAGTCATCCCAGTGGCAATTTCAGGAATTTGGAGGCTTTAACTTGCCTGTGGCAGCAGCAATATCAACAAGAGATTATGGATCTATTTTTATGGTAAATTTTATTTATGGTATTTTTGTTTGTTTTTAATTTTAATAAATCATTTTATTGGGAGATTTTACAGCTCTTATAATAGTCCATACATCCATTGTATCAAGCAAACTTGTACATATGTTTCCATCATTTCCAAAACATTTTCTTTTTACTTGAGCCCTTGGTATCAGCTCCTCTCTTTTCCCCTCTCTCCCCCCACCACCCACCCTCATGAACCCTTGTTAAATTATAAATTATTTTTATTTTTATATCTTACACAGTTTCCTGTCTCCCTTCACCCACATTTCTGTTATTTGCCCCCTGGGGCGGGGGTGGAGTGGGAGTGGGGTTGTGTGTCACTCATTCCTGTTGGTTCCTCTTTTCTCCCTGTTCTTCCCTCCACGTTCCCCCCACCTTCATGGTATTGCTACACTCATTATTGGTTCTGAGGGGTTTATCTCTCCTGGATTCTTTGTGTCTAGAGTTCTTATCTGTACCAGTGTACATGCTGTGGTCTAGCTAGATTTGTAAGATAGAACTGGGGTCACTGTAGGGGGTGTGGTAATTACATAATCTGTTGTCAATTTGAGACTTAAGAGTGAATGGGGTGGAGTTTAGCCTGCCAATCAGGTCACAGCTTGACGACCTCATTTGGAGGCACTAAGGAGATAAATAGCTCAGTGGAGGCAAGACATACACTCACTCCATGGGAGACTTTATGGACAAAGAGCCTGACAGAGCTACGCTGATGCAGCCAGAGCTCTAGAGCTGGAGGAGCCACGAAGACCCCTTCCAGTGCTGAGAGGCTTCTACCACCACTGGATCTACAGACTTTCTACCCACTCACCTGTGATCTTCCTGCATTCAGTGTCATTGGATGTATTTTGTGAGTTTTAAGAGAAATTTATAGATTGGTATCAGTCATATGGGCTAATATCAGACTTATGGACTTGATCTGGACTGGGGTAGGATGTTTTCTCAATATTCAATTGCTGTTGTAGATAAAGCTCTTTCTTATATACATATGAGTGTTTCTATGAATTTGTTTCTCTAGTCTACCCAGATAACACAGAGTGGGGAGGAAGCATTAAAGAACAGAGGAATGTTGTGTGTTTTGTCGGTGCTATACTATAACAGCTGGCTGGCTCATCCCTTCCTTGTGGCCCTTCTGTAATGGAATGTCCAATTGTCTACAGATGGACTTTAGGTCTCCACACACATACCCTCATTCACATCTATATGATTCTTTGTTTGGGGTCTTCTGATGCCTGATACCTGATCCCATTGACACCTCATGATCACATGTGTGGGTGTGTTTCTTCCATGTGGGCTTTGTTGCTTCCCTGCTAGATGGCCTCTTGGTTAACTTCAAGCCTTTAAGACCCCAGATGCTATATCTTGTAACAGCTGGGAACTATAAGCTTTCTTCACCACATTGTCTATGCATATAGTTTATCTTCAGCAATCAGGTTGAGAAGGTGAACATCACAGAATGCCAGGTTATTATAACAAAGTGTTCTTGCATTGAGGGGATACTTGAGTAGAGGACCAATGTCCATCTACTACCTTAATACTTAACCTATAAATATGTGTACATAGACCTATATCTCTATCATTATAGATTATTCTAATGGGAAAGCTGCAGCCTGTGCTGCCAAGCTAGAGAGGTCAAAAGAGGGAATTCAAGTGTTAGCCTGAGTGTCAGTCACTAGGAAATAGAGTACTATGAAACAAAGAGTTCTTAGTGGAGGGTCAAAGCTTCATTAGGGAAAAATGGTCATTTCATAGTTAAATCTCTCTTTCTTTTAGAAGAGATATTTTAACTTCCTTTTCATAATTTTGATGATTTGGGGGCTACCGCTGAATTACTGAATTGAACTCCACCCCAGCCTCCCTTCTTCTGCTTTTGTTCCCTGTTAGATGCATCTCAACAGAGCAGTTAGAATGTTCTTCGCATTTTAGCCCAATGGCACCCTGTTCTCTCCCATTGAAAGCCAGGCATCACAGTGGTTTGTTAGTCTCACACAGCCTGGGTCCTCCCACTACATGTGTATGTGATTCCTACATAGAATGTTAAGGTCTGTTTAGGTACATTGAAGCCAGCTGGGAAGTCAGCGTGAAATGTTGGAAAGGAATTGTTAACTGTCACCAAAGCTGCTGCCTGCTCGGGTTTCACAATGACCCTGGAGAACAAATGGCCTTATCAACAGCGGTTGTTGATGGAAGAGAAAAGTGGGCCCTTGGATGGATCCTTGAGTATGAACCTTAAGAATGAGAGAGATGGCATTCAGTGACTTCCAGTGCACCCGCCTGCTTTTTCCTTTTTATCTAATTTATGAACTTAGATAATTACCTATTCTATAGCTTCAATCACTCAATTTGAGAACAAAGCAGGCAAAATATATTGAGATCCAATATGTCAAAAGTGTTCTAAGAAGCAGCTCTTGGAATGTCATATCTTCGATGTTTTTAAAAAGTTTTAAAAACTGAATAGAGATAATTTTCAATTCAGTTCTATTCCAAGTGGATATATCAGATGATTAGTATATAAGTAAGCATTTGACCTGTCAAGCAAGATGTGTATAAATACCATCTGTAGAGAAGGCAGCCTGCCAGAATCATTTGACTATGCCTCAGGATGCTAAAAAAGAGAGCACTTTATGGAACGTCAAATTATTATGAATTCTACCACTCATGAGCCAGGTATTTATCTTTGTCCAAAGCAAAGTATCAAGGTGATTAAAAATAATAAGCACGGTTACACTTATCAACATTTTTTTATTTTTTCTTACTTGTTGGACTACATTAAATTATTATACTTTCATACCAAGTCTGTGACATGAATACATGTATCATCTCCATTTTATAGATTATAAAAGTGAGGTACATAAAAGATGAAAAAGCAAGTGAAGTCTGAAAAAGCAGCAAATAAAGTTGCTTCCCTTGAAAATGATTAATAGGCATTTCATTTTCTTTCTTCCCCATATTCTCAGGTCCCAATAAGTTTGAGTATTATTGAATCACACTTCCTTGATTTTTTACAATGTTCTCTTTTCCTAAAATCAGCAGTTTATCTTATCTACAAATTGTCCAGTCTATCATTTTCTTTCACAATGTAAACCAATATCAGGCACATTTCTCTAACTAGGTAGGCCTGCTGTGGCCATTGCATTCAGTAGGGCTGAGTCCTGTATGCATTGCAGAGACAGGCCCTGGTGGAGCTGTCATGTATCATGCGTCAGTAGCAGGCTGGCCCAGGAGGAAGGTAGGCCGGCAGCTCTCTGGCTGGGGTGACTGGAGGGCTGCTGTCTTGGTATGTATAGAGGATCCCTTTGGTAGTGCAAGTGGCTAACACACTCAACTGCTAACTGAGAAGCTGGAGGTTTGAATCCACTCCAAGGCACCTCAGAAGAAAGGCCTGGAAACTTCCAAAAAGTCACCAATTGAAAATCCTTTGGCACATGGCTCTACAGTGGCACATGTGGGTCACGATGAGTACGAATACGTTCCATAAGATTAGTAGTTTTCATTAAGCTGTCTCCAACTCATTGACCCAAACCCCAAGTTCCATTTTTACCAAATGTTCTGGTTTGGGAGACTTCTAAATTTCAAACAACCCCTTTTGAAAAGCTTGTTCTGCATGGAGACAACATATAACCATGGGTTGACATAGAATTTGATCGACTGCCAGCTTAGAGCTACATAAAAACTACAA
>NW_022103906.1:31826584-31829301 GCF_000313985.2 Echinops telfairi
CAAAGGGTAATTGTATATTAAGAAAACATCCAGCCTAGTCCAGATCATGTCCATAAGTCTGATATTAGCCCATATGTCCGGTACCAATCTATAAATTCCTCTTCAAACTCACGCAACACATGCAATGACACCAAATGCAGGAAGATCACCGGCCCATTGGTGGAAAGTCTTGTGGATCCAGTGGCAGTGGAAGCATCTCAGTATTGTCAGGGGTCTCCATGTGACTCCTCCAGCTCCAGGGATTTAGTGTAGCTCCATGAGTCTTGTCACCAGAAAGAAAAAGCAGAGAATGTCTGTGTGTTTCTGGCCTCCAGTGAGCTATTTATCTCCATGGATCTCCAAATGGAGTCCATCAAACTGTGACCTGATTGACAGGCTAGACCCCACCCCACCACAAGTTGACACCAGATTATGTAACTACCACAGGGAGGTGCATCTTAATCCTCAAAGTAACATCCTTCTTTTTCAATA
Source organism: Echinops telfairi (assembly GCF_000313985.2). Taxonomy (NCBI): domain Eukaryota; kingdom Metazoa; phylum Chordata; class Mammalia; order Afrosoricida; family Tenrecidae; genus Echinops; species Echinops telfairi. The sequence continues at coordinate 31,827,056 of NW_022103906.1, forward strand.
CATAAGAGATCCTTTGCAACAGATTTACCCAATGAAACACTTTATTTGATCTCTTGGCTGCTGCTTCCATGAGCATTGATGGCAGATTCAAGCAATATAATGTCCTTGACAACCTCAATCTTTTCTCCACTTATCATGGTGTTATGCATTGGCCTAGTTGTGGGCATTTTGGTCTTCTTTACATTGAGTTGCAATATATACTGAAGTCTGCAATACTTGATCTACATCAGCAAATGCTTCAAGTTCCCCTCACTTTCTGCAAGCAAGTTTGTTATCTGCATACCACAGATGTCCGTAAGCCTTCTTCCAATCATTTTTCATATAATCTAGCTTCTCTTATGATTTACTCATCATACAGATTGAATAAGCATGGTGGGAGGATCCAATCCTGATGCACACCTTTCCTGATTTTAAATCATGCAGTATTCTCATGTTTTCTCTATACAACTACCTCTGGATCCATGTACAAATTCAGCATGCGCACAAGGACATGTTCTGGAATTCCTATTCTTCTCAAGGCTATCCATATCTTGTTATGATTCATGTAATTAAATGTCTTGGCATATTCAATAAACACAAGCAAACCTCTTTCTTGTATTCTCTGCTTTCAGCCAAGATCCAACTAACATCAACAATGATATCCCTTGTCCTCTAACTTACAGCATTCACAATTAAAGTTTTTTTTCTTTTAAATCCTTCACATTTGAACTTTGAGTTAGATTAGTTTTTTTGGAAATAATCACTGAGGCTTCTCTTACTTCCTGAGCTTTTTGATTGATCAAGCCACCGGCACATCTGCAAAAACTAAGTGCAGAAGAAACAGGACTTCTAGGTGTGACCAAAAGAGTTGACAGCCATGCTGTTCTCAGCTGATGTGTCTAAGAGGCTGCCATAATTCCCTGACAGCTATGAACCTACTGCCATGAATGACTGTAGCTCCTTAGGGAAAATCACAGTGGGCAAGATCCCCAGACCTAGATAAGAACTGAGAACAAGCTGGGAAGAGACATCACTGCCATCTAGCTGAAGCCACTCCTAGTGACCCTGTAGAATAGAGTAGAGCTGTCCCAGAGGGCTTCCTAGGCTGTCATCTCCACAGGGATACCTCACCAGGTCTTTTGTCCCATGGAATGGCTGGTGGCTTCCAACCACCTATCTTTAGGCTAGCAGATAAGTGCTTTACCATTGTGCCAGGAGAACCCCCTTGGGACACCACTCCAAGGTGGAAAAAGAAGGGAAGAGGCACATGCCTGGAGTATCAACTAGTCCATCCAGCCGTCCACACTGCTGTGTACTAACCCTACTTAGATAAGCAGCTGTTTGTGTTTTAGTTTCATTTCTATATCACCATGTTTGGAGTGCAGCATACTTCATGCAAAAAGAAATCTTTAATAAATAAATTGTGTTCTGGGAAAAAAAAGTAATTTTATAAAATGTTTGACATGAAAAATTGCCCTGCCATCTTATTAGTTACCGATCCCTATTGAGACCCATGGCGCTACCATGGGACTCAAAGGGAAATATTATTTCCTTTCTATGAGTTTGCATTTGCATCATACCAACACCCAGACCTGGAAGAAGGTATTTCCTCCATCTGTTGTTATTTAATAAAAATAAAAATCATCTGTATACATTTCAAAAGAATTAGATTCACTTAGAGTGGGTGTTTATTCCAGTTTTCTTAACATTCAATTGAGATCACTGAAAACCGTCCAGCTCCTTGGTTTTGCCCGCACTCTGCTAATAACAATAGCAATAATAGTGATTATCTCCAAGGCTAAAATCAAGGTTGTGTGGAGGCTGAGGTGATCAAGATATAAAAAAACATTGGCATCATTCCTCTTCCATATTAGAATACGTTAAACCAATTTTCAATAAAACAGCTCTTTAAATATTTCAGATGAACGAATCTGTTCTTGCAGAATCTTCACAGCGGGGTGGCAATTTCCCAGTCCTTTCTTGGGTCAGCATCCAACATGGCCAAATTGTCTTTTAATTACTACGAATACATTTATTCTGAGCTGTAGGTTTTGTTTGTTCTGAAATAGCTTTTGATGACGCAAAGCCAGTTGCTTCCAGATTTCATTTTGAAAGCTTAGCATATAAATTATTTAAATAGAGAAAGAATTGGGGGGTTCTGGGGTTGGGGGGTTGGGGAGTATGTTCTCTGTTTACTTGACTGTTTGGTGCCCTGCAGTCTAGGTCTGCAGGCAGAAGAATACATTCTGGAGGCTTTGCATTTACAT
>NW_022103906.1:31830000-31832255 GCF_000313985.2 Echinops telfairi
GCACTTTGGAGGGGAAAGCCTGGGCTTCCGAGTCCCTTGAAGAGTTACCGTCTTGGAAACCCACTGGAGCGATTCCACGCTGTCCAGTAGGGTCACTGTGAGTCAGGGTTGACTCCATCGCAGTTCATTTGGATTTTCAGTGAAGTGGGATGTTGGAATGGGTTATCTTTGGTGAGGCGTGTGATGTTAGCTGGTATTGAATACTTTGTGGGCCTTACACGCCCTACTGGCCTGATGCTTCCCACTCCTGGATTTCCAGTAGAGTTTGATTATCCCCCATTTTATGATGTCTTGTAAATCTTAACTTCTGTCTGTCATTAATGAGGCAGAAAGAGGTTATATTAAAGAAGCTTTGGCTATGTTCATTATGCTAATTAGGCCAGATTATCATGCAGCGCATCACCCTTAAATTACAATCTTACCCAGGTTACACTCCTGACGCAGCATAATTGGAGTTTTCATGATATGTGGCCTGCATCTCCTTTTACCTTCTGAGCCTAAACCAAGCTCACTACAAGCGGTCAGCTCTGACTCACAGCCACCCTATACAATAAAGTAGAACTCCCTTGAGGCTTTCAGCCTTTGGGATATAGGAATTTCAGGAGTCTTTAGATTAGGAGTTGTATTAGTTCAGGTTGACTAAAGAAGCAAATCCAGAGATGCTCATATGTGTGTAAGAGAGAACTTTATATCAAAGAGCAATTGTACATTAAGAAAATATTCCGTCCCTGTCCAGTTTAAGTCCATAAGTCCAATATTACCCCATATGTCAAAACTTGTCTATAAATTCCTCTTTAAACTTGCGCAACCATGCAATGATGCTGATTGCAGGAAGATCACAGACCAGTGGGAGCTAAGTCTTATGAATCCAGTGGTAGTAGAAGCATCTCAGTGCTGGTGTGGGTCTCCTCGTGGCTCCGCCAGCTCCAGGGCTCTGGCACCATCAGTGTAGCTCCATGTGGCTTGTCATCAGGAATACAAAGCAAAGAGTGTGGTTCTGGCCTTCATTGAATTATTTATCTCCATACCACCTCCCAACAAGGTCATCAAGCTTCAACCTATTTGACAGGCTAGACGCCAACCCTTCACTCTTAATAGTCTCAAATTGACACCACAGGAGTCTTGGGCTTTGAGAATCTGGAGGAGAGTATAAAGCCCACCATCTTTCTCCTGTGAAGCAGCAGGTGGTTTTGAACTGCTGAGTTTGTGGTTAACAGTCCAACACATAACCCATTACATTACCTGGACACGCATAGCAAGAGGAGTTTCAGCACCCCCATGAAAGAAGACCTTGTGGCTGCAAATCCTTTGGATCCAGGGTCCCTTTACTTAGAACTTCTTAGACCCAGGGGAAGATTAGACATCAAAGCACATGCCAAACTATTCCATATTCCTTGGAATACTGGACCTATAGATTTTGACAAGAGAAAAGAGCCTTTTTCTTAGATCTAACAGAGAAAGATCTTTCCTGGAGTTGGCACCTGAAATTCAGGCTTCTAAACTCCTAAACTCACAGTGAATGCATTTCTGTGCTGTGGTATTTCTGTTATACCAGGACTAGATGGCTAAGACACTGGAGAAGCCCGTGCAAGCTGAGCTTGGGTTTGAGGAGGACCTGACTTGTCTCCCTCAATACTCACCCCATTTCAAACAGAGCAGCTAAGCTTTAGCTGTTGCACAGGTTAGGCTCCAGAAGGTTATTTTGTAAACAGAACTTTTCTGCTTCTCTTTCTTCACTGCCATCTGGTGCCATGTTTGAAATCCCAAATCAGTAGATTTAAACTCTAACTTTTCCAGGTACTAGCTTTACAACTATAATGTATTTATACTGTGTTTCTCTCATCTATGAAAATGATATAATCATGTTTGTAAGATGGTTTTAAGGGTTAATTATGACTATATCCTCTTCATACATCTAGAAAAGTTTTATTAGTATTAGTTTTTGACATCACCAAATTGTATACCAGTTACAGGTTCGGTAACAGAGCCCAGCCTCCATGAGTCAGCTGTCACTGTGGTAGCTGCCATTGGGTTGGTCCTGACCCATAGGACCCTGTGTAGAATGGAGTGGAACACTGCCCACTGCTGCATCCTCTGTTTAAGTGTCGCTAGATTGAGCGCATTGTGTCAGCTGCCATGTCAATCCATTTTATCAAGGGCCCTCCTTATTTTTGCTACCCCTCTAATTTACCAAAGTGATACCCTTTCCCCGGGTCTGGTGTCTCTGTTTAAGACAATGTCTCACCATCCTTGCT
>NW_022103906.1:31833006-31836176 GCF_000313985.2 Echinops telfairi
CTTGCCAGCTGAAGCAGGGAACTGGCTAAGGCAGCTGCACCCTGGTGTGACCATCAGAAAGCAGGAGACCTGAGACCTAGAAAGGCGAGGCTCACCAAATCATTTATCTCTCCTCCTTTCAATGTGTTTATAGGCCAGGTTGGCACAATAAAATTTAACTATCTCAGACTAGTTGTGAAGATTTTTTGGTTTTGTTTACACTGAGTCATAATCCACACTGAAGACTGCAATCCTTCATCTTGATCAGCAAGTGCTTCAGGTCCTCCTCACTTTCAGCAAGCAAGGGTGTGTCAGGTTGTTCATAAGCTTTCCTTCAATCCTGATGCTACACTCCTTCTTCATGTAATCCAGCTTCTCAGATGATTTGCTCAGCTTACTGATTGAATAAGTATGGTACACATCAGGGTTAGAGTGATAAATAATCATGTGTTTATTCTAAGAATGAGCCAAACCAGTTGTTGTCTAGTCAGTTCCAACTTACAGTGACTGCATATACTGTATGTAAGAATAGAACTGTGTTCCACAGATTTTCAGTGTTTGATATATTGGAAGTAGATGAACAGGGTAGTCTCAAACAGGGTAGTGTCTGGGTAGTCTCAAACCTCCAATCTTTTGATAAGCAACCAAATGCCTCAACAACTTCTACTACCCTAAAATCCCACTGTAAGGACCACCCACTAGGTGTGTCACACACATCTGGCCTAGGACTTGACACTGCAGGAGGAGTTCTAGTGGAAGGTGGAGTCACCAAGGCCTTCCTCCTCCCCTGTTCATCAGGATCAGAGAAGTACTATAATACCATGCACAGCTAGCACTCCTTCTCACTCTTTCCTGGCTTCTCTTTATATGTTGGAATGACCTAGGACTCTGTCCTACACTCTCCTCTTTTTATCTACACCATTTCCACAGGTGATCTCATTGACCCCTGGTTTTAAATACCCCTTATATAGGCTGATGAAGGAAACCTGATGGTGCAGTGGTCAAGCATTCAGCTACTAACCAAAAGGCCGGCAGTTAATAGAGAATAGCTACACCACAGGAGAAAGATACAGCAGTCTGTCCTGTAAAGATTAAAGCCTTCAAAACCCTACGATGGCAGTTCTGCTCTGCCCTATAGAATTGCTATGAGTCAGAGTGGACTTGATGGCCGTGGAATATATGCTGATGACTCCTTTCTTTACCTGAGTATCCTTTGCATTGCCTTTTCTGTGATTTATGTTGATCTGCAGAACCTGGAAAGGCACAGACATGACAAGAATGCCACTAGCACCTGACGCTTCACCAGTGACAGACTGTGCTAATAGATCAGGGCACTCTTTCCTGATAAGCCAAGGGGAGAGCGCATAATCTTTTCAGAACACTTCAGGCAGCCACTGCCAACCAATCACAACTGCCACAAGAGCTAAACTGTTTTCCATCCCTAGAGGAATGGGTAGAATTTATTGAGGTGGAACTTAATGGGGATAAATAGCAACATGTAAGTAGTCAAGTATGAAAGTAGAGGAAATGAAGATTTTGTTTTGCACAAAGCTATTTGGGAAAGACAAGGGAAATGATTGATCGATTCAAAATAAGTATAGATTATAGTATATCACGGATTTACATGTGACCTCCTCCCTGGGGGATGGAAAACAGAAGAGTGGGTGAGGGGAGGCGTTGGACAGGGCAAGATATGACAAAATAATAATTTATAAATTATCAAGGGTTCATGAGGGAGTGGGGAGCGAGGAGGGAGGGGGAAAATGAGGAGCTGATGCCAGGGGCTTAGGTGGAGAGCAGATGTTTTGAGAATGATGAGGGCAATGAGTGTACAAATGTGTTTGACACAATTGATGTATGGATGGATTGTGATAAGAGTTGTATGAGCCCCTAATAAAATGATTAAAAATAATAATAATAATAAATAAAAGCTAAAATAATTGCTTTAAAAGCCCCCGATAAAATGATCTTTAAAAAGAAAAGACCTCTGGAGACACATACACATACCGGTACTCAAAGCTTTAGTTATCAGATGAAGTCCTAGTGCACAGGGCTGTGGTGGCCCTCTTCTGGTCACTATTGATGTGGCTGCAGGAGGGATGCTGGCTCCGTTGTTGGAGAATAGTAGTTTAAGAAAGGTATCTGTAGATAGCAAATGTTGTCCAGAAGCTAGCAATGCTGCAAGACATTTAAACCCATATTATAATGAACGTCCTAAAAATACCAATGAATTTTCAGCCTGATAAACAGAGCCTCAGGGGACATGTTAACTTTTACCACTTGAGGTATTTGAAGAGATTGGAATGAACTTGTGTTTCACCTCCTCCCTCCCCCTCCACACACACACACACACACACACACAAAGGTTAGGTGGTAGAAATCTGAGCTTTAATTTAAGGAATTGGCAATTTTCTAAAATGGTTGTGCCATTTGACAGTTATTCCATGTAGCCATTTTCATAGAATCACATTTGTGATTATAATGGGTACACAATGATTTTTGATTCTTCATGTTAGCATTTCCCTGGTTACAAATGATGCTGAGTATCGTTTCATGTACTTATATCACTTCATGGCATATTTGGTCAAGTTTTCTACCCTTAAGGAAACGTCATTTGTATTTTTATTGTTGGATTATATGAATGTATTATATATTCTTCTTATTATATTATATAATATATTTAAAAACATCCATTAGATAAATGTTTTGCAAATGTTTTCTCCCAGGCTGTAGCTTACCTTTATCTTTTCTTAGTGGTGTTTTTTTAATATATAAAAGCTTTTGACTTTAATAAAATTCAATTTATTAATTTTTTCTGTTTAATACTTTTTTCTTCTAAGAAATTATTGTCTATCCCAACATTGTGAAGATATTCTTTTGTTTGCTTTCTAGAAAAGTCAAATCTTTGGTTTTTGCATTTAGATTTATAATTAGTCTTAAATTTAATCAGTGTTGGCCTAAAGAAGTTGAAGCTCATCACTGCATGCCTACACATATATATCCAGCAATTCTAGCATCATTTGGTGAAAACATGCTTTAATCCTTTGAATTGCCTTGACACCTTTTTTGAAAATCAATTTTCTTTATTTTTGTGGGTCTAATTCTTGACTCTCCATTCAGTTCCACTGAGGCAATGCTGGAGTGCTATGATTTTTGTAGCTTTTATAGTGTCATGAAATCCTAAAATGTGA
>NW_022103906.1:31837759-31839451 GCF_000313985.2 Echinops telfairi
AGGGAGGTGCTTTTAGCCATCCAAACAGATGAGTTGGAAAAATATTCCCAAGAATGGAATTCCAGATTTGACAAATGTATTAAGTGTAATGGAGAGTACTTTGAAGGTTGTAAGGTTGTTTTGTTGAAAAAAAAAACAACCACATAGCTTTGGGGAAAAATTGTTTTGGTTTTTTTTTTTTGGTACCTGCTCATATTTAGAGGAAAAATAAATACATATATATAATTATCCCCTGCAATTAGTTCTGTAGATTTTTATGGTGTTCATAGGAGTTAGAATCAACTCAATGATAGTGAATTGTTTGAGCTTATGGGTCCCTTAGAATTTTCTATCTAAATGATCGTACCTTTCATAAATAAAGACAATTTGTCTTCTTCATTTACAATGAGTATACTTTAATTTACGTTTATTGTCTCCTTGTACTGCCTGCAAACCAATGGTGAATGGACATGGTGGGCGCATATGTCCCAAACGTTTTCCTGATCATAGAGGAAGATGTCATATTCACATGGCCCTTCTGCCCATAATGCCTGCTAGGATGCATTGTGCGTTCTAGCCTCTGGGTCTATGTGTATAACCCCATTTTGGAGGGCATTCTCCACTTTGCTAATGAACATGATAAAGGTTGGGTGTATCCTGAGTTTCCACCCTACTACAGGATGGGAACCAAGTCACCACCCTTTGTTTCCTTGGAAGTATGATCTGCAGAAAGACCAAAACCACGACTCCCCTTACAAGAGCTAGCTTAGAAACGGGAGAGAGCAAATTCCTGAGCAAATTTCTTGAGACCCTCAAGGAAGAAGAGGCACTATCAGAATGCATTTGAGATCTCTCTACTTGAAGTGGCACCATCAGTAGAGGCCATGCTGCACCAAGACTTGAAGCTAAGGCAAGGAGAAGTTTCGAGAGCAGAGGAGCAGTGCCTAGACTACATGGCTATGCGACCAAGAAACAATGAGTTTCCTGGCCCATAGAGACCAGAGGCAAAGGCTGAGGGACTGAACACCAGCGAGACTTGGCTATTGGCTGGGGAGTAGTGCTGCTGTGAGCCACTGATTATTCCCCTACTGCTTACTGATCATGACTTGTTAACTTCCCTAAGCAACTCTTATAAATGTGAGGTTTTTTCTGTGAGTTCAGGGTGGCTATTGAAGCTAAGTTCCCAAACCTAGGAAATAGAAAGCTGTGGCAGGAATGGTTGGTGTCAGAATAGGGTAAAAAAAGGATGGGGTGCGGTGGGGGTGTGTATGACCTCTGTCTTGGGTCAATATGTCTCCGGCACACGTGGAGTTGGATTTTCCTTCTCCCTATGTTCAGCTATAGCCCCCCTCCCTGTTTATTCAAAGAAGAAAGGTTATTATTCATGGTTTTATCATTTAATATAGGATTAACAATAATGTTTCCATCTATGCTTTTTTACTTAACTGAGAAAATTATTTCTGTAGTTTCTGAGAATTTGTAGCATGAATAGATGTTCAGTTTTCCAAATGCTTCCTTTTGCGCCTATTTATGTCATTTTCTTCTTTTGTCTGTTAAAATGGTGAATTAAACTACTGTAATTGATTTTCAAATCTTAAACCATCTTGCTTCCTGGAATAGACTCACCTAATTAAGATGGAGCTGATGTACACCTGTAAGTTAAAGTGTATTGCAACTAAGGCTCCAGTTTATACCAAACAAAATGTACTCAAA
>NW_022103906.1:31840584-31844319 GCF_000313985.2 Echinops telfairi
TATATCTTTTGATAGCCGGGCACCATCTGCTTTCTTCACCACATTTGCTTATTCACCCGCTTTGTCTTCAGCAGTTGTGTCGGGAAGGTGAGCATCATAGAATGCCAATTTACTAGAAGAAAGTATTCTTGTGTTGAGGGAGTACCTAAGGACACTTCTTAAGCCATGGGAATGGAACAAAACAAAATTCTGAGTTCAGGTATAAAGCCTTTTAACACAACTCAAGTGAACATCTCAAATCATTGAAGCTTTGCAACAAGTTTATTGGAATGCTATCTCATCTAAAACAATACTTTTTTTTTTTTGGTGGATCCAGCATTTTAAAGAAGATTGAGAGGACCTCGAAGATGAACCACAGAGGGAAGGATAACTAACGAATGAAGATGTTGACCGATGTTGAGAAACTGCTAGAAGAAGGCAATACAGTTTCCGATGATGAGATAATTACTGAAATGAGACTCTCACATTGGTTTGGTGTTTTGATTTCTAAGCTCGCGTGTTGGCCTCAGCAACCTTTGCCTCTGTGCTGACAGATGTGTTTTGTGAAGATCAAAACTGATCTTTCCATCAGTCTTTTAAGCAAGATTCGAGGCAATGAAAACAGTGTAATGAAATGAACCATATCTGTCTATGAGTCTTGGATATACCTGTGGTGATCTGCTGGGCCAGTTAAATTTATGATAACTGTTTTTTATTTGTTTGCTTGCATTTTTTTTAAGCAGGTGTTTCCAAAATAATCGTCTTGATAGATTTTTTTTGTGGACTTTGGAAGATCACAGTGTCTTAATAAGAAGGAGATTTAACAAAGTTCAAAATTTCATTGAGCGGGGTGGAAAACAGAAAATTACACTAAAGATTTTCTTTTCCTCCTTAGGGCAATGCACCTGCTTATATTTTAAGGGTAGCAAAGGTTGTCCTCTGGGGCGTTTTGTTGAGAAACTTTACCCCATCTGCCTCACAGTCCTGATCTTGTCTTCTCCAACTTTATTATCTTGATCATGTAGAGACTGTTGAGAAGGAACATGATTTGAGTCCATTGCAGAGGCCAAACTGCCATTTTGACATCGTATAAATCAAAGAGCACAGTGATGTTTGGTGAAAGGTTATAGAGATGAAAACACTCCCTCTAAAGGTGTATAGACTTAGATGGATATCAGAAAATGATAGCTTTGCATTTTGATATTTTTGTTTAAATGAAAACCACTTTGAGAACTAATGTACACCTGCCCCAACCCATAAGCTTGACAATGCATAAGGAATAGGGAAGAATTGATGCATTTGAATTATGATGTTGGTGAAGAAGATTTATGTTACGGACTTCTAGAAGATAAAAACAAAGCTTCCTTGGGAAAAATACAGATACAATGCTCCTAACACGGGAGGGGATAAGACTGCATTTTTGTACATTGGATATGTTATTGGGAGGAGCTAAGGTGCTCTGAGGAAGCACATCATACTTGGTAGAGGGTCTTGAACAACGAGACCTCCAGTGAGAGGCATTGTGATAAAGGGACTCAGCCATCACTATTGTGAGGATGGCACTGTTCTTGAACAAGGAGACCTTCAGTGAGAGGTATTGTGACAAAGTGGCTATGAAAGGGGCTCAGCCGTAGATATTATAAGGATGGCACCGTTCACAGAGTCCTTATGAATCGGGATGGACTAACCCACAGGCAACAACAACATTCTAATTTGGTTTATTTGATTTTTTTCTAGTTTTATAGAATCGAAATATTTAGCTTTGATTTTAAGCTTTTCTTTCTTTTTAAAATAGAGGTCTTTGTATAACCGTTTTAATCTCAAAATTGTATGCAGTATTCATTTATCCTTCAGTTGAGAATATTTTCTCATATCCTTTTACATGTTTTCTTGGGGAGCGAGACGCTCATCTGTGTAGCACCCAGCTCCCACTCCACCACCAGGCCTCCTTGCAATAACATTGTTTTATGGTTTTCTAATATAATTCTCGATCTAAATAGTTAGTTGCCTTTCAAATAAATGAATGTAAATTTAAAAAATAGAGGAATGCCCACATATTAATCATCTCTTTTAGCTTTCCCCCCTCTACTATAGATCTGACTTGCCATCTGGTGTCATTTCTTCTCATTCTAAAGGACTTCATATGGCCTACTTATAGCATAGCGCTATAGGGAAACTACTATCTTTTGTTTATTTAAAATGCTTTGTTCCACCTTCAAATGTTTTGCTTCAATTTTGAAAGCTGTTTTTGTTGGACTTAGAATTCTAGATTGACTCCTCTTTTTTTCTCTCTCTTTCACTCCTTTTTGGTCTTTGAATAATGAAATATATCTCCACTAAGTATAACTATGATGGCTGTATATCTATTATTGTTTAAAGCCTCATTCCTTTGAATTTACTTCACATTGCTGAACACCCCATCCCAAATTACTCTTCTTCCTATTTATTTTCTTCATTACTCATTTTACTTTATTTGTAATAGTTTTATAATACTTACTCATGTTGTTTTTTAAGTTAGTTTACTTGTTTTAGATGTTCTTCCTGATTAGCTCCATAAGGAATGCTGCTCCATTTGTCTTATTCTCACCTATATTCCTGGCAGAATACTGGGCACCATATTAAAGGCTCGATGACGGCTCTGTGATGTTATTGAAGTAGCAGGGACACTGAGTTTGCTAGACTTGAAAAGACACTTGAGTAGTCACATAATCCTAAATCCTCAAAGCCATCTGTTTTAAAACACTGTACAAGATAACAACAAAACAACCAAAAGAATACATCTCTGGGAAGATTTTTTCAGATATCCTGAGTTAGAAACAGTCTTCTGCTCTAATTCCCATAACATTTTACTTCATCCTGCCTTGTAGCCCTTTTTTTCCCCTATTTGAAATGTTTTCAGGTGTATTTGTAGATGTCTTCCCTCTCAAGCTGGACAGGACTGTCAGCATTTTGCCGGAAGGGACTATTTTTCCTGAAGCTCACTGGTGCTGTTAGGTGTCAGTGAGGTAGCCCTACGCATACGACCATGTCTAACAGAACACAGCACTGCCTACCCTTGCACCAAACCCACAGTTAATTCTATACTTGAACTCATTGGTGTAGCTACCGTGTCAATCAATGGCATCAAAGGTCTTCCTCTTTTTCGCTGACCTTCTTAAGGTCAACAGCCCAAAACCACCAGCCAGTAGCTCAAAGGGAGAAAAAGGAGGTTTTCTACTCCAGTAGACAATTACGGTCTCAGAAATACCATGGGGAGTGGGGCGTACTTCTACCTTCTGTAGGGTCACTGTGAGTCAGAATCGACTTGATGGCAGTGAGTATTGGGGGCACTTTTTCTACTTTACTAAGCATGATGTCCCCCTTCAGGGGCTGGTCCTGATAATGCATCCATATCAATGGATGTGAGCCATCGTCTCAGCACCCTAACTTCTAGGGAATATTCTGGAGCGTTCGTTTGTTCTGGCAGTTCATGATACTTTCAATATCCCTTGCTAACACCATCATTCCAATGCATTGATTCTTCCAAACCCTGCAGAAACAATCTTCAGGCCTGCAAAGGTTTGAGGATACTCTTAATGTGATATTTGGCTGAAAATGAATCAAAGAAGGAGGTGAACATTTTGGTTTGTTTGTTTAATAATAAGATTCTCTAGTTCTCTGAGAGGAAAAAAAGGAGCCGTGTAATTCCAACATAATTAGGATGTCAACTGAACATTAATAAAGCACTAAGTTGATAGCACCAGCACTGTGCTGGAG
>NW_022103906.1:31844662-31857829 GCF_000313985.2 Echinops telfairi
GTTATGACAAGATGGATGGAGAACTCTGGAAGGAAGAAGGCCCGAAGCCGGTTTTCATAGTGTGATTCCATGCTTCACAGAGGAGAATGGATCAGACCTGGATAAGTATTCAAACAGCCCGCATGCTGCTTGTGATAACCGATGGCTTCTGGGTTTGGGGACCACAGTCATCTTTGCGAATCACGCACACCTGTGAAATGCAAAGGAGACACACCTGTGAAATGCAAAGGAGACACACCTGTGAAATGCAAAGGAGACACACCTGTGAAATGCAAAGGAGATGTAAGCACAGTTGTTCATCCGGGCGCTACAGTTCTTTAGAGACCCTGTGTTTTCTGCTGATGGGTTCAACTACCCCAAAGGAATACGAATTCATGGGCCGATGTTTTGTTTGTTAGTAAGTGTATGTGTACGTCGGGGTGGAGTTCACACACGTCTCCAGGCAGAGTGCCTGGGAATCTAGTTCCCAGTGGTTTGCTAGTGGACGCCTCCATGGGGATGTTTGAGAGCCATTGCTCCAGGGACTACGGAACCAGCAGGTGTGCATTTCATTTCTGTGCTGTCAGTTTGTCCCTGCAAAGTAATCGTGAGTCCCAGAGATTCTCTCTCAAGAAGACATCAGATGTCTATGACGTTAGTGTTTTTTCCTCATAACTAAACTGACTCTTCATTGGCCAATCAGTAAGGCAGTGGCCAATCTTGCATGTAAAGAAGAAGCAAGTACAGCTTCCTGATTGATGTCACCAAATGTCACTTAAAACACACACACACACACACACACACCGAATCTGCACAAACCAAGTTATTTATATTTTTACACCAAGGAAGTGAAAACTTTAAAAGGCAGTTCTCACACTGGCCAACCCTGGTTTGTTGCCTGATATTTCCAATAGCTTTCTCTGCAAGGTACATGGACCACAAGAATTTGAACTGCTCCGGAAACCTGCTCTTGCTTTTGGAAGTGAGATTACCTTTGATGACACGATAGCATTCAGTACGCAGAACTTACTGGATTTAATGGAAAAAATATCTTTATGCTTCTCCTCCATAGCCCGTTCACACAATCTCACTCTTCCCCCTGAATAAAACCTAGGATAAATGTCATGAATTCCCCATCATTTTTAAGTAATAAAGAGTTCTTTGGTCTGGGCTAGACTTTAAAATGTTGTATCGTTTTATTAATTAATGGGTCCAGGATAGAGCAGTCACTTTTAAGCTCTTCAAACTTGATTAAAGGCAATGTTTCCCCTCCACCAGCTCCGTGTTCTTGCATTACCTAGTTGCCTTGGGAAAGAGAGTGTGGAAGGCTTCTCGCTGTTGGAGGCTTTTGCTTTTCTTCGCCTACCTTCAGAGGTTGCCTCCGTTTCCTTGAGGACTGAGGAGTCAGTCTAGGGCAGCAGGTTAAAGAGGTAAATGGAGGGAAGTTTACCTGGCAGATATGATGCAGAATATAGATGCTATCTGACTGGGCAGAAGTTGCAAGCTAACGTTTTATGTGGTTGGTTGGTTTGTTTTTCACAGACTTGCCATGACTTCATATAATCCAAATATCTTCCCTGGGGTCACTCTGAGCCTTAAATATCCAGTTGAACATTTCCAGCATATCTCTGCTAAGGTCTCATTGCTCCCGTGTCTCATTGGTCACTTTGGTTATTTCTAAGAACGACATCACCGAATCGTGTTCCTCTCATCCACCTCTTGTCTACATAGTGCCCTGGAGTCATTCATATATCTCCTCTTTATCAAACTCTGAAAATACAGGCATGCTTAATTCTGCCTCCCACTTTTGCCTTTGCAAACACTAATCATCTGAAGTCTCTGGTCTGCTAGACACTGCAGGTGGCGCCAGAGTGTATTTCTCAGTCTAGTAGAGTACTCCTCAGTCTTTCTAGATAGTTCCATTGAATCCCTTTCCTGTAGATTTTAGGTAGCGAGAAACACTAGTTCATGGGAAATGGAGCAGAAAAATATAACTCAGCACAATATCATTCTTTTCTGAATCCTCCATCATGTCTCCTGTTTCACCAGCCTGGTGGTGAGTGGCCAGGTCGGTTTGGGATTGAAAACGGCTCCATTTGACTGTCCTGAACTGCCACTCCCACATCTCACTTTCATAAAATGGGTGAAGTTTGAATATCACTTGAAACTTGGGCATTGAGTTATAAAGGGTTCCATTTTGATATCTCTTTGAAAACAATAATAACTAACTTATACTGATCATTTTTTCATGCCAGGCGTTGTCTCACACACATTTGAGCTCACACATTCACATCTATAACCCTATAAGGAAACACGTGAAAAAAAACCACATAATTTGTACCAAGTAAATAATGTATCCAGCTTAAAGACCCTTCTAACTGAGTTTTCTTTTTAAGATAATGCTGTGCATTCATTAAGCTGTCTTATGAACTAGCTTTTAGAATGACCAAACAACATTTTGTGACAACACTAAATACGATTTCACTTTCTAAACATTTTAACACATTCTCTCAATTTTCCTACAATATTAATAGGAATTGTCTTGTTTGCATTTTATAGACAAGAAAACTGGGATCAGATGCTGTGTGGCTTTTCCTAGATCTCAAAGCCATGAAAGGTTGGAGCCATGGTCTAGCGCCAAAGTTTCTGATTGTGACTTTGAGTTTACTGTTTTTTCAAAAGGAACCCTGGTTGCTTGTGGGTTAAACATTAGGCTGCTAACCACAAGGCTGGTGGTGTAAACCCACCAGCTGTTTGATGGAGAAGGATATTGGTTTCTGGGCCAGCAAAGATTCGAAGCCTTGGGGACAGTTGTACTTGCCTTATAGGCTCAGAAGAGAGTTGGACTAGATGAAAAGACTGTGGCAGATATATAAAGTTGCTCAGTTACAGCTGCTTTCTAACAAAGGCTTGGCTCTGTTGTGGAGCTCAGGCTTTATTGAGTCGCTTCAGATTCATAGCTGCCCTATGCACAACAGATGAAAGCACTGCTTAGTCACACACCCTCTTCACAATCATTGGTGTGCTTGAACCCACTGTGAGAGCCACTGTGTTGATCCATTTACTTGAGGGGTGTTCTTCCCACTGACAATCTATTTTACCAATAATGAGTTCTTTCTCCAGGAATTGGTTCATTCTAATGAAAGTCTAAGGAGTAAGACAAACTCTGACATGGCTAAGGAGTGTTCTAAGCTACACATCGTTCAACACCAAGTTTTTCATTCTTCTGGAATCTGTCACAAATACCATATTTTCCAGCTACCAACTTTTCACATTTCAATCATCAGTAATTATCAATGCATCTTGCTTGCATATGTAATCAATTTCAGACTTAAGAAGTTGGTAGACATATTCAATTTCTTTCTACTTGGCATTAATGTGTCATTTACAAATCTTAATGTGTCATTTACAAACCTGTCTTCCTATATGGTCATAAGGATATTATCACAACACAAACAGTATTGTTTTTGAGGCTAGACCTTGATAATTTCTTTTTGACAATGAAGGTGATGTCATTCCTCTTCGATTAGTTATTCCCTATCATGGTATGTTAGAGGAAACCAGCCTCTAACAACTGAGCAATCCATAGGCCCAATTGTATGGTTATCATATATAAAGATCACAGTAAAGTCAGAGAGAACAGGAGAGAGAGTAAAATGTAGGAGTCAGACACATTTCATGGTAGCATTGCTCACCTCAGCCCCTCTTGGTGGTCCACGTGAAGGTGGGAGAAGAGAGCAAGTCTTTATTCTTTGGGGATATTTGTAGGTAGCCATAAGACATGCATATTCAGTAGTTATATACGTCACAAAGTGGGAGGTACCCACAGTAAAGCCCCTAAACTCACAGGTGAGGAAACCTAAAGCCTGCATTGGGGGAAGGGATGAGGGGGGCTGGGTCCCGCGGCAAGAGGAGATAATGAAATAATATCTGCTTCTACAGGGAGATATAATCAACCATGTGCTTATTTTAAGGCAGCATAGCTGTTAGGGGAGAATCTGTGAGAATGATGTTTAAATAGGATAATGTGCTTGGACTTTATCTCTAACTTACCAAAGTGGTGTCTTTCCTCCCGTGGAATACTAGCTTTCCAGATTCCCTCTGTTATAAGTTAGGGAATATAGTTCTGGTCATATTTCCCTCATTGTTAATTTCCCATAATGGTAGGCCACATGATTATTTAAAATTTAGCTCACTAATATCTATGATATTGATTTTTATACATTCCAATTCATTATTTGTTGACTTCCCGTTTTCCTCCATCCATACTTTTCATATTCCATTTTCTGAATATTAATAGATTTTTTCACCTGTTTCTTCTCCTCATTTTGCATAATCCCACCTTGGCAAATAAAGACTCCAAATGTATTAATTAATCCACATCCTGAAGGTCCACTCTACTTTGAGGAGGCAGCGCTTCTGTCATGTGATTTGAGTAACTTTCACCCGCAGGAGCTCACCTGCTGGAAGTGTATCAGTCAACCGTCTGCTGCTATGCAGGAGATTTCTACTGGCCGTTTTTCAGAACGAGGCCATCAGAACCTTCCTCCGAGTCTGTTTTGGTCTGGAAGCTCAGCTAGAGCCTGCTCACCTTGGGTGACTCTGCTGGTATTTGAAATAATGGTGACTTAGCTTCTAGGAACACAGTAACCCACAAGCCACTGCAGTACAACACAGTAACACACTGATAGATGTGTGCTGCAGGTGGCTCTAGATGAATCAGTATTATAAAATAGTCAAGATTTTTACTTGAAAGCAAAGAGCATCATGTTTATCTTGGAACTTCTAGTGCCTGTCTCAAAGTCAATATTCTATGACTTAAATGAATAAAGAAATGAATGAATGTGTTTTCTTTTATGCTTTCTCTTGGGAAGTTAGGCTTCGTGTGAATTAGATCAATGTACTATTCTCCAGGGTATTTACAATTGTAATATTACGCTGGAAAAAGAACCCAAATGAATGATGTTGAAAGTTGAATTTCTGATTTTTCACTAAAATAGAGGGGGAATGGGATTGGATTGGGGGGGGGGGATCTCTGCAGTCTCTTAACAATCATTACAATAATGACAGCCTACTCTTCCTATAAGCCTTGGGGGGCCAGGGGACTATCATGCCTGTTGTTTGAGTTATGTTCAGGAACTTCTAAATCAATTTAATGATTTATGTTCTAATAATTTCAGCCATCCAGAAATGAAGCAAATGACTTTTAACATATCCATATGTATACTTTTGCTTAAGGATCTGGGTTTTGGAAGGAGAGATGGGTAGACCAGATGGCTCCTATGACACTCTGTCCTTGAACCTCTAGCGATTCTAACAGAGATGCAGGTGGATGAAGGCTGGATACTGCTGACCTGGTTTGTCTTCTGCTGTCCACAGGTCTGAGGCGCAATTACAGATGTACCATCTGCAGTGTCTCCCTAAACTCAATAGAACAGTATCATGCTCATCTGAAAGGATCGAAACATCAGACCAAGTAGGTATCAGTTTTTTTGCGTGTAAATTTTTAGCAAGATGAATGAAGGCTAAACATTTTACATATTGCACAATAAATAGATGGAAGCCCTTCCTCTTTATCTCCAAAATTCCCTTGGTTTTCATATTGAATAGGCCTCCATGGTCTACTTAGAGCTACTTGAAGATAGACTTTAATGTCCTTTTGTTAGCACAGGACCTGAGAAGTTTTTGTTTGGTTGTTATTGTTTTTCCTCTTTCCGGTTTTTAATGGGCAGTTCAGCATACTTTTAAAAACTTGAGGAAGCTTTTAGACCCAAAGTGTTTTAAAATAAGCAATTTTACACCTATTTGGAGCATGTATAGACTCTTTTGTTGTGAAGTCAGACTCCATGAATATTTTGTATCCTTTCCATTTCTGGATGAATATTGTCAATTATAATTGAAACTTAACAAATCCCCAGGTATATTAAGTCTTATGCATAGCTATTTCCATTTAAATGGTACCTTATGACATTCCCTCTCCCCACAATTCTTATGAATTTAAACTGGAAAAAAGACAAACTGGCAATCATTTCCCCTATATTTATATTATGCATCTCATTAAAACCCTCTGATATTAGCTTTGTGAACATTTGTAAAACAGCTGCTATGACTACTAATAACATAGAAGGAAAAAACTATTCTCTGGTTTGGAAAATATGAATAGATTTAGTCTTTCCTCTTAGAGAAGCAGGCTAGAGAAACCACCATATAAACAATGAGATTGCTCTGTAATGCCTTCAGGTTTGCACCTGGAATTCTGAGTACAGAAACAGGAAAAACTAAAGTAGGTGTCCAGGCAAGCTTGGAACGAAGTTTGGTGTGAAGTTTGAGTACCGTAAGGATAAGGTCCTTGGCCAGTGTCACGTGACTTTGGTGCCTAGTCATTACTCACGCACATCTGTCGTTATGAGGTCCCATGCCGCCAAGCGGGTTCCTCTTTGAAGCAACCCCATGTCTCGCAGAGAACAAAACACCGCTCAGCCTGCTCAGTTTTCACAAAATGTTTCTATGTTTGAGCCCATTGTCGTAACCACGGTGTCAATCAGTGTCACTGAAGACCTTCTTCGTTTTCATGGACTCTTTACCAAGCATGATGTCTATTTAAAGAGTCTGATCCCTCCTGATGTCATACCTCAAGTATGTCAGAGAAAAAAAAAGTCATCCTTGCTTCGAAGGAGCATTCTGGCTGTACTTCTTCTCAGACAGGTAGTTATTCTCCTGGCAGTCCATGATATATTTAATCTTTTCTCTAGTACCATAATCCCTAGGCATCATGCATATTGGAGCTCTCATAAACATTTTAAAAAAATTAAATCAATATGTAAATTTTGAAAGATGACTTACAATTTCCCAGTGAAAATGTAGGCAGGAAATTTGCTTTGCAGACTATTGTACAGATGTGGACTGCAGAATGGCCTTGCTCAGGCTGAGAACCATTAAACCCAATATTAGTGGTTTAGTGGTTTCTTTCAGATTGTATTTTCTCATAAGCCAGAGTTAAATTTACGACTTGCTTAATTCTGATCTCTTCTAGGGAACTCTTATCAATATAATTCTTTGAAAATAGTTTCCCTATCTACTATGGACAATCTAGAACAGCGGTTCTCAATCTGTGGGTCATGACCCCTTTGGGGGGGGTTGAATGACCCTTTCACAGGGGTCACCTAAGACCATTGGAAAACATATATTTCTGATGGTCTTAGGAACCGAGACACCGCTCCTGTATCTGTCTCCAGGCGGGTCTGCCCACATGCAGATACACCCACATATGAGTACCGGCGCAAAGACTGTTGTTACCCATGCTACACCGTGCTTCAAGACAAATTTTCATTTATTTGTCATTAGAAATAGATATTTCACAATATAGAATTACATATTATTTTGTGATTCATCACGATGCTTTAATTATGTTCAATTTGTAACAATGAAAATACATCCTGCCTCCCAGATATTTACATTATGATTCAGAACAGTAGCAAAAGGACAGTCACGAAGTAGCAACGCAAATAATTTTGTGGTTGGAGGGTCACCACAACATGAGGAACTGTATAAAAGGGTCCCGGCATTAGGAAAGTTGAGAACCACTGCTCTAGAAGGTTGTACTTGAGCTTCAAACCACCTTGTTCAAGTCTGGCTGCTTATGAGACTTTGGTATTTCACCCCAGATCTACTGAATCAGAATCTAGAGTTTAACAAGCTCCCCAGCTGATTCTTAAGCATGTATAAGTATTAACTTGGGATCTTGCTAAAAATAGAGTCAGATTTAGTGGATCACTTGACGAAGCTGTTAAAATGCAGATTCTAATTGTGTATATCTGAGGTAGATTAAAGAGCTCTGGTGGGCTGTGGAATGCGTTGGGCTGCTAAGCCAAAGGTCAGAGGTTCAAACCTAAAAGCCAATCACAGGAGCACCATTAGGTGACACATGCTGCTCTCATAAAGGTTTACAAAGCTCCGAAAACCCCATGTGCAGGGTCACTGAGTCAGAAGTGGCTTGATGGCGGTGAGTGGTTTGGGGATTGGTTACAAATTCTCAGCAGGTAGAAGTCCCATGGTTTACATTACTTTTGTCCCTCTTCATCATCTCTTGAAGCAGGATTCTTTAAGATAGCTTATATATTCTATTTAACCTGGGTCTGATGTGCAGACAGACATGGGGCGAGTAGCTGCAACAATGGATGACAATTTCATAAGAGCTTTTTTTCTTTTTACTATGAAAAGTAAACAATATTTTATTAAAAAATAGACAAAGGTAGAAATGATGACTTTCGGTGGCATGAATCATCTGAATAACTAAAGGAGAGAACATCTCTAGTTTCAGTAAAATGCCTCCCACGTGTCTACATATCTCTGCATCAAAAGCGTGGCAGAAGAGAGTCTTTGCTAGGCACTTCTAAGAGGAGGCTTCCAACCAGCTCATTCTGTGCCAGGTACATTGGCGGGCGCTGGGGGAGAGGGCAGGCTTTATAAGCATATGGGAAAATCCCGTTGTTTTTTCATCTGTGAACATTTTGAACCTCCCTGATATATTTACTTTCTCAATCCTCAGAACTAGTTTTGACCCATTATTTTACATGAGAAAAATAAGACTTAGAAAGGTTACATATCTTACCTGAAATCACCTTTCAACAAGTGGTAGAGGCTGCACTGAGCCCATCAGGGTCTGGTTTATTCCTGTGCTCATTTTATTTCACTTCCATTCCACAAACCTCCACTTGGAATGGAGTGCCAATGGACATAATTGTGATGAAGCCTCACAGCCCTAGATAACACAGGTTACTTCAGAACAGACATTTCTACCTCAAAAGTAAATAGACCCTCCTTTGAAGAGTTAAATGAGGAAAATGTGAACAAAATAATTGCAATGGTATTGTCCTAAATGCCTATTTCATCAGATTTTTATACCATTTACATATGTGTGTATCTGTGGTCAAGTTTTTTGCCTATTTGGTGAATCAAGCTGTCTATTTTTTTAGTGAGCTGTAGGCAGTCTAGTCATAAAAGGTCTTTATATATTCAGAATAGGAATATGTTCTGAATATAGATATCTCGGCGTGCACATACGCAACACATAAACATGTATAGACAAATCTATGGCCTTCAAGTAAATTCGGGCTCGCAGTGACCCTAAAAGACAGAGTAGAACTGCCTCATCGGGTTTCCTAATCTTGAAAGAAGCCTACTGCTTTGCCTTTTCCCTGTGTTAGGTATGAAGCAGCTGGTAGGTTTGAACCACTGGCTTTCTGCTTAAAACTGAGGTCTTAACTACCATACCTTGCTGTCAGGGATCCTTAAGGCTATAACCCACTCACTGGCATCCAGTCAGTTCTAACTCTTAGGGAACCTGTAGGACGGAGTGCTGTTATTTCCTAAGTCTTGATGCTGTGTGTATGCTTCTAATTTAAAAATGTTCACAGTTTTATTGATATGTAATGCACATATCATGTAGTTCAATAGCTTAAACATATTAAAAAGAGTTGTGCAATCATTAGTACAATCCATTTGAATATATTTCTAGTTTTGAATTAAGCCTAGTTCATCAATTTGTTCCTTTAAAGTTAAGGATCTTGTGTGATAGTTGATTACTCTTTGTCCCAAGGTTATTAAGAAAATTCTCTTATGCTATGATCTAGAAATGATATATTTTTTCCTTTCAAATATAGATCTTTTATTCTTTGGGTCTTAATTTCATTTATAATGTGCAGAAGAGGTTCAGATTCATTTTCCCCTATACATATATACAATTGAATATTATTAATTGAAATAAATCACTACAGAATTTCACAATGTTGGATCCTTTAATCCATTATTCTGTGTTATCCCAGAATTTATATTTTCTTCCTCAAAAATATTTTCAGCCAGTGACGTTTAATTCATTTCTTCTCCATGTGTCTGTGTCTGTGTGTATTATAGTTAATTGACCTAAACCAACCCAGTATTTCAGAGTCAGTTCTGACTCATAATAACCTTATAAAGGGTTTCCAAGACTGTAATCAGTGCTTCGCCAAAAGCACAACCCAGCCCTTCTGAGGCGTGTTTGAACGATCCAGGGGTATTACAAAGGCAAATACCTATACTTTATCCTAAATTATGGGCTGGAGTACAAAATTTTTAATTACCAAGGGGGTACTAAGTAATTTTTTTCTGAAAAGGGGCCAGTCTGCCAAATAAATTTGAGAGCTTGCATATCGTTACGGGAGCTGAAAGTCTCCCCTTTCTCCCATGGAGGGGCTGGTGGGTTTGAACTGCTGGTGGGTTTGAACTTGCAGTGTACAGTCCAACGTTTACCTATTTAGTGCCTGCTGGTGGGTTTGAACTTGCAGTGTACAGTCCAATGTTTACCCATTTAGTGCCTCCAATTAGTATGAATTACCTCTCATTGTCATTATGAATACTTCCTTAAATTCAGTCTGTCGTCAGTGTTTCCTTGTCTCATTCTTGATTTCAACATCATTCATAGTCCTAAAATGCTTATCTATAAACTTTGAGTTTAGCCTGAAAATTTTTCTCAAAACCTATCCCTAGATATCTGTTACAAATTTATTGGGAGTGACACAATATGAAACCTGTTCCATTGTTCTACAAGTATTGCTCCAGTCATATTTTTGAAGCTAACTATTTACTTTTTTTAGGTAACTTAGGTAACTTAAATCACTACTCCAGTAAAATCATTGACTATGATAGTTATGACAATATGTAAATAAAGTTGATGATGATAGTGATATTATCAGTGGTAACTTTAGTAAAATTTGTATATAGCAATATTCAAATACTTTGGAGTTATTATCATATATAACATGTCATAGCATACCTACAGTTGACCAGATCTCTACTTTATAAATGAGAAAATCAAGGCTTAGATAAGTTAAGTGACTTATCCAAGGCCCAAAATATGAGTTTTTGGCAGATCCAACACCCAAAGACTATCTGTTCATAATGCTATTAGTTTCATGAGACTAAACATATGGCTAGTCTGTTTGTCTCTGCTAGTAGTAACACAGAATTTCTTTTTGCTAATGCCATAAACAATATAATGACACTCACATTTTTCTCCACTGTTAAATAGCAAGAGAAACATTAAGTATCTAATGAGATTAAAGGTTTATAAATGCAAATAGACTGATACATAAAGCAATTGCCTATTAGTAGATTTTTCAGGGTTTCCAAGGGATCTAGTCTGTCAATTTGTATAAATGATTAAAATGAAATTTAAGGCACATGAATCTATATCATAGATTAATGAACAATGTCTCTTTAATGCACTTGAATTTGAGCTTAGGGAACTCTCCTGGCCTTGGGATGCTATATTACTCAGAAATAAAGGGCATAAAAGTTGTCATTACTTACTCTGATATTTCAGTTGGTTGAAAATGAGGCACAAGTGTCTAAGAGAATAAATCTGACTGACCCAAAATTAGTAATTTCCAAATTTACTTGTTCCTTTGAGAAGCTATAAACAATGATACTCTGCTGTTTTTCCCAACTGGGAGCTCTCCAGACAAAGGTCTTATATTTTTCATTCTGCAGTATATTCAGTTATTTGCAAAGTGTTTGAGTGATTGTACAGCCTAATTTTCAGGTCTTGAATAAATTTGCTTTTAAATACCTTGGAATTCAATTCAAGCATTCAGGATAATAGTGATTCATCAGAGGGGTACACAATGGTAAAGAGTTTTGAAAGGTAGGCCATCCATCGAGAGCCTCTTCGTGTTCAATAAATAAAAACAGCTTAAAAGCCACGGAGCATATTTTCTTTAAAAATAGGAAACAAACACAGATGAATATGTGAACTTCCTCAAATGGTAAAAATAAATAAATGGACAGACAAACAAGTAAACAAATTAAAATTTTATCTGTAATGTTCATGGCCCTATTGGCATTAACCTAAAGTGACAAAATGCATGAGTTTGGAACTTTGGAATTGTGCTATAGTTTGGGCTTTATTTTCTGCATTCCTGATATAAAAAATTATTCTCTGAGAAACATAACACGTCAACATAATATTCTAAGGCAAATAGGGCAGATGAGCATTTTTGAAAAAGAGCTGTCCAGACCCTGTAGAGTAGATTTATGTTTTTCTCTTCAACTGATAATCAATCCTCTGTAAACTGCTTGGATAGGCTAAAAATAATCAAGTAAAATCTGGAATGCAAAGTCAGTTTGTACTTGCCCAGTTTTATGCTTCTGCCTGTGCAGAACGTATCTCAGAGCAATGAGTGCTGCCACAACTTTGTCACCAAAGTGGATTCTCGCCACCAACACATGGGGCCTGCGTACAGAACAGGGCTTGTGAGTCAGAAGACATTCTCTGTCCACCCTAACTTTAATGTTTAGAACAACGGCCCTCTCTCCTCTCCAGTAAGACCTTGAGTAAAATTGAATTGAACTTCTTCAATAGAAGGGACATTAGCCTGGAGAGAGAAGAAATTAAAAAATGCTCAGAAAAAAATTTATATATATATATATATGTATATACACACACATAGGCAATTTTAACAGTTCGATTTTTTTTCTTAGCCTCACTTGTGTGCTTTTTCTATATATGCCATACCTAGGGATACATTATAATTAGAGTATGTGAATAGATTAGGCCTTTTACAGGCTTGAAAAGAACTAAATAGGGAGTACTTTCTTTCATATTACTTCTGGAATTAATGATGACAAGTAATATTCTTTAGCACACTCATTTCCCTCCCCCAATCTCTTTCATGGAGGCTTGTGTCATTATTTTGTCTTGCTTGCAATTTACCAGAGTCATAGTTGTCTCCAGAGTAATTCTGAGCTGATCATGTAATATCTGAGATTTAATTGTGGACACCATTGAATAGTTTTTACCTTCCTTGTGAGGCTACTTCAGGTAGCCATCTGGTGTCAGTCACTCAGAGTAAAAAGCCATCCTTGATATGGTTCCAATCAGTTCATCTGCATCCAAAAAAGGAAAAAAGCCCTAAGGAGGAGGATAAAGCCAAAGAAGCCCTCTTGGAAGGTGGGTGACCAGACTCTTATTGTCTGCAGTGCCTCTTGCAACTTGCGTCTGCAGTGCCTCTTCTAACTTGCCGATGATTAAAAAAAAAAAGATTGTTTTTCAATCTGCCTCATCTGTGTATAAGAAAACGCACAGATGTCAATTGTATATTTGATGGAGTTTGACACTTGTATATGCCACGGAACCACCAGCCCATTGGAGAT
>NW_022103906.1:31861398-31862968 GCF_000313985.2 Echinops telfairi
CTTCTGAGCTAGATGGCCGCTTGTTTACCTTCAAGCCTTTAAAACCCCAGACGCTATATCTTTTGATAGCCAGGCACCATCAGCTTTCTTCGCCACATTCTTTAGCTGCCAAATTCATGTGACATACTATCCAATGGTTGTCTTAAAGCAAGCACCCACCTCATTGATGTGTCAGCTAAATGCACATGTAAAAAGCACACCACCCCTTTTGATCTAAGCATTGTAAATAATAAAATCCAAGATCATAGGAGGAAATGGTATTAAATTGTATAATTGTTGTACAATTATTGTACAATTATCACCACAATCAATTTTAGAACATTTTCTTCATTCTTGTACCTTTTATTATTAACTCCCCACTACCTCCACCCTCCCCTGCTATAATCATAAGGACTATTAATCTAGTTACTGTCTCTATAAGTTTAACTATTCTAAATTGCATGTAAAGAAAACCATACAAAAAAGGCCAACAATGACAATAAAATAAAATAGAGAAGTACCTCAATCCAAGAGAAAGCTTAAGATAACAGAAACTAGAACAGATCAAGCATGGGTAAAAAGGAATACAAATGATAAGATGTTAGGTTATGCACTCGCTGCAGATATTAAGGTCATCAGTTCAAAACCACCAGATGCTCCTCTATCCACTCCTGGGAATAATAACAGTCTCCAAATCCCACAGGGGCTATGCTATCCTGTCCTATAGGATTACTATAAATTATAATCAGCACAATGGCAATTCAATATCGACATTAACCTAATTTCCAGTGCACTCAGCCTGAGAGTAACACTATTCACTTCTCTCATCAATATTCTGAAGGAATCCAATGGAGGCTTAATTCATGTGGGGCCTCAGCAAGTGGATTTTGTGCTTTTACCATCACCCAGAGCCTTCTGCAAATCAGGTGCTCAGAATTTAAATTTTAATACCATTTCCTCCTATGAACTTGGATTTTATTATTTATTATGCTTAGATCAAAAAGGGTGATGTGCCTTTTACATGTGCACTTGTCTGACACATCAATGAGGTGGGTGCTTGCTTTAAGATAAGACTTTAAGATCGCAGATGATATTCACTCCAATAGCTGGGAACTGTCTGATTTCTTCACCATACGTAGTTATATCATCCATATTTGCAGTGACCACTTCATAAGGACAAGTACTGAGCACGGCCACATCATAAGAACTAATTTTCTTAGACTAGGGTTTAACATTAAGTGCAAGCTCAAAATCCATCTGCATATCTAAAATTTATATGTATATACCCCTGGTCCACTTGAGAAGCAATGTTATCAGATTGTTGAGATATAATTTAAGTAGCCTCCATGAAATATTTGTTAATGTTTTTAATCATATCAGTAATCTACCAAATGTTATAGAATTTAAAGGCCTATTGACAAAAGGAAAGTGTACAAATATAGGAAAGCTTTCCAGACTAAACATGGGGTGTTCCCTTACACAGGTTAGAAGCTTAAGTAACTTTTGATAGCCGGGCACCATCAGCTTTCTTCACCACATTTGCTTATGCACACATTTGTCTTCAGTGATCATGTCAGGAAGGTGAGCATCA
>NW_022103906.1:31864506-31885427 GCF_000313985.2 Echinops telfairi
ACCGGGAGGGTGGAGGGAAAGTGGGCTAGAAAGGGGGAACCAATCACAAGGATCTACATATAACCTCCTCCCTGGGGGATGGACAACAGAAAAGTGGGTAAAGGGAGATGTCGACAGTGTAAGATATGACAAAATAATAATAATTTATAAATTATCAAGGGTTCATGAGAGAAGGGAGGCGGGGAGCATGGGGGGATTATAAGGAGCTGATATTAAGGGCTCAAGCATGAAGCAAATGTTTTGAGAATGATGAGGGCAATGAATGTACAAATATGCTTGACACAATGGAAGGATGTATGGATTGTGATAAGAGTTGTATGAGCCCCCAATAAAATGATTTACAAAAAAATGTAGAAGAAAAAAAGCTTAAGTAACTAAACATTGTTAAGAAAAGAAGGAAGGTTAGAAACAAGGCCAAAATTTCCATAATGCTCATTTACTACAGCAAAATTATATCTTCAGGGCTAAGACATGCCACAAAAAGCAAAGGAAGTTTGGGAATAGAAGGTATCTGGTAGTCTTGCATTGCTAATTGTCTGGAAATTCAAAAGCAAAATAGTTGAACCAACATCCATTGACTTCCAAATCCACACACTTGGGGTTGCAGTCACCTGCTTCTTCTCACACTGGACTGTTCCAGCTCTAAGTACAAAGGAGCATTTAATGTCCTATCATCTGTAACAGGTGTATGTCAAGTAAAATCCAGTTCCCCTAGCGGGGCTTCCAAATCAGCCATTGATTTTTAATTCAATGTAACTTAAATAGAATATTGAGTTTGGCTTGTCTAACCTCTTAAATGTTAGCATGGAACATGGAACGTCAGATAATTGAATAAAGAGCAGACCTGGGTTCGTCGAGTTAGGTTTTGTTGTGGAAGTAGGGAAGGGGAGGAAATAGGGAAGGGGTGCAATGATACTTTTACTTCAAATACTGACTCTAACTCTACATCAATTCTTTTGCACTAGAATAAAGGATTGTGTGGGACCTTTCTGGCTGATATTTCCTTACTGTGCTGGGTTGTTATTGAAGATGGAGAGTGAACCAGTTTAATCCCACAACAAAAGTTGATGTGTGGTGCTACTATGTATCATGTGTTAAATTGGGCCCTTGAGAAAATACAGTTAATTATCAAGGTAATTGTAGCTCTCAAAAAATGTATTGTTCGGGTGCAGAATTACAAAACATCATCAAATCATTGTAGCTGAACTCAACATAGAATTTGATAAGAAGCACAAATTACTACTGGAATTCAAAAGAAGTAACTATCGCATTTGTTTGGGAACCCATCAATAGTTGGAAGGATTTTCTCAAAAATCAAAATCAAAAGCCCAGTCTGCAAGTGTGTACCTAGCACTTTAGTGTTAATCACTAATATTTAAGTTATAACTTAATGATAACAATATTGAAGATTTTTGGTTTTTTATTATAAATTAACGTTACTGTGACCATTGTATATTATGATAAGAATAAATAACCAGATGCAACTAGACTCAGGACCTCAGTCAGAACTTGTTTTATATAAGCATAATTATAGTCATCTATACCTGTCACCCACAATAGGCTTTAGTAGCAAACTGGAAATGTGGGGTTTTTGTTTTGTTTTGATTCTACTGCTTTAAGGGTCACACAAAAGGCTCCGTCCATTTCAGGCTGAGCAGTCAAATACAAGTCAAAAATCTATAAAAATAGCTTTCAGAAATGGTGGTGATATTTCAAGCTCTGAGACACAATTAGTTCAAAGTCCTACCCACAGCCTCTGTGCTATTCTACTCTCCAGAGACCCATGTGTCCGTTCTGTCTTTATTCAAGTGCCCTTCTTTCTAAAGACCTAACAGGACAACATGTGCACTTTGCTCTTTTGGATCTCTAAAACCATCACCACTGAACTTGTTTCTGCTCCAACAAAAAGATCTTATAATAGCCTTACCTAGATGAGTGGCAGACCTCTGGTTTTATTTCCTTGATAATGGATAAAGATCAAAGAGCAGATTCTGTTTCCTACCATTTTTGCCTGTGCTAAATACGATAAACTTGCTAGATAGCTCATATTCTCATGGACAGACACCTTACTAAATTGAAATATAGTTGTCCTTGAGTATCTATATCAAAAAGGATATTTTATGTGTCTGTTACAGATAGGTGTTACAAAGTTTCTCATTTTAAATACAGTTTCAGGACAGCATGATTCAGGGCAACTGAATTTGGGGAACTTCAGATTTTTCAACAGCCTCCACACTTGACAGGTTCGTAGCCAACCACATGGATTTCCATTTTTTTTATTCTGGAAACTATCTGCTATCCTTTTTTTTATCCCATATCATATAAATGCCTTGAAGGTAATATGTGCATCTGTGTTAGTCTGGGTACTTTAGAGAAACAAATCCACAGAAACTCATGTATAAGAGAGAGTTTATAAAGGGTAAGTGTGCATCAGGAAAACATCCCAACCCAGTGCTGCTCAAGCCCACAAGTCCAACATTAACTCATTAACCCATATGTCTGACACCAGTCCACAAAGTCCGCCTCCATCTCACAAAACAGGCACAGTGATGCTGACTGCAGAAGGAAAGCCAAGTCAGTGAATGTGTAAGTATCTCAGCACTGGCAGGGGTCTCCACACGGATGCTCCAGCACCCAGGGCTGCATGCACCCAGGTCCATGTGGCTTCTCCTGGGGGATTTCTTGCAGGAAGTGAGTCTTGCCAGCTGAAGCAGGGAACTCGCTAAGGCAGCTGCACCCTGGTCCGACTGTCAGAAAGCAAGAGACCTAAGAACTAGAAAGACGAGGCTCACGGAGCCATTTATCCCTCCGCCCTTCAATTAGCCTCACATGTGTTTATTGGCCAGGTTGGCACAATAAACTAACTACCTCAGCATCCCAGGGAAAAGACCAGGTCAAAGTGTAACCTGAGAAGATTCTCATAGTGAGGATCACGGATGGCTGCTATCTGCTCCTTTCTTCTACAGATGATGGAGAGGGAGGGGCCTCTCTCACTCCGCGTGGCACGAAAGCATCAGTACGAGTAAAGCACTTATGTTTTTCATTGTACATGTCCATTCGAGAGGTTCTAAGCATGTCTGCCGAGGGACTCTGGTAAAGTTGACTCCAACTCAAAGAGACCCTGTGAACAACAGAACTGGGAGTCCTGTGCCTGCCTCACAGCCACTCACATGTTCGAGCCCGTCATTGCAGCTGTTATGCATGTTTATCCTACAAACTCACTGCTAGTGAGATGGTGGCGCCTCGGAGAGAGTCTATAGGACAGGGCAAAATTGCCCTTGTGAGTTTCCAAGAATGCAACTCTTTATTGGAGTAGAAAGCCCTGTCTGTCTTCAGAGGACTGGCTGCTGGTTTTAAACGGCTGACTTTGCAGGTGGCAGCCCAGTAAGGAACCACTGTGTCACCAAGGATCCCTTGCTTTCCCTCTATGTCACAAACATGATGGCTTCCATGATCACTCCTGGTGATACATCTTGATGACCTGCAATTCATAAAGTCTTCATTGACTGATCTTGAGACTTTTATCCCTAAACTCTCTTCGTTCAGAAGCTCCCCTAAAACCTAACCCTCAGGGATGATTGTGCTGGTACTGAAATGCCGCCATCATAACTTCCAGTATCAAACAGAAACACCCATACTGCTACCTTCTGGCAAAATCATAGATGAGTAGTGGAAGAAATAACTAGTCAATCTTCTAAAGTTTTTAAGTGATATGTGTTTTAGCAAATCTAGAAAGTTCATTTCTGTGGACAAAATTGCATTCACTCACCATCTGGATATTTGATAGATATCTGGATATATTTCTATATACTTCAGTGAATGCATGTGAAAGTACCCATTGACAGGACTGATAGTTTGGACTAACAGACTAAGTGGCCACTATGGGCTGAATTACTTAGAGAATGGCAAATCGGTTGCATTTTCTGTCCTTAAGGTGCTCACATCATTGTTAAAAGACCCAAACACTGCCAAGCTTTATGGTGCAGAGGGAGGCACTCTTGATTCTTGGCCCATTGAAATTGCAGGAGGAAGTCCAAAGGGTTTCTTATGGAGATGAAGTTTGGTGAACACCTGAATAGTTTTCAGGGAAGTGGAGCTGGTGACAGCGAGTGCCAAGTTGTATCTATTGTGCCTTCAAACGCCTTGTCATCACTAGGCATCTAAGCTCTAGGTGGAACTTAGAGTGCGTGAAGCAGCCTGGGAGATGAGTAGAAAAGTTGGGGGGAAAGAATGCTCAGGATCAAGGAGCGATTGCGTATAAACTGGATATGAGAATGAAGGCAGGGCTGCTGTTTTTTCTTAACGGCAAGGGCTTATTTTGACTTCTAAGGCCTTAAATTCAACACTCACTGCCATGGGGTTGATTATGACTCATAGTGACCATATAGGACAGGGTAGAAGTCCACCTGTGGGTTTCCAAGACGGGCACTTTTGATGGGAGTATAAAGCTTCCTTTCTCCCACAGAAGAGTTGGTGGTTTCAAACTGCTGACCTTGAGGTTAGCAGCCCACCACATAAGCACTACGCCATCAGGTTTTAGCAAAGGATATTTTTACTTGCTTCACTCATAAATCCATATTTCCTGCTGCTGCTTTGAAAAGTTCTCATTACTTAGATATGGTGATTCAAATCTTGTAGAACTTGATAAGATATTTCACTGCTATTAAGGGAGGGAAGAAACCGGGCATGTAAATTACATTGTGAATAAATTGCATTTGTGACCGAAGAATGATGATTACAAAAGTTATCTGTCCAACTTCTGTTGAAAATCATTCTAATTATTCCTCCTCTTTCGTGCTTACAGTGCTTTGTGTAGTGTGTGGCTCAGGGAATTGTTAGCTGATGATTAGCTCCTATAGGATAAAGTACAGATGAAAGAGCAAGGCTGATAAGTCAGATTTCCATTAAAAAAAAAAACTTTATTGTACTGAAACCTTTTTTTAAACTATCCATGCAGGTAATTTTTCTTGTTAACCTTGAAAGTAGGATTATTTCTGTATCTTTTGATTAGCATATCTTATCCTGTGCCCACAATGGATACTCAACAATTCATATTCTTTCTTTTCCCAACTGTTTAATTGGGGTGGAAGCCAACACAGTATTTGAATGACTAAAGTCAATGAATATCATGAATATCATTCCGAATTGGTTTTTGCTAATTGTCAGTAATTTCTCATTCCCAAGAAAGCATGTGGCAGGCTGTATCACTTGGAGTGGCATAAGAGACAGTTTCAGAAAACTGCTTTCTTCTCTCAAAGAAAGACACTCAAAGTATCACTCTACCTACACACCTGCTAGCTTACTGCCAAAAAACAAAAAAATAAAACAAAGTCTACTTCCTCATAGACAATTCAGGGTAATGGCGTACTGAAATATGTAAGTTAAAAATATATATATCAGAATCTCAGAGAATATCAGTATATCAGAGAAATGGACCTTACAGAAGACAGGGAAAATAGAAAGGGTGTTATTTTGTAGGAGGAGAAGGATGGCAGAAGAGGAGGCCAGGAATGGTAATGACAAACTTGACCTGCTTGGATCTAGGCCAGCGAGGCTTGAAAAGAAAGAAGCCCCTTCAGTGTGCTCTGGACCTACCGCAGAGAAGTCTTTGCTTCAGTGGGTTAGAAGCCCTCCGTCGCAGGGTCATATCGTCATGCTCCTTTACCGGCATGATTGCTCCCATAACACTTCGGCTTGCTCTTCTCACTCAGTGCCCGTAAGTCGAAGATGGCAAATGCTTTGTAACAAGTGCAGATGTGCTTGCATGCGAGTCACCCATTTTATCCTTTTGGATCATGGACAGGGGATTTTCATCTTCAGTACCCAGATCAGCCAGAGAAAGGCTCATATGAGAGGGCTTCACAACGTTCATGAACAAGTGGAGTAAAACGTAATGGTTTTTTTCCAGAAAATTTCTGAACCCTCCTCATAAAAGCAAATGCAAGTTCTGGGGTCTCATGGGATGAGAAAGTAGAGGCTATCCCAACTCTGCTCAATCATTTGGAGAAAAGTTCATAACTGCACTCTTAGGAGACAGACCTGTGGGAAGCAGGAGTTTGGTCTGGAAGGGACAGTGTGCTCCCTTCTCTCTAAGAAATCCTGTTGCTATTTTCCGGTCTCCCCTGATCATCCCAGTTTCTTGCTGTTTTTCAAGTCAAGCAAGAAGTATATTTCCCCAAAGCTACTATAGTCAAATAAGGCATTTTCTTACCCTCTAGTCTCATACATGTTGTTCCACTCAGAAAATTGAAGTGGAAGGGAGATAACTTATCAAGTCAAACAGAATCATCGAATTGGGGGGAAAAATAAGACATAACCTCTGAATCAGATTTGAAAGTCTAATTTAGAATATTTCATTTTTCTTATGTATTTTTCTCTTTACAATGTTTTCCCCCCTCAAGTCGTTCTCAAGGAAGATGGATGATGTCTCTTGTCTTCAGATGAAGGCAGCAGACACAGTGGGGATTGCCTGGCATGTTTGTGCTTGGGGAGAGAACGTAAACCTTGAGAGAGAGTCAATTCAATGGAATGTTTTCTGCATGCTTGCCCTGTATTTATCCAAGTGTCAGTCACTGCAAGGATATAGGAGCAGTCAAGGGTGTGAGATCACCTTCAATAAGACAACAGTTTCATTGAAGAACTAAACAGACAGGAAATACCTAACGACTATTCAAATGCTCTTTGCAGTCATTTAAAGTTAAAGTATATGTGAAGGAATTTTATATAGTAATTTGTAAGGAACTGAGAAGGCTCCTCTTAGCGCAACTAGATTGTGCTTAACTACTAACCTAAAAGTGGGTGGCACAAACCCCCCAGTGGTGCTGCAGCACGAACAGGTGCAAAGGGAGAGCTCTGCGCTGTCATAAATGCAAGAGAGAGCTCATGTGGTTGCATAAGGTGCCCCTACTGGACCAAGAAAGAGGAGGAGTTAGATTTTGAGTGGACCCACTTCCTGAAACATGGGAAATATTCAAGAAGGCTGGTGACAGTGAATTAAACATTAGATTGCCAACTAAAGGTGGGTGGTTTGAACCCCCAGCTGCTCCTCTGGAGAACGATGAAGCAGTCTGCTTCTCTAAGGATATAAGCGCCTTACAAACTCTCGGAGGCAGTTCTGCTCCATCCTAGAGTCCATCCTGGAATCCATTCAACAGCAATTGGTTTAGCTTTGGCTTTGGAGGGTCTTTCTGAAAGAGACATCAGTGGGGATGGCAAGAGTTCAGAAGAGAGGTGAGGTTTGGAGCTATAAGGGATATTAGCTCATGGGTGATTGCTGGATGGGCTGAGATGGCAGTAGATAAGAGAATCTGGGAGTTTCTGTAGAGTGAGGACATCAAGGAGAGATGTGCACAGTACACACTTGTGGAATGACGATAAAAGTCAACACGTTATCTCATAATGAAATGCTTTATGTTTATTCTCTGTGTAGTTGACTGGAGCAGAAAACTGCTTTAAAGGTCACAAAGGAAGGGGGGGACCATAAAGGTGGTTTAAGCACATGATGAATCCCCTCTGACCATAGACCCTAAAGGAGGGGGTAGAACTGCCCCTTTGAGTTTCTGAGAGTATAATTATTTACAGGACAGGAGTGCAAAGCCTGTCTCTCTCTCGTGGAGTGGCTAGTGGTTTTGGACTGAGGACATGGAGGATCCCAGCCCAGTGCACAACCACTCTACCACCAGGGCTCTGGAGATGTCAGACAGATAGCTGGAAAATAGACCTGATATAGGGATTTTAGAGCCTGCCATCGAGATGAGTTAAAGCCTGGAAAATAGAGAAAGAGCAGCATCTTGGGCATTGTAACTGAGCTCAATCAGAGAAACAAACACACACAGGATGGGTGGGGGGGAGGGGGGGCTATTGAGGCACACCGCTCTTGTAAAGAATTTGACTTTAGGCACTTGTGAGAGCCGGTTACTCACAAGCTCCAAGGTCACTACCATTGAGTGGAGTCCAATTCAAGCACTAAAAGACAGGGTAGAATGTCCCCTATAGGTTTCCCAGACTGTAACGGTTCATAATGAGTGGGAAGCCACATCTTTCTCATACAGAGCGGCCTGGTGGGTGCATAACGCATTTCACCTACAGTCTGTAAGCTTTGTGATTGGTGCTGGGATGGGAAGTCTGTTGAACAGACAAGAGAAGATGGCTGTGAGGCAGGGAGGAGCCAAGGACAAACCAACACTCCCTCACAGGAGCTGCAGCCTATGAGGTTGGACTGAAACCCACGTTCCACATCTGCTCGTACCCCAATAAACTCAGTGTTCTTCAGAAGAATTGGTTGCCTACTTCTGAATGCTTCAGAAGTGTTACCTTCAGAGTGTAAAAGGACAAAGCCAGAAAAATGTGGGAATTCTAGGAATGTAGTCTTGCCTGATTAGAAGCATCACAGGTTTCACCCCAGAATTACTAAATAACAACAGGAGAATAATTAAGTGCCAAATGAAAGGCCAACACATTTAGTGCTGCATCTTTTTGTCCCTCTTTGGACTAAATCAAAGATAGAGTGATTTAAGATGCTGTCCAATTTCTCAAGGAAATAAACTTAATTTAATAAAGACACTGTGAATCTCTCTTTAGGTACACACAAAAATTATAAATTACAAGCCATCTTTTCTTTTAAATGAATCATATGGTTTTAATAAAAATTGTGCAGAATCATTAAAAACAAAGAAACAGAAAAATACCTCCCTGCTCTCCAGTCAATCCCACCTCCTGGCGACCCTCTGGGACAGGGTGGAGCTGTCCCTGTGGGTTTCACAGATGGTAATTGTTCGCAGAAGTAGAAAGGCTCATCTTTCTTCTTAGAAGTGGCTGGTGGTGTCGCTGACTGTGCAGTTAGCAGCTCCACTCATAACCACTACACCTCCAGGGTTTAGCCTAGAATCGTATATGTAGATAATTATCAAATAGGAAAGAATTGTCCCCAAGTTACTAAAGAATTAAGCCATCACCAGGAGAATACATAGTTTCATCTGCATATTGACATTAATTTTTATGGATAAGTTATAATGATTTGGTTTCTTAAACAGACCACTGGTGACTGAAAAAGAAACACAACATTTGCTAAAGTTTAGAAACTTATTGCAGAGCTTTCATGGAAAATAGGCCATCTGTGATTAGAAATATTATTTTTATAATTTGTTCAGGGTAACCAGTTGTGACAAAATGTCCAATTTCCCTGGGTTAAATTGTCTCCTTTGCTGTACACATTGTTGCTATGCGCCCTTCATTCAGCTCTGCCTCAGAGAAACCCAATGTGCAATGGAAAGAAACGTCCAGCCCCTACCATCTCCACAACTACTATTACATTGTTATGGTCTGGCTATATAGATGCATATACAAAAATATATACATATGCAAACACACATATGTGTAGCACTCTGGCTATACCATAAGGTCAGCTGTTCAAACCCACCACATGGAGCTGTCAGCTCCCATGAATATTTCAAGTCTCAGATACCTGAAGGGGTGGTTCTATCCTGCCTGATAGAGGTTCTGAGTCAGGTTACATTTAATTACAATGGGTTAGGTTTTATAGATAGAACAATAATAGATAGAAACTAGATAGATAGAGAGATAGATGGATGGATGGATAGATAGATAGATAGATAGATAGATAGATAGATAGATAGATAGATAGATAGATAGATAATCACTCACTGCTATGAAGTCAGTTATGATTCACAGTGACCCTATAGGACAGGGTAGAACTGCTTCTGATTTTCCAAGACTGCAACCCTTTATGGGAATAAAAAGTCTTATCTTTCTCCTGAAGGGTGTCTGGTGGCTTTGAACTGATGACCTTCTGGTTACAACCCAAAGTAAAACCACTATGCCACCAGGGATGCATAGTATGTGTGTGTGCTTGACAATAATATGGAAAATCATTAAGCAAAAAATAGCTTACACACTTTGTGATCGGGCAGATCCAGGAAACTTGGTAAGTGGCATAACTGTTGGCCGTGGCAGGAAGCCTGAGAGTGCAGCCGGCACGACGGCAGGCGTGAGTGGGAGAGGGAACGCAAACATGCATTTACGGTGCTCAGCAAGTCCTTCCCCCAAGTCCGACACTGTACTAAAACAGGTGTGAAAACTGTAACCATGTACCGACAGATATAATTTCATTTAAAAGATAAGGTTTTATGCATTATTCTAATCAGGCCACCTTGGTTTAGGGTTTGTCTTAATTTAATCACTTTTGAGAGATGAGAGGGAAAACCAGGCCCAAAGATAGGAAGAAGACGCCATGTGGAACTTGCCAAAGGGCCGTGGGGTACCAGGGTTTCTGAAGCGGAAACAAGGGTTTTCTACCAGCACGGATGAGGAAGCCTTGCTCTATCTAGTACCAACACCAAGGACCTCACTGCCATCAAGTCAGCGCTGACTCACAGTGAAGCCCCTGCGGCTCTCTGAGGCTGTGTACGGGAGTAGAAAGCCTCGTCCTGCTCCTTGGGGGGTACTGGGGGTTTCAAACTGCCAACCATGGATTCGCAGCCCAACACCTGACCACTGCACCACTAGGGCTACCCTAACATCAGGCTTCTAGGAATAAACTGTAAGAAAATTAATTTCAAAAAAAAAAGAAAGAAAGAAAGAAAATTAATTTCGGTTCATTATAATGAAACACTTATGGCATTTCTGTTAGAGCAGCTTCATCAAACGAAGACATTTATGTTTGCCCACAAGGAGGCTACTGGGACTGTTTCTAGTTCCTCTCTGCACAATTCTCCAGTAAAGCTCTAATCTTAATTTCACAGATATCTTTAGACCATTCAACGTACATTTTCAAAGTCAACCTTTCTCTGGAACTCCCGACTCCAAAACACGTCTCACATTTACTGTGGTGAAAACAATACTTGGTTTCCTTTCTAGACTGCCTTCTCTCTGGACCTCATCTTCCCCAAACAACCTTCCCACATAGCAACATTTCTGCACAAGGTGAAAATCCAGAAATTAATTCTTCTCTCCTCTCCATTTCCATGTCTAGTCTGTCAGCAGCCCCGTGGGTCTACCTATGTATATCCTGATTCTGCTCCCCGCCCCCCACTTCTTTCCTCACTAACAGCCTAGTTCATGCCAGAATGAAATTTTAAAATCCAGTCCATTTACCTACACCATGAATGTGCTCTAATAGTAGCAGAATAACTAGGGAAAAGATCATGTTAAGGATTTTGCCACAGGATTTTGCAAGTCATCACTGGCATTGCATTGTACATGTAGAAGCTATTGAGTTGGTGAATGTTTTGTTGTGTGTATTTGCACTATGATTTTTAAAAGCACTCTAGGTTATGTTCATTAATGCCCCAAATCCTCTGATGGCTTGCCATGGTTCTTCGGAGAGAATCTAAACTCCTCTGGTGGGTTCACAGAGCCCCCATGATTTCTCCTTATTCACCTCTGTCTCAGTTTGTACCAATCATCCTCCACCCACAGTGCTCCACACACACCGGGCAGCCTTCTGTCTGATTGCTAAGCCTCCCAACGTTCTCCCATTGTAGCCTTTGTCTGCTACACTATTTATGATTTCTTCTTGCTGCTATTTTCCCCAGTCATCACATGAGCAGCCTCTTCTGGTCAACCAAATCTCTTGCTTAACTATCTCCTCTGTGTTATAGGTCACACCATCCTATCTTAATTCTCGACCTAGCACTTATACCTCTCTGCTCTTTCATCTTTTAGCCATCTAACTAGGTAGCAGATCAGTATTTGCTATGGTTGTTAGGGGCTATCCAGTGAGTTCCAACTCATAGCAGCCCTGTGTACAGCACAGGGAGTTGAACAACTGTGGCCCAGTCTTGGCATTCTCACCATTGTTTTATGCTTCTCGGCCTTTTGGCTAAGATCAAGTGTAGATTAAGTTTAGATAGATGTGTGTGTGTGTGTGTGTGTGTGTGTGTGTGTGTGTGTATATAGAGAGAGAGATGGATGTAAGTGATCAAAACTTTTTACAACTGAGCAATGGTGCAGAGGAGCAGGGAGGCTGTGGGCTGCATTCAGTACTGTATTTCCTATACCTATGAAGGATACATCACCCAGAAGGTATATACTAGACATCGTTTTAATATAAAGCAATAAGCACCAAAGTGCTCTCGCTCTCTCTCTCTCTCTCTTTCTCTCCTACTGCTATGGAGTCAATGCCGACTCATGGCGACCCTATTGGGTAGGGTCCTGTGAGTTTTCAGGATTGTAACTCTACCCAGCAAGCCTGTGAAACTTCCTGGAAGAAGTAATCCTTGACTTGAGTTGTTGAAAGCTGTGTGGGTATAGGAAAAGAAGTAAAAGAGGTTGTTTCAGGAAAGGATAGAACACACGTAAAGACTTATACTCCTAGGAGACACATGGTATCTTCAGGAAACTATAAACTTTGGACGTTCATGGGTAGAAAAGAGCCTGTCATGCAGAGAATGGTGAGAGAGGAGGCCTGAGACATTACCAGGTGCTGGAGATGAGAGTTGTGATATTATCTTTTAACCGAGACTAAAGAGTACTTCTTCCTCTCCGTGGTGAAGTGTGCCATTGAAGAGGTTTTAGATCATTCATACAATGACTTAAGAAGTTGATTCTGGAAAGATAGCCAACAGTTCAGAGATTGTAAAAGTGGTCTA
Source organism: Echinops telfairi (assembly GCF_000313985.2). Lineage (NCBI taxonomy): Eukaryota > Metazoa > Chordata > Mammalia > Afrosoricida > Tenrecidae > Echinops > Echinops telfairi. The sequence goes on from NW_022103906.1 coordinate 31,877,115, forward strand.
GGAGAAAGAGCACATTTCTGAGCCAAGTGTTCGTGTAGAGCTGGAAGGAGTTAGAAATATCAGAGCTGCCGCCGGTATTAAATACACTGTGAGCTGAAGACAGGGATGAAAGAGAGGGTGCTTGACAAGAGAACTCAACTTCAGATTTGGGAAGATAATGGTGCCACCACTTAAGTCAAGGAGAGAAAACTACTTTAAGAGAGAAGAGGAACATCATGAATTCAGTTTTATCCTTTCAGGTTTCAGCTATCCACAGATCATGAGGAAATATTTTAAATTTAAAATTTGAATAGAAGCGTATGCGGAGCTAGGATTCTCAGCTTGATGTGGGAATCCTCCTAGAGGTCCAGACACTGAGGAGGCTGCGGGACAAGTTGAGCTGCTCACCTCAAGGCCAATGGTTCAGGAGAGAAAGATGAGGCTGTCTGCTTCCACAAAGATTTACCGTCTCAGAACCCCTATCAAGGGGTGCTTGAGTCAGAATGCAATGGATGGCAGTGGGCAGGGAGGTCCGTATGTAGCTGGTAGTTCAAGCTGTGAGCATGAGTGCCATTAGATGAAAAGAAGACACGCAGTGAAACATGAGACAGGATGACGCACTGCAAGATTTTGACAGTGTAGGCAAAGGTAGATAACTCCATGAAGAAGAATCACAGGAAAGGTGTCTCAGAACAAAGAAGGGCTTTTCATAAGGAGGGAACTGTCGGCCGCTTCAGAATGCAGGAGAGACATGGCGCTGAAGTGAAGGAGGCTGGGGGAGTGGGAGCTATGGGGGAGTGGGGGGGTGTCAAGCTTGTCAGGAGAGAAAGAAGGGTCCTGGGTGAAAGGGGAGGGAGGAGAGGAAAGGAGCGCAGAGTGTGGCCTGGGTGGCCGTCTTCATGGCTCTTATCTTGGAGTTACAAGGTGTACGAAATGGGGAAAGTAACTTTTCTAGAGTTCCGTTTCCTCCTTTGTAAAATAGGGATAGCTGATCTGGCTTATGAAGTTTTAAGAATTCAACTAGATCATGGCCATGCAGCCTAGCTCCGTGCTCAGTGTGGCCAAGTTCTCAGCGACTGGAACTGCCATTGCCTTTCTTAATGTTAACCTCGAAAATTCTAGGGGATGTTTTAGATTTAAGCCAACAGGTATTTGAGAAATGGTTGATGAAGGACAAATAAAAAGACTTATAAAGGTGATTTCTGACTCACAGAGAAATGGCATATGACAGAATGGTATTTCCCTAACGGTTTATGCTTGATTCCAGTATGTCTTGATTGTTCAACAATTTCTTAAAAAATACCCCATGAGGACAGATTTTGTTTTGTTTGTATTGGCGGAGTCTTAGACATGGGTTCATTTGTTTCCATTGGTCTTAAAAGGCAGGGATGGCTTTGTAATTATCAAAAGCAGAAGCAGGAGTTGTTGGTTGAGGTTATAGTGGAAACCTGCCCTATCTCTGCCTCTTATTTAAGCACAATAGGCTTTAGGGACAAAAATTACTTAGGAATAATGCCACTTTTTATCTCGTCAAATTTCCCATGAGGACTAAAAGGGGATGTGAATACTAAGATTAAATCAGAGTGTCTTTGGTATGGATGTAATACCTATAATCTGGGCAATGCTCTTATTAATTTCTCTAGCCCTCAAGGGTCCTTATCTGAACACTAATGTTAACAAGAGCTGTATCACTGGACATGATGATTAAATAAAATAACATGTAAAGTAGTTGGTTCACTTATGGGCATGGGATAAATGGTTAGTATTGATTTTTTTCCTCTTCTGTAACTATTAGCAGTCTCTGACTTTGAAAATAATTTATATTAAATTATATTGAGTTGAAAGTTATTATTTTTGAATCCCGATAGCCTTACTCACTCATTACTTATAACACATTAGGCAATGCATTTAATATCACTGATAAAAATGTAGAATAATTTTCCTACTTCTCACCTTTTACTTCAGGCCAATTCCTAAGCATCAGAATATTCTCTTTTTTCTGGATTACCTATTCATTGTTATGTAACAAATTGGCCACAACCCAAGTAGTTTAAAGTACCAAACTATAATCTCACAGTTTCTGTAAATCAAAGACTATGCAGTGTAAGCAAGTGGTTCTTGCTTAGGTTTTAGATCTAAGAGTGACTAGAGGTGCGTCATCAGCCTGGGGCTGAGTGTCCTAGGGGTCTGTTCCTCTCAGGCAGCAGCCCTGTGCCCATGACATAGCAGTTAACTTCTTCATGAGGAACCATCCAACCGGAGGAGCAGGAAGGAAGCCCCAGGGCCTTGCATGTCCTAGTCTTCAAAGTGACACCCTGGCACTTCCATTTCCCCCCGGGGTTTTTTGGCAAAGAATATTGAATAACCCCTGGGCTTCCACAAGAATGAACAAATATAGTTGGAAGAAGTGAAAATACAGCCAGAATACTCCGTAGAAACATGGCTGGTGAGACTTCACCTCATGAACTTGGGACATGCCATTAGAAGGGACCAGTCCCTGTGTGGGGTCATCTGAGTTGGTAGAGGGTAAGCAAAAAAAGAGGAAAACACTCTATGTGATTGACGGATGTGTTTGAAACAACCTCAAATGTAGCAATCATTTTGAGGATGGCACAGGACTGGGTGTTGTTTTGTTCTGATGTACGTAGGGTCACTAAGAGACTTAACAATTACAGCAAGAATCAAGGTTCAGCACTCAAAGCACAGGGTTACATGCACACCCATTTATCAAACGCTAGACCCTGTGGAAAAAGAGTCTTGCTGGTGCTGCTGGATAATCATTGGGTTGCTAACTTCAAGGTGGGTGGTTCAAACTCACCAGCTGTTCCACAGATCTCTACCTTCATAAATATTTAGTGTTGGAAACCCTATGGTAGAGTTCTATTGCCTCCTGTATGGTTGCATTCAGTTGGAGTTGCCGGATGGCGTTGGGTTGGTGGATTTTTAGACCAGGAAGTCTAAATGTGGAACCAGATTCGGCACAATGACACTAACAGTTTGTTTAGTGGTGAAGGAACCTGAAGAGTGGGTATCCCTACAGGGCGATTTCTAAGACTTTGAAAGAAAATATTTCTTTTCAGCTTTGAGGTTGGGGCTACAAAGCAAAAGAGTAAATGGGTACAGCAATCTAAAGAGAGGGTTATTATGAGAAACTTTTCCAAAAAGATTTTAATTTTGGAGACATACCAAGTGGCCAATGTATCTAAGACATATAAAATCCATTCCATTCCATTACAGTCCTGGCTGTGGATTCAGCCAGCATTTACTGAGCGGCAATTGTGTGTCAGACGCTGTTCTTATAGAGTACATATTCATTATCTCATTCAAACCTTACAAACACTGTACAGGATGTTTTATTACTATTCTCATTTCATAGGGAATTCATGCCTGGGAGGTTATGTACCTTGTTCAAAGTCACTCAGCAATAGAAAACTTAGATTTGAATTCAAGTTTTTAAACATTATTATGTCACAAATTTCAATTATGTAAAGGATATTGCAAATGCAGATATATTATGTTTTAAAACAACATTTCTTAAAAGTATATCTACTTAGATAAAAGACTAATACGGGAAGGAGTCTTGGGGGAGCCATGAGTTAGGTGTTGGGCTGCTAACAGCGAAGTTAGCAGTTCAAACCCACTAGCTACTCCTCAGGAGAAAGTTGAGGCTGTTTGTTTCTCTAAAAATTGATAGTTAAGCAAACTCTATGGAGAGTTGTTAAAAGTCAGTATCAACTCAGGGCACTGTGTTTTTTGGATGGTGGTGGTAATAGACGAAGCAATATCCCTGTCTCATAGAAAAGTTTTCTTGAACACCCAGACTACACCCACACATTTTCTGTGTAAAAACCGGTAACACTCTGATCACTAAAACAGTCCAGTATCCTCAAATCTCATAAAGAGAAGGCTGTATTAATGCATTTGTTTTTCTTGGGTCTTCTTTTGCCTTTTGTCTACTCAGCAGAAGTCAGTAAAGAGCTAAAAACAAAAATAGTTGACATCAAATATATTCATAGTGATCTCATCCATATATTACAGACTAGAACTGAGCCATAGAATTTTTAAAATTGTTTTATTAGCTCATACAACTCTTATCACAATCCATACATACATCAATTGGGTAAAGCACAATTGTACATTCATTGCCCTCATCATTCTCAAAACATTTGCTCTCCACTTAAGCCCCTGGCATCAAACTCCTCATTTCCCCCCTCCCTCCCCACTTCTCCCTCCCTCATGAACCCTTGTTAATTTATAAATTATTATTTTGTCATAGCGTGCCCTGTCCGATGTCTCCCTTCAATTGTTTTGGCTGTAAATTTTACGGAAGCACATCTCCAGGTCTTTGGTTTCTCTCCTCTAATTGCTAAGTGACTTCACATTGGCAATCTGTAGATAAGTAGTCATCCCTACCTGAAGACAAAAGGAACATCAGCCAGACATACAATAATCATTGCATCATGAGACACTGCACAATAACAACCGCATCACCAAACACAGTAGGGACTCTATCAGCTACCTCCTTGTCTTTGTCTTTTCCTGTTTAATTTTGGGAAAATTCATCCTTGAACACTCTGATATTAACAAGAAACTGCATATATTTTTCAAGAGCACCTATATCTCTGGTAAGCTGATGATGGATGGCAAAATATTATCTGATTTCCTTGACAAAGCAACTCAGAAATTACCCTCAGAGATGATCAAACTCTCTGATAAAATGGTCCCCCCCTAGATTTACTTCTTTTGTTTTGTCACTATGTCATTGATTCAGACAGTATAAACACTTTCAACCAATATTGTATACCTGAATCACATTTTTGTGTGGAAGAGGAAATGAAGGAATGATGCTTGTGAATCTCTGGGGAAGGTGAACAAGGTTTCAAAATAGCATTTGCTGAACATCTGTGTGTGTCACGAAATATGCTGAGAACATTTCTTCTTTTATAAAAATTCTTTAAATCCTTACAGATTGTACTACTTGGTTCAAAACATATCAATGATTTCCCATCATTGGCCTACAAGGGCTTACACAGCTAAACATTGTCCCTTCCAGTTTTGTATGTGCGCTCCTCCCAGGTTCTCATCCTCAATTCCAGTCAACTGACCTCTGCACCTGCTTGGGAGCCTCAGGTGAGCTCTGGCTTCAGAGCTTCGGACTTCTCCGATCTCTGCCTGCTTGCTCCCTTGACCACTGCATGTCGATTTCTTAGCAGGTCTTTCCTGTCCACCCTATTTTGATTGCACACTCTTCTTTGCTTTATGTTTCTTTATAGTACTTATCACTTTCTTAGATGACCTATCATTGACTTGTTTTTACTCCTGTCAATCTCAATAAGAAAATACAAGGCATGGGTTTGTTTTTCCGCTTTGATTTCCTACTGAGTGCTCGCTCGGCACTTTACAACAGCGCCTGCCTCTAGGTAGGTGTCATGGGGAGATGAGTATTCCCATTGTGTAGAGGGGATGACTGGGCTGAGACACCTTAAGCAATTCCTCAAGACACATGATTAGTAAATGGCAAGGCTCAAGTTCATTGCCAGGTCGGCCTGGCTCCAAGCTCTGCATTCTTGACACCATTGTCTGGCCTCCATCTGTAAAGTACAAAATGAGAGTGTCAACAAGTTTGTGGAAAATTCCCCTTATCTTTTGATTCCATTTGTCTGGGAACCTTTTGAACCCCCCTGGTGCTCTCTTGGATTCCATGGGAGTCTTCCTTGCAGACTTTTACTGCGTTCTAGCCTCTGGAGATCCACCAGCCTCTCAGCTGGGAGGAAACAAGGCAGCCTTCCTCTGTAAAGAGTCTTAGACTGGGAAACCCACTGGGGCATTTCTGTAGTTCTGTCCTACAGGGTCACAATGAATTGGAATTGACTGGGCAACAGCATATTAGGGCAGAGAGTCAGGTTGTCAAAGAGCTGGGTAAGAGGCCAAGGAAGAAAAAAAAATCTTCCACCACAAAACTACTACAACTGAGTGGCTTTTGAAAAAGCGACAATTATTGTCTCACTGTTTTGAAGACTAAGGTCCAAATCAGTATTTTGATTATGCTGATTCTTTTGATCAGCCTACCTGCTGGTTTCTGCTACTGTTATTTGGCTTTTCTTGGCATCTGTCATCCTTCTGTGCATGAATCATAGACTTGAGTCATTAAAAAATAACAAAAAATACTCAGAACTCCTTAGGCTTAAGATTCACCCTATGTTGTTATAATGCCGTTAACATAACAAAAGAAAATCTTGGTATCTAGAGAGGATTCTATTTTATTGTTGTTATTTGGTACTGCTCAGTGGGTTCTGACTCACAGCAACTCTGTGTACAGTGGACAAACCACCACCTGGTAATATGCCATCCTCACAACGGTGTCTACGTTTGAGCCCGTTGTTGCAGCTGGTGTATAAATATATCCCATGACGGTTTCCCTCGTTTATGAGTGACGCTCTGTTTTAGCAAGCATCATATCCAGGGACATCCAGGGATCTCTAGGGACAAACTCTTGCCATCCTCTCTCCTAAGGGTCAGAGCATACCTGAACTTTTCCAACACAGATTTGTTTGTTCTTCTAGCAGTTCATGATATATTCAGTACTTTTGGCCAACACCATAATCAAATGCATAAATTGTTCTCTGGTTTTCCTTATCCAATAGCTAGTTTTCATATTTATATGAGTTGGTTGCCAATACCACAGATTGGGCCAGGTGCTCCTTAATCTGTAAAGTGACATATTTGTATTTTAACACAGATGTGCCCAAAGGAATACATCATTTAATTTCTTGAAATCTTCTTCTTGGAGTGTTGATGTGGATTCAAGAAAAATATTTGACATATTCATTTTATTCTCCAATTATCATGATGCTTATTGATCCCATTGTGAATCATTTTTGTTTCTTTATACCAATGTGCAATCTACCCTCAAAAATAGAGCCTTTGATCTTCACTGGTGTGTGATTCAAGCCATTGCAGCTTTTCACAAGCAGAGCTGTGCATCTATATTTCAAAGATTGTCAATGAGCCTCCCTCTAACCTGCTACCATGCAGTTCTTCAGATAGTGTAATTTCTGGAATGATTTGCTTAGCATACAGTTTGAATAAGTATGGTGAAATGATACTGGCCTGACACGTTCCTGATTTTAAGCTATTAAGCATCCCATTGTTCTGTTCAAAGAAGCAGCTCTTGGTCTATGCACAGATTCCACATGAGCACAATGGCATGTTTTGTAATTCTGCTCATAATATTATCTACACGATTTAATGCCTTTCCATAGTCAATAAAACACAGATAAACATGCTTCTAATACCAGTCAAGATCCACCTGACATCAGCCAAAATATTTCTTGTTTCACATCCTCTTCTGAATTCAGCTTGGGTGTTTGGCTGTTTCTTCATGTATGCTTGTACTCATTTAAAAAAATATCTTCAGCAAAATTTTTCTTGAATGTAATTAATGAGAATGTTCATTGTTTTAATTTTTATTTTCCTTGCATTTTGTTGGATCAACTCTCTTCAGCATAGGTACAAATAAGAACTCTCTTTCAATAAGTTTTTCAGGTACCTGTCTTCCAAATTTCTTGGCATAGGTGACCGAGTGCTCTCAACATTGCGTCTGTTTGTTGAAACATCTCCACTGATGTTCTGTGTTCTATGTTCTATGTTCCTGGTTCTTGGTCTTTGTTGTTGTTGGCAATACCTTCAGTGCAGCTTGGACTTCTTCCTTTAGTGCCATCTGAAATGGTTGAGAGTGACCAAGGGCAAGGTAACTGAGAGGAATTACTGAAAGCAGAATGAAGGCTGAACATGGTAATGGGACAGGAGGAAAGCATAAGGAAATAGAGGACAGGAGTAGGAGGCAAAGGGCATACATAGAAGCCTAAATACAGACATGTACATATGTAAATATATTTAAGATTATGGACCTAGGTGCAAATATTTATAGATTTAGTAGTAGGGTGGCAGGTGGACATTGGGCCTTCTCATGCGCATTCCCTTAATAAAAGAGCACCTTGCTCAGCTAAATGGTCGTTTCATGATACCCACCATCCCGACATGATCGCTGAAGACAGACATGTACATAAGCAAATGTGGTGAAGAAAGCTGATGGTGCCCTGCTATCAAAAGATATAGCGTCTGGGATCTTAAAGGCTTGAAGACAAACAAGCGGCCATCTAGCTTAGAAACAACAAAGCCCACAGATAAGAAGCACACAAGCCTGTGTGAACACGAGGTGTTGAAGGGATCAGGTAGCAGACACCAAAGAACAAAAACCATCATTGTGTGACCACCTTCCCCACATAAACGCTGAAGATGAATGTGTGCATAAGTAAGTGTGGTGAAGAAGGC
>NW_022103906.1:31886141-31893844 GCF_000313985.2 Echinops telfairi
GGAAAGCAAATTTTGAGAATGATGAGGGCAACAAATGTATAATGTGCTTTACACAATTGATGTATGTATGGATTGTGATGAATTGTATGAGCCCCAATAAAATGATTTTTTTTAAAAAGAGCTGATATCAAGGGTTCAAGTAGAAAGAAAATGTTTTGAAAATGATGATGGCAACATATGTACAAATGTGCTAGATACAATAGATGTATGTATGGATTATAATAAGAGCTGTAAAAGCCCCCAATAAAATGATTTTTAAAAAACCAAACATACCCCAAGGAGGCATCATCTGTCTGTGACCTGATAGGTTGGACGCCACTCCTACCTCCACACAAGCACCATTAAGTTGACATATAACCACCACAAGCAGCTAAGGTAAATGGAATAAATGCTGATGATGTAAAAGAGATAAACAGAAGATCTCAGAAAGGGAAATTTGAAAGAAAAAAAAAAAGAGAGAGAGTAAAGGAAACACACACTTTACATTTCTAGAGTTAAAAGAAAGAACTAAATTAAAATTTCAGGTTCAAGTTGCAATATTTAAGCAAAATATTGAATGACACAGGAAGTATCAGAGAAAATGGAAGGAATACACAGTCAGTGTAACAAAAATATTGTTTGCTATTCAACCATTTCAGATGGCACTGAAGGAAGAAGTCCAAGCTGCACTGAAGGGATTGCCAACAACAACAACAAAGACCAAGAACCAGGAATTGATAGAATAGCTTGACTTTAAAAAAAAAAATTTTTTGTTAATAACTGTAATACCATTTCTCTTTAATTGTAGACTATATGGTTATCTGACTCAAAGTAAGCAAGAGTAGTCCATTTCAGTGCACTAATGCTTCAGATATCAATCTTGAAGCATTATAATTCATTTTTGATTACTTACAATTTTCCTAGGTTCTATATCCATTGTCCTACTACATTCAATTAATTATGTGTCTTCTCAAGTTGAGTTGTGTCACACGAGCAGATGAAAATCGCCCAAATTTTATTTCATCCATGTCGTGAAGGTAAACTCCACTATGAGGAGAGAGCTCTTCCACAGTCATATTTTGAGTACCTTTGGATTCTACCTGATGGGTTCAACTTCGGGCACTCTCTCAGATACTAGTCCACTACTACTCCTAAGGTTTTTACTGAGCAGTAATTGTCGAAGTAGATTGCCTCACCTTTGTTCCTAGTCTGTCGAATTCTGGAAACTGAATGGAAACCTGTCCACCACGAGTGATTCTGCTGGTCTTTGAAATACCAGTAGCAGAGCTTCCAGCATCATAGCTACACACAGCCACCACAGTATGATTAGCCACAAGATGATGGGCTACATGTGTAGGTACCAAAAATAAACAAACAAGAAAACAACTAAAGCCAGTTGCCAAGTCCATTCTGACTCGTGGTAGCTTCTCGACTTTCACGTAGAATTGTGCTCCACGGAGTTTTGAGGGCCGTGACTTTCTGGAAGCAGAGCACCAGGTCTTTCTTCAGAGGCATGTCCCACCCTCACAGCTGTGGCCTTGAACTTCAAGACTTTCATTTAGTAGTCCAGTGCTTCATTAATAGTCCCTCCCAAGAATTTGTATTTGGCAGTACAATGTCAATACATAGTCCACGGAGACAATTCAATCCATAACGAACAACAACAATCAGTGCTTTGAATGTTCAATTGGGTTAAATGTCCAGTGATCCATAAGATCACTGAAAGAAAGCCTGGATCACTCATGGATGGTGAAACACCAGTGACATGCACAAGCCAGCCAAGGGCTCCATTTAGATTGCACACCCAGATGTCTAATTGGAGTTTGCAGTTTATTAACCATAAGCTGCTTTGTCATTCAAAAATGAGAGTTAATCAAAATATTGCAAATGATACACTTTGAGAAAGGTCACTCGATCATGATTGCATTTCCATATTCTTCCATGTTCGTGTTTTACATTTTTTGTGCGTTAAATGCTTTCAAAAAGTATAATCCACTAGGTTAAGCTGGTGTTTAGGGATACGTCTGAGTCTGTGCTCAACTGCGCTGGCAGAATGAAGCAAAATTTCAGTGCATTTTTATGTGATGCACATCACCTACATTCCTATATCAATTGGTGAAGAGTTCATCAATGCCCTAGCATTCGTGTCTCACACAGAGATGTGGCAAATGTTCCCTCCCGCCTCTTCCTTTCCTGTGCAAGCCTCCAGGAAGTGAAGGCCATTGGCTGGAAGCAGATATTATGCTGCTTCGGAAATCAGTGCTATCCTCTGAAGACCAGTTTGCTGTTAGTTCATTTCTTTGTCTTTCTTCCAGAGTATTAAAAAGTCAACAAAAAGGATTTTGTACCCCATCAGGACTTGCCAGCCCTAGAAGAGAGTTGTCAGCATGAAGTTTAATCAGGGAGCCTGTTTTTCTGTGAGGAATTTTCCATAATCGGTTTCTTTTTGTCTGTTAGTTGAAAGTGAGTATTTATAGAGTTGGAGCATTGATGCCTCCTAATGCCTGGGAGACCTCGCAGTCACGTTCAAATTCAATCATAACAATGCTGTGCTTCTCCTGAAGTCCTAACTCAGGTCAAAAATTTGTCAGATGATTTTTTTTTTCTTGTTAAAATTATTTACACTGTGCGCTCTTTAAATGGGTCAATTAGTGCCTTGAAAAATGTAAATTAATTTATAAAGGGGTCAGATGTTCGCTTTCATTTTTTCAGCTTCAGAAGCAAATCGATATAGGAGGTGGGATGCATGTGTCTTCTCCTGAGGTTGACCTTTTTCAGACACCATTTTTACCCTTGCTTAAGTTTTCTTTGAACTATCTGGACTCATTTTCCTTTGTGAGGTGTGTGAAGGACGTCTCTATGTCAGGTGCACTGCCCACCAGGCATGCCATTGGTCTTGCAACTTCTTCCATGATCAGAAGAACCTTGTGGTGATGGTTATTGACTAGAGCTAGCTACTCAGAATGCGCTCTTGTGTGCTAGATCTTACTGAAGGGACACTGGGTTTTGTTGGAACAAATGGATCAAAAGAATTACTCTGGAGCTGTTCTTCCCCTTGTTGATACTCCACAACAGCACCTTTCTTCACATTCATTGATTGCATTAGTTAGATATTGTTGACTAACTAATTCCTAAAATGCATTGACTTAAAACAACAATATTTACTATTACATCATTTCTGTGAGTCGGCAATCCAGGCAAGGCTTAGCTGAGTCCCTGGCTCTTGATTTCCCACATGGCTTCATTTAAGTTTGTGGTTATCTTAAGGCTCAACTGGGTGTGATTTCACTTCTGAGCTCATTTTAGTGATTGTTTTTTTTTCTTTTCTTTTTCTTTTTATGTTCAATGTATAGTATTTATTTTTCCCAAAAGTTTATTGGCACATAATTTACATATCATACAATTCAATAGCTCAATCATTCAATCATATCAAGAGGCATTGAACAATCACCATCATGTTTTCTTTTGTTTTTCAAAGCTATGTACTTATTTTTTTTAAATCATTTTATTGGGGGCTCTTACAGCTCTTATAACATTCCATTCAGCAATTGTATTAAGCATATTTGTAAATATGTTGCCATCATCATTTCCAAAACATCTCTACTTGGGTCTTTGGTATCAGCTCCTGTTTTTCCCTTCCCTCCCCCAACCTCCCACTCTAATGAATCCTTGATCAATTATATATTGTTATTATTATTTCGTATCTTACATTGTCCATTGTCTCCCTTCACCCTCATTTCTGTTATTTGTCCCCTTCAGAGGGGGGTGATATCTGTCCAACATTGTGATAGGTTCCTCCATTTCTCTCTCCTCTCCCCTTCCCCAATCATCCCCCTACCCTCATGATATAGCTACTCCCACTGCTGTTCCTGAGGGGTTTATCTGTCCTGAATCCCATGTGTCCAGAGCTCTTATCTGTACCAATGTGTGTTCTCTGGTCTAGTCGGATTAGTGAGGTAGAACTGGATCATGATAAGGGGGGTGGAGGAGGAAGCATTCTGGAACTAGAGGAATGAGGTGTGTTCCATCGGTGCTATACTGCACCTTGGTTGAATCATCCTTTCCTTATAACCCTTCTGTGGGGCAATAGCCAATTGTCTATGGTTGGGCAAGCCCCCTCGTTTGCATCAATATAGTTGTTTGTTTTCGATCTTTGATTCTTGGTACTTTATACCCGATCTCTTCAACACCTCATGATCGCACAGGCTGGTGTGCTTCTTCTTTGTAGGCTTATTTGCTTCCCTACTTGGTGGCTGCTTGTTTAACTTTGAGCCTTTAAGATCCCAGACACTATATCTTTTGATAGCTGGGCACCATCTGCTCTCTTCACCACATTTGCTTATGCACCTATTTTGTCTTCAGTGATCATGTCAGGAAGGTGAGTGTTAAAGAGTGCCAGGTTATTAGAAAAAGTGTTCTTATGCTAAGGGAGGCCTTTAGTAGAGGTCCAAAATCTGTCTGCTATCTTAATACTTAACATATAAATATATGTACATTGGTCTCTTTCATTAAAAATTATTATCTTTACATATATACATGCCTATAGTTATACCTCTGTAAATACCTGTTATAGTTAAGGTTTATTGTGCCAACCTGGCCAATGAACACATGTGGAATTAATTGAAGGGCGGAGAGATAAATGGCTCTGTGACCCTCGCCTTTCTTGGTTCTCGGTTTTCTTGCTCTCCCATGGTCAGAACAGCCTTAGCTAGTTCTCTGCCTCAGCTGGCAAGGCTCACTTCCTATGAGATATCCCTGAGGAGAAGCCACCTGGACCTGCCCTCATTCAACCCTGTGTGCTTGAAAAAGCTCGCAAAGGCCCCTGCCAGCACTGAGATACTTACACGCTCACTGATTCGGCTTTCCTCCTGCATTCATCATCATTGCATGTGTTTTGTGAGATGGAAGACTTTGTAGATTGGTGTTGGACATATGGGCTAATGTTAGACTTATGGGCTTGGAGAGCACCGGGTTGGGATGTTATCTTAATGTAAACTTACCCTTTATATAAAACTCTCTCATAAAATATGGGTGTCTATGAATTTTGTTTCTCTAGTCTACCCAGACTTAACACAATACTTTTTGCCTCCTATTTCTTTCCCCTATTTCCTTTTACCCACTATTATGCTCACCCTCCATTCAGCTCTTGGTAATTCCTCTTGGATACATGGCAGTTGATTAAACACCACCAGGCATTATATACCCTCCTCGCCATTCATTTTAGATCTTTTGTTCCATTATCCCTGAGTGTGTTAGCTCCCCACCACCTCCCCACCCCCATCTCTCCCTTGTGGCCACTGGTTTCATAGTTTTCTCCTCATCCTGCCTATCTTAAATAGATAGACACAGGACAAAGGAAAAACAAAAACTAACAAAGAACAAAACAAGTAAAAATGAAACAATAGTTAGTTCCAGGTCTGTTTGCTGACCTTTATGTATGTTTTCCAATCAAGTCCGATGAGGTGCCAAGCCCTGTCCCCCAGTCAGAAGTCTATTTTCAAGATTCCTTGGGGACTTGGTTACTTTGCTCCCATTGCTGCCCAATTTCACTCCCTTTGCATTTCTCCCTGCTGTGCATGGGGCATACTGGGAACACTTTCTGCACAGTGTGTCCAGTGCTGTCCCCTGTAGTGCTATGGGTCAGCGAGGGAATGTTGTGTCTCATGGTGGGGCTGGGATGTCTTTCCTGGGGCTTGGTGGGCCATGATGAGGTTCTCTCTCTCTCTCTCTCTATATATATATATATATATAGAGAGAGAGAGAGAGAGAGAGATTAAGATATATTCCTCCCTCCCTCTTAGTTTGCTCCCGTGTGGTCTGGACAGACACACGCTTCTCTCCCTGGGCTATAACTTCACTGCTGTCCTCTGTATTGCCTTCTTTAGGGGAGGGGGTCAACATAGCTCGGCTTAGGCCTGGCCCCAATGTCCTCTCTGTTAGTGCGCTGTTTCATGCCAGTGTGTTGCCCTCAAGGCTCGGTGCTCTGGGATGGGATCTGGTCCCTCTCTCCCTTTCCTGTGGAGATATAAACAATACTCTCCCCATGGGTGTATTAGTGCCCTGTTTAACATCACCCTCATTTTGTTGTTCTTGTTTTTGTTTTCCTTTTTTCTTCTCCCTCTCTTTTCCCCTCCTTTGTAGTTGGGTGCCATATGCATCTCTGAGTTGAGTCAGACCTCTGCTAAAGTGCCTGGACCTCGACTCAGGATTAAGCATTAAGTAACTTATCCTCTGAGCCCATTGTACTTTTTCAGCTTACCTCAGTGGACTCATGCATTTGTCCCTCTGTGCTTGACTAATTTTGTTTAGCATGATTTCCTCCAGCTCTTCCCATGTGCTTCATGTGTTTGTCGCTGCTTTTTAGGGCTGCATAGTACTCCATTGTATGTATACACCAGAGGTTTTTATCCATTTGTCAGTTGATGGAAATTTAGATTGTTTCCAGATCTTTGCGACTGTGAACTGTGCTGCGATGAACATTAGCGTGCAGATATCAGGTCTTGGTCTGTTTCTTACTTCTACTGGGTATATGCCCAGTGGGGATTGCTGGATCATATGGTAGCTCAATTCCCATTTGTTTTAGGTATCTCCAGATCGATTTCCTTAGTGGCTGCATGTACCTACAGGAGCACCAGCAGTGGATGAGAGTTCCTATCTCACCACACCCTTTCCTGCATTTGCTACTTTCTGAGTTTTTTAATTGGGGTAATTCAAGGTGTTAGGTGGTATCTCCTAGATGTTTTAATTTGCATTTCCCTTATGGCTAATGATTGGGAACATTTTCTCATGTGTTTATTGGCCATTGAGATTTCCAACCTTGTGAAACTTCTATTCAGGTCTTTTGCCCACTTCCTCAGTGGGCCCTTTTTTTTTTCTTGTTGTAGGCTAGCATAGTATTGTATATTTTAGTAATAAGCCCTTTGTCTGATGTGTCATTGTTAAAAATGTTTTCTCAATCTGTGGACTCTTTTGACAAAGGCTTCTGATGTACACAGGTATGTTATCTTCAGTATATCCCACTTGTCAATTTGTGCATCCTCTGTGCTTGTGCCCTTCCATATTTCTGATAGCCTGTGTATTCCCTGAGCCAGAGTGCTTAGGTTTTTCCAATTCTCTTGTTGATGGACATAATAGTTTGGGGTTTTACCTCAAGGTCTGTGATCCACCTCAACTTTATTCTTGTGCATGGAGTGAGGTGAGGGTCTTGCTCATTTTTCTGCAGGTAGATATCTATTTTTTTCCAGCGCCATTTGTTGAAGAGGACATCAGATTCCCATTTGATATTTGGGGGGGCCCCTAACAAAGATCAGTTGTCTTTATGCTGATGTTTTTATTTCTGTATTTTCTGTTCTTTTCCATTGGTCGGAGTATCTGTCATTATACCAATACCATGTTGTTTTGACCACTGTGGCTGTGTAATATGTGCTAAAGTCAGGTAAAGCAAGCCTTCTTACTTTGTCCTTCTTCTTGAGGAGTTCTTGAAAAAAAGATGTTGGCATTTGTATTGGGATAGCATTATATTTATATAGTGCCTTGGGTAGGATTGGCATCTTTACTTTTTTTTTTCTTTTTAAACATTTTATTAGGGGCTCATACAACTGTTATCGCAATCCATACACACATCAATTGTGTAAAGCACATTTGTACATCATTCTCAAAACATTTTCTCTCCACTTAAACCCACGACATTAGGTCCTCATTTTTCCCCTCCCTCCCCACTCCCC
>NW_022103906.1:31895059-31915283 GCF_000313985.2 Echinops telfairi
TCCTGAAGGGATCATCTATCCTGGATTCCTTGTGTTTCCACTTCCTATCTGTACCAGTGTACATCCTCTGGTCTAGCCAGATTTATAGGGTAGAATTGGGATCATGAAAGTGGGAGGGGAGAGCTTTGGGGGTTTTCAGTATATAAAAATCATATCACCTGCGAATAATGATAGTTTCACCTCTTCTTTCCCCCAGATGAATTACTTTAATGTCTTTCCTTTGCCTTAGTTGTTAGCTAGGACTTCTAGTATGACCTTGAATAAAATAGGGGACATGGAGCATCCTTGTCTGGTCCTGTGTTTCATTGGGGATTTTTCATCTCTTTTCCACTCACTACTACATTGGTTGTTGGTTTTTCATATATGGCTTGTATTATATTGAGGATTTTCCCTTACAGTCCTAATTTTTGGGTGCCGTAAGCAGGAATGGGTGTAGGATGTTGTCACATGCTTTTTCTGCATCTTTTACTATTATCATGTGGTTCTTATCCTTTTTCTTGCCAATGCAGTGAATAATGTTGATGGACTTTTGGATATAGAGCCATCCCTGCATCCCAGGAATGAATTCCACTTGGTCATGGTGAATTATTCGTTTTATATACTTTTGTATTCTCTTGGCCAGTTTTATGTTAAGTAGTGATTATTTCCTGTGGAAGTTGGACTGAGTTCTCATTTCCTCATGAACTAGTGATAAGAGAAATCCCTGGTTTCCTTGCCTCATAGGCTTTTCCTGAGGACAACACAACAACCAAACTCAACACGTGAAAGGGCAAGAAGGGTTTGTAAATGATCTTTTATAATCAGTCTTCCATAACCTAATATTTGAATGTGTAGTTTACACATATTCTATTCCTTAGAAACAAATCACCAGGGGGTATTTCACAAGGGCATGTATAAAGCAAAACCAGTGACATGTGGACTTTTATGCCAAGAAAGTGGCTCACACAGTTGTAGAAACAGTTATGTCTGGGGATCAGATGTTAAGTTAGAGGTTTGTCCTGACTCCCAAAGTTTCTGGGGCCAAAGATCCAGGAAGCAGAACGACCACAAGCTAGTGGAGGCAGAGACAGATGAGTCTACATCAGCAGGCAATATGGTAGTCTTGTGACAGCTCCCGAGGTCAGCAGGTTGCTGAGCCAGATGCAAGTTCTAGACCAGCAAGAAGAAGTAAGCTAGCTTCCCTGTAGTGTTGAATTCTATAAGAGTAGGCCACAACATCAATGAAGCTTCCTTTCATTTGTGTCAAGGCTGTGACCTGACTAAGGACCTAGCCCTTCATCCTATTCTTCCCACGATTGCTTAGCTCTTCATAGGAGATCATGGAGTTGATTATATTGTATTAGATCATATGGGAGAATCCTGGACCAGCTAAGTCAACTCAAAACCTATATATCACAGCATTTTTATCAGAGGTAGGGATGTGGGGGATCCACTTTGGAAGCTACTACTACTGTCTACTCTCTGGGTTATTTTTCCTTTTTAATTCAAAACTAGCAGGTATCCATGCAACTCATTTTTTTAGCCTACTTTCTGCCAGTAGAATTTTGCGGTGCCATTAACTTCTTTTCATTCTGTACTGGTTTCTTAATTTTCAGTTTAAGGTGACAATGTTCCTGCCAATGTTTGATTCTTGGAAATTTTGACTGATTTCTGTAATCCCCCTGCCCCGATGCTTTTAATTAATCCTTTTATAGGGAGCTTGTACAGATATCATAACAATCCATAATTCAATTAGGTCAAGCATAATTGCACAGTTGCTACCGCATCAGTTTTCAAGCATTTTCTTTATTCTTGAACTCCTTTATGCACTCCTTCCCCATCTCTATCCCTGAGTGTATACATAAATATATATTATATAATATATATTATATTTTTTCCATATCTTACCCTATCCAATAAATCTATTCACCTACAATTCTATTGTTTGCTTCCTTTGAGTAGAGTTATACAATCATCCTTGCTTTCAGACACCCTCCCCCACCTTCCCGTATCCTCAGGGAGACATTACTCCTGTTACTATTTCTGAAGGGTTATTTATCTTGGTTTTCATGCATCTAACTATCTTAATTTTACAAATGAATCTATGCAGGTCTTATAAGATTAAAGCGGTAAAACACAACCCATAATAGTATGGGGAGGAAATATTAAAGAATTAGAGGATAGTTGTATGTTTCCTTGGTGCTATACTGTGCTATGGATTTATCATTCCTTTCATGTGGTCCTTTTGTGAGGGACTGTCCAATTATCTTACAGGTGGGTCGTTGGTCTCAACTTTGTCCACGCTCCTTCACAGACATTTAATTGCTTGTTTTTGAACTTCTAATATCTATTCCATCGGCACCTTGTGATCATACAGGCTGGTGTGCTTCTTCCATGTGGACATTGTTGTTTCCCTGCTAGAAAGCCGCATGATTTACCACAAGCCTTTAAGACCCCCAGACACTATATCTTTTAATAGTTGGGCACCATCAGCTTTCAATTTCTGTGATTTTTATTGGGGTTAGGACATTAGACCAAAGTTCTAATGGCAAATCTCTTTGACAAGAGCCTTTCTCTACATTTAGCTCTGGCTGAGAAGGCTGAGATAAAGCCTATTGTTCATTCAGACAAAGTGTGAACACATTTTCTCTCTTTAAAGGGTCCTTTATGTGACTGGGTGACAACTCTTGATTTTGCGAGCCGTTTGTATTCCTAACCAAGGGTTGTCATACTCTCAGCTTTACCTCTCGATCACATTGTTCCTGATAACACTTGGAAGACTTTTCTTAATTCGCTTTTGCCATCTTGTGAGACTGAGAATTTTCAAATCTTTCCACCTTAGTTCTTTTAAGTGAACCTTCCTTCAATGTATCTTTTTTTTAATCAATTTTTAATATGAGCAGCAAGATGAAGCCAAGTGGCACCTCAAATACTCAATGTAGAAATCACCAAGTTCATTAATGCTCATCAAAGTAGAATTATGAGGTGGAAATTATGTTTGAAGAAACTCCCTGCCGTATATTCAAATCCTCCGTTCAGCACATCCCTGTTTATCCCTCTCACTCTACTGTTCCACTGTAGAGAGAAAATGTATGTTCACACTTTGTCTGAATGAACAATAGGCTTTATGTCAGCCTTCTCAGCCAGAGCTAAGTGTCGTTTCTGGTTGGCAAGCTAAAGTTTTCAGCAACCCAAGTTTCACGAATATCTTTCTACTAAATCAAGTACTTTATATTTCATGCATTGGAATCAGAGATTCATCAAAGAAGCAAGTAATTGATTATGTATTAGTTGGTTAATATGTCATTCTCTTAGCTCAATTTCAAGTTCACTATGTCGAGTTGACTCCATCTCATAACAATCTTCTGGGGCAGAGTAGAGCTGGTCCATGGGGTTTCCAAGATGGCAGGTGTTCATGGAAGCAGGCTGTCTCATTGTTCTCCTGTGGAGGGGCTGGTGGGTGCAAACTGCTGACTTGTCAGCTGTTCAGTGTTTCACATGCCACTTCACTAAGGATCCTTAAGTTAGTTTTAAAACGTATGCTATTCAAGTTACACTGTTGATAATTTACATTTAATAATAATAATATCACTATAAAAGGAGCAGGTCGACCATCCATACAATGGCTCCTTGGGGAAAGCCCCACTTGCTGCTCTGGTCCCATGAAGATTATAACATAGAAAACCCTGTGGCATAGTTCTACTCTGTCACCTAGGTTGCTTTGAGTTAAACTTAACTCAATAGTACCCAACAACAACATTTTTACAGGAGAAAACAGCCTTAACTTTGTCCTAAGGAGTGGGTTTGAACCACGGACCTTTTGGTTAGCAGCCTGGTGCTTACTCCCCTGGACCATGAGGGCTCCTTAGCTATCCCTGTAGCATGTCAATTCATTAGAATGACTTACAGAATTCAAGAAAGCATTGAATTTATGCTTAGAGGTTTATTTTAAAGGATACAAATCAGGAGCAGAATAGAGTGAGGTGGTCTGCTTGGGCCACCAATCAGGAAGCTCAGTGAACTTCCAGCCCTAGACACTTTTGCGGGTTTTCCTATGTAGGCATAGTTAATTAAATCACTGCTCATGAGGTTGAACTCCGTCTGCAGCCAAACTCTCTTCTCGTGGCTCAGACTGCTATCACAGCCCCTATCTATGTGCTATTTCCCTAGCATGTGCTGTCAGGGGTGGCTCAGATTCTTTCTGAGTAGCACTGACTCCAGTTTCAGTTAAAATGCCAAGCATGTAGAGTTTCTTTACCAGAAACCAGCAGCCCAAACCAAATTCATTGGGTAAAGTTACTTCTACACCCCATTAACAAAAACCTTACAAAGAGTTTTCATTAATCTACTTATTGCTCACCCCAAAACCTATGCAGTGTCTATCTTATCCTGAATTTATATATTGGAAAATTGAGCCTCAGAGTGATTAAGGAATTTTGTACTGACTATGGGATTTATATGATATCATCAGAGAGCAGGGTCCCAGAGTCAGCAGCACAATACTCCACTCATAGCATATGCCCTACTGGGATAGTGTGGAGGGTCCAGGGATTTGGGGGAACAAGGGGGGAGGGAGGCCTAGGGGGAATTTTTATTAGCACAGTTCTTAGAAACAGCCAAGTAGTTGCCCACATTATTGAGTTTACCTAACACAGACACAGAAGATGCCACTGCCGTTACAGATCCCCAACTCTTTTTTTATGACATTTTCCAAGACCCATAACAGCCCACAGACTTTCAGGGAAGCTCCGGGAACATGTGCTGACTTCCTCTATCCCCGTCCTTTGGCTATCAGATCGAGTTTGACTCTGATTGCAAAATGTGCTGACAGTTGTCAGTAGTGGATTTGGACATCTGCTTACACCTGTGGCTGTTTGTAGTTGGTGCTGGTTACCATATAAATGCTGAGCTGAAGGGAAAAAGATGGAGTCGGGTGGGAGGTGGGGCAAGAAAAGAAGAGAAAGTTAGTATAGCATCCACCCTTTCTGTGGATGTGTCATTTTAGAATTTGAGATAATTTAGATGGGCTGTCAGAAAACTGCTGAATTTGGAACTGAACAGCTTAAAGGATTGAGTTCAGCTTGGTTGCAGTGACCTGGGTCAGGGCACAATATTTCAACATCTCAGGAGTGGAAAGGTCCCAGAGAATGGATCAGCCCAGTTTTTTTCATGGAATGAATGAGGAGATTGAGGCTTGAGGAGGTGAAGATATACTTGCAATGGGATGTAATAATTCAGTAGTAAATCTAGGTCTAGAACCCACATTAATATATATATTTTTATTTTTTAAATCATTTCATTGGGGGGCTCGTACAACACTTATCATAATCCATACATACATCCCTTGTGTCAAGCACATTTTACATATGTTGCCATCATCATTGCTTTCTACTTGAGCCCTTGGTATCACCTCCTCATTTTTTCCCCTTCCTCCCAGCTACCCCCTCCCTCATAAATCCTTGATAATGTATACATTATTAGTATTTTGTCATATCTTACACTGTCTGATGTCTCCCTTCACCACTTTTCTGTTGTCCATCCCCCAAGAGAGGAGGTTATATGTAGATCCTTGTCATCGGTTTCCCCTTTATACCCCACCTTCGCTCACCCTCCTGGCTTCTCCACTCACACCACTGGTCCTGAAGGGATCATCTGTCCTGGATTCCGTGTGTTTCCAGTTCCTATCTGTACCAGTGTACATCCTCCGGTCTAGCCAGATTTGTAAGGTAGAATTGGGATCATGATAGTGGGGGGAGGAAGCATTTAGGAACTAGAGGAAAGTTGTTTGTTTCATCTTTGCTACATTACACCCTGACTGGCTCGTCAACTCCCGGCAACCCTTCTGTAAGGGGATGTCCAGTTCCCCAATCTGCACTCCCCCTCATTCACAATGGTATGATTTTTTGTTCTTTGATGCCTGATACCTGATCCCTTCAACACCTCATGATCACACAGGCTGGTGTGTTTCTTCCATGGCGGCTTTGTTGCTTCTGAGCTAGATAGATGGCTGCTTGTTTACCTTCAAGCCTTTAAGACCCCAGACGCTGTATCTTTTGAAAGCCGGGCACCATCAGCTTTCTTTACCACATTTGCCCATGCACCCATCTGTCCTCAGCGATTGTATCGGGAAGGTGAGCACACAATGATATGATTTTTTTCTTCACTGATGCCTGTAACCTGATCCCTTCAACACCTCATGATCATACAGGCTGGTGTGCTTCTTGGTGAGGAGGGTGTAAGAGGCCTGGTAGCGCTTGAGCAAGGGTAATGTAACAGAGAAGAAATGAATCAGCCCAAATGAAGGCTGATCATGATGGAAGGACAAGAGGAAAGCAAAGGAAATGGAAAGAACTAGGTGGTAAAGGGCATTTGTGGAGGTCTAGATTGAGGTATGTACATATGTAAATATACTTATTTATGATGATGGGGAAATAGATATATGTGCATATATTTATAGGTTTATTAGTATTAAGATAGCAGATGGACATTGGGCCTCCACTCAAGAACTCCCTCAATGCAAGAACACTTTGTTCTATTAAACTTGCATTCCATGATGCTCACCTTCCCGACACGATCGTTGAAGACAAATGTGTGCATAAGAAAATGTGGTGAAAAAAGCTGATGGTGCCCAGCTATCAAAAGATATAATGTTAATATGTTTTCTGAGCTCATTTGTTCCATGGCATAATACCGTTTAGGAATTTTGATCATACTTGAATTATCACCGTCAAATGATGATTCACATGCATTATTCACAGGCATTATCTTACTGCTACTACTTTTACCATCACAGGCCTCATTGAATCCTCAATGGTCCATTCCTTGGTGGAGACTCTTACACTCCTGCCCTCTTTCTCCCTGTCCCAGCCTACACAGAATGTCTGTACGTTGGGCTGCATCTGACAACATTTCCTAGTCTTCTTCTCAGCAATCTGTCTCACAGAATATTTCTTCTCAATTCTTAATGCTTCTGTGCCCAGTCCTCCCTTCCCCTCTGATCATACCACCCACCCTCCTCCCTTACAAAACATCCTTCTTTCAATCTCTCATTGGATCATACAACTCTGAGCCATGCCTTTCAAGACCTCTCTGTCTAGTTGCTAGCTGTGGGGAATTCCTTTGCATTTCTAAGTTTCTTCTCTAGGACAACTTGGAGCCAACTGGCATGAATGGCCTCCAGGTTGTCAAGGTTTGTACAGGAGCTGAAGGAAAAGATTCAGAAAGTGTGGCAACCATTTTGGCATTTCTTTTCCCCTACTGCTTGAGTTTAGAGACTCTAAAATATTTGAATCTTTGAATGGGACAGTGGCCAGTCTACCCATAAAATGTACCCATTGTTCTCCAATTAGGGGGTGGGGATGTATTTTATGTGGTTAGGGAAGAAAAATATCCAGGTGGTTTAGTAGGTTAAGCACTGGACTGCTAACTGCAAAGTCAGCAATGGAAACCCACCAGGTGCTCAAGTGTTAGAGAAAGATGTGGCTCTTGGTTCCCAGAAAGATAGACACTTCAGACACCTTAAGAGCACTTCTACTTTGTCCTGTAGTGTCACGATGAGCGAATGAAGAAGTAACTCTGAGGTTTAGAAAGATATGTTAAACTGTTCTCAAAAATAGCCTATTTTTATGAATAAAAAAAAAGGCATGGAGCTACCTGGTTTAAAAAACTTATAATGGTTCTATATCAGCACTATGAAGACAGAAATACTGTGTTTAAGGCCACGTGCATCTCTAAAGGACTTGAAGTGTGACGAGTACACTGAGCTCTTACTTTATTCTAGTCTTCTTTTTTAAACTTATGTAACCGCATATGGTACCATTGTATACTATGCATTGTAGGATATTGTTTTACTTTAAAAAAATTTGACCATGTCAGCCCATCAGGTATTAGCACCCCTCTCATCTCCACCATCTTTATGCCAAGCTTTATTGTTTTTCATAACCCTTCCCTTACCTTAGAAGCAAGAGCTGTCTTTAGTGTCTACAAGGGACATCCAAGTTTAATAGCCTGCCTCTGCTTCCTCAAATTATATAAGACACAAGAATCAACTTAGTTGAGTCATCATTGGCAAGGGCTCATTTAATAGTACAAAAAAAATAATAATGATAATAATCACCTAGCATTTACATATTGCTTCATATTACTGAATACATAACACCTCCATGTATTAACTCACTTAATCTTCATAGCAACCCTAAGAGGTGATAATAACTGTTTTCTTATGTTTGTTTTTTATGGATGCAATCACTTAGGAAAGACCCCAACAATAATAACGGCAGGGCTAGGACTTGTGGTCAGGAATTGATGTTAGCACTCTCTCTGACCAGGCCTGAACTGCCTCTACCCTGAACTCTACAGCAGAAATTTTCCTAAGATCAATACCTCAGCACATATGTGAATTCCACAAGGAAGTGGAACTGATTAAGACTGTGGCCACTTGAATTCTTGGCTCTGTCTCTGAAAACCCATTGCTACAAGGTGTATGCTAATCATCGTCATACTATCAGACAAAGTGGAACACTCTCATGTGGTGTCTGAGACTAAAACTTTCCAGGAACTGACTGCCTCGTCTTGCTCCCTCAGAACAGCTGGTGGATTTGAAATGCTGGTCTTGCAGACAGCAGCCCAGTGTTGAATGCCCTGCACCAGAGCTCCTTGTTCGCAGAGGGATTAAAAACTGCAGGAAGAAAACAAACACCTTTCAGGTTTTCTTATTAGGAGCATGCATACACATTATCTCATTTACTCCGCTTAATGATGTAGTCAGAAAGATATTACAAATGTCTTTGTGAGGAATCAGAACCAGATTTTCTAACATGAATGAAAAAAAACCATGAACTTATATGAAGCGTAGTAGAAGTAAAGGTGGAAATAGAGTTTCAAATGCTCAGCTGTTTCCAGAGTGGGGGAGAAGGTGTGATGCAGCAGGAACTTGGCATTGGAAGTTAACAGGCATCGGCCAGGTCTCTAGTTCTGTACCCAAACCAAACCAAACACTACTAGTGAGTCCATGCTGGCTCATAGCAACACCCCCACCCCCACCCCCCTGTGGGTTTCTGAGACTGTAACTGTTTACGGAAGTCGAAAGTCCAGTCTTTCTGGGAGCTGCTAGTGGTTTCGAACTGCCAACCACAAGGACTGCAGCCCACTGTGTAACCACTACACCAGTAGTTCTGTAATGGAATGAAAAAGCCAGTGAGCTCTCTCACCCCGAAACTCAAAAAACTCTATGCCATTCAGTCAATTCTGGCTCATAGTGACCCTATAGGACAGGGTAGAACTGCCTCTGTAAGTTTCCAAGACCGCTCTCTTTAAAGGACCAGAAAGCCCCGCCTTTCTCCCATGGAGCAGCTGGTGATTTTGAACTTCTTAGTCTAGGGTGAGTAGTGCAATGTATAACCACTACACCACCAGCATTTCTACTCTCATCCCCAGCGCTAGCTTTTTGCAGCTTTCTCACTCTGCCTCCACTTAGCTGTGGCTCACTCCCTGGTACCAAGTCCGTTCCCACTCATAGCAAGCCTACAGGGCAGATAGAACTGCCCCTGTGGGTTTCCAAAGACAAATCTTGTCTTTTCCCCGGCGGAGCCCCTGGTGATTTTGAACTGCTGACCTGTCATTTAGCAGCCTAACATGTAACCATGACACCACCAGGGATCCTCAGCTGGGACTAGGACCTTCTCCAGGGGGAAATGGTGCCACCTTAGCTAGGGACTCTGGGTGTGAGGGTGCATGTGTGTGTGCAGGTATGTGGGTGTGTGTGCGCATGCGCGTGCGTGCACATGAGCACGCCATCAATTGTTCTCATCTGTAAAATGAGGATGTCAGATTTGTCTTCATGATCCCTGGGGTCCCTACTAGATCTAACATTTCATTATTTTGTGATTTTATGAAAAATGTTTTGCAAAGCAAATGAATAGTGTAAACAGGATATAAAGAGACTATTTGCTATCTAAAGGGAATAAATTGTTCTCCAACACATCAGGAGCATTCATTTGCATATAAACAATGTAAATTCTCTATAAACAGAGGCTTGTTTTCTTAGGTGCTTGGTGAATTCATTACTGATCATGCTTGTCAATTCCTCTAGTCTATATGTATTAGGAGGTAGTAGAGCTGCAGTTATTTGAAGTAATCTATGCTGCAGAATGTTCACAATTAGCCTGAATTGTCTTACTTTAAACTATCTCTTCATAAAAGAGGCTATCTATATATGTGACATTTGCTTTTCCCAAAAGGATTTGTAGAAATTTGTCTTTTTGCTACTCAGCTGGTAGAGATGTCTGCTGACTCATGTTAAATTGGTCCAGGAATACGCCTAAAGTTCTACAGCCTGTTAGGACTGGGCCGTGAAAAGGAGGAAGACCTGAAACAAGATGGATTGACACAGTGGCTGCCTGCCGTCACGGACTGAAACATGAGCACGTGTGTGAGGCTGCCCAGGATGGGGTGGTGTCTCATTGTGTTGTGCATATGGATCCTGTGAGTCAAAACTGACTCCAAGGCCCCCAACCACAACAGCAACAACAACAACGTGACCCAAAGCCCTACCTGCACTCTTCACCCCCGACTCTTATCATTCTGCTTTTTACTCGGTTGTAACTATAAATGCTGCTCCTCTGCCCCCGCAATATCAACTACGCTACACAGATTTCCACTGGAAATTGAACTTCTGAAATGTGTTAGTGGATATGAAACAGTATTAAGTAGTTGAACATCATTCAAAGCTACTACCCTAATTCTATGCTCTCTGTGTCTCGTCTCCTTCTCCCCTAGTCTGTTTCTCTTCCTCTCTTTTTACCCCAAATGTCTTCATTCTTCTGCCATCCGCCTTTCTTAGATGCAAAACAAATTACATCCCTCACTTTAAGCATAGTTATTGAGAGATCACTTCCTACAGCTTAGGCAGATTTGGGGAATTTGTTCTCCACTGCCAATTGGCATCTTAGAATAGGCCATATACGTTGTCTTTTGGTCAGAATAATGCCAGGGAAGGATTTGTCACAGTAACAGGTGTCCACCTAGAGGTATGAGAGGACCTGGTGAAGTAAAGGGTGACCGTCGGGGCTGGGTTGAGTTTCCTGAAAAAAGAAATAACCTATGTAAACCTTAGAAGCAGTGAGAGCCTGGCTAGTTCAGGAAGCTATACTAATAATCTCTGTTAGGAGCTTGGAGTTGTTGTGGGATTATCTTCTTCATAAAAGGCCTTTGGTTTTTTCCTCTTTTTTAAAATTTATATTAAGATGCTTGAACTTCTCTAGTAGGTGATGGGGATCCAGTGAGGAAGTAGAGCTACACGGTGATGAAGCAGTAGAGATGACTGCAGACACGTCAGGTGGAAGTCTAGTGCAACGCTAAGGGCCTGGAATAAACATGGGGCAGGAAGATGGAGAGGAGGTGGCATATTCACAGGTGAACTAGGTTGTCAACCAGTTAGTGATTCACCTGTTAATGGCGTGGGAGAGAGAGTGTGCAGGATAGAAGACTCCCAATTTGTGTGCCCTGCATTTTACTTGCCAAATTAGAGAATACAGGAAGAGAAAGAACAGGTGTTCACTTTTGGAAGTATACTGTCACTTGATTTATCATTGTACTATGATGTTAAGTAAATGAGGCAGACCTATAAAGTGTTTCTTGTATATTATTCATGGTTCAAAGTCTTGACTGTGTAGCAACACGTTTGTGAAAAGTGGTTGGCACATGGCTCTTCCTGGTCTGAGAGCTTCTGGCCATCTTGCTTTTTGTTAGGCATGAGCCCTGCTTTGGTTTTCCTTGCCATTGTGAGTTTGCTACATGTCTATCAGGAACTCGACTTAATAGTGGCTGAAGATGTACTGCTTTGTTTTTTAACTGGCCTACTGGACCGTTTAAATTCACTGTTACACAAATGGGCAATTTATACTCCTCCCTAGCCAACCACCTTCAAACACACCTGGCCAGACTACCTTCCCAGCCGTGAGGCTTTGCGGGGAAGATTGCATTCATTTCTGATCATCTTCAATTGTGAGAACAGTTGAATTTCTGTAGAAGACTACTTTTTAGGTACTAAGACATTCTGACGAAACTACAACAAGATTGGTATTTCATACTCAGTTTGAGATCCTACCCCTTTTCTGTGCCACCTAGGGAGGAATAGGGGAGTGGGGGGCTGATTACCAAAAGGAGGGAGACTTTTTTCTTTTCTTTTAACTTCACTGGTCTGGTGGACATGAATCTCACCTGGTTTATCCTGGGTGGCCATCAACCCCGCCTGGCCCCTTCCGACAGCGGCTCATATTCACAGAAATCATGCTCCTGGGCCCTGATGGGGGCACCATGACAAATCTGCGGGGTGCTTACACTGTCCCAAATTTCTAAATGACCAGGAATCCACCAGGAAAAGAAGATCAGCAATTAAATGCGCTTCCTCCAAGAATAGAGTCTGAATACACAGTAGGACTCGGAGAAGTGAAAACTATTAATTACAAAACAGAAGCAGGCAGCTGAGCAGACCACACTGGCTTGGAAGTCATCCAAGGAGAGGCGGAGACTTCTCCTCAACCTTTACTTTGTGTTGTGAACGGAAGGGGACAGTGACACAGCCCTTACACGTATGCCCTTGCCTGGCATCATGGATGAGATACGGAAATATTTAATAACGCAAAATAAGGACATGTGCACCTGACTCACACAGGACACAGAAACGTCCTTTTTTTGGGGAAGTAGACTTACCCATTCCACCTTGTCCTATGTTTCTAGCTGTATTTCAAGAATCCAACGACTTTCTTACTATCCCTGCTACATTTTTAAGAATTATGGAAATGTGATAAGACATGTTGTCATTCTTTTGAGGGTCTTATGTGTCAAAAACAAAGTGGGCTCTATTAACATGAATGGTATCTGAGCATGCGAGTCAAAATCATCTCTTCAAAATAAATAAAATTTAAAACACTCTGAAACAAAGATGATCCCATATCACAAATGAGGAATATGTAATGAACTCTTTTCCCCAATGCTTTTCTCCACTTTTCTATTTAAAGAAATTTCTGAAAATATATGAATTGTGCAGCTTATCTCTCAGATGAAAAATAATTTTCTTTTGGGATTGGAAGGCTGCCTATTTATTAATAGCAGTAAAATTTCCCATGTTCTTTTGTATCAAATGGGTTGCTGACTAAAATATGAAGCTTTCCCAGCAATAATAACAGTAATGGGTGAATCAATATGGAGTTGAAAGACATTTTAATTTGTCATTACTTCTGTGTGTTCAGAAAGGATATGAATAATTATACTGACTCCAAAAAGGGAGAGTGTGATATTTTTTTCTCAGTGTGGATTAAGTTCTTAATATACCCCTATTGCTCTAAAATAGGAAAAAAACTCTCTCTGGTTTCCTGAAATGATGCAATCATGACTTGAAAACTGGTCGCCTGCCAATGTGTTTGTACCTGTGTCTTCTCAATGTCCCACGGGGATGCTGCCCTTCAAACTCACTGTCATATGCGAAGTGCTCATCATTGCAGTTTACAAAAAAGGGAGGCATTTCCTCAGAGGCTTTCCAGCTTCCATGTCACATTAATTCACGAAGGTGACAGCAACAGTTGGAAGTTCTTCGGTCGTGAACTGGATAGCGGTGAACCGTGGGAATGGAACATGAGGGTGTAAAATGGCCTTTTCCCTTTTGTAACAAACATTTTAAAAATGTGATGGGTATCAGGGCCACTGCAGCACAAAATTCCAGTTATTTAACAAAGAAAACAAAAACATATAGTCTTGATTCTTTTCGTCCATACTATCATAACCTTCAGAGAGTGTTATCCAGATGGTAAAAATATTCTATGACAGCACTTTTTTCTTCTTCTTTCTTTCAATGAAATTCTAAGGCATTCTGTGTGCTTCTCTGTGGGTGGTAGAGTTTTCCTTTCTAGCTTGTGGGCTTCCATTTCATTGTCACATAGACACTTGATCTGTTAAGAGAGAGGGGAGTTTATTCAAGGGTTTAACTTGCTCCAGTGCTGGTGCCATCCCCCATCCTCTAAAACACAGCTTTAAAGTGAACTTCCTTGAAAACTCTACGCAGAAGCTCTGTTCAGCACACACGGGGGCCACTACCAAGAGGAATTTACTCCAGCGCAGCAGGCTTGTTTGGGTCATCTACTAGGAGATACTGCTTCTGCAGCGTCTTTGCAACCAGAGAGAACCCCCCTATATACAATAGGATCCAAACCCTGCTACCTTCTGATTCAGTCTTTGGCAGCCTCCCACTCCCAACTATGTCGACCCTTGGCTATTATCTCAGCCAGTTTAGGACTCCATGTTCTCACTTGTAAAACGACGGGAGCAGGGAATGCCACCCACACTAATCAGTGGCAATGGGATTTGAATTATCATGTAAAATGTGAAATTCTGGACACATTGTAGACATGCAATAAATGGTAGTGCCTTAAAAAAAAAAAACCCAACTAAGTGGTCTTTAAAAGTTAGCTATTTATTTGACTTATACCTGAAACATAAAGATGGTAATACGCAGCATGCCATTCAAAAAACAAGTCATTCTTTATATTTTAAGAACACTCAAGAGGAATTTAGTGTTTGCATTGATAATTTAAATGTATGAATCTGCTTTCTTATACTTGGAGATGGCATTAGAAAGACTTTTTTTATATACATAGGTTGTTCAGGACCTACGGGAATCACCTTATAAATTCTGATTTATTTTAATTTGATGACTAAAGTAATGTGGGGGTGGGGATAGATTGAGAAAGAGAAATTGGAATATGTCATTATGAAAG
This sequence comes from Echinops telfairi, assembly GCF_000313985.2. NCBI lineage: Eukaryota > Metazoa > Chordata > Mammalia > Afrosoricida > Tenrecidae > Echinops > Echinops telfairi. The sequence goes on from NW_022103906.1 coordinate 31,909,810, forward strand.
AAGGTAAGACCATGTTCCCTTCTGTCTTGTAGCCTGAAGAATAAGTAGTGAAAACATCAATCAAGAGATAAGAACAAATGTCAGGATTTCTCTGCTGTGGAGAATTGCTTATCAACCACCAGAGGAGGATTCTTTCTTGAACAATGAACATTTCTTATGAGGATTCACAGATTAACATATGACTAATCTTGGTTTCGGAAAAGGAATGAGGTTTCTCTCTCTCTCTCTCTTTTTTTTTAAAACTTTGTGGTAAGTTATAATATTTGAATGGATTTTTAAATTCTTTCCTGATAACATATTCAGCACATGTTTGAAGTAATAATCATGTAGCAAACGTAAAGGCAGTGGAAAACTTCCATTTCCTATGTATTCTAGATTTCTTCAGAATATATTTATTCTCTTAAACCCTTGATGATTGTGATGTAAACCACCTTCCTCCAAAACTAAGCATCTTTCTTCCTCATGTTGAACATGATTGTAGCAGCAGGCTCAAGACGAGAAGGAAGGCACCCTGTGAAGTGGAAGATACAGAAGAGAGAAATTCCGGGTGGTTTGTACTGCCTCAAACAGATGATCCAGGTTGGCCATCCGAACACGGAGAACGAGGAGAGGAAACAGTAGAAGCCTCATGGTTTTGTTTTCAGTCATTCAAGAACAGTGCCTCAAGGTTAAGCCAACTTCCCTTTCTTTGCAAGCTGCCAAAAAAAAAAATACCTTAGGAAAAGAATTAGTTTGCCTGCATGATGATCCTCTTAGGCAAAAAAAAAGAAAAAGAAAAAAATGTTTTTACAGCAGTTGACCTTGATGAAATGCTTTCCCAAAGGCCTTGAAAGAATTCTCAAGCCCAGAGTGGGATGGAAATAAATGGATGGTTCTGACTCGCGAGTTGTTCTTTGGGGGGACTAGTCACGTGGAAAGAAGTGTGTTAAACCCGAAGAACTGGGAGCCCTGTGGAAGCTGAGGGCCCCCCCCCCCCACTCCCTGTTTTCCATTGAAATCATGTAGCCCAGCCTAAGATTCAATCACTTGGGAAAGCGAGTCTCCTGCCCGTATGGCAGAGTGAACGAGCATCCCTCTCGGATGGCGAGTGTTTCTGAGTGCAGAAAACTCTTTAAGTTTGAATTCCGCCCATGGGACTAGTCTTGGGGTCCTGCCAGCTGAGCGCCACCCAGGCCTTTCGCTTGCGGCGATGATGCTTCTCCGTGCTCCCACTGCGACTCCCTCCAGCCGGGCTGCCCTGTGCACGCGCGCCCACAACGGTTCTTCTGCTGTCAGGATTTTTCTGGACGTCTTTTGTTTTTTTCCGCCGAGAGCTGAGGTGGTTACAGCCCAGTGAGCAATAAATGGAGCAACATAGAAGTGCACAATGTTGTTAAAGGTGGCTGTCTTCCTGTGTTTGAAATTTGGCGCCATTCCCTCAGGAGGAACCCCGTCTGCCGGGTTCTGTGCCTGTCGGGAGAGGCAGCCACCCTGGACTGTGATGAGAAGGAAGGTGTTGGATGGGAAGCAGTCTTTTCGACCGTTTTGGAAAGCACACGACCGAACTGCAAAATCCCAGCAATGGCTTTTCCCTGAATGTGTAAAATAAGGCTTTATTTGTCAATTCTGCTGTAAAATAAGCACTGTCCAAGTTTAAAAACAAGACAAAAAAAAGTCGTTTCTATATGTGTTTAGTGAGTGTGTTGATACCTTGAAGTGTATATGTTTAAATTACCTAATAGGAAAAAAAATCTATGATTATAGACTTCTTTTGCTTTACAGAGGGGCCATAATAAGGCCTTTTATTGATAAGCTCCTACATATAATAATAATCAGAGTATTTCAGAATTCCTAATCTAAATACCATTGTTCCTTGGCCACCTGCCAAGTCAAAGTGAATCCCCAGGCAATTTCTGTTTGTGTGTTGTCCATATTTGTTTACTTGTACCCCTTCAGGTAAGGAAAATTAATACTCCATGCACCAGGGAGACTCTAAATTCAGTTTTTGCCGGAAGTGCCCATGCATGTTATTTTGTTTGGGCTTTTTTTGTTGGGGAGGGTGGGACCTGAATGAAAACATGCCTGCTTGGGAAGCTAGCTGGTTTTTGTTGTTTGTTTAATTAGATCATATCTTAATTGTCAATTTTATTATGAATGAATGGGTTGGGTTCCTGTGGTAATAAATGTAGGTAATAAATAATGTCTTCAAATTGCCAAACTGCTTCCGGTAGAGGAGAAAATAACTTATCCTTTCAGGGCCTTAGGGCAAGCAGGGACCTGAAGCTGCTCAGTAAGTGCCAGAGGTTCTGGAGAAGAGGACCCCACAGTGATGGGAGGACTCAGGGGAGCCGGAGGAAAAGTGAGAGCCCTGGTGGCAAGAGTGGTTAAGTGCAGGGCTGCTAACTGAAAAGTCAGCAGTTCAAATTCCCTAGCCACCCCTCAGGAGAAAGTTGAGACGTTCTATTCCCACACAGTCTTGGGAGCCCTCGGAGCCAGTTTGACTCTGTCTGCGTGTCACTCGAATCCACCGGAGTAGGGAAGCGGCCGGAAGTCCACTCACATGGTTTTCACTTGATGAGAGACCGACCTTATCAGCAAAGTATCAAAATGATCAATACCTAAAGTACTTTGGCTCTTCCCGAATCTACCTGGTTCGGTCACCTAAACTAACCAAGTACTAGTCATGTGCTGCCATGGGGAAAACTTGATGGAAAATTAGCATAAGGGCCTCCTCATATTAGAGGAAGATGATGATCTATATTTTAAAATATCCTGTCGAGTGGTTGAAACCGTCTCTCCCTTTTTTACCAGATAAAAGTGACAGTCCTTTTCATTCAAAGAGTGTTTCTTCTCTAACCCAGAAGGGAGCTTCAAGCTAGCACCTGCACGAGTGTCCACAAATGCCATGATTATGAAGCCTACATTAATGAGCTTTCATGATATACAGTCTCTGTAGCACAAATAAATAGGGTCATAAAGCAATCTGCTAAACACAGAAGACCACAAAGATGCCCCTATCCTGATAAGGGTAGTATTAAAACTCTCTTCTTCAATTGCTCAGCTTCAAAGACCAATAGAATTTGTTTTTAAATTGCCTCCGATGATATGCAACCATAAATTTGAACTGCAAGCTTCTGAGCATGTTTCTATTGAAGTCAGTTTATTAGGCCAACCAATCCAAAAGCGGAAAAATATGAGATGGATGATAAGTGTTAATATTCCCATAGGGAGAGTTGAACCCTTAGGGGGCCTAACCTCTTCTCAAGCTGATCTATAAGGGAGGTGCTTCTGACAGGTCTGTGTGAGCACAGTGTATTAGAAGCCCCCAGAGAAAGTAACCTTTCTATCTGCCAGCTAATAAAATAGTCACATTTGCTACATTCCATCCCGGCTAAGTATTCATTGTTCAATTGACCAGCTCTTACAAGGAACGGATTGTTCTTCTTTTGTGAAGAGTATAAGGAAAGTCTGATCAGAGGATTATTGGGGGACAGCTTATTTCTTTCTCTGCTTCTTACTTAATTAAAGTCATGCTAAACTACCTCATAGGAACGTGGTGTGTATGAGCTAATTCATAAGTGTCAAGTGCTTAAAAATATAAGCCTCCCTATATTTGCTGCCTCTGTCTTTTTTCTAGCTTAAAGGTATGCATGCCCAATCAACAAACTGGGCATTGCATCACAATTCTTTGTGCTTCTAATTTTGCCTTTAAGTTCAGTTTACACATATCTTGCAGGATGAAATGCTGCGAGTCACAGCATGGATGGGAGGACTGGCCCTCGGTCTGCCATAGACGGCAGCAGCTAAGGAACCGAGAGCACCGAGATGCACACCCAGAATGTTTGTTGGCTTCTTTGTTGGTCATTTGCAGATTGTTCACATAAGCTTTTCCCCAAGGGAGCATACAGATTGATTCTAAAGGGTATAGAGAATACTTTTGTATTTCCAGAGTTAACATGCTGAAGTTTTTGTCAGTGATGTATAATAAACACACGAGAGTGGGTTTAAAGGTGTGCCTACACTGTGATCCTTATTCTCAACCCCCTTCCCTCGAGGTGAGTGAAAGGGCCAGGGAAGGATCATGACTCATCTGCTTCTTTCTGAAACATGCCAGAGAGGGCCGGCAGGCGAGCATCTGCGCTCATCTGTCGTTGTCGTCGTCGGAAACAGGCAACACTGTTGTTTTCAGTGCGCTTATCTAACGGAAAGGGTAAAATTCTTACATAACACAAGAGTCTTATCGTCTTGACGCATGAAGGCTCTATGGAAACTAGTCACACACAAAAATCATTTCACTTTTGGCTCAACTTGCTGCCCTTTCCCCTCACTTGATGAACTGTTCCTTCACCACTCTCCTGAGGAGCAGTTTTATTTGCTCATTTCAAGTCGCTCAATGTAATGATCAATTCATTCTGACCCATCAGCACCTCCTTCACCAGTCTTCAATTGTATGAATGGAGGGAAAACCTCATCTAATTTTACCTGCCCACTCTCCCCCTGCCCCCTGACCAAATACCACTGGCAGGTGCCCTAGTTTCTGCAGCTCAGTCCAAATACTGCCATGGGCTAAACATGCACATCAACTGTAGTTGCTTCCAGTTCAAGCTACACTTCCCTCATCCCACGGGTCACTGGCACCAGCCGGGACTGATTCAACTTCAGAGTTAAAAGGAATGCAAAGTGTGACATAGTCAGTTGGTAAACCTTCTTGGTTAATGACAGGAAAAAGAAAGTTAAAATAATTGTAGACAATAATGAATGTCTCTCCTGCCCCCTGTTTACAATTCTATTGTGAGAACACTCTACAGTTTTTCTACTCAGATGGCTGCTCCTCGGATGTCTGGCTAGCACAGCATTTTTCAATAGCCACTTAAGGGTTCTTTTGGGGAGCCAGTCCAGTGGTCAAGGTTTCTGCTTTGAAATTTTGTTTTAATGGTCTGTTCTTAAATTCCTTGAAATTGTCTTCAAAGTAGGAGTGGGGTCTTAATGAGCATCCATAACAACATTACCTCTGATGACTTTATTGTTAATAGTTCAAAGATTCGGCATATTCAATCAGTCCTATGCCCCCTCAATCCACTATGCTGGCTGTCAGTGTTCTCTAAGGAATTCATAGTGGAACGATATGCTTATATCCTTTGCTATTCGTTTCAGGGAAAGTTTGAGGACTAAACACATATCAGCTAGGCTTCCTCTTTGATCTGCAGCATAGTCATGTCAGCGGTTCTCAACGGTAGGTCACGACCCCTTCGGGGGTTGTACGACCCTTTCACAGGGGTCAACTGATTCATAATAGTAGCAAAATTACACTTACGAAGCAGCAACAAAAATAATTTTATGGTTGGGAGGTGAGTTAATTAATTGTGCCAACCTGGCCGATAATCACATGTGGGGCTGATTGAAAGGCAGAGGGATAAATGGGTGGTGAGCCTCGCCTTTCTAGTTCTCGGGTCTCTTGCTTTGTGATGGTCGCACCAGGGTGCAGCTGCCTTAGC
>NW_022103906.1:31916671-31950860 GCF_000313985.2 Echinops telfairi
GTTTTTGACTAGGCATAAATATTTTTTCAAAGTCTCTTAATTTTCCTCATGTTTACCACTTAATTGAAGGCCAATTACACAGACCCATCTCCTAGTTGCTTTATATAGGCTACCATCTCTCTGTGTCCTTTAGGTGCAGTGAGTTTAATTGTGATGAAAGCTAATCAAGTAACCTTTACAAGCCACCAACGGGGCATGTAATAAAATGAGCATTCCACCTGGGGACATATATCAGCCATTTACTTCTTTGATAGGGTTAAGAATTCAGGGTTCCTCAAACTTTTTAAACAGGGGGCCAGTTCACTGTCCCTCAGACCGTTGGAGGGCCGGACTATAGTTTTAAAAAAAACTGAACAAATTCCTATGGGCCCGGGATGAGTCGGGTGCTAAGCAGGACAGGCAGCGGCAGCAAAAACACCCAGGATAAATGTCCTTGAAGGGCCGCATGTGGCCCATGGGCCGTAGTTTGAGGACCCCTGTAACCAACTAAATACTTGCATTGTTTCAGCCACTCGTTGGTTCTAAAACTTCTCATCACCCCAAAAGAATGATGAGCCTTGCTTTGCATGGGCTGGGTTCCAGTCCTTACCCCATTTATTTTATAGTAGGGCTTAGCTTAGTGACTTAGCATCTCTTCTGTAGATGTTAAGTACAGACCCTACTTTCAGGAAGTATTTCATATATAAATGATTTGAAGAGAACAAACTCATTTTCCTTTTCAATTGTATTCTTCTGAGAGTAGAAATGGGTATCCCTGAGAGAGAAATATACACACAAAAACCTACTTCTCATTTTTAAATTTTAGTAAAGCAGTTTATAACAAGTACTGATGTGGGTGTATGTATGCATTGACATATATGCATGCAGTAATGTGATAATTGTTGACCACAAAGTACCAGGAAGAGGGTCTGCTGTAAGGGAAATGGTAAAGGAGGAAGAAAATCCTGAGTTTGGAATCTGGTTAAGCCTTTTGTTATTACTCCTTTATGATCTTGGGCAAGTTAAGTCATTTTTCTGAGCTTCAATTTTTTGAAATTTATAGTGAGACTAATGATGCTTTCTTTATATAGTTGTAAGAATTAAACAATTCAAAATCAATCTCTCTCTCTCTCTCTCTCTCCCCTTTGCCCTTCTTCCCTATCATCCAATATGTGAACTGGAATACATCTTTTAGAATCTCACCCATTTTCTCATTCTTGAGCATTCTCATTAAAATAAAAATATGGTTAATTGAAACTTCCATGGGAAAGGGTTAAGGCCAGTGTGACTCCTGTTGGAAATTGCTTCTTAGAAGAGCAAAGCTCAGAGTGTTCTAGAAGGTGTCAATGAGAATTCCGGAAGGGTACCCTTAACTTCGTATCTGCTCCCCCCACTCTGGCTTTTCTCTTCAGTCACTAACCTAGTTTCACAATGGTGCATGCTCCTCTGCCCCAATCTCTGCCTGCCCGTTGGGCCTTCAACCAGGACAAGACACTCATGCTTGTGCAAGGATCAAGGGAAGACATTACAGTTCTGGATTTTGGAACAGCTAGTGAGGAGAACACAGAAGAATAAGACATGCATCTCCTCAATATAGTTTTGTGGGCAGAGCAGGGTGCACCGTCTATTTTCGAGGAGTATCTGTATGTAGCATACATGCACGTGTGCATATAAACTGTAACCATTACACCATGATATATTCCTTTACCCTCCTTTCTGGTTTTTTTATAAAGACGTAGGATGAATAGCACAGCTGTACTTTATTCCCCTTTGTTCTTTCGTCTCATGATCGGAGCCATTTAATTGTAAGAATAAAGCAGGATTGATGACTGCCAGTCTGTTTGAGTGGTAATAACTGTCAGACAGACATTGCTGAGGCATAAACTCTGTGTGTTTGAGGCTAACCCACTAAATCGATCAGCTCACTACACGGGAGACCCTCACCCTAGAAAGTTAGCTGATTACAAAGGGACAGGGAGATCTCTGCTATCCAAATACACGGCTTTTGGCCCCTTTTTCTTCGTTGCTAGCAGATTAGAATCCTCTATTCCCAAGGCCGGCAAAGTGTTGTGATCAAAGAGCCAATCCTGTCCCTCACATCATTAAAAAAATATTCAAATGTCATAAATATATTCTTACAAACAAATGGAATCAACATTATATGAATAATATCCTTTAACCTTTTTCAATTTTACTTCAGAACCGCATGTACAGACCAAAAGAGCGATGTGTGGCTTTCAAGCCGCAGTTTGCGGATCCCTGCTCTGTTCCATTGCTCAGAACCCTTCCACATGTATGGAACGAGTCTCTGAAGCCAGAGAAGCAGTCCTGGGTTGGTACAGAGCCAGGATGGTCATCACCGTGTGCGCTTGGAACCACATCCTGGTGGGGTGCTGCAGGGTGAGAAAGAAGGCCCATAGGATCCAGTCCCTGGACCAATGAGACAACTACATGGTCAACGGTCAAGTCTGGGACTATATTGTTGTTCCCCTACATAGAGCCTGTTGTACTTGAACTAGTCAGAGTCCTAGATATTCAAATGTCAAACCAAAGTCTCTCCATCCAACCCTCAGTCACAAGGTTGTATCCAGTGTGCCTGATTGCTTGGCCCATAAGTCTGATCCTCTGTCCCCATTCCTGGAGCTCAATCCTTAAATATAAGGCAGCTGCTGTTTTCCCACTTGGCTTCTCTGCACTGGGTCTTAGTTTACAGATCTCTCCTTCTGAGAGTCTTCCCACTATCTGTCGATGAGGTTCTCAGTTGTCCTGACAGAGAGCAAAGGAGGGGTGGGGGGGGGTTGTCGTAGGAAGAGGCATGGATTTAGACAGTCTGTACACACAGTCTCACTGCTTCATATTATTGAGGGGTTAAAGAAATCATTCAGAGGGATAATAGTGAGTGGAATTTGCAACTCGGCCCAGAAGTTGTGAGCAGCTAGGAAGCAGGCTACTTCTCTCCACAGGCTCAGCTTTTGTGGGGGAGACAAGGGGGGTGAATTAGAGGATCCCGGTGACTGTATAAAATATGAAATGAATGGAATATGAAAGACAGTGACTGTGCATTTTTAACACTGGTCAATAGAAAGGAAGGGGTGGCTTCTGCTTTAAGATGATGTCAGTATTCAGGAATGTGAATGGAGGGAACGCAGAGGAGGGAAGAAGACCAAGTCATAAGGGGGCAACTCGATGCCACCTGCATCATTAAATGGAGTTTTCAATGACTTTGCTCAGAGTATCTCATTATCATTAACTCCCAAGGAGGTCCAGAGTCTCTGGCATTTCCTCTTGCCCTTCCTTAGCTGTATTAGGATGATCGCTGGCGGGTCTCCATTGACTTCCCATGTAATGTGACCTCTTATTTAGCCACTCTTCATTGTCCAAATTGTTCAGTTTTCCAATACTATGCGAATCTCCACTCACAATGACAAAACCACCTTAATTTTCTAACCAAACTATGTCAGACATCCTTTGCATGAAATCTAGGAGCAAGTCAATACCTCGCTCAGGAGCAGCAGAGGGAAAGCTCCCATCACAGCCCGGACAATCGGACTGCATTTTGCAGCCTAGGTATCTCCAGAAAGACAGCTGTGTGCCCGCCATCAGTCATTGCCAAGAGGCATCCCCCCTTCCCTGCCGGCTGAGTGTTTGCAGCCCAGACAAACTGCTCTGTTACTACTCCTTCGCACCTAAGTAGCAAAGAAACAGCACATACCACAGAGCCCTAGGAGAGGAAATGAAGTGGGCTGCTTTGGCATCGTTTGGGGGCATGCTGGTAAAGGTTTGTAGAGCAGAAGACATGAGAGGTCACTTCTGATGTCTGCAGCCCCTTATAGCCCCAGGCCCAGCACTACAGCAGCTTCAGGCTTGTGGCTCTCTCCTATAGATCCCATTCACATCCGCCTCCCGCTGGAGGGACGTGCAATGACTGCCTGCTGTTGTGGAGAACGCCCACTCAGGCAGGATGGGACAAAGGGAACAATGGCGCTAAAGCGTTGGAGCACAGCCGTGGGAAGAAAAGAATCGCTGGGGTAATAACACGGCCCCCACATCTGCTCGCCGTAGGGAGAAAACTCACGTGTGTGATAATGGTTGGGAGAATGGAGAATGTAAATAGCAGGGAGAGTTTACATTGACTATTTGACAACACATATCCTATGTGCTGTGCATTGAATTCTTTTTTTTTTTTAATAAAAAACTTCATTACAACACATAGTCCCCAAAGGCATCAAAGAAATTGTTTTTTTTTCACTTAGTAGGGCCAATGTTTTCTCTCTCCTTCATAGTTGAAAATGAGAGCTACTCCCTCCTATGTGGAAGAGAAAATAAAGAGGGGGGTGGGGGAAAGGCCCTTGGAGGAAAATGTTTTGGAAGCTAATTTGCTTCCAAAATGACAAGACTGGCAAACTGCCCACCATCACATTGCATATCACATGGTAATAATGTTCCCTAGAAGTATTATGGCAGTGCATTTATTCCGCTTCCCAGACAGGGAGGACAGAACGAGGGAGGACTGGGCTCTGTAAAACTTCAGTAGCTAAGCCAGGGAAGAGAGGAGGGAAGGGGGAGGATGACAAAGAGGAATTCTGGCAAAACCAACACTTTGGCAAAGAGGAAAATGTGTAATGAGTTTTCTGAAATTTCTTTAGCAAGTTGATATTCATCTAAAGAGGACAACTCAGCAACGTTCCCATATAAGGCTTCAGTTCAGAATTCTAGTTCTGGTTCTATCATCTGTGCTAAGACTCTGAGGCTTCTCATCTCTGGACCTCGCTTTTTTATCTATAAAAGATAGGACCGGCATGCGATGATTCTTCTGGTTTCTGCTCGGGTCACCATGCCCCCACCAAGCTCTCGCTCCCAGTCTGAGAAAACCCTGCCAACTGCGCTTTCCCTTCTCTGAAACACAGTGTCAAAGGGATGACTCTTATTGATGGGGAGGGATATGTCCCTCGTCCTTTTTCCACACAAGAGCTTTAGAAGAGGAGAGGCTGGGCGAAGGCCCTAGGGGCCAACCCTGGCTGACCTGCGGTGGACCCCTATGCCAAAGGCTTCTTGCTGTGCACTGATGAACGTCGTCAGAGACCCCATGCCAACTGACTTGCCTTCCCAAGTCAACTCCATCCTATCTCAGCAGGGACACTGAGGCAGCTGCATCTGGACGGAGACAGAGGAGAACAAGGAAGCTGCAAACACATCCCTAAGAATGGCTTAGCAGGCCCGAGGCACCATTTCCAAATGACTTGGCAAACTCAGATGTGATTCAGAAAATGATTCCTGTCAGTGATGGATAAATCATGCCTCCTCCTACTCCAATATATGTATTGGAAGCCTAAGCCCTAATCCTGTGGTGATGACCCCATGTAGGAATGGTTGTTGTTATTTTAAGAAGGCAATATTAATGTAGGCTGTGTCCTAAACCAGATAACTTCTGACCTATAAGGAACAGCATTGACACAATCTCAAGACAGAAAGCACAAACAAGGGAATGATGGGTTCCAGCTCAAGACCACTAAGGAAGGGAGAAATTGCAGAGCACAGAAGCCGAAAGATGCAAGGCTGTGCCCCAGAACCAGCAGAGACATGGGGGATGGAGTAGGCAAGAAGCCTTCTCCCAGAGCCAGTGCCTTGAATTCAGACTTCTAACCTGACTCAGCCGGAAGCAAACAGTTGCTGGGAAGAAGCCGGACCTGGAGGGAATAGCATCCAGACCCCGGAGTCACAGACCCATCATGATTCCGTCAGACACGGGAGTTGTTAGGAATGTAGGTGGCTCTTTTGGAAGACACCAAAAACTGGACTCGGGATGAATCCATCGGGAGCAGCCAGCAGGCCCCGGGTCTCCAACCCACCCGCTCCAGAGTGAGCAATTGACAAGCAAAGCCGGAGACGAGAGAGCAGACCGATGGCTGGAGCAATCCAGAGTTGGGAGCCAGAAAGCAGAATGGATGGCCTCCCCTCACTGGAGACACCAAGAAGCAGACCCAAGTGGACCGAGTAGGAAACAAGGTGTACAAAAACCAGGACAGAGGACTCCACCCAGGAAACTCTGCCGGATTACTGGGATGCTGTTCCCACTTGATTCCAGATCCCTCGATGTGACCCTGAGAGTTTTTGCCCCAGACTTACAGGGATTCTACCCATAGCCGCCTGTGGCCGGATAAGCGATGAAGTTCTGTTGACAGGTTAGCTGAGGTGCCCAGAGGGCCAGACTAAGAGGATGCTGCAGCTGCTGCTCGGTCTGTGTCGGTGGGCGCTGAGCTGCTGATAAACACCGACAGAGTGAGGGTTGCTTTATAGAGCTAGAGAAATGGAGCCCGTGCCCAAGGGACACACTGATGGACAAAGGCTGTCTATAGAGGTTAACTTGGGCGGCTTTATGAGCTCTCAAATGAACACCTCCAGATCCATTTTGTGGACACAGTTCTGTGACTCATTCTGGTGCGTCAGAGGCTGAAATGATAGTATCGAACCATGTTTACAAGCTGAGGCGAAAGCTGTGTGCATACTAAGCAGAATCGATTTTTAATGTCTACCTGTGCCTATGACTGCAGAGCCTAGGAACTTAACTGTGGGCGCTCCAACAACAACAGCAAACCCCTCAACTACTCGTTAGAAATGCATCTGCTGAAGACTGGGTTTTGGATTTGAATTTGTGTACATTGAGAAATGTAACTGCTGAGTGCTCAGAAGGACCAGCAGGGTCATGCTAAGCAGTGTGACGTGACGCTCTCAACACACAGAACTGAAATGCCGTCTGTTTGATTAAAAACCAATGTGTTCTGCTGTTCACTGAAAATAACTTGTCATGTTAATTCTCCCTGGTAACTCGTGAAATCGCACAGACCAGTTCAACCATCACTATGAGTTAGTCATACCTTGCACATGGTAAGACTAGTGGTATTTGGAATGTGTATCCTTTTTCTAGCTGGAAAATGTCCCCCCCAAGTCTGAATAGATGAAATGAAATCATTCTGTGAAGGAACACAATGGCTTCATTATTCACGCATTTGCAGAAAGCTATAGATAATTTATGTGTTCCTTCAATGAGGGAAGTCTATTAAACATAGCAACTGTGGCAAAAGAAAATTAGATAGACCTCATTAATTCTCCTCTAAAAGTAAGCTACAATGACTTCTATAAGAGACCAAATGCAGTTACACTGGCTAGTTTCCTCCATTTGCTGATAAAGTAATCGTCAGACGTGGAACACTTATGAGCTTGATACAAACTAATTAAAAACATCACAATGGAACATGGTCAGGTCCCCAAGCCCGAGCTGGTACCAGTGAGTCAGTAAGACCTGGAGCCTCTTTGTAGACTCGTGCTCACCTAGAGACGGCAGCACCCTTCTCTAAGGCCAGGTCCTGTGACACCACTTCTTACCCTAAACTTCCTTGAGCACACCATCCTACAGCTGAGCAGCTGAGTCAGAGAAAAGGGAGGTGACTAGCGCAACGTTTCCAGTGCTTTGTTGAATTTGTCGATGCGGCACAAAGAGGGCTAGGACTGAGAGGTGTGGGCAATCTTTACTTTATCGTACGTAGTATGCACCAAATGAGTGGAAGTGAGTCAGCAATGTGGCTCAAATCATCACTGTGCCCTGACAGCACGTGAGAGACCCTTGAGACTGGATGATTCCGTAGTCAAGTCTCAAAAAAGAAATCCCAAAAAGCCGATTTTGCTCCAAAATAATGGCAATCTCTAAACTATGGTAAGGGGGTGTAAGTCTGCAACTGGAGATAGATTTCCTATGAAAAGACTAAAACATCCTCCACAGTCTTGTTGATATCTCACAAGTCTGGGCAGCGGCTCTGTACTCATCGTCAATTTGTTGATGATCCTACACAAAGGGGGGTAAGTGCTCCTCAGTTCACTTCTGGGATGAGCTGGCCCCAAACCAAGGCATTAGCCTGGGCTCGCGCAGGCATGGTAGCAGGTCACCCCCATGACACGGAAGTATTTAATGGCTGAGCCACCACAAGTACCAATTGGGGGCTACTGTTCCTTTTGGTCAGTGACTTTGCTGCCACTTTTCCTGGTGTTTCCTGTCACACAGTGTGTCAGTCTGGTAGTCTAGAGAAACAAATTCATAGACATTCATGTGTGTATAAGAAAGAGCTTTATATACAAGAGCAGTTGAATATTGAGAGAACATCCCAGCCCAGTCCAGATCAAGTCCGTAAGTCCGATATTAACCGTGGGTCCAATATCAATCTATAAAATCCTCTTCGGACTCACGAAACTCATGCAGTGATGCTGAATGCAGGATGATCACAGGCCAGTGGGTGGGAAGTCTTGTGGATCCAGTGGCATTGTAGGTATCCCAGCGCTGGCAGGGGTCTCCACATGGCTCCTTCATCTCAGGGCACTTGCGTGTCTTGTCAACTGCAATGTCTCCCAGGGAGTAAGCAGAGAGAGAGAGTATCTCCAGAATCCTCAGGAGGAGGTCATGCCCACACAGAGATCTCATTAGCTATGACCTGATTGACAGGCTAGACTCCACCCCTTCACTCTTAATTCTCTCAAATTGGCAAACAATTATATAACTACCACACACAGTATGCTGTGCATGTGAGACAATGCTCTGTCATTCAGAATGGTCACTAGAGCCTAATGACTCCTTTCCGTAAACAACTGTGTGTATGATCTGTCTGAAAATTCAGTTTCAATATTGTAAAGAATCACTTTTTCAGCCCCACCCCATCTTTATCAAATGCTTCTTCTCATTGGTATTTAAAACACCTTCTGCTCAGGTACTTATTGGACCAGTTGAGCTTAATGATGTCTGGGAAACATTAGAGTCCTGAGTCCAAACACAGCCCAGACAAACAAAGGCAGCTCCTAGCTGGCTGATACGAGCAGAAGACTGCATGGGGGAGTAATAGACAGGACTGATGCTCTCTTGTTCTGGTGTGTGGCTCTTCTAGTGGCTGTGAATGTTCTTAATCTAACAGTTAATAAGCAAAGTAACTTCAGTAGCTGAGTTGTAATACGTGAAGAAGTAAAAAACAAACAAATAAAACCAAGCTCCAAGCTCTTTACCTGTTCAAGAATCTGCAAAGCTATCTGTACAGCTTGAAATGCTTGCAGCCTTGATTTTCACCAAGTTCCTGCAGAGATGTTATTTCATGACCACTACATTTTCTACAGCAGAACTCAACCTTGACCTTTAACCCAAGAGCAAGAAGGTAGGAGCCTCCCCCCCACCCACCCCCACCCATGTCCACTGTCCTGAACAGGCTGAGCTCTAATTGACTGCTGGGATCCTCTGGTCCAGTGTGCCCTGGGCCTTGGGGGTAGCCATGTTGTCTTTGCTCTCGTCCTCACCACTAAATCTGCAGGAAGGGAGGGTCTGCTTCCAAATGTAGTCAGTCATCTGAACAAAGGCTAGCTCTTTTGGGCTTTATTCATGTCAATTCCTTTGTTTTGGACAGAATTTGAAAATTGACCGCAGCTCTGTCTCTGTTTCCCCGCCCCCATCTGTCCTTTGCAATTCCAAAGTTTCCCTTCCATATTTCTGTGGAAGATTCTTCCCTCCTTTGGAATTCAGGAACCATAACCCACTATTAAGGTGCAGCTGTAAGGATTCGGTAAGCTGGTATTTGCAGAGGGTCGTTGCCCCTTGTGGTTAAGTCCATTTTGACCGTAGCAACCCCAGAGGACAGAGTAGAACTGTACTATGATTTTACCAAAAATATTTCAAAACCCCTTGGTGCACAAATGTCATAGTTATTATGTCCTTCTTATTGGTTGGTGGTAAGGACTAACTTTTTATCATACCGGACACTGCATGTTTTTGATGGTCCTACTTTCCTTTGCATTCAATTTAATTCGTTAATCTGTCTCTCCTACTTGTTAGCAACTCGTGACAACATTAGGTAACACAGAATGAAACATAGTTGCAGCTGCAGTAGGAGTTCAGATCTCCGTTCAGACCCCGCCCTATATCTGCTTCTCAACTCACCGTAGCTTCATGTGGTTCTTGCAACATGTGTCTTACTGAGTGTCTTTAAACAGTTACAGAGAGACTTGACATGTACTGTAAATAGAGTGGCATCTTGTTTGAACATATACGAAGGAGCCCTTGTGGTGTAGTGATTATGCATTTGGCTGCAAACTGTAAGATCTGCAGTTCGAAACCACCAGCTGCCTCCTCCAGTGCCAGGACAAGGTTTTCTACTCCTGTAAAGAGTTACAGCTTTGGAAACCCAAGGGCAAGCCTAACCTCATTCGACAGACTGGCTATGGGTCAGAATTGACTCAGTGGCAATGAGGTGTTTTGTTTTTTTTCCCGGGGGTTTTGGTTTAGTTTAAACATAGATGTTTTGCTTTGTTCCTTATTGCATTTAACAAGGATTAGAGAGGTTTGAACCCTTAGTAGCCCCTCTCTTCCGTGTCAATCAGTTTTATCGAGGGTCTGCCTCTTCTTCACGGACCTTCAACCAAGCGTGAGGTCCTTTCCCAGGAACCTCTTTCTGACCAACTAGCCAGAGGTTTAAACCCTGAATTGATGGATATTTTTTAAACAGGAATTGCTGCATTTCTTAGGTGTTTTTTAGTGGTCAAGTGCCAGCTATCTACTTCAAATCAGCAAAATAAATAAAATATTCCCCTGGCCTTCAGAACCGAGAGGGAGGAGTTTCTGAGGGAGGACACAGAGGCTGGGGGAGCAGCAGGCGGCAGGTCTGGAGTGACTGCACTTGTGCCTGTTCTTCCTCCTTACTGTCCCTCTCTGCTGGCATCCCGCTGTGGACAGCTCACTTCCCCCACACTGGGGAGAGCCCTGGGGTCTTCTGAGAAGCAGTCCTGAGATGGACCCCTGTTGGGATGCCTTCCTCTGCTGTCTCCTGGGAACTGAGGATGAGGAGAGGGGGCTGTGGGAATGAGGAGAAGTTGGGGACAGCAGAAAACAGGGTTAATCATCACTATTATTGGCAGGAAGTTGCTTCCAGTGATGTACTACAGTGATTTGAAGACTCTCCAGAAAAGCAATAATTTAAAATAAAAGGCCACACGTTTATGCATCAATAGTTGGAAAATGTAGGTTTTAAGGTTAATTAAAATCATCATTAAACTCCTGGTCTGATTAATATGAAGGTCTCCCCTTAAGAATCTTCTCATCTAGTTTTGTCATTGATATGTAAAAGCAGCAATTTTAGCTGTCATACGAGAAATAAATATAAGTTTTATAGTCTATTTTTGGGTAAATTTCTCAGTATATAGTTTTATGAAAGATTCAGAATCTAATTTACTTTAGATAATCTGCAAATAAATGCTAGATATATAATATTACTCTATTTTAAAAAGGAAAAATAAACATACTGAGATTATGGGTAGACTATATAAGACTGAGGACAATAGTTTTAAGCATATTGGTATTTTAACTATATAGCTAAATTATTATTTTCAAAATTTTTTTACTATTTTAGGAATGACCTAGTGAAAGACGGAAAATGACTGAAAGTATTGCTCCTAGAATGTGAGCCTACATGTTTGGTTAGCATGTGTGATGAAGGTACTCTACAGGGTGCTAACATTTGCAATTATTTCATTGTTCTTTTTAGTTTAGGAATAAAAAATAAGCTTATCTAGAAACTGTTGGGATTTCTGACCATCTCTTGATGATTTAAAACTTTTTTAAAGATCCTTTAATTGGGGGTTCTTAAAGCTTTTATAACAATCCATACATCAATTATATCCAACATATTTGTACATCTGTTGCCATCATTAGTTTCTAAACATTTATATTCTATTTGAGCCCTTGGTTTCAGCCGCTCTTTGTACCCTCCCTACCTTCCTCCCACCCTTGTGACCCCTTGATAAATTATAAATTATTATTAACTTCATATCTTACACCAACCGATTTAAAACCTTTATTGTGTGTGTGTCTCTCTCTCCCCCCACCCCTTCTTTCCTCCACCTAATGGTGAAAAGCCTCCTTGGTGGTACAATAGTCTTGCACTCGGCTGGTCATCAAAAGGTGGGTGGTTCAAACATACCTGGCCGCTGTACAGGTAAAAGCAGAAAACAGGCCATCTGCTCTTGTGAAGGTGGTTGTTGTTGTGTGCTCTGAGTTCTTCACCGCTCACAGTGACCCTCTGTGAGAGAGTCAAAGGCCCAAGGAAAGGTTCTGGAACAATTCTGCTCAGTCTCATGTGTCACTATAAGTAGAAAGTTACTTCCTGGCACACCAACACAATAACAACACAATAACAAATAGAGAGGTGAAAACAAAACAAACAGAACCTGCCATTTCAACGACCCTCACATACACTCAAACCCACTCCCATCAAGTTGGTTCGGACCCTCTAAAGGATGCCCAAGACTGTAAATATTTACCAGAGAGGTAGCCTCTTCTTGATGCTGCACAGCAGCTGGTGAATTTGAACTGCAGACCTTGTGGTTAGCAGTCTGATGTTTACCTGGCAATGCTACAAGGGCTGCTTTCACATGTTCAGTCAGTGACATGATTATTTCCATTCACCACCAAGGATACTTCTCAAGTGTTTCTAGCGCACACGGAAATTCAACATCTCCTAAGCATGTATCTTCCTTTCCTCTTGCTCCTACCCATCCTTGATGACCACCAATAAACTTTGACCTCAGGTCAAGTCTCTTCCAACACATGCTGACCCTATACTGCAGGTTATTACAGGATCAGATCACCAGGTCTTTTCTCCCTCAGAGCTGATGTTGGGCTGCAACTGTCAAGCTTTGGGCTAACAGTTGAGAACTTGCCCATTGTGCCATTTGATCTCTAGATACTTTCCTATTCTAAGTATTCCATTTAAGTGGGATCACATAGTATCAATCCTTTTGTGACTGATTTACTCCATTCATGCTGGCTCTTGATCTTTTTTCATGCATTTTATTCACTTTCCATGACCTTGTTCAATATGCACCCTGGGCTTTTCTACTGGTGAATACTTTTCATTGATTATATACATCATTGTGGTTTATGTATCATTTATTCATGTTAATTTTAGTTATTTTCATCTCCTTGACTCTTCCCCCTGCCCCAGATAAACAATCAGGGTAGAATTGTCAAGCTCACCTTTCAGACGACTCCTTTGATTTTATACAATATTGATTCTGCCTTTTGAGGCTTCCAATACAGATTGCAGTTCTATGATTACATTTCAATTGTCTGTCATCTTTCCTAATTTTTCTGGCTACTTTTCTTTATTTTCTTGATTTCCTGCCACCTGTTTTTTGGTCAATTTGGTTTATATTTTGGAGCTAACATTGCAACTGTCCCTTTATAGAAGGGACAGTTTATTCATATTCTTGAACGTTCTTGAGAACATTAAGCAGCATTAAACATTAGCTCTCAGAGGACATGTGAGGACCATGTACTTGCTGTTGATGAAACAAAATGGTTTCTCCTCTGTATTTCAAAACTATCTTCTGGGACCAGATGGTTATTTTGCTTTTATTGTCACTCATCCTTAAACAAGACAAGAGCGATTAAGGTCACTGAAAGGGAGATTCTCCCAGAGCCCCTGTTTTTATAATCGGATTGTTACATAGCACGCTGAGGAGTATATTGAAGTTAAGAGGCTTTAGGCAAATATCAGGAGCCAAGCCTTCATTTCTAATCTCAAACTCAGGACTGAGTTTGAACTCCTGGTTCACACTCACCAATGACTGTATGAGAGAAAGGATCCACTTATCTGCTCTCCCATTAGCCTAGGCAATTCACGCCTGCCCTTTAGGGCTGCTCTGTGCCAGAATCCACCTGACAGCACAGAAGAGCCAAGCAGCATTTGTTAAGGAGTACCTGGGGGGGACAAAGAGCTAAGTGCTAGGGTACTAAGGAAAAGCTGGTGATTGGAATCCACTCAGAGACATCCAAGAAAAAGGCCTAAGGATCTACTTCTGAAACCCGACAGTCAATAGAAGCCCTATCGAGTTGTACCCTGCCATACATTTGGTTGCGATCAGTTGGAATTGACAGAAGGCAACTCTGGTTGTTGTCACCACTTTTTAGCCCCCTTAATGGGCATCCCCCAGAGCTGCCCTGTCTAATGCGGCAGCTCCTGGCCACCTGGGAGACTGGAGGCCCAAGTCGTAATGCAAATGCACACCAATCCCATCATTGCTGAAAGTTATGTTGGCTAGACAGAAATGCATCCGGCTCACACTCTACAATTGTCTATGTAAAGTGGACTTTCATTGTGTAAAATTAGTACACTTTTTTGCTGAATGAAGCTTGAAGGAAATGTAGGGCAACGTGATGACTTCCCAGAGAAGGGAACCGGGGAGTAGAGCAGTTACACGTCTTTGTCGTACAAAGATCACACACCTGGACGTTGGATAAATCTGGATTGCATCGCGGACCAGGAGGCTGACCTGTGGCCATGGACCAACGAAGCATCTTGACGTCTCCCTTCTCATATCTTCAACAGGAGATGGATGCTTCTTGCCTTATGGGATTTTTTTTTGGGGGGAGGGGTGTCATGTATGTTAGATTGTCACCCCACAAAGAACAATTATAATTATAGTCCTTATTTTCCAAAGGCACACAGAGAATTAATATCAAAGGGAGCTTTCTTTTGTCCCCAGGCCTGTTCTCAGTCTGCTTGGTGCCGTCCGCTCCCATGTTGCCCGAGTCCTAAGCGAGAGACCCACCGACGGCTGGGGAACTTGGAGACGAGGCAGGGGGAAGGGCAGGGCTGGAGATCAGGTGGCATTATTAAGCCTATTGGCTTTCCTCATCATCATCCTGTGTGGTATTGAGCTGGAGTGAGCAAACTTTTGAGGCCAAAGAGCCAATCCTGTCCCTCACACAGTTTTAAAGTAGCCATCAATATAATGTTTACAAGCAAATAAAATCATCGTTATCTGAAAAATAGTCTATAAATTGTTTTCAATTTTACTCGAGAGCCGCAGGTATGTACCGAAAGAGCCAGGTATGGCTTAAAAGCCACAGCGGGCTGGCCTGTGGTACAGAGCATCCAAATGTACTCCAAACACCAAACTCGATGGCCTGCTGAGAAGTTCTCTTGCTAGAGGTGAGCAGGTTCCTGAGGAGACCTTCCAAGCAGCCCAGGTATCGCTAAGCAGCCAGGAAAGCCTCTTTTTAAAAGTGTCAGGAGTGAAAACTGATGGCGCCGCCTCTGCTCGGGAGGCAGGAGGAGGCGGCTCCCAGGTTCGTACCAGAGAGAAGAAAGACTGCAAGACAACTTAGTGATCGGGATCCTGCTGAGTTGCCCCTATTTTTCACCCATCCTCACCCGCCTCGAGACAGCTCCCGCTTCTGCTGTGCCTTTTCTCCAGCTTCAGATCATGTCAGCAAATGCTCCCTCCGACGGGCCAGATCATAAATATTTTAGGCTTTGTAAACTATATAGTCTTTATCACAACCTTTCGCCCCTGCCCTTGAATTGCCAACACAGCCCTAGTCGATGCACACACAAGTGTGGCTATGTGCAAGAAAGTGTTACATATGGGCCTTGAGATTTGAATTTGGTATGCGGTTTCAAATGTCGAAACAATATTCTTCTTCAACTTTTAATAAATGTCTCATCTCAGAGGCCAAAGTATGGTGGTTGGATTGACCTTCGGTCTCGGGCCGGATGAGACCATTGGAGATCATGTCACGGAGATTAGAAGAGCTTCCTGACCACTCTGTGAAGTAGGAGAAAGGTCTGTTTCCAGGACCCCCTCCCTTCTCAGGATCAGCTCCCCGGCTGCCATCAGGCTTTCTGATCATACTTGTGGGTTCTGAGACCTACCCTGGTCCTTAAGCCACCCGAGAGCTTCCACAGGGATCCATCCACACACCTGTCTTCCCCACCTCCCTCTGATGAGCCTTCCCTTCCCTATGATGATGCCTAGGAGGCTTGATGAGATGTCAGTAAATTCGAAATTATCAGTCAATCAATCGATGTTAAACAATTCACACTGTCAGATTTGCGGCTTCCTCTTTATTTGGGTAAATTGCTTGTCTTTCTTTAAAAGGCCAGTGGTGTTTGAATTGGCATCCTGGGTGGAAAATAATGAAACCAGTCCTCAATTCTGCTAGCCGACCCTTGATACTTCTACTACATCTGAAATTTCCTCTTGAATCAGGGCCAAAAAAGGGGTGCATGATTAACATTCCTTTCAGGAAAGTTGTTCATCCCCACACTGGTGTTTCTGTTTCCTGCCATCTGCCCTGCTAACACAGCCAGACTGGCAGGATCAGGTCCTGCATGGGTGTCCAGATTGAGACAGACTCAGAGAAGTCACCCCCTTTGGCTGCAAAGATCCATGCAGGCCAAGAATCAAGGGTATTTTCCTATGATGCCAGGGTCCAGCACACGCCAGAGAATTGGGACACATTCTATGTTGGTAACTTTGACTAGAAATATCGGATAGTAATTGAACGCAGTAGGGACAGAAGGTGGCAGCAGCAAGAGCCCCAAGTGCCACACAGTTCCAGCAGAGCTTGCCATGCACCTGCAGGCTGGGGCAATGAAGAGGGGTCCAGTGATTGGTATCAACTCTGGTTCATGTCCTTCACTTATTTCAAAGTGGCAGCACTTAATAGGTTCTTGATCCCTCCAGGGTGCTGCCCCCAATCCTACCTTCCTGCCTATCCTCAAAGATAGGTCTGCTGGAAAGCCTTTAAAGTGTGGAAAAACAATAAAAACATTATGAGCCCGTGCTCCTCCTAAATAAAGCACCGCGCAGTCACATAACCTCTCTCGTCCTAGGAATTTCATAAACCGAGGAACTGGACCAAGTCTGTGTTTCTTCACATGCTGCAGGGCCAGGGCAGTTGGGTGGGAGAATGAGCAGACATGTTTTGTAATCAGTGGGGGAGCCTTTGTAATTAACCTGCCAATCTCATCACCCCGCTACAACCCAAATATACCAGAATTCAGTGGGAAGTTGACAGATCTTTGCTAGGCATTCAGATAAGAAAACCCCATCCCAGGTGACAGATGTGAGGCTCAGTGCTCCCCACGGACCCCTTTCTAGGAATTACTGAAAGGGGCAGTCTATGATTCTGTGAAGGGAACAGAGGGACTTAACAGAATTACCATGTATCCTTCTCTGATAATCTGTTATGGATTAATGAAACATGTTGTTTGGAACAATAAAATACTGAAATCTGCTTTATATTGATTAAAAATAAAAGTATGTAGGCAACTGGTTCCTTGTAGTCTCTTCCCATAAGATAATAACATAATGCTTGGCACTGCTGTGGGCTGAATTAGATACAGGTGCCTCTTGTGAATGAGAGACCTGCTGGTATGGGCAGAAGTCTCCCAGGTATAAGTTACATGTGATGGATGTTACACTTTGATCTAGACAAGACTGGCATAGACTGGGGGCAAATGGGCCTCAGGCGGTGTTCCAAGTGTTTAACCTGTCAGTATTTAGATTCTTTTATTAATTTTCCCTGATTTGGTCTGATGTGATGCATTTGGTTTGTGTGACTATGTGTTTGTTTGTTTTTACATTTTTCCTGCTTTTCTGCAAAGGTCAAGATGTGTTCCTACATATCTTCCTAAAGCCTCCTGTATCTTCTATGCAGTAACATTTGTCACACTTGTAATTACTCGCTTGTTGAATTGTCCTGTCTCTTGCACTAGAATGGAAGCTCCATGAGGGTCGGGACCCTGTCTGTCATGTTTAACCCTGTGCCCAGCATTGGCACCTGGCACACCATGGAAATTCAATAAAAATCTGTTAAAAAGAGATGCTGCCTTATTGCTTAAAGATTCTTTGAACAGGATGGCTCTCCCCCAAAGAACAATTGATTCTACACACCACACAAGCCGGAGACTTGAACACTTTTCTTCCTCCTAGTGTCTTGCTCAGCCTCAGTCTACTGAATGTTCTGGTATCCCAAGCCCATAGTCTATGTCATGCTTCATGCCATGGATGAGAGCAAGTACCACCCCCTCATGCACACTCACACAAAGCATGCCCTCTCCAAATAAGTATGTGCGGAGGCAATTGCCCATGAATGTCGCCGAGAGTTGAACACCTGGGGTACTCTAGCTCTGAGACAGTGACCAAAGGGAAGGAAGCTTCAAGTGTGAGCAAAGACATGTAAGCACTTTGACTAGACAAAGCGATCGCGGCATGAAGGAGAAGTGCCTGACAGACAAATCAGACCCATACACCAGAAATATGGCAAGATAACGAGTCTTCATGTTCCTCATCCCCAAATGAAGGGCTGGGTTTTGTTCACTCTCAAGTTCATTCAGCCTCAGGGAATGTGAGGACTGAGCAGGGAAACAAGGTGCAAGAGCTCAGGCAATGATGGCAAGGGAAGAAGGGGGGCATGGCAGAAAGCAGATGGCACGTTTTTGTATTGAAAGTGGGTTTTGTTTTTTATGATCCATTCTTCTTTCTTCCCGACCTCCACTCTTGAAAGAAAAAAAAGAACGAAAGAAAAGCAGAAAGCTTTGAGCACATATTTAGAAGTTCTGAGAACAGGACCAGAAAAAGGGTGAATGATGTTTGTAATTCATATGAGATTTCTCCCTTCAGAAGCTGACAGTCTTCGAAGCACTTCATACCACCCTGCGTTTTTTTTTTGTGGTCTCAGAATCTAAAATTTAACTGAACTACCCTTCATCACCCAGGGAGTTTTCACGGCTGGGAAACCAGGAAAAGTCGGTGCAAAAAGAACGAAAGAAACAACGTCAGAGCTCTTTGAAAACAGTCCACCCACCGGGGAAGGGTTCTCAAAGCACAGGAGAGAGCACTGGCAAAATGAGTTGACTTGTATTTATCCAAGTTAACAGGGCTCAGAGCAGAGTGCAGCTGCACACTTC
This sequence comes from Echinops telfairi, assembly GCF_000313985.2. Lineage (NCBI taxonomy): Eukaryota > Metazoa > Chordata > Mammalia > Afrosoricida > Tenrecidae > Echinops > Echinops telfairi. Next base: position 31,935,430 of record NW_022103906.1, read on the forward strand.
AGACTAGAGTCGAAATAAGCCACAGGGGTCCAACAAGATCCTGCATGCCGGGAAACCAAGAAGGCCTAATGGCTCAGCTGTCACTTCCTCTGTTTGGCAGGAGGAGCTTATGGCAAGCCATTTCTTCACATTATCAAAGTCATGAGGTGTTTTTACATCTTTCAATAACACTCAGAATTTGGCAGCCTTCAAACAAGTTTCCTTCCCCGCCAATATGCGGGATCATCTCTTTCCAGGTAAGCCCGCGCCGTCCCAGGGTTTTATTTGCCCCAGTCCAGCAAGGAAAGAATGTGAGCAGAGCAGACTGCCTTTAAATGTTCATGGAGAGAAGAAAGGTGGCATATTCCAGGAACTGGAAAGCTTCCCTGGCAGGGCTGTTGCATAAAGGGCCGAGGGAGTGGATTTAGCAACTATCCTGGTCAGGTCCGCATGGGGGATTGTCTGGAAATAATTTTGAAACAGTAACATACAAATCACTGAATAGTGGTCAATCTATTTTGGTTTCTTTGCACCATCATCCTGCCCCAACAATTCTGAACAATTTCGGTGGCCAGCTCCCTCCCTCTCCCACCTTAAAAGTATAGGTGCTTCTAAGTGACTTAAAGCAATCCCTTAAATGCCTGAGGAGGGAGACTGAGACCCCAGTATCTTGCCAACAGCACTTCAGCTGGAGCCATTGATGGAATGCAGGCCTCTTTCCTGACTCCCAGAGGCCCTTTCCCTCCATCACGCCGCCTCACTCGGAGGTTAGAAAACACCGGGTAGACCCAGCCACTGGGCAAAAGTTGATCCTGCCAAACAAACGGAGGAATAAAAAAATGCTGTGAAAAATCCCAACAGCTACCCTGAGCCCCTGCCTTGTTGATAATCCATATCATTTGCAGATCTTCGTGCTACTTATTTATAGCCTGTCCTCCTTTTATGTAAATATTTATTCTTTTTAAATGGGAAAAATAAAACTAGGTTAATTTCCACTTTTAAATCACATGTGAGCCTTTTTTGGTAAGTTTGATTGTGTCATGGGTATGAATATCAGTTCTGAAAAGCATATGTCCAAGAAGCAAATAGAAGAGGGCTTCCAAACCTTTGTGGAGATGTTTATGATCTTTTCATTTCATTTTCCGTTGTCGTCTCATCTCACATAGGTGGGTGGTTGCTGTTGTAGTTTGCTGTCCTTTCCCACGCAAAGTGATCCTCTACGGCAGGGCAGCACAGAATTGCCCCAGACGGGTTTTGATACTTTAATCATTATGGGAGTGCATCGCCAGGGCTTCAGACTTCTAGATAATTTAGACTTCCAGCTTTCATCACCCCAAGGAAATGCAACCTCAAATGCATGGGCATTCTTCCACTTCAAGGTTTTCCATCCTTGACCTTTCATTGCAATTAGCATCTCCTTCTGGGAGCTCCCAGGCCATCCATCCCAAATCCCTGCCTGATTCTCCTTAACACCTTGGCTTCCTCTCAGAGGAGTTTCCCTTCCCCTGAATAACCTTCCTTCCCCAGGGCTACTTAGGGAGCGGGCTGTTATTGAATTTCTAGGCATTTGATATTTATTATCACACACGATTTTATTTTTCTTTCAAGGTGAATTATTTCACTCCTGGTTTTTAGGATCTGAAACATGTTATTTAAGACCCAACTGGAAATGGAATTAAGTCAAAGAAATGCATCCACATGCTGGGAGAATGGCAAGAGTGGGATTAACTTGACCAATACCCAAGTCATGAGTGAATTTATGTTTGATTTATCCATATGAGGAAAGTGAATTCATTACCTGGGATGTCATACCTCCCTGAGTTATTTCCCAGGCTGACCTCCCTCCACCCACCTCACCTGCCTTCCAGAGAAGAGTTAAAATAATTTGTTTATGTCAGATCTTTGCCTTCACTGAGGATCTCCACATGGCAAGCATTTGCCAAATGCCATTTATTCCCATCTGTTTGGCCAAGCAAGAGAGAATAGCGTTAAAAGGGCAGGGCACACAGGGCTCAGAGGAAATGGGAACAAACTGGAGTGTGTGTGTGTGTGTGTGTGTGTGTGTGTGGTGGGGGGTGTTAGCCTCCTGAAGGAATGGGTAGTGAACAAAGGTGATTGATGACCTGGCGATTCGGCCATCTGTTCCTCCTCCCCTCAAATGTGGGTCAAGAAAAACCAGTGGTCATTTTGACTCACGTGTGCCAGAGGACTGTGCTCTAAAGCAGTGGTTCTCAGCCGTCCTAATGCAGCAACCCTTTAATACAGTTCCTCAGGTTGTGGTGCCCCCCCCCAAAAAAAAATTATTTTAGTTGCTACTTCATCACTGTCATTTTGCTACTGTTATGAATCAGGTGACCCCTGTGAAAGGGTTGTTCAACCCCCAAAGAGGTCTCGAACCACAAGCTGAGAGCCGCTGTTCTACAGGGTTTCAGAGGCTGATTTTTTAGAAGTAGAGCACAAGGCTTTTCTGCTGTGTCACCTTGAATGGAGTTGAACCTCTAACCCGGTGGTTCCCAGGCAGGCACTTACCTGTCCATTCCACCCACTTACCTGTCCATGCCACCACTCTCGGGATAGGTAGTAAAGAAAATAACTAGAACTACATTCTCTTCAAATGACGTAGCATTGTTACATAAATAATCTCTCTTTCTCTCTCAAAACACACACACACACACACACACACACACACACACACACACACACCAGCTTACTGCAAAGGCTCTTTACAATTAAGGAAATACAACTTTACAATTTTATCAGGGAATGTCCTGCCCTGGGTCATTTAATATATTCATAGCAAATGGGGACTCAGATGGCCAATCCCATTGGGGAACACTGTAGATCAGTGGTTCTCAACCTGTGAGTTGTGATCCCTTTGCGGGTCGAATGACCCTTTTACAGGGGTTGCCCGATTCATAACAGTACCAAAATGACAGTGATGAAGTAGCAACTAAAATAATTTTAGGGTTGGGGGGCACCACAATATGAGGAACTGTATTAAAGGGTCACAGCATTTGGAAGGTTGAGAACCACTGCTCTAGATGTTAGAGCCAAGCTTGGAGAGAAAGGCAAGTAATCAATTTTGGACCCACCATGGCCTTAACTCAAATCCTAACTTAAAGAAGCATTAGCTCTGTGATCTTGAGGAAATCTTTCAAGGAAACCTCTTTGGGAATTACTGCCCCAATTAAAAAAAAAAATTCCAGTGAGAATTAAATGAGTAAATAGTGAGAAACCCTCTACTTGTTACTTACAAAAAGGTTGCCCCACTGTGGAGACGACGTCCCTCACTGGCCCATAGCTCTACAGGGACAACACTGGAGACACAGTGTGGGAATTGCACCCAATCTGATCCCACCATACTGAGGCAAATTATTAAGGGCGTGCAACAGAACAGCAAGTGGAACAGAGCAATGAAGTCCTCAGAGAATATAAAAAATAGACTTTGGGACCAGGGCTTGGCACCCCATCAGACTCGACTGGAAAACACTCCGAAAGGCCAACAAACAGTCCTTGAACTAAAAAAAAAAAGAAAAGGCTGATTGGTGCTACTCTTGTTCTCTTCTTTGTTCACATCACGAGCTATCTAGAAATGTCAAGATGTGGAAAAGAAAGGAGCTTGCAAGTTGTCATCTCAGTTTTCCTATGAAGGAGTAAGCTCATGTCAGGGCAGATAGACATACGTATGATTTTTTAAATGGAGAAGACACAGATGTGATAAGAAAAAAAGAGGATAGTAAGTTATGCAGACTCTGTTTCCAAGTTCTAGCAAGTATTTTGAGAAGTTTCGAGCTTCTTAAAAATAAATGTGAAATTCTTGCTTAGCACCAAGCCAGATCTCAGAGCCAATACAGAAAGGGGGTACAGTGGTTCTCAACTTTCCAAATGCTATGACCCTTTAATACAGTTCCTTCTGGGCTAGATGGCCGCTTGTTTACTTTCAAGCCTTTAAGTCCCCAGACGCTAGAGGTCTCGAAAGCCGGGCACCATCAGCCTTCTTCACCACACTTATTTATGCACACATTCGTCTTCAGCCTTTATGTGTGGAAGGTGGTCACACAATGATGGTTTTTGTTCTTTGGTATCTGCTGCCTGTTCCCTTCAACACTTCGTGATGGAGACCCAATGCCCATCTCTAGACAACTGGACATACCTTGCAGAGGGGTAGTGGGGAGATGAGTCACTTAGGGTACATTATAGCAATAATAAAACCCACAACCTTCCTCTAGTTCTTAAACGCTTCCTCCCCCCAACTACCAGGACCCCAATTTTGCCTTGCAGACCTGGTTAGACCAGATGATGCACAGTGGTACAGATGGGAATTGGAAACGCAGGGAATCCAGAACAGATGATCCCTTCGGGACAAAAGCCAAGAGTGGCGATACTGGGAGGGTGGAGGGAGGGTAGGGTGGAAAGGGGGAACTGATTACAAGGATATATGGGGGATGGACAACAGAAAAGTGGGTGAAGAGAGACGTCAGACATTGTAAGATATGACAAAATAATAACTTATAAATTATCAAGGGTTCATGAGGGAGAGAGGAGTGGAGAGGAAGGGGGAAAATGAGGAGCTGATGCCAAGGGCTTAAGTGAAGAGCAAATGTTATGAGAATGATGAGGGCAATGAATGTACAAATGTGCTTTACACAATTGATGTATGTATGGATTGTGATGAGAGTTGTACGAGCCCCCAATAAATGATTAAAAATTAAAAAATATATTTTATTAAAAAAAGAAAGAAAATGAAAACAAATCCACCAGAGTCAAAATCCGACCTTGAGTCTATCCCACCTGAATTTCAAGGACAGATTTGATTCATTGAGCACTAATGACAGAAGACCTGATGAGCTGTGGTGGCATACCAAGACCATCATCCAGGAAGAAAACAAAAGGCATTGGAAAGGCAAGCAAGCAAGAAAAGGTCAAAGTGGATGTCAGAATTGGATGTAAGTGGATGTAAGGTAGAATTGGGATCATGATAGTGGGGGGAAGAGGGGGAAAGCATTTAAGAACTAGAGGAAAGTTGCATGTTTCATCGTTGCTACACTGCACCCTGACTGGCTCGTCTCCTCCCCGCAACCCTTCTGTAAGGGGATGTCCAATTGCCTACAGATGGGTCTTGGGTCCCTAATCTGCACTCCCCCAGCTTTATCCTGAACTTTCATATGAGCAAGTGATGGTCTGTCCCACAGTTGGTCCCGTCCTACTCTCTCCAATCTCTCCAGCTGCTGTGTGTTCACACATGTGTGCGGTTCTGCTATAGATCTCAAATGGCAAGAGGTGCCATGGGCCTCAATGGAAATTAGCCAATTGTATCAGTCACTTTTGATTTGTCCATATTTTGGCATCTAATATATATTTTCTCTCGGCAATTCTCCAGCCCTAACTTGAATATCCCATTGACATTTATTCTGTAAGAAGATACTGTTAGGAAGATGAGAGGGGAAAATGCTGGGATTATTTTCAATCCCGATGTGGATGAGGTGGACTGAGACGTTCGGATCACACTGCTGAAAGGAGATCACGGTGATGGAGTGGGGCTCTCCCATCACCGGCTGCTTCCTTCTAGGAGCCAAGAAACAGTGGGTCTCACAGGTTGTGCTTTTTCCTCTTCCTTTATCTATTCCATCATGTTAGGTGGCATGAGTGATCTGATTAGAAATTTGGGGAAGAATAAAATGCTCCATTTATATCTCCCAGAGAGCTATCAGCCATCAACATCTTCAGTGTTTCAGTATACAGTATTTTTGTTTTCTTTCAGGGGTTCTCTCAGCTTTTGCATGGCGTTGGCAGGTCCATAGAGTTCTGAGGGATACCCTGGTCTAGCTGTACCATTAGCAGGTGTGTAAATCTGCCTACTTCAGGCTTCAATATTAGAAAAGCTAAACTTCATAAATATAAGTTTTATTTTTATATCTAGAATGGATTTGTGAAAAGGGTGACATTTGGCATCTCTCTCTCCTTGTCTAATGCACTACTCTGTTTAGAGTTAAAACAGAGGAGAGAGGGGATAGTTATTGTATTCCTTTAAAGACCCTACCAAGCCCTTGGATGTTCATGATCTAGCTTTAGCCCTGATATCCTCTGCTTCGAGCCAAAACACATTTAAAAGTTCCCTAGAAGTGTTATGGGCCAAAATGCAATGGGGACTGTAAAAATACAAGAATAGGGTAGAAGAAGACACAAGGTTTCTGTTCGGATTAAATATGTGTGTGCTTGTCTTCTATTGGACTCATTTATATTGAAATTAGCCAAAGCAAACTGAAAGCAACCCATATGCTTTTAATGATAAGTTAATTTTGTTAAAGATACCAAAGTTGTGGATTCAAAGGACACTCTTTAGTTAGCTGTACAGAAGCAAAAATCTATTTTTTGCTGTAATGACCTTGGAAGGCTATCTTGCAAATCCACTTTCATGGTCACAGGGGAAACCTCAGGAAACAGTATAAATGGTTCTACACAAACCCATTCCCACCAGAGGGACTGTAGCTCAAGGATGGAAGGCTGATGTGTAAGAAAAGTGTGAAAGATCAATGTATTGAATGTACTAAATATAATAGGAGATGATTGGCTTCAGTATTATAAAGAGAGAACATTTATTTCATTAAAAAATATTTATTTCACATTTACCATTGAGCTAGGTGTTCTGGTACAAATCTATGAACACAAGTTAGGGTCTCCAGAAATACTTGCCCATTAGGGTGTATTAGGAAAGACACACCCCAAACACTGAAAAACTAGAGAAGCAGATATTAAAACGTAGCCAAAGAGTGGAAGATCAAGCAAATGCTGGACAGTTTCATGGTGTGCTAGATGTTCAAGGGGAAGAGATGAGCCAGATTTTAATGTGAGGTCTGTGTTGGGGAAGTGGTGGGGGTGGGGAGGGTAAGGTGGTGGAGGGCTGGGCAACAGTGATGGGAGAGTCTAAGAGGGAAACACAGCTGGAGCACTGGGTACAGCAGGGCCCAAGTCAATAGTATGGAAATAAACCAGAAGTAGTTGTGGTGTGTAGACTAGCGTCCATGGAGAAAGAGGTGTTTAGCCAAGTGGGAGATTGAGTGAGAAAAATGGGTGCGGATTTGGTCATGGAATCACTCAGATGCTGAGCTAAAGGATTTGGACTGTAGTGTGGAGATCATGAAAAGTCCTTGAACGTTCTTAAAGAGAGGAGCAGTAGGATTAAAAAATATAGATTTTTTGATTCTAAGCAATCCATCTGGTACTGGGCAGGACGGATTGATGAGGAAGACTCTGGAAACAGGGAGAAAAGTTAAGTGGATGATAGATTGGTTGAACCAAGTGGAGTTTAATTAGCATAGTTGTAAAAGGCTTTTTTGGGAAGAAGGAATAGGTATTAAAGATAAAATGGGGGAGTGATCATTAAGACTTAATTACAGCTTTGATATTAAGAAGAGACTAGAACTAAGGTAAATCCCAGAAAAGTGTCAGATGAGATGTCTGAGAAAATGGCAGGACCAATTCATCAACGAGGAAATCCCATGTGGAAAGGAGTTCAGCGTGGGCAGGGGCACTTCCATCTGCCACTCCTGACCTGTGTCCTGGGCTCATATTGCTGGAGTGAAGGTGAAAAAGCTTACCTCTTACAGACTTTGTCCTGTGCAATTTCTGCAAACCCAGGCTTAAAGTTTTTTAGGAGCTCTTTCTTGCTCAAGTAGAGAAGCTTTACTATGGGACTCCCAGCCTCATGGACTCTATCTGTGCCCTCCATATCTCATGGCTTTTTGCTTTGCTTAAGGTTGGAATTTGTTGTTCCTAGTTGAGGAGCCAGGGTAATGTAGAGGTGCGCCTTGGGCTGCAATCTGCATGGTTGGTAGTTCGAACCCACCAGTAGCTCCTAGGGAGGATGACTGGGCTTTCTACTCCTGTCACAGTTACAGTCTCGGGAACCCGCAGAGGATCATTATGAGTCAGCATTGACTTGAAGACAGTGAGCAGAGAGTAAGAAGCTCAGGTTTTCCCTGGATCTGGAGCTGATTTCTGAGTCAACTCCACCCACCGACACTTTGCTCTGCTCTTTGCACTTGTTCCCCTAATTCTGCTCATTGCTGCTGACGCATTCTGCACATCACCTGATGTGACCGACGTGACTTACCATGCTGGTGTCTTCCTAAAGACTATTGCCATTCACTTCTCAGTTTACAACTAAGTTGTCGCCCTTAAAGGTGGGCATTAGTCTCTTGGAGTGAATTTTAGTTTGCTTCAGCCCTTGTAGGTAACATTGTGGTTGATCATATTGATCATGCTCCTGTTTATGGATACGTGCCCCAAAAGTATATGCTGTAAATCCTATCCTCTGTCCTTGGTTATAATCTCACTTTCAAATGAGTTCTGCTTTTATTTAGATTGGTGATGCAGGATTTATGTAGAGTAGATCTTGAATGAATACCTTTCGAAATGTAGAAGGGATTAGACAGGTGAGCAAGAAAAGCACAGATGTGGGGAAGAGCCATGCTAGGTCCCACGACGATCTCCCAGAAGAAACAAAGCAGACAGAGTTCAGCCTTCCCTTAAAACTGGTGCTCTGAATTCAGGCGTCTAGCATGCTAAACTGTGAGCAAACACGGGTGTTTGTTGTAGCCACCTCTGGAAGTCTTCCTGGTGTAGCAGCACCAACCAATGACAGCAACCAGAGAGGGGGAGCTCTCCTTGCTGATTGTCACCAGCAGTCTTTGTGTAGTATCAGGACCAGCTCTCTGCTGCTTGGGCTCTTTGAACTCCTGTGAGATGTTTGACCCTACTCGTGCTATTGATGGAACCGTGCATGGTAAAAGTCACATACAATTCAAGTGTTAGAGTGAGAGCTCAGTATATGATGTTGGAACTGACCCAGGAAGGAAGAGCTACACGTACAATTTTTAGGGTCATCTCCACAGACAAACATTACAGTAACTGGTAAAATAAGGCTTAGATACACAGGGACACAAATGAGTCAGTCGTAAACTCTAATAGCAATGCTGTGCATCACGGAGCACTTCAATGTTTATTTCCCTTTGAAACTAAAATACTGGTAAAAAGCAGCTCTATATTTGGGACAGAGCGGAGCACCCAGTTTCTACCTCAATAATTTCTGAGAAAAGGAGTTTTAAAAATAAGCAAAAGTGAAATGCCTAACGCTTGACAAACTCTAACCTTAGAGAAATAAAAGGAGAAAGAAGAAAAGGAGTTCTAGAAACAGCGACAGAGGAACAACGAGGTGGGCCATGAGTGGAGGCCAAGTGAGAGATTATACAAAGTTGCAGAGACAAATCCTAAAGAGATACTGAAGTGACAGCCACGCCCACTTCTCCCTGACCCAGGGGGGACCGCTCTTTCCTAGTTTTGTGTCCCACTGTCAGGAAAGAGCTTATAAAAGTAAAATAATATAGAAAAGTAGTCTTCCATCTTATGTATTTTATATTCATGTGCATAGGATTGAAGCCAGAGGCCAGAGGATTGGCTAGGGACTCAGTACATCAGTGTGCACAGGCATGGGAACCAAAGTGGCTTTCCATCTCATTATCCTGTGTCCAAAGGACATGATTTCAGGATACAGAACAAGTCAAAATATTCAATTCGATATAAAATAAAAACATATCACAGGCCAGACCCAGTAGATAGTCTGGGATTGGCCTTTCCCCCTCTTTTTTCTCTCCCCCTTGGCCTTTACATTTTCTTAAATGTAACCAGCTAATAGCATTGTTCAACTTTTGAGATGAATGATTTGTCATTTAATTGGGAAGCTACTATTCACTATAAAAATGGAACACCAAGTCCTTAGCTTAGTTATTCTCCAGAGATTCTGGTGCGTCCTTGATAATAAAGGCTCAATACATAAAAATATATAAAGGAGCAACTATAATGTAAGTATCACAGTTTGTGGGTGTATATATATTCAGATTTGAGGAGTAGGAGACAATGTTCTCTATCCCCAGAGTACTGGATACCATCCAATAAAAATTCAAAAGTGAACATCTGGAAACTCCTGTTTCATAGGTAGCACGAATTCCGCTTAAAAAGTTAAACAAAATATTAGGTTCAAATATGTTCGGAATTATTTGACATGACTATAAATCAAGGAAGTTTCATGTATGATAAGGGTATGATTAGGCAGCAAGATCTCTCTCCAGCGTGGCACCAGATGTCCTGTTTCACCTCTCACGCTCCTTTAACACACTGAGAACATGATGGTAACATTCCAACAATTCACAATGTATTTGGGTCCCAAGGCATAAGATGGTTAAGAACGGGGAAGGGGACCAAGGTCAAGTGAAAGTCAACCACAGGTTAAGTTCTCTTTGTATAGATGGAACTTTATGCAAAATGAGACTTTTCCTGAGTTAGTCTGAAAAAAAGTATTCATAGGTGCTTCAATATTATTATAGACGTTGAATGAGGTAATACACAAGAAAAGCATGGAGATCTAAACAAGGACCCAGAAAGGGTATTTTTACAGCAGTGCTGGCTAGCAGAAAACCTCAGGGTTCAGAATCAAACTCTCAGGAGAGAAAATGAGCATAAGGTCCTGGAGGAAGACATATTAAGATAGGTTTCATTTCTAAAACAATGAGAATCTCCAATATTGATTTTCTTGGCAGGCTAATTAAGAACTCTGTTAGTGATGTTTTAAAAGGAAACTGGCACATTTTTAGTTCTTGGGGACATTACACAATATATAGATGACTCTGGTGTTTGCTTAATAATAATAACACAAACCAATCTACGGAAAAAATGCTTCCTATGTGTGACAGGGAGTAGTCAGAAATTCAAGCTTGATTCAGAAGGGGACTTGAAACAAAGGATATCATTGTTGATGTCCGATCGGCCTTGGCTCAAAACAGGGAATACCAGAAAAAGGTTTACTTATCTTTTATTGATTATACAAAGGCATTTGAATATGTGGACCTTAATCAACTATGGATAAATAACACTGAAAAGAATAGGAATTCCAGAACAGTTCATTGTGCTCCTGTAAAATCTGGACATAGATTAAGAGGCAGTTGTTCTAAAAGAACAAGAGAATGCTGTATGCTTTAAAATCAGGAAATGTTTGGCAGAGTTGTATCCTCTCATCATACTGTATGCTGAGCAAATAATCAGAAAATCTGGCTTACATGGAGAAGAATGTGGCATCAGGAATGGAGGAAGGCTTTTTAACAACCTGCAATATGCAGATGACACAACCTTGCTTGCTGAAAGTGAAGAGGTCTTGAAGCACTTGCTGATGATGATCAAAGATTGCAGCCTTCAGTACAGATTATGACTCAGTGTAAAGAAAACTCAAATCTTCACAACTGTATCAATAGGTATCATGGTGAAAATATTGAAGTTGTTAGGAATTTTATCTTCTTTGGCCCCACAATCAATGTTCATGGAAACAACAGTCAAGAAATCAAAGGCAACCTAACTACATGGAGCAACTCATGAACAAAGAGGTCCACGGGGCCGGCAGCAATCAGAGCCAAACTGACCCCATCCCTAGAAGTATGTGCTATAGAGGACAACACTAAACTTACAGGTTGGGGAGAGGGGCCGACTTGCCACACCCACCTGGAAGCAAACCAAGCTGGAAAAATAGAGAGTGAGGGACTAGACCCCATACTGGCACACTAAGCCCTGAGGATGACATCCCTGCAAGGAGCTGCTAAAGCAGAGAGGACTGTATGGCTGACAACAGCTCAATACATGCTGTCCCCTCACTAGGGCACACCACAACAGAGGACAATACTGGGGACACACGGTGGGGAGTGGGGCGAATGAAAAAAGAAACATAACAGATCAGCAAGGGGAGCAAAGCCAAGTCAAAAATCCCCGGAGGAACCCCCAAAATAGACTTCAGGCTAGGAGGGGCAGTTCCCAGAACCCCCCAGGACCAGTGGGGAGATAGTAATAAAGGTCAGTGTACAGATCTAGAATTAGCTATGCTGTTCATTTTTTCCCTCTCTCCTTTTATTCAGTCGTTTGTTTTCTTTTTGTTTTGTCTCAATTATCGTTTTGCCTATAAGGTAGGCATGAAAGCAAGCCTGATGACAAAACAACGGACTGATGGTTCTGGCGGGACTTGGGGGAAGGGAGTGGTGAGGAAACACCACCATAGACAGGGGAACAACTAGGTAACTAAAGTCAACAACAAGGAAGATGCAGAGATCCTGGAAGTGTTGGGACAACAGCAATCTAGCTGAAAGGAATTACTAAGACGCAGAAGAAAGCCGAGCATGATGATAGGGCAAGAGGAAGGTAAAAAGAAACAAAGATCACGGAAACAAAGCTATGGATAGAGGTATAGACATAGGTGTGCACATATGTAAATATAGTAATTCATAAAAATAGAGGTATTGACCTATGTTTATATATTTATGTGGCAATACATTGAGGAAGTGGACAGATTTTAGACCTCTGCTCAAGCCCTCCCTCAACACAAGAACACTTTGTTCTAGCAACTTGGCATTCTGTGATGCTCACCCTCCCAACATCATCACTGAAAACAAAATGGGTGCATAAGCAAATGTGATGAAGAAAGCTGATGGTGCCTGGCTATCAAAAGACATAGCATCTGGGTCTTAAAGACTTGAAATTAAACAAGCAGCCATCCTGCCAAGAAGCAACAAGTCCACATGGAAGAAGCACACCAGCTTGTGCGATCATGAGCTTTTGACAGGATCAGGTAACAAGCATCAGAAGACACCAAACAACAATAACAAAAAACATGTTGTTGAGAATGAGGGGGTCAGAACAGAGACCCCAAATCCATCTGTAGACAATAGGACATCTGCTCACAGAAGAGTCACAAGGAAGGGATGAGCCAACCAGGGCATAGCATAACACCAATGAAACACAAAACATTCCTCTGTTTTTTTGAGACTTCCTCATCCCCCACTATCATGACCCCTGTCCTGCCTCTCAATTCTGGCTAGATCAGAGCGTGTACACTGGTACAGATAAGAGCTCATAACACATGGAATCCAGGTCAAATAAACCCTCAGGAACAGAAATGGGAATAGGGATAACCAGGAGAGTAGGGGGAAAGGTGGAGGGACGAGGGTAGGAAGGGGGAACCCATTACATCTATGTAAGCTATGAAAGTAATTATAGTTTATAATTTATCAAGGGGTCACGAGGATGGGAGGGGGGTAGGGAGCGAAAAAAGAGGAGTTGATACCAAAGGCTCAAATAGAATGCAAATATTCAGAAAATGATGATGGCAACATATATACAAATATGCTTGATACAATTCATGTATGGATTATTGTAAGAGCTGCCAATCAAACGATCTTTAAAAAAGAAATAAAATGACACATGCCCTTGGGTAATTCTGCCGCACCACAGTTCTTTAAAATGTTGAAGAGCACGGAGGCCACTTTGAAGACTCAGGTGTTCCAAGCCCACGCTTAGGTATTTTCCATAGGCTCATCTACATGCCAAAGCAGGGCATTGAATAGGAAATACTAAAGAAAGAGCCAATGTATTTGACAGAGGGTGCTGGCAAGAACTATCAAAAGTACCAGGGACTGCCAAAAGAACAAACATTTGTTCTGAAAGAAGTACACTCCAAACGCTCTTAGAAACGAGGATGGAGAGCCATCATCTCATGGACTTGGACATGTTATCAAGAGAGGTCAATCGCTGGAGAAGGACGTCATGCTTGGTAAAGTAGTGGGGCTGCACAGAAAGAGAAAGCCTTTGATGAGAAGTTATTGACACAGTGGCTACACAGCAGCTCAAGCGTAGAAACAGCTGTGAAGATGGTGCAAGCCTGGGCAGTATGAACCCTTCGGTTGTACATTAGATGCATCACGAGTGGAAGCCAACTTGAAGGCACATGACAGCAACCACCACCACCACTTGCATACATCCTCAGAGGAAGCTCACGTTTGGCTGCACGCAAGATGCAGGGAAGCTCTGTGGATAGTGTCTTCTATCAGATACATGTGATTTCTAAACGGAGTAATGTGGGGTGAGAGGTCTATCCTCTTCCTCTGTCGTTTTTCACATATAAAGCAAATAAGGATAACTATCTAATCCCACAGAGCATGTTGCCGATGTCATGGGATCAGGGACATAAAAAGGAGAAAACAAAGGCTGACACAGTTGACCCCAGGTGCAGGGCAGAACCGCTCTGTACGATCCTCGGGGGCTGGGCTGACCTTTCGGAAGTAGATCCTAGAGTCTAGTCTTCTGAAGCACCTCTGAGTGACTTCAGATTGCAACCTTCGTGTTCTTACTGAACACTTAACCAATTGCAAAGAGCACTGCTGGTGCCGGGGCTGAAGTGTGGGGCTCCTAACCAGAAGGTCAACAGATCAAACCAACCATCTGCTGTCTGTGAAGGTGAGGCTTTCTCCTCCTTTGAAGCTTTACTGGCTTGGAAACTCTGCAGAGAAACAGGGGAGTTACACTCTCTCCTGTGGGGTCACTGTGAGTCAGGATCTAGGAGATGGCAGGAGGTCTGGTTTGGCTTGATTAATTTGATATTCTGCTCAGGAACCACAAATAAACATAAAATGCATGGCCAATAGCATTAAGACTAAAATAAAGAATTTGACACGAAAGTTCTCATTCCTTGTTGAGAGTTTTCAACAAAAGAATTTAGAACAATTTGGCTGTGGATTCTCTTAAAGGCTGCATGCGATTTCCAGAAGCTGAAAAACTTTTGCTTCTTTTTAACTTTCACCTTCCACGTGCATTTTCACCTCCTGTTTGATCAGTACAAAGCTGCGATCAGATTCACAAAATAAGAAAGTTTCCTGGTTGGACAGCATTCTAGCTCTTTGTCTAATTAAGTCAGTATTTTCTTTTTCAAGTAGCACATTTAGTATTTTTTGAACATCAAAATTGTTCTTAATTATTACATTAAAATGTCAATGTTAATTATTTAAGTGCCCCAAGCAATAGTAACACGAGCAAAAAAAATAGTAGCTTGACTCTGAATATCTCAAGCTATTTATTTATTTATTCCCTTTAAGACCGAGGTCCTAATTGGACATCCCCTCACAGAAGGGTCACAAGGAAGAGACAAGTCAGTCAGGGTGCAGTATAGCACTGATGAAACACACAACATTCTTGCGGTTCTTTAATGCTTCCTCCCCCCACTATCATGACCCCAGTTCTACCTTGCAAATCCAGGTAGACTGGAGCATGTACACTAGTACAGATAAGAGCTCTCCACACATATAATCCAGGACTGATAAAGCCCTCAAGAACAGTAATGGGAGTAGTGATACCAGGAGGGTAGAGGGAAGGTGGGGGGAGAAATGGAGAACTGATCACAATGATAGACACATAACTCCCTTGCCCCCCTGGGGATGAATAACAGAAACATGGAAGGGAGACAGTAGACAGTGTTATTATTATTATTATTATATGCTATCAAGGATTCATGAGGGAGGGAAGGTGGAGGAGGGAGAGAAAAAAGGGGAGCTGATACCAAGGGCTCAAATAGAAAGAAAATGTTTTGA
>NW_022103906.1:31952096-31953734 GCF_000313985.2 Echinops telfairi
GTCCCACAGTTTCTTCAGATGAGGAGAAGTTTCCCAATAATCGCAGTGCTATTCCTCTGCGTCTCAGTGACACTGGCGCACAGGCCCCTGGTCTCAGCAGCCCCCACTTCAGACGGGAGATCTAGATGCGCGTCTCCAATGCCTTAGCGGTTCTCTCTGCTGCTGCTCCTTCAGAGAGAGCTCGCTGGGGTCTCAGGAGGGGGATAAGCCCTCTATGAATCCGTTCTGTTTGTTACCTGTGTCCTGCTTGCATACTACTACCCAGTCATTTGGTGGGAGTCAGAAAGACTTGGGTCTCAAAAAATCCCAAATTCGCTGTCATTGAGTCCAGTCTGACTTCTAGCAACCCTATGGAGAGGCTGGAACAGCTCCGGTGGGCTTCTGACAACGGTAACGCCTTCCGGGAGGGAGTAGACAGCCTCCTCTTTCCCCAGAGCAGCGGGCGGTGGTTTCCACCTGCCGGCCCTGCAGTTAGCAGCCCAGCCCAGCACCACCATGCCACCAGGAGAGGAGAGCTGTAGTAAGACATCTCACGCCATCGCAAAACCCGTTAGATACCTATGTGGAAACATCAAAGAGTCAACTGAACACACACATCTATACCTAACAGTAAACAAGGTTCTGTCTTCTAGGGGTTTGTAGTTTGTAAAAGCCTCTATGTAGGGCCTTTGTCATTGATTGGATTCCGACTGATAGCATAGCCATTGGCTTCTGAGGCTGTAAATGTGTATGTGGGTACGAGGTCTTTTCTTTCTCCCAGACACAGGTCTGTAGTTAGACAATCCTAACTCACCACAAAACAACTGTAAATGAATAGGAACTGAGGGGTCTAGAGAATGGAGCTTGGAGTTGGTCTTAAAGGTGTTTGGGGAGCTACCTGGAAGGAGGCCGTCAGTTGTCACTCTGAACTTCACAGGAGAGAAGGCATGCTAAGGAACAAGAGTGACGCCTAGCAGTGAGCCTCAACGAGAAACGGTGATTGTTCCATGTGGGGAAAGAGCACTGCGGTTTAAAAGATGGCAACACTAAAGACTATTTTATAGATGGAAAGTAGGAAGCAGTTCTAATCTGAAGGCCTGCCGGTGCTCAGGGAACCTGGGTGGCCACTCTCCAGAGAGGGGCGTTTCCCATCCCCAGCAGCAGAGAACGTTAGCTTGGACACAGGCCCCGTCCAGCCCTCCCCAGAGTAACCCAAGCAGAAGGACAGCCTCAGTGGACAGGAGACACTTGAACATATATGGAAATGTCCCCGTGGCTCCCGAAGAACAAGAAACAGATGACTGGGGCTAACTTTCACGCAGGTCGGCTATGTGGCAGACCTAGAACTCCAGATGAAAGATTGATGTTTGTACCCTCTGTCTATGGCTTCAGGAAGCATGTCACAGATGGCCAGCATTGCACTGGGGGTGGGGGTGGGGGTATAGTGTGTGTGTGTGTGCTGTTACAGCCAGCCCCAGCTCAGACTTCTACTTTATGAAAGGAGATCAGCATTCAGTGGATTTACCCTGGTTTAATGAGTGGCTGTTAAAATGGCAACACAGAATGGTGTGCACTCTTTTGGATGGTAGTTCTTGACCTCTATATTTGTGTGGGCTCCTGTCTTTATGTTTCCATGCATATGCCTTTGAAATGCAAACA
>NW_022103906.1:31955200-31955994 GCF_000313985.2 Echinops telfairi
GGACAATCACAAGCTCTGTTGTTGCTTTCAAAAGCAATTGTAGCCTGGCAGAAAAGACTGGTCTAGGCTTAGAAAACATCTTGGCAGATGCCAAGTGGAAGAGTGAAGAGGTTACTGATAAGGGTTAGGGTGGAGAATGGGAGCCTGGGTTGTGTTATATAATATGTGGTCCAATGTTTTGACATTTTTCATCTCTGGCACATGGAGACAGGCTGGCAAAGTGGACCTTAATTACCGCCATGGATCCCGGAATGAGGCCTCAATGTGTAGTATGGAATCCCAGTTTGAGGAACCTGGAAATTCCATAGGTCTTTCCAGGAATCACAGTTCCTAGCTTCCTATCAGGACACATGGGTCCCTGGAATAAATATGGAGGTGAAGAGGGCTTTCTTCACAGCGTTTGCTCTATCCCCAACTCAATCTTTTGGGACCTTGCAGTATTTCAGGAGAAACAGAACCATGACATAAGAAAGTATTAAAGAGCACTGGAGGTTAACACAGGGTTGTGATGAGCACAATTTTTCCAGTTATATGGTTAAGCAAGTATTTAAGGAATTTCATTCTAAGAGGGCTTACCATATACTATCACATGTGAAGCTTACACACCAGATGATGGATACTGGCATCTAAAATCTAACAGTAAGATGATGTATGCCAACATCTAAACTATAACAGGATTTCCACCACTTGTCTGTTGGTTTTTTATATTTGTTTATCAGTTCAGTAGCTTGTCTATTGCTGTGATGCTGAGTGCTATGTCAGCGGTATTTCAAATACCATGAGGGTCACCCAAG
>NW_022103906.1:31958446-31959703 GCF_000313985.2 Echinops telfairi
ACACCAGCCTGTGTGTTCCAAAAATCACAAAGACTCAAATACAAATCCAAAGGAAAGAATAGTGTCAGAGCTTAATCTGTGAACATCTGATTTGCAGAAGGCCATGGATGACATTAGAAGTCCAAAATTCATTTGTGGGGTTACCACATGGATTCAGCCTCTGGTGAATCTCCTCTGATCATAGTTGAGGGACAGCATAACCTTGTTATCAGACAGAAAGCATTATAAAGCCTCTTATAGCAGATGTAGTAAAGTTGAAATGTAAGAACTCATCGTTTGACCTCCCTTTTGACCCATTTTAAAGTTATATCAGTTTTAATATTACCAGGTTTACTTCTTTATTGATTTTTTAATGTCTTGTATAATCATTGCTGTTGGGTTTGTTTCTTTGCTTCCTGTTTGTGTTTTGCAGGC
This sequence comes from Echinops telfairi, assembly GCF_000313985.2. Taxonomy (NCBI): domain Eukaryota; kingdom Metazoa; phylum Chordata; class Mammalia; order Afrosoricida; family Tenrecidae; genus Echinops; species Echinops telfairi. The sequence continues at coordinate 31,958,861 of NW_022103906.1, forward strand.
TTTTCTGCATATGCTATCCAGCTGATGAAGCACTGGAAGCACTCAATTGTGCCAAGAACCTTGTAGGACAGGTACTTGGCCAACCAACTGGAAGAGATCCATATCTGTGCCTATCCCAAAGAAGGTGACTCCACAAAATAGGGGACTTACTGAACAATAACAATAATATCACATCCTAGTAAATTTTCCTGAAAATCATAAAGTGGCAACAATAAATTGACAGGGAGCTCCCAGAGGTTTATGCAGTATTCAGCAGAAGACATGAAACATGGGATACCATTGCTGATGCTGATTGCTGATGTCAAATAGATCTTAACTGGAAGATAATACCAGAAAAAATGTTTACCTGACTATGCAAAGGCATTTGGTTGTGTGTATTATAACAAACTATGGATAGCATTGAGAAGAATGGAATTCTAGAACACATAATTATGGTCATGAGAAACATAGACATGGACCAGTAGCCTATCAATTGAACAGAACAAGGGAATACCACATGGTTTAACATCAGGAAAGGTGTGTGTCAGGTCTGTATCCTCTCACCATACTTATTACATCTGTATGTTGAGCAAATAATCAGAGAAGTTGAATTATATGAAGAAGAATGTGGCATTAGGATTGGAGAAAAGCTTATTAGCAACCTACAATACGCAGATAACACAATCTTACTTGCTGAAGGTGAGGAGGACTTGAAATAATTACTGATGAAGATCAAGGATCTTCAGCCTTCACTAGAGATTACAACTCAATATAAAGAAAACAAAAATATTCTCAAGTGGACCAATAGCTAATATCACAATAAATGAATAAAAGACTAAAGTTATCAAAGTTATCATTTTGCTT
>NW_022103906.1:31960724-31962490 GCF_000313985.2 Echinops telfairi
AGCTACCACTGTCTAACACACCGAGAGATGGATGGGAGCCATGTCAAGTAAATGAGGACAAATTGCTCCTAGCTCCTGATCTGTTTTGCCCCCTCCACACTCAGGTCTAATAAAGGGTAGTGACTGTGAGCTTTACCAGAAGTGTGATGGTCTTCCTATAAATAAGGAAGGAAGCACCACATCGTCATTCAGCCCCATGGTTCTACTGCATTGCTTAAAGCAAGAAGACTTCAACATTTTATGGTAACAGAAAATATACTGAAATCAATGAAGAAAAGGCCCCCAACCTTTTTTTATAGCTCATTAGAAACATTGCTTAGAATTATAAACATTGTTCCAAAAGAATTTAATTTTCCTCCCTTTGCTTTCAGAATCAGTGGCAATGTTTCAGTCCCCAGTGCTCAATTTGGAAAGATTCAGTGAACCTGTATATTGAAAATGAATTACACCACAATCAGATCCTGAGCCCTCCTGAAGTTGTTAAGCCTCAATATATATGTTTTTAATATTAGTTGATGTGAATTTAATATAAACCAAGTATCCCAGTTAATTAAACACGTTGCTAGGAATATTTTCAAAGCTTAATTCAAAGTCATATTCAATGGCCTTGGGTACCATTTTCATACCACTGGAGTATTATTGGTTCATCTTGGATGAGTAATAAACACGAGGAAGTAGGCAGTGCGTAGTGTGTGCATTCCCTGTGTTCCTAATGCTAGTTGGCTATTTAATCTAAACGTGTGTGTGTGTGTGTGTGTGTTTAGAAAACACAACAAAATGAAATGAAACAATAAACACAATACTGAATCTTCAGGAGTTACCTTCCTGGTAATCCAGGTGATTTCCCCCTATCTCTTTCTTTACTCTCTCGTTGAAGAAGAAACTTCCCAATATTCCCCCAAAGAAGTAAAAGTCAAAACAAAACAGATTTGCTGTGGCCGGGACCTTAGGGAAGTGATTTTCAATGAGGAGCAATTTTGCCCCTCAGAGGCTGTTTAGCAGGGTCTTGGGACATTTTTGATTCTCGTGAATCAGTAGGAGAGTGTGCTGCTCTCACTAAGTAGAGACAATGGATGCTCCTAAGTGTCCAACAGTGCACAGGGCATCCCCTTTGGCAAAGAATTATCCAGCCCAAGAGGTCGATAGTGCCAAAGATGAAAAATCTGTTGTAGGGAATTAATTTGCTGAACATAAGATGTCCCGGATGTGCTGAAGATAGTTTCTCAAAAAGAGAAAAACGTCCTCCCTTTCTGAAGTGTGCACACACCTAGGCTTCTATGCATATATACTTTATCATTCAAGCCGCGCCTCCAACCTGCTTGGTTTATTAAACTTTCTTAAAGTATTCTTGCACATACCAATAGCTTGTATGCCTGCATCAATGCATTTATGGACAGATACTTCCATAGTACAACATGAATCCAAACTCAAAACCGTTTCCATTGAGTTAATGCTGACTTATGGTAACGCCGTGTGAGTCAGAGAGAACTGTGCCCCATAGGGTTTGCAATGGTTGTTTGGGAGGTTGTTGTTGTTGTTGTTGTTGTTTACAATGAGGTATCCAAGCTTTTTGTTTCAGGCACTTACTTCTGTGTAGACGTGACCCTCCCACCTTTGTTTACCATGTGATCATGTTAACCTCTTATACCACTCAATGTGAATCCAATCCACATTATCAATATTAACTACTCGAAACAAATACATACCCAAGTCTTCTCAGATTTATCTCCTCAGTTAGATATAAGCTCCTTCTTTTTCTTGTTTGA
>NW_022103906.1:31963179-31964893 GCF_000313985.2 Echinops telfairi
CAGAAAGAAAGAAGCAAAGATAAAGGTACAAAACTGTGGGGAAATTAGACTGAATAATTTTCAGGTGATTGGAGAAGGGTTGAAGCTAAAATCACACGAGAGAATGGGTAATAAAGGGCATTAGATGCTTTGCGAGGGGCTCCGAGTTTTTCTTCTGGCGTGGTACTTTAGAGGGAGAGTTCTCTTCACTCAGGTTCAGGCCTGTGAACAGCTGAGAGAGGGAGTTGCTTCTGGTGATGCTTTACAGATTAATGGGTGAAGTGGTTAAAATTCCACCAGACAGACTCACAATCTACAAGTTTAAATGCCATCACTTTCTCTGCAACCGGGCAGGATGATGAAGACGTCCGGGAAGAATTACTGGCTGTGAACATTCTTTAGGATGCGGAACATCCATCCGTGAACCCTGTCTCACGTGACAGGAATTCAGGAGGATGTGCATCTGCTGTGAAGCAACCACAGGAATGACTGAGAGCGTCCACAATCTTCTCAGCCCAGTACCAATTACTCCCTGTTTTCTGTTCTCATTGCTAGAGTGAACAAAAGAACGCAGGAGGTATTGGTCTCAAAGAACTACAGGAAAAATGTCAAAATGAACAATGAGACCAGAGATGTTGGTGAGAAGCTGGCATTGAACCTCGTCTGTCACTTTGGGATTGTTACACTTTTTTCCAACAACTGTGTTATGGGTTGTCAACTTTCCCTCGTAGGTGAGAATAAAATATTGCCCATTTCCTCTTCTACTTCCCTCGCCATCTTTTAAAAATCGTTTTTTCAAATACATAGTTTTTAAACTATATAAATATTTACACTTACATCAGTGGGGAACTTGGGATATTCAGAAAAGGACAAAGAAAGACACAAATATAAGAAAAAGGCAAGTCACCCACATTTCAACTTTCAGAGCTTAAAATCTGGGTGTGATAGAATCAGATAAAAGCCTTATATTCTATTTCAAATGACGTTCACGGCTGATTTGATGATTTTGTGTTTTGTTAGAAGTACTATCGCTATATGGGATTCATGACTTGTAAGGATACCCAAAAGTCTAGAAAACATTTGCTGCCATGAAACTAGAAGAAACCATTAGGAAAAGGTCAGTATGCAGAAGATATGTTTTAAAAGTACAGTAGAACTCAAGGCCCTTTCATGGGTGAGAAAGAAGTTGTTTACAACCATAATGATTTAAAGTCTCAGAAACCCAGAGGCATATCTGTGCTGTCCTGTAGGGTCACTATGAGCCAAACCCATCTCAAAGGCAGTGATCTTGGTTTGTTTGTGTGTTTTGATGGCCCTGCAACATTAAGAGGTCAGGAACATAAAGAGATCCCAGCAAAGACATGCAAGGAGTGGTCTGTGACGTTAGAGGTAAACCAGGACATTTTAGTACATTAGAAGTTGAGTGAAGAAAATGTCCAATGAATGAAAAGATGATAAAATTGTATCAAGTTGCACTGCTGAATCACATAAGATAAGGACTGAAAATGTACCATTGCCTTTAGCAGTGTCAAAGTCATCGGTAATCCTGACAAGAGCAGTTTCGTTCTAGTGGAGTGGAGGGGAGCGGGAGGGAGGATGCTTGATTGGAGTGAAATCAAGAGCTAAAAAGAGAAATAATTTCATGACAATGAGTCTCGTTAAGTTTTTTCAGGAGATTCGGAGAAAGAAGGGGAAAAAAACGGGAGGACAAAGTGAAGAGAATTGTTCCTCCTTC
>NW_022103906.1:31966965-31968045 GCF_000313985.2 Echinops telfairi
ATTGTTGTGAATGAGGGGGGCTGGAGAAGAGATCCAAAGCCCATCTGTAGACAATGGAACAATCTCCCCACAGAGGGGCCACAGGGAAGGGATGAGTCACCAGGGTGCAGTAAAGCATGATGAAACCACACTATATTTCTCTGGTTCCTCGAGGCTTCCTTACCCCCCACTACCATGACCCCAGTGCTGCTTCTCACTTCAGAGTAGACCAGAACATGGACACAGGTATAGAAAGGGATGGGAGCTCACAACACAGAGAATCCAGCACCAGGAGTGGGAATAGTGAAAGCAGAAGGGTAGGGGGAAGAGGGAGAAAGGGGAACCGATCACAATGATCGATACATAACCATACACCCCTCTACAGGGGGAAGAACAATAGAAAACATGGGGGGAGGGAGAGAGCGGTCGGTGTGAGAGATGAAAATAATAACAGTGTACAATCTATCAGGGGGTTATGAGGGTCGGGGAGTGAAAGGGGGGAAAATAATAACTGATACCAAGGGCTCAATAGAAAGTAAATGTCTAGAAAAGAATGAGGGCAACATATGTACAAACATGCCTGATTCAATCGATGTGTGGATTGTAATAAGAGTTGTACGAGCCCCCAATAAAATGATTTTTTTTAAGTGGAGAGTGGGAGGAGGCCAAGTAGTATGATTATAAGGCGGCTTTAAGGGTGACATTGAGATTCATGCTCATAAATTTAAATGAGACAAGTCAGCATGATTTTCTGGTTGTTGTATTTTTCATCTCCTTGGTGCCGGTGCTGAATAGAGGACAGGTGAATTTCATCACAACGGATGAAATCTTACAAAATGATTATGACAATGGGACAAATGGTTACGGCAGCGAAGGGACAATGGTGAAATGATTATGTTGAGCTACCTTAGGAGAGAAGAGAGGAGCAGTGTGGGAACAAAGACGGAAAATAGTGCAGGGGAGGTGGCTTGTGGAGAGCGGGCTGTCAATGTGGACATGGGAAAACTGACAACACGCTCTTTGACTTTTAAATTGTGGAGTAGTTGAGTTACTGATAAAGACGGTTCCAGGTGGGCTGGCTTACAAGATGTCCAATGAGAG
>NW_022103906.1:31968159-31992817 GCF_000313985.2 Echinops telfairi
TAGAGAATGAGTGAGCAGCTCCCACCCTCACCAGCCTGTTGGTGTTTAACAGAGATCAGCCTTTTCTGTCAACTGCAAGACTGCAGATCCCCTTGGGAGCTGAAACCCATCTGCGCATGTGCACGATGAGGCAGCATGCACTGAGATGGGGGCTTATCCTGGGAAGAGGCCTGAGCTCCTGTGGTAAAGCGGTTTAATTGATAATGGCTCTTCTAGCCTTTGTCACGCTCACCAAATGGCTGGGTGGGATCACACAGATGAAGTATACTTCCTCTTTTCCAGTTGGGTCAGGGTAAGGGAAAATGTGGAAAAATTCTGATAGTATTATGTAGTCAGAACTAGGGACAGGGAGTCGTTCCTCCCGTGCTTGCAAAGGCCCCCATAAAGGAGGTTGAAAAGAAATCAGGCAACCATTAGACACCTATGAAGACCCCCAAACTGAGCATGCTCATACTCAAGCCCCCAAGCCAGGTCTAACACCTGGGCAGGCCAAACTAGCCCTGGGCTCATGACATCACCCAGGTGGGCTTAACACAGCCAATGGGGTCAATCAATACCATCAACCACACCTTCCCCCCAGCCAGGGGGTGGGCTAGAATAAAGTCAGAGAGCACACTGGGACGTTCTCTTACACTGCTTCTGGTCAGAGGCAGATAGACGGGGAGGGTCTCCCTCCTACGCGTGGGCCTACTGGGGCCCACAGTCTCTGGGCCCTCTCAGCCTCTATGGTTCTTGGGCTTCTGGCCTCCTGGTTTTCCCCTAAGACCCGCACACATGGGTGCTTTTTTCCATGTGGTTGTTCGGGCCCAGCGGTGTAGCCCTCTGAGACTGTAAGACCGGAAACTTGTCCCGTCCTTCCTAAAACCCACTTGGATTACAAAATGGGCTCCCGCGTGAATGCTTTCATCGTGAAGAAGCCAAGAACCGAGGGATTACCGACTCCGGAAACCTAACAATAGGACCATATGAGGCAAGTGTGAATATGTGTTAACAGAATTCATCAACGTAGAAGTCTAATGTGGCAATTGATTAATTGTGCCATCCCGCTGGGTATAAAATGAACCATCTGAGATGCAGGAAGCAGGTTTCACAGCCATCTGTAAAGATGAGCCAGAAATGCATCCGTTGGGCCCTCGCGGTCTTTGTGTATCGAATCTCTTCAATCCGGGAAACAGAGAGGACATCCGCGTGTGGAGTGGCACCAAGTAGCGGCAGCAGTGGGGTTCAAGGTTCAAATAGAATGATGGGGTTCTTGACAAAGGGATCCAGTAAAGCTGAGAACCTCTGGACAGAAAGCTCCCTTGCAGTGCAGGGTGTATCCAGGCACTTCCTTCGGGAACTCGGTTTGCTGAGTGCCTGCGGGCTGAGGTTTGTGGTACAGTGGCGTGCTTTGGGCATTAAGAAACCACCCTAAAAGTACTTGCAACAAGCTTCGAGTAGGCCAGAAGCCAAGTGGTCACATCTCTGAGAGGCTGAGGACTCAAGAGAGGCCTGCCTGCAGCATAACTGGGAAGAGAATGTCCTGCCTTAAAGAACTGTGTCACAAGCAATTCTCATCCTGAATTGTCACTGTTATCTTTGAATAAGGTTGACCAACAAAGAAATGATGCATTTAAATTACGAGGCTGGTGAAGAATATTCAAAGTGCAGTAGAATCCCAGCGTCGGACTGCATCCGTATTCGACGTAAGTGGATTTCGATGCAAAATGTCAAGCAAAATTTTGCATCGGAGCTTGAACAAAACATCAGAATCCGACCTGATTCATGTGACTTTTGTAAACAAAAGTAGGTTTCTCAGCATTAGTTGGCATTGTTAGTACGCATTGTTTCAACCTTTTGCAGCTGTGTTCCAAGCGTTTTGAGATCATTTTCTTAGTTTTTTGTGGCTTTTTGTACTGTTTTTAGATAAAAAAACGTGCGGACTAAGGAATCCATTGCAGACAAGCAAAAGGAAAATACTAAGAACCACAACTGAACTGAAAAAGATTATTGAAAAGTACTCAAGAGGCATTCGTGAGACTGATGAGCATCCCCGTTTAATTGGCCAAGCTCCACCCTTTCAGAAAACAGTTAAGGAAACGCCAACAGCAGACCACGTAGACAGATTGTTTTTTTAGAGAAAGCCAGTCAGGTCCTAGTGAAAAAAGGCAAAGAAGGGGAAAGCTCCTGAACAGCAGCTAACAGTTGGTTTTATGGAAGGAGATTCCCCTTCCAAACAACGACTCTCTCTCCACACCTCCTCTCCACATCCTGTCCACAGATCCAGATCCTCATCCATCTCAAGGTATGGGCCATACTGTTGTTGTTAAAAACTTTTTAAATGTTGTGTTTCTTATTTAAGTTATATTATTTAACTGTGAACTTATTTACTTTTTCTGTGTAATGTTTTGTATAAAAAGACAAGCCTAAGTTAAAAATTTCGTGGTCGAGAATGGATTAATCCATTTTCAGTTATTTTTTATGGGAAAAATTGATTCAGAACTTGACTGCATTGCAGCTCGACACTCCTTCTAGAATGGATTAGCGTGGAGTTCCGAGGTTCTACTGTCCCCTGTGATCTTCGAGTTTATTTCTATTGCCAATCCCATATATTCCAACTACAGTTCTTTGATCTTTGATTCTAAATTTTGAACTCTTAGTGGCAACAATTATTGATGTGAATCGATAACATGTTTGATAAATTTCAGACAGAAAAAGTTGGTTGAATTCATCACTTTCTGCTTCACTGTCTTTAGTGGTTGGTACATAAATTTAAATAACAGGTACAGTAACAGGAATTCTTTGTAGGTACATCAAAAGCATATTCTCACAGACAGTGTTGTACTTTAAGATAGAATTTTAAATATACATTTTGATCATGAATTATGTGCCATTCATCTTTAATTTGCCATTCCCAGCATAGTAAGCCATACGATTGTCTGATTAATGATGGTTAATATCAGTCTATTTTAGCTCACTAATTCCTAGGATATTGATCTTTATGAATTCCATTTTATTTTTGAGGATTTTTACTTTTCCTAGATTCATATTTTGTACTTTCTACGTTTCAATTATTAATGGATATTGGCAGTTCTTTTTTCTCCATTTGCGTCATGTCCCATCAGCAAATGAAAACCCCCAAAGCTGCACTCTCCCACAACATTATGGGTGACTCCACTTTGAGATGGCAGTTTTTCCTCAGTTGTATTTTGAGTAGCTTCCAACCTGAGGGACTCTTCTCTCAGGACTTTATCTGGCAACACTCTTCTGCTATCCACAAGTGGCTGACCTCTCAGGAGTGGACACCCTCTGCCTTCTTTGTAATTTGTTCTTAGTCTGGAAGTTCAGCTGAAACCTGGTCATCTTGAGTGACCCTATTGATGTTCACAATACCAGTGACATGACTTCCAGCATCCCAGCACATCCCAGCTGATAACACAATACCACAACACAAAAAAATGACAGACAAGTATGTATGTGTACTTATGCATATATTGTTTACATATATATCCACTCACATACACACACATGTGTGTAAGAGTGTATGTGTGTGTGTGTGTGTGTGTGTGTATCCTAGTGGGATAGTGGTTGCATTGAGCTGTGATTCCCAAGGTTAGCAGTTCAAAACCACTACTGCTCCTTGTGAGAAAGAAAGGGGTTTCTAAACCTGTAAAGAGCTACAGTCTCAGAAACTCACAAAATAGTACTCTGTCCTATAATGATGCTATGAGTCAGCATCAACTCAATGGCAGTGAGTTTGTGTTTATCTATCTATCTATCTATCATCTATCTATCTATCTATCTATCTAGATATTCAACTCTTGGAAGGATTATTGTCTTGCATTGACATTAGAGAGCATTTAATTCCTTATTAGAAATTAAGTGACAAATAACAACACTGTTTTAATTGGTTTACTCTGGCTGGAAACTGTGCCAAGTGCACCGGCTAATCCCAATACCTGGGAATGGAGCTCCAACCTGATACCTTTTTCATTAGTGATCTCAAAATTTTAATCATCCAACTCCATTAATCATCTAAGATTCCTCTAGAAGGCCTATAAAGACACAGTTTCTTAGGCTGCATTCCCCAGAGATTTGTATTCAGGAGATCTGCAGTACAACCAGTGAAGTAACATTTCTTTGAAGATGCTTCTGGGTCTGAGGGGCACACGTTGGGAACCAGAGCTTGTGCCATACCAGAACTTCCATCTTATGTGTTCAAAATTCAACATAACCCAGAGGTCAAACACTAAATACTGCTACACTTCTCTCTGTTCCCTTCGCTCGATGAAAACAAAGCATCTGGCCCATGGGCTGCTGAGAAAGTCCAGTATTAGAAGGAAGCTTGACCATTCACTGTAAAACTTGGAAGGCTTCGTGGAAAGCTGAGAGGAGTGAACACAGCTTAGTGCAGTGTCTGACTAGAGAGACTGGCAGGCTGTTTTGTGCATAAAAATACTGAGTGGCCAGGTACCTTGCCCGTGCTTCCAACCTGTTGATCTTCCTTCCTACAAGGCTCTGTATTGCCAGGATTCAGACATCCAATAGATGTTTACTGAATGTCTAAGAGTATTACACGTATTCTTATTGTATGTAAATATTTTTATGGCATGAAGATCTGGGGTTTAACAAATAATTTTCACATAGTGGTACAGTGATTTGCTTGCTATGCCTCCTTTAAACACAAAAGATTTGGTAGGGCCTTGCAAATAGGGTGTACTTATTCTTTTCTATTAGGAAATGGTGAATGATGGGGGGAGTGCGGAGTGGAGATCCAAAGCCCATTAGTAGGCCACTGGAGATCCCCTTACAGAGGGGTCTCGGGCAGGAGATGAGCCAGTCAGGGTGCGATGTAACAATGATGAGAAATACAACTTTCCTCTAGATCCTAAATGTTTCCTCCCCGCTCCCACTACCATGACTCGAATTCTATCTTGCAAGTCTGGCTAGACCAGAGGAGGTACACTGGTACATAGAGGAACTGAAAATACAGGGAATCCAGGATGGATGAGCCCTATAGGACCAGTGGTGTGAGTGGCAAAACAGGGAGGGTAAAGGGAGAATGGGTAGGAAAGAGGGAACCGATTATGTGGAACTGTGTGTGACCTCCTCCCTGGGGGACAGACAACCGAAAAGTGGGTGAAGGGAGACGTCGGACAGGGCAAGATATGACAAAATACCCATTTATAAACTATCAAGGGTTCATGCGGGAGGGGGAAGCGGGGAGGGAGGGGAAAAATGAGGACCTAATGTCGGGGGTTTAAGTGGAGAGAAAATGTTTTGAGAAACGATGTACAAATGCGCTTTACACAATTGATGTGTGTATGGATTGGGATAACAGTTGTATGAGCCCCTAATAAAATGTTATTAAAAAAAAAAAAGAAATGGTAAGGGTAGATGCGTCTAGGATTATATGACTCAGTTGGAGATGTTGTTAACAGGGTTGCTTGTGACTGTAAGAAAAGTGAAACTCATAGGAGATTTTGTCAATTTTGCCATCCTGCTGAATGTAAAATGTCTCATCTCAGAATCAGAATGGGAGTATCTCACTGCCATCAAGAAAGAACCTTGAACCTTGAACCTCCCCCAAACAGGAGACATTGTTATGACACCAAAGGAGAGGTGAAGCCAGAACCAAGAGCAAATGAGAGAGTTAAGGGCTTCTTGGCCCCAAGAACCAGAAAGCTGCTTGCCTGGGGTTCGAGGAGTTGCTTGAGGAGTAGGTGGCCTCCAGGCACTTTATCGAGCTAGCTACATTTGCTGACACAGGACCTGTAGCCTCGCACCTTGGGGCTGAGACTTATCCTAGAGTGAAATGCCTTTTGGGCAGTTGTAGGCAATGCTAAAAGAGCTTTATAACTTTGCTTAAGCAAGACAGAGGCCAAAAGGCCACAAGACTGAGAGACTGGGGTCTAGAGCAGCCATAGATGAATGTGTCCTCACCAAAATATAGTGTCCTGAGCATTTCTGATCCTGAATGATAACGTCTTAACTTTCTGTATTTAAATTTCGATAATTAAAATGCAGCAATTATGAGGATGGTCTATTAGTCCTTCATGTCCAGTAGACTAAATTATTGGATCTAACAATGACAAACTCAAAACTCACTGCCATCAAGTTCATGTCAACTCATAATGACTCAATTGGACAGTGTAGAACTGCCCCGTGAGTTTCTAAGACTAACTCTTTACAGGAGTAGAAAGCCTTGACATGGAAACCACCAGAGCAGCTGGAGGTTTCAAACTACTGACCTTTTGGATCAAGAACTAAAGCCAACCTCTAAGCCACTCAGGTTCTTTTTTTAAATTATGTATTATTTATTTATTTAGTTAGTTGGGTTTTTTTTGCCACTCACGTTCTTATTGACAAAAAAAATTCCAGGAATGATAGAATATGAATTACGGTGTTTCAACAAGCTGATGAAACACTGGAAGCAGTCACATGTCTATACCAGGACATTTGGAAGACAGCTACTTGCCAACTGATTGGAAGAGACCCATATTTGCATCCATTCCAAAATAAGGTGGTCAGAATGATAAAATTAGAGAACAATATCATTGATATCACATGCAAGTAAAATATTTCTGAAGATCATCTAACCGCATTGTAGTAGTATATTCACAAGGAGGAGTGAGAAATTCAAACAGATGGAAATTCAAGGTAGATTCAGAAGAGGGAATTGAAGGAGATATTATTGCTGATGTGATATGGATCTTGAAAGCAGGGAATTCCAGAAAGAAGTTTACTTGTGTTTTAGTAGTGATGCTAAGGAATTCAACTATGTGGGTCATAATGAAGTATGGATAGCCTTGAATAGCTTGGGAATTCCAGAAGCTGTACATGGATCAAGTGGCAGTTGTGCAAATGGAAAAAGGGATACTGGATGGTTTAAAATCAGAAAACGTGTGTTTCAGGGTTCTATCCTCTCACTATTATATTATTATTATATCTATATGCTGAGCAAATAGAGAACCTGGATTATATGATAAGGTGACCAGACGTCCCGCTTTTGGTGGGACAGCCTCAATTTTTAACAATTTTTCCCGCGTTCCGCAGCATTTCAAGAGTCCCGATTTTTGGAAAGACTGCACAACAAGCTAGGGTATATGGTTTTCGGCTGCCATGTGGCTATTTCGCCAGGATATGAGTTTTATCAAGGGTGTCCCACTTTACCAATGTTGACATCTGGTCACCTTATGATATGAAGAAGAATGTAGCATCACAATAGGAGGAAGGCTTATTAAGAACCTGTGGTAGGTATGCAGATGACACAGTTTTGCTTGTTGAAAGTGAGGAGAACTTGAAGCCTTTGCTGATGAAGATCAAGGATTACCATCTCCAGTATGAATTACAAGTCAATATAAGGAAAACGAATAATCTCATAAGTGGACCAAGAGGTAACATCATGATAAATGGAGAAAAAAATTGAAGTTGTCTTGCTTGGGTCCATAATCAATGCTCATGGAAGCAACAGTTAAGAAATCAAAAGACGTGTTGTATTTGGAAAAACTGGGACACAAGACTTCTTTAGAGTACTGAAAATAAATTTGAGGACTAAATTGTACCTGATTCAAGCCAGAGCACGTTCCATCACATCATAAGTTTATAGAAGTGGCACGCTGAACATGGAAGACTGGAAAAGAATCGTTGCATTTGAATTATGGTGCTGGTGAAGAATAGTGTAAGCACCACGGGCTGCTCAGATAATGTGTTTGGCAGGGTTCTCTAGAGACACAAGATTATGATTAGATAGGTAGATGATAGATAGATGGATCATAGATAGATAGATAGATAGATAGATAGATAGATAGATAGATAGATAGATAGATAGATAGATAGATAGATTATCCAGTGAGAAGGAATACAACAGCTAATTAATCCACACAGCAGTACAGAGGGTTCAATTCAATTCACTTCTGTGGTATAGTTAATATACTGAAAGAACTTCAACTCATGTGGGCTGCCAGGTCCAAGGTCAAAGAAGCAGACAGTGGAGTCCTCCCACAGATAAGGCAAGCAGAGTCTGCCCACAGGCAGCGAACAGCGGGGTGGGTCACCAACAGTCAGTAGGTCAGGAGCTTAGTAAAGCAGGCCCTGAAGGGATATCAGCAATGCAAGGCGACAGGATCCGCTAGCTTCAAGCTCAAGTGATGTACCCACCAGCAGCAGGCGAAGCAGGTCTCAAAGGATCCTCAAGCTCTAGCGACACAGTCCATAGATTGGCCTGCCCCACCGTTAGTGTAGCTCACAGGTTGAGGCAGAGAACTAGCTACAGCAGCAACCTTCACGCTTTAGCACCCTGCAGCCTGCTCTGATCACCTGAAAGCAAGGGGGGTGGGGGGCGGGGGGGCGGGCCTTATAAAGCCATTTATCTCTCTGCCCTCCAATCAAACTGTCACCTGATTAATCTCACAAGTTCCTATTGGCCAGGTTGGCACAAAACCTAACAATCACAAAAACCAAACAAATTTATCTTGGAAGAAGTACAATCAGAATGCTCATTGGAAGGAAGGATGTCTCATTTTCTTTGGGCATGTTGCCAGGAAAGACCAGTCCCTGGAGAAGGACCTCATTCTTGGTAAAGTGAAGGGGCAGCGAATGAGAGGAAGGCCCTTAAAAGGTGAATTGAAACAGCGGCTGCAATAGTGCATTCAAACATTAGAGCTCTTGTGAGAGTGACACCGGACTGGAGAGTGTTTAATCCTGTCGCACACAGGATGGCTGAATCAGAACTGACTCAATGACCCCTAGCAACAAGAGCAGCAGCAACGACAAACTGGATTGACACCGTAGCGACAAGAAAGGGCTAAGACGTCCTATTTGTGGCACAGGACTGGGGGGTGTTTTGTTGTACCTAAGGTTGCCAGGAGTCGAAACGGACTCAACAGGCACCTAAAAACAACAACAACAAAAGCAAAGATGGAGTGTCGTGGGAAGGACAGTGGGTATCAGTTGGACAGTTGGAGGGGGAAGGCGTATCTGATATCCATCTCAGAGGAATGGAGTTGATGTTGAATTTGATTTCCCTTTTTCCTTGCCATAACAGAGTAGATCAGGTGCTACCCCCATGCTATTTGTTGCAACCATATTCATGGAACTTAAGAGCCTTGGTGGGTCAGGGGGTTAAGCGCATAGTACTAATCTGCCTCATTCTCCGTTTGAATTTGCTCAGAGGTACTTTTAAATCGACCTAGAGGTGCCTTGGTAGAATTTTTTTTTTTTTTTAAGCAGCTATGGATAGCACTCGGAAGGTTGTTTGTGATGAGTCAGAATTAACTTCAGTGGAGGAGTCAAAGTTTACACAACTATGTAGATAGATACAATATTTTGTTTTATAGTGTACAGCTGTGATAAATGCTGTGAGCAAGAGTAAAGCAAGAGCGTTGAGCGTGATGGGCGCTGCTCCTTCAGAAAGCATGATGGCCACTCCTCGCTGAGGCGACCTCATCTGCTCGCTGCTTCACTCTCAGAAGCCCTGTGCTCCTCTCATTCTTCAGACAAATCCTCCTCTAAGAGAAACAAAACAAAACAAACCAATGCGGAGCAGGGCAATCTCGGAGAAGATCTGCATGTTAAGTACAGACAGAACAAAATCAAAAAAGGATTTTGGTGTTAAGGCCCCCATATTCTTTCTCAGATTCTTCCAGCTTTTGTTTCAGACAAGGAGTTCTTAAAAATCATCTGGCCGTTGGCTTGTCGAACGGGAAGATTACATCTGGGGACATTTAGCCCAGAGAAATGCATGGAACCCTAAAAGTCTTATACAACTTGTTGTCGTTGTTGGACAGTAATTCCCACTTCAAAAACTCCAAGTTCCGAACATGAGAAGATTTTCGCAGCCATATCTCTTTACCTTGAGTTGTGCCTCAACAGCACATGAAGATCCCAGAGGCTCCACCCCCCCAGGCTTTGCCCAACTCGTGTCACCAAGCTGAGCTCCCCTCCAAGAAGTCCTCTGCTCCTTAGTCAGCTCCCGAGTGCCCGCAGACCATCCTCCGGCAATGGCTCTGAGCATCTCAGCAACACACAAGTCGACAGAGAAGAGTCGGAGAGAGTTCCGTACGTTTGCCCAGAGCTTGGCTTGCCTTCCAATGGTTGCTCTGTGCTGTTGTGTCAATGGTGCCTTGGCATGACCCCATGCGGTAGAGTGGACCAGAATTCCACGTCTTCCTCTGGCAGAGCTGCTGGTGGGATTATGCTGCTAAACTTTAGTTCAGTAGTTAAGTGCTTACCCTTTGTGTCACCAGGAATCCTTGGATTCAGATTAGAGATCCTTATTCATATTCACACCATGAATATTAATCTTCACACCAGTATTATTATTAATGCCTATACAATAACTATAGCACTACAATGTATTATGTTCTTAATTACCAGGCAGTTTGCTAAGGCTATTACTCAAATATAAATGACCTAATTCAATCCTCACAGGATCGCCATGTATGACTGGTATTAACAATTGAAAATGAGGAAATTGAAACTCTACATGAAAAAGCAAGGCAATAAACAAATTAGAGGCAAAGCCAAGGAATCACTCAGAATTATAGTCACACCAGGATATTTTGTTGCACCTTCAGTTTTTAAAAAAATACTTTTACATACAGAGACAAGTTGCAAAGGCAGTACAGAGACTCCCCACATGGCCTTCAACCAGCTTTCGTTAATGCTAATCTATCACATAATCTTGTTATCTTTATCAAAACTAAGAGACTCACTCTAGTGAAGCTTTATTAAATAACTGCATACTTTATTTCGATTTCATTCATTTTTCCACTAATTGCTTTTTTTTTTAACCTGATAGAGAAACAAAAACGTCAGAAGATTGATTTTCTAGTTCAGTACATATTAGAAGGGAGTTGAGTTTCTAGGAGCAGGAACACAGACACACAGACACACACACACACACACACACAGATTGATATCTACCATCTCAAAGAGAATACAGGAAAAGCTGCCATACAGGTTGTCTTGGTACTAAGGCAAGAATTCTCATCTAGCTAAATTGTCTAAGAAGCTTCACTCTATGATCCCCAAGAATGACATCTCACCATGATGATTAAGGAACGCCAAGAAAATTTAACAGGACTTACTCTCCTCCTTAAAAGCATTATGAGTTATGGGGAACTTTTTGCTTTCTAGAGTACTGGCTTAGGGCCAAGAAAGGAGGCTGGGAGTACCTGGGAAGGAGAAATTAGTAGAGGCCGTGAACAGTAAAGCAACTTCCACCTGCTTCCAAAGTTATACCGTTTTGAATATCCTATGATATCTAGGAGAATGAACAGATATTTTCCATTTCAGGAAAACTCATATTAACTAGGATATTAAGTAAGTTGTATATTTCAGTTGTCAGGAGTGTGAACTTTGGAACCAGGCTGCTTGAGTGTGAGTTTATCGGTCCCGCCATACTGACTTATCCTCCTGTGATTTCATTTTCTTACATACAAATTAAGAACAGTGGTTGTGCCCCCAAATATTGTTGAGATTACGAGTTAAAATGAGAACAATGTCTGGAATATGATGGGTTTTCAGTACATTTTCGTGATAGTAATAGTAATGCTATAATTTAGGTTATAGTATATGCCTATCATAATAGTAGTAATGGTGTAGTAGCTTATCGTGAAGTCTATCAAAAGTTTCCTTATTATTCCTCCAGTGATAAGAAAAAATCCAGGTTTCCCACTGTGTTTTCATTCAGTCCATTTGGATCAACCCTAGATGGATGCCCAAGAAGGAGGCCATTGGGCATCCATGGGATGGATCCCATTGGTCCTTACATTCAAAAAGGGGTGATTCCTTTTTTTTCTAACACGACTTTCCTCCTACCATTTTCCCTTTGTCTTGTCACCCTCTTAGCTCTATTCTTTGAGGGCCCTGGAGTATAGAGACATTCTTCACCATACTATTATTTAATTATTTTCCCCTTGAGAAACTTTAATGTGTTATTTTGAAGAAAAACAAAAGAGCTGTTCCTCTCGAATAAGAACAGTGATATGCCCCTGATTATAATTGTAGTATGCAATCAGCAATGAGTTCTACCTCTTCCTCAAATAGTTGTTATTGGAGCTTAGTTAAAGAACCTGTTATATCTGAGCCTCCTAAATATCGGGTAGTATCTAGCCATATGGGAAGTATACTAGGTCCAATGTTATTGTATATTCACCACATTTTCATTCTGAAACACCATGGTTTTCAAGTTTCAATGCTAAGCCTTTTCCTGTGAAGGCAAATGTGTTTCTCTTCATTAAAGAAAGAGTGCCAGTGCTGGAAGTTAATCCTCTCCATTTTGCCAATTCACAACCTCCTCACTTAATAATGGCCAAGATTCCTTCTTAGTTTTGCTTCTTGTCAGGACCATGATAGGTCTACGATTTTACCAAGGTTGCAAGTCAGTCAGTTAACCTGCTGCAGTTTCACAGATGCTGGGAGAAGAAGGCCCAAAACGTGGAGGTCAGAGACTAAAGGCCGTTACTAATTATGCCACAGCACCTAGCTTAAGCCTCTTGCTCACATTGCTTACGCCAGGGGATTATGGGGAGGTGGGGGGCCTAGGTCAGTGCTGCACACACAGTGGGTTTGTTTTAGGTGGGGAGCTTCAAGCTAAGGGAATCCCAAAACTTATAAGAGGACTACTAGCAAATGTTCCCAGTCTTTTGCCTTTTTCCTCAGAGGTTGATATTGAATTTTTAAAATCTATTAGGTATGTAAATATCCTTTTATGAGAGTTCAGAACAGAAGCTTTCAATGCGTTTTTGCAAGCTGTGCAAAAATGCAGGAGCCCCTTACAAAACTGTCTTCCAAGAGTTTTGCAAGGCATCGCTGGCTAATCAGATGATGGTTATAGACGTTAGATTGCGCTCATACTCTCCCCTCAGAAATAGATCTCCAGCGAGCTGTGGTACAATGTGTTAACCTGCATGAACAGAGAGCGACCTACATCAGGAATTGCTTGGTCCTGAGATCTAGTGCTGAGAACCAGGATTCTTTGTGTCTAAACCCTGCTGAATTGGGTATATTAATTGGTTTTAGGTGATCTGTTCAGTGTCCATTATTTGATATCCTATTGTCTATCAGGCACACAAAGAGACGCTAAAGTTTAGCTATAATGTAACTAACAATAACCAGGGGGTGGATTAACCAGTAATGTACAGGTTTGCTTGTGCTTGGTTTTTGTGGTGAAACCACATGTTCATTACTATCTCGAACATGGCAAAGCTATAAAAGAATTCTTGAACCAAAATTGGCTGATAAAAGGTCTCATGTGCCCAGAAACCCCCTCAGTCTCCCTGCTGCACTCAGTCCTGAATGGCAAGGAGCTTGGAGAAGGCAAGCCTTTAGTAATGAACTTGCAACCTGTGCCCTCATTCAATCATGCTCCCTGAGACAGGAGGTACATCCTAGTTAATCTAACACAGTACCCCAAATGTTAGTGGTTTGGTATAATAAAAATTTATTTGCTATCCACTCCAAGGCTAAGAAATCGTTCTCTATAGATTTGTAAGCAAATGCACGCAGTGCTTACTTTGCTTACTTGGTACTCCATCCCTATTCAGGACTGTGAACTAGAAAGAGGCATGGAGTCTGTAGGAAGGTCCTACGGGGTTGGGAAGAGCAGCTAGCCATACCTAGAAGCTGAATATTGTATGTGTTAATATATATGCATATATACCTAATTGTTCATTACAGATTGATAAGTAAGCTCAAGCTTACTTTATTAATTGGATAACCTGACACTGAGAGTGAGGGCCTTGACAAGGTCTCTGTATGTATTACTCTCTAATAAAGTGATTAATTTAGAGCAGTGTTTCTCAACCTTTGTGTTTCAATATATATATATATAAACAAATATATAGATAGATGATAGATAATCATTATAAGAAGTTTAGTATATATTATTCTTTCCTAACTGCCCATAAAAATTTAAAACCACAAAACTCCTATATAACTTTTCATGTTCTGTGGCCCTTTGAAAGGTGACAAACCATTGAAATGTCCAAATTTTCCTGTCAATCCTAGAGCAAATTTTCACCCCTTTGAGGTTGCTGTTGACCCCATTAAGGATGTATGATCTAGATTCTAGAACAATCCTTTATGCAGCAGGGGTAGTATTATTCCAGGTCTTATAAGAAGCAAAGGAGGGGTAGATATCCTGGGATTTATTAGGAGAAACATTCCTATAAAAGCATATGAAAGAAGAGAGCAAGATAAGCCCGAGGGAGCTTAGGATCTCCTCAATTTAAACCCAAGAGAAGACAGAGAGAAGGTTAGGTGGACTCGTCCTGGGGTAAGATGTAGCCTAAGGAGGTTTGGCAAAGCAGTGAGAGAATCCTTGAACCCAAATTGGCTGATAAAGGGTCTCATTTCCCCAGAAACTGCCACCTCTCATTGCTGCCCTCAGCCATGGCTCAGCAGCAGCCTAGAGGAGGCAAGTCTTTAGCAATGAACGAGGAAGCTGGCCCCAGCCAGTCACGCTCCCTGAGACAGGAGGCCCATCTTCATGGTCACCACAGGCTAATGAACTCTAGTTCATGTATCGTGCTACACCAAATATTAGTGTTCTAATATAATAAAAGTTTATTTATTATTCAATCTAAGTTTAATGCAGATGTACATTCTGGCTCTCCTCAGATTTCATGGTTCCTTGCACTCTGCTGCTCTGATCTTTACCGCATGCCTCTTCCCCTGGGGCTATGCCTGGGAAGGACAGAGCCTGAACAGGGCACCCCTCTCACCTTCTATGGAGGGCACTGGTCACCGGGTCCACTGGGTTGCAAGTGGGAGGGGAAGTGTGGGTTAGCTGTGTACCCAGTATAAAACATTATGGGGAGCGTCTATCAAATGTGACAGATGACATTTCAGCTACAATTTCCCAAAGGCCTGGGCCCCGTTTCTCTGATCGCCGCATTCCCGTAGCCTAACCCAAATGCCACTCAGTAAGAGAAAGCCTGATCTGCCTAGATCAAAAATGTTCTTCAACCTCGCCCTTTTCGTTCTCATTTCACAACCCCACATGCAATACTCTTCTGACAAAGTTACCGATGATTGAAAGTTTGTTCCTGGTGCCTTGGGCTTCCACATATAGGTCAGCATTATCCAAGTGGCATGCACATGTGTGTGGCTAGATACAGCACATCTGCTTCTTTCTGAAAATAGTGAGTTGGCATCCCAAACAGACTACAATTGGATCCAAGTCAGACGTCTACTTTAATCATACCATCTGGATCCAGATATCCCACTGCAGCAGTTGTCAGGGATTCTTTGCCCTCCTCTACCAGATTCACAAACTCTAGCCACTCTAAAATAGAACCCAAGCAAGAAGTTTTCTAGCCTCAGACCATAGACGCTCGATTAATTGTGAGGGCTGATGATGTCAATGCTTGATACTTGCTTTCTGCACTGCATACCTCTTCCTCTTCGGATGGGCCACTGCTAAGCTCCGGAAAAAGACTGAAATCAAAGAATGGGCTTGGGCTGACACATGGAACAGAATCGAATAGTGTCTGGTCCGGCTGGTTGTAACATTGTGTGCCTTTACTTCCACAAAGAGGCTTCAAAGGATGTGTGGACAATGGAATTAGAAGATAATGGAATTTATCTTTTATTTTTAAGGAGTATCCTTAAAAGATAATCATCTAAATCATTTTACTTTTAAATCATCTTTATTGTCTTAAAAGTTAATGGCACCCCTGAATTTTTGCACAGTGCTTGCTAGCAGTGCTTTCTTGCTTGTGCAAGTTAAAGAGGGAGACTACTTTGACACAACACAATAACAACAACAACAAAAAACCTCCATCACTATGCCTAGAATTTCCCTTCTTACATATTAAAACAGAAAGGTATCCATTTGTTCCTCTACCTTTCCCTCCTGCCTTCTCCTCTGACTTCAGCTTCCCACGCTATTTAACCCTGACTGTTGACCCCTTCCCCGTTCTCCTCTTCCATCTGAAGCAAGTGGAACAACATAGACCGTCCTTGAGGCCTCTCAAAAGGTGTGAGATTGTATAGCAGATCCAGAGTTTATGGTATGTCCATTAGCACTTGTTTAATCATGAAACTTATCTTCCCTTATGACATCCCTTCTGTCCTCAGTGTCATATATAAAAGTATTTCTAATCTCATCAAAAACTGGGAGTCCTTTTGTCCTTTGGCTCCCAGGTGGTCAATAATTTAGCGCGTGCCTCTTTAGTGTGTCTGGTCTGTCAAAAAAGAAATGATTTAAGAATAAACAGCTATTTAATGTTCATGGCCTTTACACCATCTACTACTTCTAAATTCCCATAATTCCCTCACCTCAGAGAAGTGTTACTCCTATCACAGTTCCCTGGCATATTTAGACCATTGTTACAATTCATTATCCCTTAAGACCTATTGTATCTTATTTCTATCTCACTCCCACCCATTCCAAAATCACGTTTGGAGTAATTCAATCGCAGTTTGCCTGGATTATCCTATTTCTGTCAGCCGAATGTCCTGAGGATTCCTATGCTCATAAAGAGCTACAGCCTTGGAAACCCACAGGAGCAATTCTGCTCTGTCTTGTAGGGTCGTTATGAATCAGAGTCCACTTAATGGAAATGAGAATGTCCTGAGGAAGATTTGGATTTAATGTGGACAGTGTTGGATGAGCTTATGGGCAAGGTATGCATCTAACAAGAGCACTTTTTTTTTTTTTAACATCAAAGATTCTACTTCTAGACATGACTGGCATCTGTCTTTCCCAGTCACGGAGTGCATTCATTCAAAACCAAAGGTTATTGGGAACCAGTGGAGAGGTCTGAGGGGCCGGCCCCAATGGCAACTACGTGGACACCTACCCTTCCCCTCAGAAGAATTTATTTCAGAGGATGGCACTGAATCTGCAGCTCTGGGAGAGGGACGAGTCTGATCAGAGCACACGGGAGCAGATGAAGGGGGAGGAGGAGAGAGTGGGGAAAAAACAAAGGTTATTTTCAAGCTTCCCGTCTCCAACAGAGACAGAGTACCCAGTAAACAAGGCAAACTTGGGTTTATTTGTTGCTTACTTACTAATCTTAAGTGAAACGTATCATTTGGTAAAAGACACGAGAAACCTTTGAATGTAGAATAGTAAGTGAGCACAAATAAATCCATACTTATCTTGCTTGTGAGTAATCTGTACCTAGGGAGTCCTCCCCCAAACTTCCCTATCACTTATGGAATTTCTACTTCCAAAAGTAACATTATGTTCCTTAAACATTTTTTTAAATAAAACATTTACCATCTCCCAACATGACTTAAAAATGCTACTATTTAAATAGTCTCCTTCCCCCAGGAATTAGAAAGGAATGTGGAAGATGAAGGGGGACAAAGAAATATTCCTTGTTACATCACTTTTGCTCTTGAATGAGTCAGGAGGAAGATATTTCAACATCAAATTTTCACCAAACGTAAAAGAAAAATCACTGCTATCACATCATTTCTGACTGAGCGTGACCATATAGGACAGGGTAGAACCAACCCTACAATAACGAAGCCTTTATAACCGTCCTGCTTCGAACATGGTGCAGAAGGACTTGCCTCTTACCATGGAAAACGTGGTCTCTTGGATTGATTTATTCAAGGAAGTTAACTGTTCAAGTATTCCAGACCTGCAGGAAGTTACGATGTTCATTTTAAATAAGATTCTCATTAAAAATAAGAGCATTGTAATTCAAAAAATAGACTCCAATTGTATTAGTAAGGAATGCATTTATCAGTAAATATCAGAAAATCTGGGTCGCAGCAGAGATAATACAGAAGAATCAAATAGGCTATGTCTATGGGAAGATGGGGAATGTCCATATCAGCCACCAGAATTAGAGCAGGGGCCAACAGTGAAACAGATCACCAATTGCTAATATGTAATTTCAGGTTAAGGTGCAGAAAATTTAACCATGCCTACAAGAGCCAAAATAAAACCTTAAGTATATCCCAAAGGAATTTTTAGATTATCTCAAAAATAGAATAGACACATGGAACACTAATAACAGAAGACCTGATGAGCCATGGGATGGTATCAAGAACATCATACACGAAGAAACCAAAATGTTATTAAAAATTAAAAATAGGAAAAAAGATCATAGTGTGTGTCAGAGGGTACGCTGACATTTGTTTTCAAATATAGAGTAGCTAAAGCTAATGGAAGAAATAGTGAAGTCAAATTGCTGAACAGAAAATACCAAAGAATAGCTCAAGAAGACAAAGTAGTTAACTGTACAAATTCCCGAGTTAGAAAGCCCCAAAGGAAGATATGCACACAATATTTCAAGATGAAAGAAATGAAGAAAAATAGTCAAGCCTCAAGTTGAACTATTGAAAGATTCTAGGGACACAATATTGAATAAGACAGGAAGCATCAAAGTAGGCATAAATATCAAAATATCAAAAAGAACTGGAGGAGTTACAGCCATTCCAAGAGGTAGCATATGGCCAAGAATCAGTGATCTTGAAAGAAGTCCAAGCTGTTCTGAATGCGTTAGCTGGAAACAAGGCTCCAGGAATTGACAAATACTCATAGAACTATTTTAACAAACTGATAAAGCTTTGGAAGCACTCACCTGTCTATGCCAAGAAATTTAGAGAGAGCACTCCGGCTAACCAACTGGAAGAGTCCCATAGTTGTGCCCATTCCAAAGAAAGGTGACTCGACAGAATGTGGAAATTGTTGAATAATATCAATAATATCTCATGCAAGTAAAATTATGGCAAAGGAGGGTAGGGGGAAAGTGGGGGGAGGGGAGGAGGAAGGGGGAACAGATCACAATGATGGACACATAACCAGCCCCCACCCCCAGGGGGAAGGACAACAGAAATTATGGGGGAAGGGAGACAACGGTTTGGTAGAAGATATGAAAGTAATAATAATTTATAATTTATCAAGGGGCCATGATGGTGGGGTGGGGGAGGGATGAAAACAAAGAGGAACTGATACCAAGGGCTCAAATAGAAAGCAAATGTTTAGAACATGATGATGGCAATAATGTACAAATATGCTTGATACATTTGATGTATGGATTGTTCTAAGAGCTGTAAGAGGTCCCCCCAAAATGATCTTTCAATTAAAAACAAAGAACAGTTGCAGCAATACTTTGACAGGGAGCAGCCAGAAATTTAAGCTGGGTTTAGAAGAGGATGAGGTAAGAGGGATATCATAGCTGACGTCAGATGGATCTTGGTTGAAAGTAGATAATAGCAGAAACGTGTTTACTTGTTTTGTTTTTTAATTGTTTTAAACTATGTATAGGCAGTAGACTATATGGGTAATGACAAGTGATGGAAAACATTGAGAGAGGTTGAATTCCACAATATTTTATTGTGCACACACATAACTGCATTGTTTTAAAATTCGGTATCATGTGCATTAAAGTTGTGTCATCTCACTGTATTAATCAATCTGTATGTAAGTACATAATCTGAGAAGCTAGGCTGTGTGAAAAAGAGTGAGTGGCATTGGGATTAGAGGAAGACTCATTAAGAACCTGAGATATGCCTGCTGTAAGCCAGGAAACCTTGAATCACTTGATGATGAAGATCAAATGCTACAGCCTTTAGTACAGATTATACTTCGATGTAAAGATAACTGAAATCCTCACAACTAGAACAATAGACAATAGCATGATAAATGGAGAAATGATGGAAACTTTTAAAGATTATATTTTGCTTGGATCTGTCACCAGTGCCCATGGAAGCAGCAGTCAAGAAAGCAGATGGCATGGTGTAGTGTGTATATCTGCTGCACAAGGACCTCTCTAAAATGTTGAGATGAGATGCCACTTTGAGGACCGAAGGTGTGCTTGTCCCCAGCCAGGATATTTTTAATTTCCTCATATGAAGGTAAAAGTTGGGCAATGAATAAGGAAGATGGAAGACGAGGCATTTGAGTTATGGTGCTGGCAAAGAATGTTCAAAGTACCCTGGCCTGAGAGAAGGACAAACACATTTGTCTTGAAGAGGTACACTCAGTGCCCCTTACAACTGAGGTTACTGACACTGCCTCATGTACTGTGGACATGCTGTCGCGAGAGATTAGTCCCTGGGGAGGACATTATGTTTAGGAAAGTAGAAGGTCAGCAAAAAAGAGGGAGACCTTCAATCAGATGTTTTGACATGAATGGCAACAATGGGCAGCAAATTGTGAGGATGGGGCATGACGCACACAGCTGCCTCCATTCTGTTGTGCGTTGGGTCACTATGCATTGGAATCATCTAGAGTGGCTCAATCCATCTGTCATAATTATTTAAATCAATTATATATATATAATATGTAGTATTCTATTTCTAAATTGGTGCTGTAACTACAACCTAGTGCTGAGTGAATGTGTTGGAGATTTCATTGGCCATCCCATAAAGTGGCCAAATGTCTGCTTCAGCATGAGATAATAGGTCCTCCTCATATGATCTACTCAAAGAAGGAATTAGGAGGGTAGCTGGGAGAATGAGAAAGAACAAAAGATATAAGTGAAAGATGGTACTTTTTGAGATCCAATTATTTTTATCAGAGAGGACAGTCTTTAGAAGCTCTTAGAAGACTCCATGTTAAATTTCACTTGTCTGGATTGAGTCAATAATGCTGCCATAGCAATGACAATGGAAGTTGGGATCCTAAATTTTGGCCAAGTACAATTACAGCCCATCTCTTAGGAACTGGCACTTTGCTATAGGAAGAAAACTTTGTAGCAAAAAACAGATGGATAAATAATTGCCAAGGAAGAAAGTAAGTGTTTGCTCTGGCCTTGCAGTAGAGATGGAGTGCAGAGTGCAGAATGCTTGTGTATCTTTTTGGATTTGGCAGTTCGATCTCTTCGAGATTGTTATTTTGAAAATTACACCCCAATAAAAGAACATTCAAAATTCCCACATGCTCCTCTCAAATGAAAGCGTTACATTGATTTCAATCATACTATGTATCATACTATAGGAGAACAAACACACGAGTTGTGTGGGGATCCGGACTGTGTTTCCATCTGCATTTTCCCTGTTTTTTATTGTATTTAATACAAAAAATGTAATTCAGGGGAAACATATTGTGCCTCAATGAATAAAATGAACCTACATTTTACAGATGGGTAAACTGTGGTCCACAGAAGAGAACCGGGGAGTCCAAGAGAATCCAACCAGTTATGCATACGGCCAGATCAGAATTTGAGTCTTTTGACTTATGGCTTATTTGCCATTTTTTCATTTTCACTTGCTGCTTGCACAAAGGAGCCATATAAGGATCTTTTTAATGTGTCATTGAATCAATTCTTTTAAAAAAACCCACTATGAAGGCAGAGACATGAGAGGACAGTATTCACACCTAAGATGACCAGAGGTGGCAGGGGGGTGGCCTGAGGAGAGAATGAAAAACGTGACCTTAGACGAAGGAAGCTAACGCTTCTAGATGATACTTATTTCAGGAGTTGGAAGAAATTATTTTTCACTTGCAGACAACTGTCCCACAATTTCAAGTGAGCTTCCCTGCACCCTCAATGAAGAGTTGAGCTGCACTCCCTGGTCACTCTCTGAGTCAACTTCACTGTTTGATATGTGTTAATGACTTCTCACTAACTTGACAACTATCTATCAACTCTCTTAAGTCAGAGGGTGTTAGCTGAGAGATGAGAGAAACTCTCCTCACAGTCTTTTGCCATTTCCAAGCCATCCCCTGCCAGCAGAATGACATTTGCTTTATGAGACCACAGACAATTAACATTTTTATATGTCAATGTAGCAGTCACAACTGAGTCCAGGAACATAAACAGGAGACATTTTATTAGAGGCAAAGATGGTGAGAGTTACATACTGTGGATATATTGTCAGGAGAGTCCAGTCCCTGGAGAAGGACATGATGTTTGATCAAATAGAGGGGCAGCTAACAAAAGGAAGGCCCTCCAGGAGATGGATTGACACTGTGACAACAACAATGGGCTCCGGCACAAGAACAGCTGTGAGGGTGGCACAGGGGCGGGCACGGTTTCACTCTGTGGAGCATAAGGTTGCTATGGGTCGGAACCAATTCGATGGCACCCACCAACAGCAACATATCGAGTTCTTGTCTTTTAAAAGTTGCTTTACAAATTAGTCTCTGAACTTCCTGGTGGCCCAAGCAAAAGTAGAAAAGATATAGAAAAAATGCCCACAATTCTCAGTATGTAAGTTAAAAATAAAATAATAATGAAATTCCTTACTCGTGATTTCTAAAACACCTCCTTTTTCTACAATTATTTTGATGATTTCTGGAATGTAGAAGATACTGGGCAATGTAACAGGCTGTATGTTCTCCATTGTTATTTCTGTAATATATACTGTAACAGTTTTAAATTTGAAGAAAAATATTCAAATATTTCCATTATTACCTTCAAATACCATTCTTCTAGAAGGAATATTTTAGACCTTTCCAATTACGAAAGCCTACTAGATTAGAGACGTAGAGCAATGTCCGTAGATTGAGACTGCTTTGCTCAGAACCACTTTACTCATAAGAGCCCAAAAGGTACAAATAATTCAGACATCCTTCAACAGGTGACTAGTTACATAAATCATGATACATCTATTCCCACAATTTTAAATACATTAATAAAGGATAGGTGATGGATACACTATATTCTCTAACCACACACAATTAAATTAAAAATTAAATACATACATTTGGAAACCTTTAAACGAACTTCAAAATAATTCAAAGTTTCATAACTTTTTATGCCACTGTTCCACTTTTCTATAAAATAAGAATAAATATAAATATAATATGTAATTTATGGAATTAAGCTTAAACTTCTTAATATGTATTAAGAGTTAGCACATGGTACGAAGGAAGAATCAAACAGTAACTCCTTTATAATATGACATGTTATTGTTATTAGAGGCCCTCTGCTTAGTTACAACAGGACGAAGCAATGCCACGCTCATGGTTCTTATGATTGAGTCCATTGCTGGAGCCACTGTACTCATCCATCACATGGATGGCCTTCCTCTTTTTCTTGACCCTTCACTTTACCAAGCATGATGTCTTCTTCCAGAGACTGGTGTCTCCCGATGGAATGGGACAAGGTTCATTCAATGCAATGTACAAAGCAAGGGAGATGCAGTCTTGCCGTCCTTGATTCTAAACAGCATTCTAGTTGTATTTATCCCAAGACAGATTTGTTTGTCCTTCTGGCAGTCCATGGTATTTTCAATACTCTTCACCAACACCATATGACATAATCCATCATAATTGTCTTAGAATTTATATTCAGAATGCAAACAAATTCAAAAGACTTAAAAACAAAACAACCCTTATCCTATTTGGTAAAATGAAGAGTTGCTCCTTTTAATCTAAGCAAAATGAAGGCTAGTTAAATTCTAGATAATATGTAGATGCTTACTCTATAGCATTTTACATTTGTCCTACTGGTCATTCTTCTATAAATCAATTATATTCTTCTTCTAAAAATCCATTAACCATGGGTTCTTCTATGGTCCACTTTGTGGGCAGAAAGGAGTTGGAAGGCATTTTTATTAGGACATCAATGGTTTAGCTGGTATTTTTAGATCCATGACCTTTCTGTCCTGTGGCCTAGAATTCATAACGGAGGATGTTTCAGTGTGAGGGACCAACAAGCACTTTGAGATGGAGCGCTTTATTGCATAGAGTATCTTTTCTATAGTGGAGGGGTCACTCCACTACTAAATGGCTTTCTATGGCAAAGGCTGGATCCCATTAAGGAGTGCCTGACCCTGTGTGACCAGAAGGTTCAGGCCAGTCCATCAGTAAGATATGTGATGGCATTGGGGCCAGACATTAGTATGGCTGAAATGATAAGTCACATATGTGCCAAAATGTAAAGGATTTAGTCATATTTTTGTGGTCCAGAGGCCAGTATGAGGTTCCTACAGAAATTGTAAAAAATTCATATGCCCAGACGACAACAGAAAATCATTATGACTTCAATGAGCAGGATTATAATTTTTAATGATGTCTAGGAAAGTATGATGCGGTTGTCAAATGGAGGTTCATCAGATGTGTGCTGAGTTGTCCTAGCTCCAACTCATAGCAAATGCCTGTGCAACCCAGCCCGAGGCCTTCTGCACAGCCGTTGCTGGCTTTGAGCCCATCCTTTTACCCACTGTGTCATCCCGTTTCTTTGAGGTCCTTCCTCCTCTTCATTGACCCAAGCATGATAGTCTTCTCCAGGGACCAGTTCCTCCTAATAATATGTCTCAACAAAGTGAGACAAAGTCTTGCCATCATTGCTTCTAAGGCACATTCTGTGTGTACATCTTCCAAGATAGGTTCCTTTGTTCTGTTGGCAGTGCATGGTACTTTCAATATTATTTGCCCAAGTCATCATTGAAATACATCCATTCTTTCAGTCTTCCTTATTCAGTGTCCAACTTTCACATGTGTAAGAGGCAACTGAAAATACCTTGGCTTGCGTCAGGCACACCTTTGTCCTCAAAGTAATATCCCACTCTTCAAGACATTGAAAGAGGTCATGCGAAGCATATTAATCAAGTAAAGTATGTCCTTTTATCTCTCAAGATCTGCTTCCATGAAATTTTTTTTAATCATTTTATTAGGGGCTCATACAACTCTTATCACAATCCATACATACATCAATTGTGTAAAGTGCATTTGTACATTCATTGCCCTCATCATTCTCAAAACATTTCCTCTCCACTTAAGCCCCTGGCATTAGGTCCTCATTTTTCCCCTCCCTCC
>NW_022103906.1:31992917-32002684 GCF_000313985.2 Echinops telfairi
CCTCCCTCATGAGGACTTGATAATTTATAAATTATTATTTTGTCATATCTTGCCCTGTCTGACGTCTCCCTTCACCCACTTTTCGGTTGTCCATCCCCCAGGGAGGAGGTCACATATAGTTCCTTGTAATCGGTTGCTTCCATGAAAATTGATTGTGGATCCAAACAAGATAATATCATTGACAACTTCAATTTTTTCCCTCTGTTTATCATGATACTACCTATTGGTCCCATTGTCAGGATGTTGGTTACAATGACTTGTAATTCACACTGAAGGTTGCAAACCTTGATCTTTATTATCAAGGGCTTCAAGTCCTCCTCATTTTTAGCAAGCAAGATTGTGTCATCTGCATACTGGAGATTTTTAATTAAACTTCTTCCAATCTTGATGCTGCATTTTTCTTCATTTAAGCCAGATTCTCTGATTTGCTCAGCATACAGATAGAATACATATGGAGAGAGAATACAGGCCCATCACACACCTTTCCTGATTTTAGACCAAGCAGTATTCCTTTGTTCTGTTCACATAACTGCCTCTTGATTCATGCATAACTTCCATGTGAGCACGATGAAGTGTTCTGTAATTCCTTTATATCTCAAGGCTTTCCATAGTTCGTTATGATTCACACAGTCAAATGCCTTTGCGTAGCCGATACAACACAAGTAAACATCTTTATGATAGTCTCTGCTTTGAACCACAATCTTTTCAAAGTCAGCAATGGTGTCTCCTGTTTATGTCCTCTTCTGAATCCAGCCTGAACCCCTGTCAATGTACTACACTAAGTTTTGTTGTTGATCTTCAGCAAACTTTAACTTAAAAGTGATATTAATGATATTATTCTAGTTTACACCTTCTGTTGAGTCACCTTTCTGTGGGATTGGTACAAGCACGGATTTCTTTCAGTCAACTGGCCAAGTAGTTGTCTTCCAAATTCCTTAGCATAGACTAATTAGTGCTTCCATTGCTTCATCAGATTGTGAAAACATTTCAATTGGTACTCCATCAATTCCTGGAGCCTTCTTTTTGGCTAATGCTTTCAGTGCATGTTGGGCTTCTTACTTTACTATCATTGGTTCTTAATAATATGCCACCTCTTAAAATTGTTGAATGTCAACTAGTTCCTTTGGGTACAGTGACTAGATGTATTCTTTTCTTCTTCTTTTGATGCTTCCTGCATCATCCAATATTTTGCCTATAGAATCTTTTAATATTGTAACTGGAGGCTTGCAATTTAAGATATTCTGAATATGTTCTTCCTTTTTTGCTTTCTAAGTCTAGGTCCTTACACATTTTATTACAATATTTTACTTTGTCATCTTGGGCTGCTCTTTGAAATTTTCGGTTCAGCTCTGTACCTCATCATTTCTTCCATTTCCCTTAGCTATTCTACTATTAAGAGAAAGTTTTAGAGCTTCTCTTGACATCCACTTGGATATTATCTTTCTTTTTGTCTTTTTAATGAAGTTTTGATTTTATCATGTTTGATGTTCTGGATGCTCTCAGACAAATCATCTGTTTTTCAGTCCCTGGTGCTCAATGCTTCAAATCTATTTTTGAGATGTTTCTAAATCCTGGTGGGGAGGCTTAATGTCATACTTTGGCTCTCAATTTGGTGGATTAAGACCGAGGCATTTGGTAAAATATTCAATTTCTTCATTTTGACATTAGTGTTTGGTGTCTACATTTGAATAACAGTTACACTAACTCATTTTCCTTAAAGACATATACATTTTTATCTTATAAGCACTATCGAACCTCAAGACAGATTTTGGAGTGTATTTTTTTGAAGATGAGTATAAGACCATTCTCCAAGATCATTTCTGGCATCGTAGACCATATAGTTTTCTGACTGATAATGTCCAGGAACGTCTATTACAACTCACTAATGACTCATATCAATTTTTAAGCTTTCTACCATATTTTTGATGATTTATATTCTACTTTCATATTTTGTAATTTATATGGAATTAGTATTATCTCATTTTGTGATACTAGACCAATCAGTAACATCATGATAAATGGAGAAAAGATTGAAGTTGTCAAAGATTTTGCCTTAGTTGGATCCACAATCAATGCTCATGAAAGCAGCAGTCAAGAAACTAAAAGATGGATTGCATTGGGTAATCTGCTGCTCAGGATCTCTTTATAGCAGCAGTTCTCAACCTATGGGTCACGGCCCCTTTGGGTGTCAAATGGCCCTTTCACAGGGGTTTCCCAATTCATAACAGTAGCAAAGTTACAGTTATGAAGTAGCAACAAAAATAATTTTATGGTTGGGGGTCACCACAACATAAGGAACTGTATTAAAGGTTCGCAGCATTAGAACGGTTGAGAACCACTGCTTTAGAGTGTTGAAGAGCAAGGATGCTACTTTGGGGACTAAGGTATGCCTGACCCAAGCCATAATATCCTCCATTATGTCATCTGTTTGTGAAAGTTGACATTGAATAAGGAAGATGATAGAAGAATTGATGCATTTGAATTGTGGTGCTGGAGATGCATTTTGAAAGTGCCATGGGCTGCTAAAAGGACAAACCAATCTGTCTGTGAAGAAGTACAGCCAGAATGCTCCTTAGAGGCAAGGATGGCAAGACTCTGTCTTACATAATTTGGATATGTTTGCTGGAGAGGCAAATCCCTGAAGAAGGGCATCATATTTGCTAAAGTGGATGGCCAGGAGAAAAAGGGCAGGCCCTCGATAAGACGGATTGACACAGTGGTTCCATCTATCGGTTCAGGCAGAGGGACAATTGTGAGGACCATACATTGTTTTATTCTGTTGTGCATAGCGTCGTATGGGTTGGAGCTGACTTGATGGCATTTAACAAGAACAATAACAACAGTCTGAGTTGTGCCATATCAGAAAATTAAGATTCTAAAAGTGTGACTTTATCCATATCATTAAAATCAACCAAACATTCAAGAGGCAGATTTCTCTTACTCATATTTTGAGTGCCTTCCAACATCTAGTGTTCATCTTTTAGTGCTATATCTGACAATGTTCTTTTGCCAGTTATGTGATTTATTCTAGTGATATCTTTGTGCTATATGTCACCAGGTTCTTCCTCCTAGTCTATCTTAGCCTGCAAAACCCACTGGGTTATCCTGCTGGCATTTTTGAATTCCAGGTGGCATGGATTCTACTATTAAAATAACATGCAACCCACAACAGTATATATATTTTAAAAAAAAGCCCTGCTAGATGCAAGGTAGAAATTGAAGTCCACTAAAATATAGAGGTCCACATTCATGTCCACGGGGGCAGGGGAAGAAAATGAATATGTGATCATTAGTGCTTACACCAGTACCACCTAATTATTAGCTGGACCTATGAAGCTTTGGATAAGGTTTTCTCAACTCCACAGTCTACAATCTACAAAGATAGTATTACTTTAATATGACTCCTTCAGATTATTGCAATATTATATTCACTTTAATGCTAATATCCAGTTTCTACTGAAATAATTCATTTTATACTTCAATTTATTAATGTTTTAATATTTTCCTTGTATTACTCTGTGTGTTAGGCTGAGTTTTTCAGAGACAAAGAACCAATGACATTCATATATCTATAAGAAAGAATTTTATATCAGGAAGTAATTTAATATCAAGAAGCCACCCTAATCCAACTGAAGTCCATGGGTCTTATGCTAGTTGGAACCATCCTCGGATTTACATCGCTGAAGGTCAATGATACAGAAAGGTGGGATGATGGCAGGCTGTTGGATGCAGAGTCTTTTGGATCCAAGCTCAGTGAGAACTTGACAGGCTATTGACAGCTCCCAGTTTGACTCCCATGTGGGCTGACTCTGGAGGCAGACCCAGAGTCCCAGCAAGCAGAGAGGGTAAAGGGGCAGAAGGGAGGAGAATTCCCTAGAGTCTCTATTATAAACAGGTTATACTCCCAAGAAAGTGTCATCAGTCTGTGACCTTATAAGCAGATTGGACTCCACTCCTACAAGTTTACACAGGTGCAAGTTGACATAAAATCTAACTGCCATACTCCATGTCAAGTCATGTAAGCAATTCAGTTCTAGTACTTAGTTATCATACAAAACCACAAGTGGACTTTCTTCTCTTCCATCTTTCATTGATTCCCAATTTACTATTTATTTTTAAAATTCATTTTATGAAGCACACGTCCATAAAACTGACTAAGTGCATTTAAAGTGTGAAATTTTATGAATTTTGGTATACGACTTCATCTCATTTTTTGGACATGTCATCAGGAGAGACCAATAACGGGAGAAAGACATTATGATTGGTAAAGGAACCATAAAAAACAAAAACAAAAAAGGAGCCCCTGAATATGATGGATTGACACAGTGGGATACCACTGAGTTCAGACATACCAATGAGTGTGAGGATGGCATAGGAGTGGGAAATGTGTAATTCTCTTATACATAAGATCTCTATTGATCTGAGCCAACTCAACAGCCCCTAACCACAGTGAGAGCACTGCTACAAGATAAAGACAGGTTACATCAGCCATGTTTTCCTCGTTTTTTTCATGCATACCTTTTCTCCATTTCAGCACCATGCAATCACTGAATAGCTCCTATTCACTACAGAATTTTCTAGAATTTTATAAAAACCTAACCACACAGAATTACTCTTTCATATTTATTTTCTGGACCTGCCTTCTTTCATTCACCATGATGTTTTAAAGTTAATCTACATTTGTGTATTTTTATCTATGAATAAAAACATCCCATTGTATGGATATTCTGTTTTGGTCTAATGCATTCTTACTGACAGACATTTGGACTGCTTCTATTTCAGGACTATCATGAATAAAGATACTTCAACATTTGTGTACAAACCTTAATGTGAAAATATGGCATTATGTAAGTCAGGAAAACACCTAGGAGTAGGATTATAAAATAAAGGAAATTTCTCAACACAATAGAGGTCATGTATGAAAATACAATGACCCATACCTTGTCCAATGGGAAAAAACTGAAAGCTTTCCTCCTGGGAATGGAAACCAGATAAAGATGTCCATTCTAACCACTTTTATTCAACACTGTGTTATAACTTTTAGCCAGAACAATTGGACAACAATAGGAAATTCATTTTGGCAAAGAAGCAAAATTTTTACTATTTGCAGATGATATGATTGTATAGGTAGAAAACACCAAAGACTCATCAGAAAATTGTTGGAAACAATGGAAAAATTGTATTATGGCGGGATACAAGATAAGTAAGTAAAATTCAATCAGATTCCTGTACGCTAATGGAAAAAATTCTGAAAAAAATATCAAGAAAATAATAGCATTTACACAATAGGCATACAACGGATGAAATATTTAGGAATAAGCCTAAACAGAGAAGCAAAAGACTTGTACAAAGAAAATTACAGACCATTATTGCAAATGAGACCTGCATAAATGGACGACTATTCTATGTTCATGGATAGGAAGGCTTAACTTTGTGGAAATGTCAATATTTCCCAAAGCAATCCCTAAATACAATAATACAATGCAATTTCAATCCAGAGTCCAATTCCATTCTTAAAAATAAATGAAGAAACTATTGTTAATTTTATATAGAGAAGGAAAATGCCCTGAATAAGCAAAGAACAGCTTGACATTGAAACAATGATAGGTACATAGAACACTGAAATTCGTGGAAAACTCAGAAATAAATTGTCTCCAGACAACTGATCTTTGAAAAAGGGCAAAATAAACATTAAATGGAAAAGAGATATTTCAACAAACAGTCCTGACACAATTGGCTAACAAAAAATGAAGTCAAGATGGATCAAGGCCAATGCCCAAACTATAAAGATCATCAATGGAAAAATGGGGGGAAGCCTAAGGGTCCTGTTTTAAGGCATAGAAATACTATCAAATATAATGAAGGAAGCACAGAAAATAGAAGACAAAATAAATGACTGGACTCTCCTGAAAATAAGACATTTAGGCACATCCAAAACTTCCTCAAAAGAGTAAAAAGGAAGCCACAGACTGGGAAAAAATCTTTAGCAATAATGCAATGGACAAGGGACTTATCTCTAGAATCTATAGAATATTATAATATCTCAATAAGAAAATTTAAAGATTTCTAATTTAAAAGTGTGCAAAGGTCATAAATAGGTAGGCATTTCCCCAAAATAGCATTCAAATGGCCAACAGACATATGAAAAAATACTCACATCGTTCGCCATCTGTGAGATGTAAAGCCAAATAAGGATTAGCTCTCTTACCAATGATGACAGGCAGATTAAAAAAGAGAAACCAAAACAGAAAAAAACAAATTCTGGAAAGGGTAATGAGATAGGGGAACTCTTATACCCTGATAGTGGGACTGTAAATATATCCACCCACTATGATACGTGATATGGTAACAACTGGGAACAGAAATGTCAACTGATCCAGCAAGCTCTCTGCTGCTTATAGACTCTAAAGAGGTAAGAGCCATAACACAGACAGACAAATTCATTTCCTTGTTCATTGCAGCACTGTTTGCAGTAACAAACAGTTGGAAACAGTCTAAATGCCCAGCAACAGAAGAATTGATTAAAAAACTTTGGTACATTCACACAATGGAATACTATGCATTCCAAAAGAACAGTAATGAAACAGTGCCATAGCTGGACCTGGAGAGCATTCTGCTGAGTGAAGTTAGTGCATCACAAAAGGATAAATATTGTATGGAATACTAACATTAGTGTAAAAACTAAAACAAACTCTGGCATACCAAATTTAACAGACTTGGGAGCTTCCCAAGGGAGGGAGGGCAAGAATGGGAAGATGAAGCAATAGAGTAGACATTAACAGGTGTGAACTTGAATGAAAGAGCACCAAGGTCCATAAAATGGGAGAAGATAAATTAGGAGGGTGATGGGATAGAATGTTTGAATCGTTGAATGCCTAGTTGATAGTGTGAAATGTAAATCCTCCCACCGAGTTCACAATTTAAAAATTTATTTAAAAAAAACAAACAGGAAAAAAGCTTAAATATGACAAAGAATATAATGCTTAAAAAACATCTGGTTTACTACTTAGGATTACCTATTGTTTGATCATGAGAAGACTTCAGAGGATGTATTTATATTAAGGTTTAAAGATTATAATACAGTGTTAAATACATGAAACAAAGTATGAGTTAAAGTATATTTTTGTTGACAACTGGTAAACCTTTCTTATTTTGGGATTCTAATATGTATGTAATGGAAATATATAGGTATATGATTACAGTTAAATATATGTAATTTCAAATGTATATGGTTCAGTTCCAAACTTTTCATTTATTTCTAATATTTTGTATCTCTTTGCTAAGGTTCCCTATCTTTATATTCATTACAATATTATTTCCCTTTAAATGTTAAAGTGAGAGTTTAAGAATGGCTTAAAAATTCACACTTGTTAATCCCAACATCTAGGTCTTTTCAAGAATGAACTCTATTCCTGTGGTTTCTTTTACGAATTGGTCATATTTATATCATTCTTTTAAGTTGATTGATTATCTATTGGGAGATGTATCTATTGGGATTTCACAATTCACAGTTAGGAAGGTTATTTTGTTTGGTTTTCTTTAAATAATTTTATTGGGGGCTCATACAACTCTCATCACAGTCCAAACATCCATCAATTGTGTCGAGCATATTTGTACATTTGTTGCTATCTTCATTTTCAAAACATTTTCTTTTTACTTGAGCCCTTGTTATCAGCTCCTCGTTTTTTACCTCTCCCTCCCTCAAGAACCCTGGATAATTTATACATTATTATTATTTTGTCATGTCTTACACTGTCCAATGTCTCCCTTCACCCACTTTTCTGTTGTCCATCCCCCAGGGAGGAGGTTATATGTAGATCATTGTAATCTGTTCCCCCTTTCTTCCCCAACCTTTCCCTTACCCTCCTGGTATCGCTACTCTCATTATTGGTCCTGAGGGGTTCATCTGTCCTGGATTCCCTGTGTTTCCAGCTCTTATCTGTACCAGTGTACATCCTCTTGTCTGGCTGGATTTGTAAGGTAGAATTGGGATCATGAGAGTGCAGGAGGGGCAGAGGGGAGGAAGCATTAATGAACTAGAGGAAAGTTGTATGTTTCATAGGGGCTATACTGCACCCTGACTGGCTGGTCTCCTCCTGGTGACCCT
Organism: Echinops telfairi; assembly: GCF_000313985.2. Lineage (NCBI taxonomy): Eukaryota > Metazoa > Chordata > Mammalia > Afrosoricida > Tenrecidae > Echinops > Echinops telfairi. Next base: position 32,001,025 of record NW_022103906.1, read on the forward strand.
TCTGTAAGGGGATGTCCAGTTGACAACAGATGGGCTTTGGGTCTCAACTCTGCACTCCCCCTCATTCACAATGCTATGATTGTTTGTACTTTGATGCCTGACACCTGATCCTATCAACACCTTGTGATCACATAAGCTGGTGTGCTTCTTCCATGAGGCTTCTCAGCTAGATGGCTGCTTGCTTATCTTCAATCCTTTAATATCCCAGATGCTATCTGGGCACCATCAGCTTTCTTCACCACAGTTTCTTGTGCACCCACTTTGTGTTCAGCGATGGTGTCTGGAAGGTGAGCATCATGCAATGCCAGGTTAACAGAACAGTGTTCTTACATTGAGGGAGTACTTGAGTAGAGGACCAATGTCCATCTGCTATCTTAATACTAAATGTATGTACACAGTTCTATTTACCTACTATCATATATAAATATATGATATCAAATATCATATATATATATGCCTGTATTTAGACCTCTGTAAATGTCATTTGCCTCCTAGTTCTTTCCTCTATTTCCTTTTACTTTCCTCTTGTCTCACTATTATGTTCAGCCTTCATTTGGGTTTCAGTAATTTATCTCAGTTACATTGGCCCTGATCAAGCCCTACCTGGCCTCCTACACCCTCCTTGCCATTGCTTTAGGATCACTTGTTCCCTTGTCTCTGAGTTTGTTAACACTCACTTCCTTTCCCCTGCCTCCCCCTCTCCCATGTCCCCCCGGAACCGTCAGTCCCATTGTTTACTCCTCCAGATTGTTTATCCCGCTTTTTGTAGATAGAACTGCAGAGATAATAATATGCACAAAAAAACAAAACAGAGCTTTTGAGAATGATGTACAAATGCGCTTTACACAATTGATGTATGTATGGATTGCGATAACAGTTGCATGAGCCCCTAATAAAATGTTTTTTTTTTTAAAAAAAGCAAGAGTATGAGAATAGGAAGGACACAAGCCTCCTAAGTAACTGGCTGTTTGGTCTAAAACAAAACAAAACAAAAACAGAGCAAAACTAAGTGACAAAATAAAATAAAACAAAAACAACAAAACCAAAAAGCAACGACAAAAAGAAAAGAAAAGCCTATAAATAGTTCAAGGTCTGTTTGTTGACCTTTAGGAGTGTTTTCCAGTCAAGTGCCATGCCCTGGCCCCAAAGTCTATTTTTGGTACTCCCTGAGGACTTAATTGCTATGCTCACCTGGTTGTTCTGTTGCAATTCCTTAGTGTTTCGTCTCAGTGTGGTGGGGTCAGATTGGGTGCAATTCCCGCACTGTGTCTCCAGTGTTGTCTCACATAGTGCTATGGGTCAGTGAGGGACAATGTGTCTCATAGTAGGGTTGGCCCTATGGTCCTCTCTGTGCATTGGGTGCTCAGAGCAGGAATATCATCCTCAGGGCTTGGACCAGGTTGTGCTCCACTCTCTCTTCCTCTCCCTTCTTTTGCTCCTGTGTTCTCTGATCAGGCAAGTCCCTCCCCCTGAGCTGTAGCTTCAGTGCTGTCCTCCAAAGTGAATTCTTCTGCGGGGAAGGGGGTACTGTCCAGGTAGTTGGGATTAGGGCCGGCCACTCAGACCCCTCTATTGGTTCCCTGCTTCATGCCAGTATGTTGCATTCATGTCCTGGAGCACTGGGTTGAAGTCTGGTACCTCTTTCCCTGTGGAAATATAA
>NW_022103906.1:32014956-32023366 GCF_000313985.2 Echinops telfairi
TTTGAAGAAAGATGAGGGTAATTGTATCGGGATGTAATAAATGTATATGGTATGTTGGGGACAACTGATATCTTTACTATATTGAGTCTTCCCATCCTTGAGCTTGGAATATTCTTCCATTTGTTGAGGTCACTCTTGGATTCTTGTAATAGGGTTCTGTAGTTTTCCTCGTACTTGCTTTTTTTAGTCAGGTATATCCCTAGGTATTTCAATTTGTGCTTGGCTATTGTTAAAGGTACCACCTTTTTTACTTCCTCTTCTGTGGTCTTGTCTGATGTGTATAGCAGTCCAATAGACTAATGATCATTGATCTTGTATTCTGCCACTCTGCCATATTCCTCTATTACTTCCAGTACTCCTCCTTGTGGAGCTTTTGGGATTTTTGCATGTATCATATCATCTGAGAATAACAATAGTTTCACCTCTTCCTTTCCCAGGTGAATACCTTTGATGTCTTTTCCTTGCCTTATGCTGTTAGCTAAGACCTCCAGTAGGATGGTAAATAAGAGTGGGGACAAGGAAAATCCTTGTTTGGTTCCCCTTTTCAGTGTGATTATTTTCATCTTTTCTCCATTGAGTACCAAGTTGGTTGTTGGTTTTTCTTATATAGCTTGTATTATATTAAGGATCTTTTTTTCATTCCTATCTTCTTGAGTGTCTTAAACAGGAATTAGTGTTGGATGTTGTAGAATGCTTTTTCCACATCTATCCATCTTATCATGTTGTTCTTTTAGATTTTCATGTCAATGTGGTGAATGATACTAATGGTCTTTTGTATGTTGAACCATCTCTGCATCTCTGGTATGAATCCCACTTGGTCATGGTGAATTATTTGTTTTATATCCTTTTGTATTCTATTGACCAGTATTTTGTGAAGGATTTTTGCATTGATGTTCATTAGGGATAGTGGTCTGTAGTTCTCATTTCTTGTGGGATGCTTGCCTGGTTTATGCATCAGAGTTATACTAGCTTCATAGAAAGAGTTTGAAAGTTTGCTGCCTTGTTCTATGTTCTGGAAGAATTTGTATAGATTTGGTATCAGTTCTTCCCTGAATGCTTGGTAGAATTCTCCTCTGAAGCCATCTGGCCCAGGGGATTTTTTTGTTGGTAATCCCTTGATAGCCTTGTCTATTTCTTCTGTTGCTGTGGGTCTGTTGAGATTCATGATGTCCATTAGGCATAGTCTATGGAGGAATTGTTTTTCCAAGAATTTGTCCATGTCTTCCAAGTTGTTGAATTCATTAGAGTACAGTCCTTTGTAGGACTGTGTAATTATCCTTTTGGTTTCATTAGAGTCTATTGTGATGTCCCCTCTTTCACACCTCATCCTTGCTATTGAAATTTTTTCCTTCCTTTATTTGGTTAGATTTGCCAGCAGTCTGTGGATTCTGTTTATCCTTTCAAAGAACCAACTTTTAGCAGCATTAACTTTTCCAGAGTTTTCTTATTTTCCCTCTCCTAGATCTCAGCCCTGATTTTTATTATTTCTTTGCTTTTGCTATTAGTAGGATTGTCCTGTTGACGAAGCTCTAGTTGCTATAAATTTTATTCTAGCATATCAATCATAAGTCTCTCTTCCCTTTTCATGTGTACATGTATTGCTATTAAACTTTCTCTGATAACTACCTTTGCTGTGTCCCATAAGTTTTGGTACATTGTGTTCTCATTCTCATTGGTTTTTAGAAATTTCCTACTTTCATCTCTGATCTAGGCCAGTACACACTCCTTTTCAAATAGAGAGTTATTCGTCCTGCAATTGTTTGCCCTTGTTTTCTTCATCTTCCTTTTGTTGATTTCTAGCCTTATGGTACAGTGGTCAGAAGAGAGGTCTGTATGATATCAATGTGCTTAAATTTGTGCAGATTCGACGTATGCCCCAGTATGTGGTCTATCTTAGAACATGTGCCATGTGGGCTTGAAAAAAGGGTGAACTTTTTAATAGTTGGGTAGAGAGCCCTGTAAATATCTAGCATATCAAATTGTCTAATTGTAGTGTTTAGATCCCAAGCCTCCTTGTTGAGTTTCTTTCCTTGTGATCTATCTTTCTCAGAGAGCGGTGTATTGAAGTCACCTATGATAATTGTTGAGGCTGTGATTTCTTTTTTCGTCTCTTGGAGCATTTGATTGACGTAGTCAATGGGTCTGTCGTTCAGGGAATATATGTTTAAAATTCTTAATGGTTCATTGTCTACCGTTCTCTTGAGCATTATATAGTGTTCCTCCTTATATCTTTTTATGGTTTGCACTTTGAAGTCAGTTTTATCCAAGGTTAGGATTGCAACCCCTGCTTTTTTTTGAATTGCTGTTTGCTTGGCATGTTTTTCTCTAGCCTTTGATTCTCAGCCTATGTTTTTCTGTAATCTTGAGTTGTGTCTTCTGTAGGCAGCAGATTGATGGGTTGTGTTTTCTAAGTCAGTCTGGTATCTTCAGCTTTTTTAATGCCTGAGTTCAGTCCATTGATCTTCTGGGTTATTGCATCCATCTGTGGACTCTGTGATATCATCTTATACTTTTTGTGTTGGGTGTTATCCTGACTCCCTTCCTTATCAGTGTTGCGTGTGTGTGTATTTCATTCTTGACTTCTTTCCACCCTTTAACCAATGCTATCTTGAGGCCCGTTTTCTCTTTGCTGCCTTCTGGTTGGGGTTGTTCTATGTGGCGGTCTCTTATTTATGCTTGGTGAGTGTTGTTCTTCTGCCCATACTGGGTCAGCAAGATCTTTTTTAGGGCGAGTTTCTTTTAACGTATTCTTTGGGTTTTTCCTTGTCTTGGAAGACTCTTACTTCTCCATCTGTCTTGATAGATAATTTGGCTGGATCAGGTATTCTTGGGTTTGCATTATTTTCGTTCAATTTTTTGAATATGTTGCTCCACTCTTTCTTCTTCTTCATAGTGTCCACTGATAGGTCTGAGAATATCCTTATTTGGGAACCTTTATATGTGATTTTTTGTTTTTCCCTAGCTGCTCTCATGATTTTCTTCTTTTCGTCAAAGTTGTATAGTTTAACTATGATGAGCCTTGGTGACTTCTTGGGATTCAGTCTACCTGGTGTTATTTCAGCCTCCTGAATGGTTGCCTGGTTTTCATTCATTAAGCTGGGGAAGTTTTCCTTCAAGAATTCTCTCACTATTTTTGTGGTTGACATCTTTGTTGTGTCTTCCTCTGGTAATCCAATTATTCTGATTTTCTTCTTAATAGCTTCAGACATAGCTCTTAGGTTTTCTTCAGCTTCTCTGATAATTTTATTAGATTTTTGTTCGCGTTTGTTAAAGTCTGCTTGGCTGTCCTCTAGGTCACTGGTGAGGTTCTCTGCCTCCTCCAGTTGACTGGAGAAGCCCATGAGTCTGCTACTGGTTTTTGTTGTCTACTCCATAAGCTCTTTTATTTCCCTTTGGTGTATGGTCTTTATCTCCGCTATCATTTCATCCTTTTTCTGTATTATTTCCCTCATCTCCTGTATGACTCCAAGCAGCATTCTGAAAAGTTATTTCTGTGGCAGATCAATATCCGCTTCTTCTATGAACGTTGTGAGGTTCACACATTCTCTGACACTGCCTTTTGTTTCTCCTGTTATTTTTCATTGAGGTTGTTGGGGCTGATTGCTGTTTGCATTGCATTGTTTTAGAGGTGCTTGGTGCCATTTTCCAGAGAGTCGAAGAGCCCTGGGCTTTCACTGGGAGACTTGTAGGAATGCTTCTTCAAACTGCCTGCACCTAATTGCACTATGGAATTGGCCTAACACTTTATCCTCCTGTGGCTTCACTCTTTCTCTAGTCTACCAGTATTCTGTTATTTGGAGGGCCAGTTGGATGGTCCTCTCAGGGAATACTGGTCGGATGATTGTGGACCCAGGAGGATGGTGCTGCACTGGGTGATCTCACAAGAAGTCATATGGTGTGGCCCATGGCCGTTTGGGGCATGACAGAGGGCATGAGAGGGTGCCTGCTGCAACGGGAGTGCCACATAATTCAGGTGGGTGTACTTGCTTTGGTGTAGAGTACCACAGATGGTGGGCAGAATTTCTGTGGTCAGCTAGATCACCGTGGCGGTTGGACAGCGGTTGCAGCAGCAGTATGGAGTGCTAGAGAGTGTTGGCCGAGCTGCCTAAGGTCGTGTGAGGCACTATGGCAGGTGATAGGAAGTTCCCTCAGTCACGCAGGACCACAGAATACAGGTAGGAACTACCCAGGCATGCAGGCTGGACTTTCCCCGGAAGAAGGTGGGAAGGATTTCCCTAGCCATATATTAAGCGTGGCTGAGGGTGGGCAAGTGGGCAGGAGGAAATCCCCCAGGAGGAAGCTGGGTGGGATTTCCATTAGAGGACGGTGGGCAGGATTTCCCCGGCCATGTGTTAAGTGCTACAGAGGGTGGGCAGGTAGATAGGATTTCCCCTGGAGGAAGGTGGGTGGGCTTTCCCCAGCCTCATGTTATACTGCAAAGGGCAGTGCTCCCCCATATTGGTGGAGGGAAGGGGAGCGGCCTGGATGGTGGCAGTGGCATATGAGAAAAGGGAAGAGAAAAAACTGAGCCATCTGAGAATGTGAATGGTAAAAGAGAAGAGAGGGAAACAAAAGTAACAATAAAGCTGAGCCCCGTTCCATGACCATGGGGCTGGAGGTGTTAAAACCCTGCTTGGAGGCTGTGGCAAGCTGTGGCTGTGGTGAGATAAATCCCTTGGTCCGTCTCCAAAGGATCCCGGCTCTGGCCAAGACAGTGGTGGGGTTAAGGTTAAAGCCTAGCTGGCCTCCACAGTAGAAAGCCAAAAGCTCCCAGCTCCTCAAAACCTAGTGGGTCTGTGTCTATTTATCTTTGTGCTCCTCCTGTGACCTGGCCGTGTGGAATTTCGCTCTTAGTGGCTCTCCTGCACTGATTTTGGCAGAGTCCCTCTGGTATGTGTTACACAGTGACCATCTTGCCAGAAGTCCTCATAATGTTTAAAGGACAAATATTTGATAACACATCTATTTGTCACAATAAAAACATTTCTTTGACACATTTGGGTGTTAGTTATTAGGGGACATTAACATACACACATGCAAGGGCGTTCAAATAGTCCATGGAAAGATGAAATTAAAAGATAAGGGAAGATTTTTCACAAGCTTTTTTTTTTTTTTTTGTAAAGTCAATTTAAAAAAATATGGAACATTTCATGAATTTGCATGTCATCCTTGTGTGGGGGCTATGCTAACCTTCTCTGTATCTTTCCAATTTTAGTATACGTGCTGCTGAAGTGAACACTTGCACAAGTTCTAACGTCCTATCATACATACACTTATATTTTCATTTGCATTTATATATAATTAAAAAAAATTTTAGTATCCCAGTTCAGAAAAGGTGAGCCTGAGGAAATAAACACAATGAAAATTGAGCATGCGACACTCTAAAATATTCAGTTTTTGTACAGAATATGGTAAACTAAAAATAAAGATCAAGTATAAAAATAATAAGATTTATAAAAGAAAATAATCGATACCCTTACTAAATAAACAGGTAACAGAATGTACAAAGTAGTTGTTTTGAAATTTGAACAGGATAAAACCCTGTAATATAATGTTTGGATAGCAAATGAATGTGTGGAGATTTGCTGTTGGCCAAGAGCAGATGACAGATAAGTGACATGCGGAAGCAGGCATAGAATTGAAATTACAAGCTGTTTGTAAATCCCCACGAAGTAGATGTGGGAAATTAACATTAGAATGATATTATTGCAGCACAACTTTAATTACTTGAAATGTTAAGTAAATCAACACATTTTGTAAAGTTGTCTCCTATCAATAGTTTGAGTCTGTTTCAAACTGAAGTTAACAGAGATGTAATCCTATTCATGTTTCATTTGGAGGAAAGAGCATCTGGTACTTTCATATTGTCTACTCATGTTTCATGATGGGAGTCTTGAAAGACTGTCACACAAATGACTCATGAAGAGAGATGGTAGGGGAGTGCTTCACTTATCTAGTGTTGTCATAACCAATGTCACAAGTATGTGGCATTCACAAACACAAATTTGGCCTCTCACAGTATAGGAAGCTAGAAGTCTGAATTCAAGGCACTAGCTATTGAGGAGGACTTGCTCTCACAATTGGCTCCACAGTTTAGGAGGAAGATCTCTGTCTCCTTTCGGCATTTGTAGGCCTGGCATTCCATGAAGCACTCCATGTGTCTTGGCATCAATCTCCCTCTGGTTCTAGGAGGTTACCTGTGCAGAAACTTGGTTCCAAAGAATAAACTCTGTTCCTGACTCTTTTTCTCTTGGTACTAGTGTATTCTGCTTTCTCTCCTCTCTCTTTTCATCTTGTAAGATAAAGGTATTGCAGGTCATCAACCATATGAAACAAAAGAACAGCATTTACCCAAGGACACTGTCCAGAAGATTTAGGCAGGAAGGAGGATTGGTGACAGGAAACAAGGAAGAAGTGAGATAAGCTATGATGGATTGTGGGGATTGCAACCAATGACACAAAAAAAAATGTGCATAAATTGTGGAATTAAAAGATACTCTGATCTGCTAATCTTCACTAATTCATGAAAATCAAGAATTTTCTATTAAAAATATATGTGTAATTTATGTACAAATTTTGCATATTAATACTGGTGGGGCCTTCACATATCTTAAGAAACCATCAACACTACCATTGGGGTTCCTTGTGCATCTTCTACAATTACTTCCCCTGCCCATTTTAGGACACCACTATTTTCAAATTTGGTTCTCATTACTTGCTGTTTATTAGAGTTTTCACCTATATCAAACTGAAAGCAACCCATACCAGTTGCTATTGAATTGATTCTGACCAATGTTAACACCATGTGTTTCTAAGAAGATCTTCACTCCATAGGGTTTTCAACGGTGTTCAGTGGTAGATACAATATCCTTAAATAAGTTATTGCTTATTTTTAATTATGTACATATCACATCATCTCAGGTTTTCCAAAACTTTTCATTTTCTTAGTAAGAATTTTCTATTTTATGTAAGTGGTTGTAGTATTCATTTCATAGCTATATAGTATTCATTGCATGGTTACATAACAGTTTATTTATTCATTCTCTTTTTCAAAAACATTTGAATTTTTCCCCTGGTTTCATTTGTGTGTGTGTGCACATTCTGTAATATATTTGCTAGGAGTTTTATTTATTTTTATAATATTTACATAGACTCACATTTCGTGCTTATCATAATTCAAACTCAAATACTCAAGTTCTGGTGAATATTTCCACTTGGGAATATCACAGGTACCACAAGTTCATATCCACATATCCCTCCCTAATATTCAACCCGCTTCTAATTGGTTACAAACTCCTGATCATTTACCCTCAAAATATTCTTAAATCCTTTTACTTTGGCATTTTTGCTGAGACTATTTTCTTTTGGCTATTGAAATAATCACCCAGAGTTCTTTGTCATTATACTTGTCCTTTTGATTATATTAAGCATACATTCACCAAAGTGATGTGTGTTAAACCACATCACTCCCCAATTTAAAATAGTCCATGGCTTTGAGTCACCCAAAAGCTGAAATGCAAACTCATTGCCATGGTTTTTGGGTGATTTGCAGATGACAGGCTGTCCTCAAGTTATAAATGCTTGGAATTACATACAACCCATACTCATGAGGCAAACTGTACAAAGTCCACTATATTAAAATTTTGAGGTACCTACAATTGTTCATAATAATAAATGGATGTACACAAAAACATTAATACTGTATCACTATGGAAAATATGTTTAGTATACAAAACAAGTATTGAATCGTTTTCATGTATAGAAAGATACATGATATCCTATATCCTAAGACACATTTACTGATTGAATAACTAATGCTAGATACACACTGAAACTAAGCGGGCTGATTCATGTTCAATTTGACTTAGAGACAGAATTAATGGAACCAGAGACTGTCTGTGCTCAGCCTGGCCTCATTTCTTATTCCGTCTATTTTACATATCTCATTTCACACACACAAAAATATAGTATGTGACTTTGTCCCTCTAAGCCTTTGTGTCTATAGTCCCCTCTGCACAGAATATCCTTCATGTCTTTCCTGTGCTATTACCTATTTATTCATCAATATTAAGCTCAGTTGTCACCTTCTTGCTGTATCCTCCGCCTACTTTTGTCATATAATTTAATGCACTATATTGAATTTATGTATCTATTTTCTCTACCAGAATAAAAACTCCTTACAAAAAGAGCACCTTTTATTCACTATGGCATACTTCGCATTTAGCATAATGTCTAGAACCTAATATTTCCTCAAAAGATGAAATGTAATTGTGGATCTTAAAAAAAGGATCAAAATGTTTTATATTAAACCTTTCATAGGGACCTGAAAGAATATTCTTTGAGACTAACTTTTCTTTCTTAGTTCTCAAACAACTTTTTAATGTTTGATTGTTTTTTCTTTTCTTTTTTT
>NW_022103906.1:32024276-32038156 GCF_000313985.2 Echinops telfairi
TCACCACCCATTTATCCCTTTCAATGAGCCCCACGTGATTATTGGCCAGGTTGGCACAATTAACTAACTCAGTATGTTAACCCACTTATTCAATATTTGAATTATTATTGCTGCATCGCAACTCATCCCAAACTTAATATTGTAAAACAGTAACCATTTTATTGTGTTCTCTGACTGTGGAGCTCAAAAGTTCAGACAGAGTACAGTAGGAATTAACTTGTCTCTGCCTTGCAATGTCTTGGTCCTTAACGTGGGTGAAATGGACAGCTTTGGGCTTCTTCATTCTCATGCATGGGACTTATTTTGGCATTATTGAAGACTTGAACTATCTTTGAAGACTTGAACTATCTATAGCCGAGGGACATTTATCTAAAATAGAACTTATAGCAAACATTGAAATTGTACTTTACAGGATCATTAACAAGAATAATGAATATCAGCTGCAGTTTCTAAATTATAGCTCCTAAATTCAAGCTCCCAGGGACACTCTCTAAACTGTGCTCCTTCCTTACCACCCTTTTTACACCCACCAATTTCATTATGAATAGATGTTGATGGTGACGGTTAGAAATGCCTCCTCCCCTCTTGTTCAGCTTCCACAGTCAGGCATCTTTCATGTTCGTATCACTTTGGAATGCCCTTCTGCACCTAGCCTGGTATCCCCTTGCATTTGCTCTTAGGTACTAGTTTCCCTTCTCTGCTATTGCTACAGAGCTGTGTTTATTCTACTGAGACAGGATGTTGAGCATTAATAGAAACTTCTTAGTGGCTCTCCTCTTTAAATGTTGCCCAGGGCATGTGTTATATCTTCCATAACATAGATACACCTCTGGTTACCAATGGCCGCTCCACATGGCTTCAGCTTTCTACAGCATTGTTTTTAGGGTCTGAGAGGGATCTTCCCCCAAAACCAACCTATCTATCTATCTATCTATCTATCTATCTATCTATCTATCTATCATCTATCTATCCACTTCTGCCAACTCTATTGGTTGAAGCAATACTTACTTCATAAGTGACATTTATAAGAGGTACTTTGGAGGTACAAATTCTAGACATTTGAAGCTGAGGATCAGAGCCCAATGTCACAAAATAGGTCATTCCCCTTAAGTAACCTGTCCTAGTGCCCAATTGGCACCATTAACTGATATTCTTGTTGACCTCATCTACCTAGGAGAAGTAGGGTTATTTATTACCCTTAGTGGAAAGAATGTTTCCCCAAGTGTCTATGTGTTGGGCATTATTTGTTTCAGGGGGATCCTTAACCTTTACAATTGTTGATCTGGGAATAAACATGGCTTTAGGTGATTTATCTCAGCCTTCTCTGTGGAGGACACGCTGACAGGATATTACTCTCATGTTCCAATACAATAACTTTCCACGGCCTCATTCTCTTTTCTCTTCCGTTTTTGCATTCAGTCACATTTATATGACTCTTTAAGAGACAACTATTGCCACAGAAAATAAAGTAATTTCCATAAGTTCAGGCTTCACCCTAGTGCCAAAAGACATGCCAGTTTTGTTACCCCCTTCTTTATCTAGCATGAGAACATAGTAGCTACATTCAGCAGGAGTTTCTGATACCACACCCTGCTCCTCAACCCACACATGCTGTGCCATTACCAGTATCACTTGCCATTGAATTTAGTCAGATTCATGGTGACCACCTGTGTATCATTGTAGAACTCTGCTCCATAGGCTAGTTTTTTGGAAGTAGATTTCTAGGCCTTTCTTCTAAATTGTGTCTAGGTGGACATGAACCTTTAATGTTTCAGTTAGCAGTTAAGCACCTTGTTAACTGTATAATCCAGAGACTCGAGGGGTCAGGTTTTTCTACTTTTCGCTCACCCCCTTCAGCATTGTCATACTTATGCCAGTCCGCAGGGGTGCGCACTGCTGTCTTTCATCCCAGGTTATCCTTTCTCCTGGACAGACTTGTGTTTGTAGAACTCACATTCCCTGTGAGTATGGATTGTACATTGTTCACCTTAAAAGTCAGATCATTTTGCGATCTTGGGATAAGTTTAGGATGCTCCCTGCAGGAGCCTTGGTGGCCCACTAGTTATGCATTAAACTATGATTCTCAAGGTTGGTAGTTTGAAGCCATCAGCAGCTTCTTCAGGAGGAAGTTGGTGCTTTCTACTGCTGTAAAACAGTGACCGTCTCAGAAACTCACAGGGGCAATTCTGCCTGATCCTATAGGGTTGCTATTGGTCAGCATTGACTTGATGGCAGTGAGTTTCACTATTCTCCAGATACCTAGCTGTACATGCAATCCTATTCTGGTCTTTCTACACTTCATTTTTGGTTACATTTTTTTCTCTTAAATGAACTCTACTAAAGGGTGGCTATTTGACCTCAGAAGCAGACCTCCATAATGACTTCCATGTCAAAAATCTGTTATAGGTTGATTCTCTGATTCCCGACATTTTTCTTGCCCTGGTGAACTACTTCATGTTTTCCATCTATTTCTCTAAACAAGTGATTGAAAATCCAAAGGAGACACCCAATATTTCAGGGGGATGACAGAACAAATGAGGGAGAAAGGACTTGCTCCTAACCCAGAGGTTCTCATGCACCAGGAAGGACCAGTCATAAACCATTTCATGACTGAGAAGTTTGAGTTTGTTTTGATTGCAGGTTTTCTTTTCTTGGTGGGTTTGGGATTTATAGATATTTTTCTACTCCAGATCAGGGATGTTGCAAATGCTGTTTTGCTTGAAGGGAGGTAGGGCTGACTGCAAATCTGGTTAGCGGTTCTGAGGCACCAAAGTTAGCAGATTTGTCCCATGGCAATTGGCTCCTGCTGCCAGAACTGGCTGGGCCTGCAGTGTAGTGACTGCAGGACACCAGGCCCCCTACTTCAGTTTCCAAATGAGATAGTCCCGCTGGCAGCAAAGCTGCTGCCTTTTGTCTGGCTCTCCTGGTGCATCCTTTACAGATAAGTGGGCTGCAGCTCTTGCCAGATGGACTGCTAATGGTGCAGCTGCCCCAGCTCAGTAACAAACTCTGGGGTGAGGGAAATGGGTGTACTGGAACAAATGGTGCCTGTCTTGCAGAGAACAGCACACTGTTTGTCAGCCGGTGCGCTCTGGGATTTAAGTACATATAGATAGAAACAAAACCAAATGCCTGAGAAGAGGAAGACAACCTTGCCTGCTGAAGGGCAAGATAAGCCAGCTCCAAGCCTGGGGGCTGAGCATTTCATGCCATCTTCTTTGATGACCAACGCTTTTGGCTATTGAAAAGGATAATGATTAATGTGGACTCTGGAGTGAGGCATGGGTTCAAGTTTCCTCTGGCACACCGTGCAGCATGGACCCATGCAAATGAAACTCTCTGAGCTTCGTTTATTTGTACAGTGAAGATATTAACACCTGATCTTATGAGTTGCTATGATGATTAGTGGAAACCTCTAATGCACTCAGCTTCTAGGCAAAAGGTAGGAGGTTACAGTTTACTTAGGGTAGTGGTTCTCAACTGTCCTAATGCCGCGACCCTTTCATATAGTCCCTCATGTTGTGGTGACCCTCCAACCATACAATTATTTTCTTGGCTCCTTCATAACTGTCATTTTGCTACTGTTATGAATTGGGCAACCCCTGTGAAAGGGTCATTCGACCCCCAAAGAGGTCGCAGCACAAAGGTTGAGAACCGCTGACCTAGAGGGATCTCAGAAGAAAGCCTGGTGATGTATTTCTAAGCAATTAGTCATTCGAAACTCTATGGAAACATTCTTCTCTGACACACATAGGGTCAACTTGATGGCACCTGCTTTGTTTTATGGTGAAATGACCATGTGTACATAATGCACTTGGCCTGGTGGGGAAAGAAAAGCGCCAACATTGGCTTCACAGTCAGACAGTAATCTGAGCTCTACCACAAACTAGCTCTGTGACCTTGGAAAGACCTAATTTCTGAGAACTTCAGTCTATTAATATTAATAGCTCAACAATCATTTCCTAAATTGGTTGTTATTAGAATGAAGTGGAGATTTATGAACATACGAAAAGTGGCCTACACCTATCAGGCACAGAGAGATGACAGTTTCCCAGGCCTTTGTACTCCACTTTCTCCCACTCTTGCCTATGTAAGAAGTGATCTCCCACACCATCACCAATTTATCAAGGCCAACAAGAGCTGCCCTTGTGCGGATTCCATGCACGCAGCTCATAACTGCAATTAGGGATGGATTTTCCACCTGGGATGGCCAGAAGAAAAGGTGCATTAATGTAAAGCCATCAAACCATACGTTTCACAAAAACCAATAACCACACACAAAAGGCACAAGGCCTGTATTTACATTGTGAAAAGTCAGAGATTCCCTCCCTCCCAGGTCCCCACAATGAGCTTTACAAAGAAGGTGTGCTATGCATTTCCCTCTGTTTAAAAAATATGAGACTGAAGCTGTAAAGCCGCGGAATATAAAATAGCAAATACGCTATTCCTGAAGGGAAGAGGCATTTGACAAAAGAAGAAACAGACAGAATTAAAAGGAAATGAACACAAAGGGATATTCAAGTGCTGCAGCTAAGATGCAATGCTACCTGAAGAGCTCAGGTCCTTGGAGGCAGACACCTGAACACAGGGGCAAAGCTAGGGTGACCAGAAAGGGGAGGCACAGGAATCAGGTCAAGGACCGTCTTTTCATACTCTGCCAACCTCCGGCCTAGGAGATCATCTCTGATCTGCAGAGAGCACCCTGCTATGAGTACGGTGTGCTGGCAACAAGTTTGCTATGCTTCCTTGAGAAAGCTGAAGGATTTGGGTTGTAGAAGCCCCGATATCCAAGATGCCTGTGTGCCATTGAGGTAGTCAGGAAGTTGCGTTCAAGAAGGATGAAAGGTCCATGCTCTGACTCCCAGTCTCAGAGAATAATGGTAGACCTGGGACTTTTGGCTGAGGGCGGGAGTGGGATAGCATAAAAGGTGGGTCAGTGAGAAATGTGTTGAGAGCACAGGGAGCGCCGAGCCCTTCACAACTCTCGTTCACATGGGAGGCTTTCAGGATCCTCCGGATTTGGAAGTTGGGTTGAGGGAGCTGCAGGAATGATTGCTTACAGATTTTTTGTCAGCTGGGAAAAGGAAGTATGCACATGATTACAGTCATTGCATGGTAGAGATGGAAGTCAGCTTGGTAATAAATGCCTACCAAAGGGGTTTTTCCATGGCTCACCATAAACACAGAAACGCATATACACAGAAAGGCATAAACACAGACTGAAAATGTGAACAGTTCAGAACAAAGGAAAGAGACAGAAACAGAGGCCAACCTCACATTCTGTTTACAGTCTGCAGCAACCGGAGTTCTGAGCTTCCTAGCAACCAAGACAAAGGAAAACAAACGACCTTCAAGATCAACCTAATCCAACCCCCTCATTTTATGGATTAGAAAATAAAGGTCTATATTATTTTTAAAAGCTTTTCATCAATGAAATGCGTTTCTGTAGTTTCTGTAGCTAAGGATGGAATTATTTCCACTTTAATGTTTCAGATTGATTTTTTGACTGGGTTTTTTTCATGAGGCACGGCTGACCTCCCAGAAACCAATTACGCGTAGAGTGGTGTAGAATGCTACATGAACAGTTCACCTTCAAAGAGCTGTACCAATTCACACGACGAGCTAACAGTCCTTTTATTCTGAGTTCCATGCTCCTGACCATCTGCAAGCCCTCACTGTTTCCTTCAGCCAAATTACTTCAAATTCTTTCATGCTTTTTGTGATTCTCGCAATGCTATCCTGAACAAATCACCTAGTTTTCCCCGTTTGCTGATAATTATAGGACTTTTGGTAAAGTGAGAGATGTCCCATCTGAACCCTGGTTTGATATTGATTATCTACTGGGCTTACCCTCCGGCAGCCAATTAAACAGGTCACTGGCCAGTCTGTGATATACTTGAGAGAACATTCCTTCTACCCAATTTCTTTGTGTGTGTGTGTGTGTGTGTGTGTGTGCATGTGTTCTTATTTGAAGTGAACGTGCTTGTCGCGAGATGCCAAGTCCATTGCAGGTTCACTTTCCTCCTTGTGTCTTTAAGCCGCTCAGCGCACTGTTTCGGTTTGAGGGCTAAGGAACATGGAGGGTCTACCCAATTTCTGGCTGATGCACTTAACCATGCTGTATCCAGACAATTTTTTGGAGAAGTAACTCTTGCCCCCACAGAATATTGAAGCCTCTGAGACAGGAGAGAGAAGAAAGCCATTTGGAAGGAATTTCTATGATATTATATGATGAGAGTTGTGTCTCTTAGTTGCCAGCAGTATTGAAGAATAATACAGAGGAACAAGCACTGATTCCGCCTTCATAAATTTCTCTCCCAAATACACAATACTGGATTTATTTGGCCTCGCCTACTAGTTGTTCCAGCTTTTTCTGTAGCATCCATGTCTATGTGGGTTCTACACCTCTTCATGCACTTGCAACCTAACAGCATCTCACCCCGCGCAAACAGAAGTCACTTGTCTGTTCTTTTCCTTCTGGGCGATTCTCTTCAGAGGATACTGCATGTGGAACCGGAATGGAAGACGGTAGCATCTTGAGGGAATGGTCCCTTGAGGACAGAGCATGGTGACTGTCTCCTAAATGGACTCCATGGGTGGTCAAAACAATGAGTTGGCCTGGCTACTAACTGAAAGTTGGAGGTTCAAATCAACCCAGTGGTACCACCAAATAAAGACCTAGAGATCTACTTTGGAACACTCAGTCACTGAAAACTCTCTGAAGCATTATCTATTTCTGATACATATGGAATCACCATTTACTGTAAGGTGACCCAACAGGAATGGTTTGGATATTGTGAATGCATTTTGGCTCAGTTCTCCCCACTTCTGTGCTTTATTCTCCTCACCTTTGTCTTCTGTCCTGGGGGGTTGTTTGTCTTATCAAATTAAAAATACAGAATCTCCTGTGTCAGGCTCAACTCCTGAGAAGTTGAGGCACAGATAGATATTTCCATTCTACATCCATTCCTCCTGTTTACAATGCAATTGGATTAGCCATCTGGCCAGGGCCACTGAGAGGTTATTTAATTTTTGTCAGTTTGATCGGTGATTTGGGCCATCTAGAATGTGGTGTAGCCATTATGAGTTGGGCTTCTAACCACAAAGTCAGTAGTTCAAATTGCCAGCAGCTCCACCGGAGAAAGAGGATGCTTTCTACTTCATAAAGAGGTACAGTCTCAGAAACCTACAGGGACCCTTCTAGCCTGTCCGTAGTATCAATATGAGTGCTAATCAACTCACTGGCAGTGAGTTTTGGTTTTGGTTTTGGAGACTGAATTTAAGCAATTAGGTAGTGTCTGGTTATCAGAAATGATAGCATCTGAAGTCTTAAAGACTCATTTTAAAACAGACAGACATTTAAGTAGGGTGGCAGCTAAGCCATGTGGAAGAAGCCTGTGTGATCCAAGGATTATAAATAATAAAATCCAAAACCAGAGAAAAGAATGGGTTTAGAGCTTAAATTCCGAGCACCCAGAAGTTTGCAGAAGGCTGTGGATGGCAGTGAAACAAACTCTATTTTCAGGATTTTCCTGTGAATTAAGCTTCTGGTGAAAACCCTCTAACGATTGACCAGGGATATGAGCAGCCTTGCTATCAGACAGACTGCACAGGAAATTGGAAAGTGGACTAACACAGATGTAGTTAGGTTAAAATTTAACATCTTGTTATTTGTTTTCCTTTTTGACCCATTTTAATTTTTTTCTAGAATTTATTATTTTCTGTTATCTTTTCAACTGAACTTTTCCTATGTTTTATTTTGTTATTGTTATGTTGGGTTTTTTTGTTTTTGTATAATTTTCTCTATATTAAGTTTGGTATAAGTAAATCTACAAAGTACTGGGTTAATAGTTCTTGGGGGTTATGGTAGAAGAACTAATACTGATAAGTACAAGGAAGAAGAAAATGTTCTAAAGTTGATTGAAGCGATGATTATACAACTATTTTGTAAATGCTTAAACTATTTTGTTCTGTAAATTTTCACCCAAACCAGTGTATATATATATATTCATTTTATTAGGGGTACATACAACTCTTATTACAATCCATACATACATCAATTGTGTCAAGCTCATTTGTACATATGTTGCCATCATCATTCTCAAAACACCTGCATTCTACTTGAGCCCTTGGTATCAGCTCCTCATTTTCCCCCTCCCTCCCTGTGCCCCCCTCCCCCCTGAACCCTTGATAATTTATGAATTATTATTTTGTCATATCTTACACCATCTGACATTTCCCCTCACCCACTTCTCCGCTGTCTGTCCCCCAGGGAGGAGGTTATAAGTAGACCTTGTAATCTGTTCCCCCTTTCTCCCTCACCTTCCCTCCACCCTCCTGATATCACCACTGTCACCATTAAAAAAAAAATCATTTGAATTTCTATCTATTTTCTATAAGTTAACACATAAATGTATTTAGAGAGTTACATAACACCTTAATCAGTAGCAAATGATAAGTCAAACAAAAGTAAAGAACTCCCAAATCATATGTTGGTACAATTTTTCAGTAAATAATCACAAATTATTTGATAGTCTTAAATATTTTGGAATTTTACAGAATATCTGGTTCATGTTGTAAGTATCCTTCTCTATTCATGAAACTAGTAATGATAATACATAAATGATTGGGTATGACTGGGTCCCAATAAAATTTTATTTATAAAAATGGTAGTGGCGTTATTTGACCATATACCATTGTTTACAGATCATTGTTCTGGAGACGCAGATTATTCACAGGTGAGCCTGCTAGAAAAATAATTCCACATGACATTGTTTTATTATTAGAAGACCTTGAGTCTGCTCAACTCATAGTGGTCCCATTTAAATGAAAAGGGAACACTGCCAAGCCCTTCACTATCTCATGCCAATGCGATGTTTTAGCCCATTGTTGAATCTAACGTTTCAATTCATCGCATTGAGAATTTCCTTCCTTATCAAGCATGATGCCTTTCTCTGGAGATTGGTTCCACGTTATAACATGTCCACAGTATGTGCATAAGAAGTATTCGAGATAGATGTCTTCCAAGACAGATTTGTTCATTTTTCTGGCAGTTCACAGTATATTCAACATTCCTCACCAATTAACGCTCACCGACATCGAGTCAATGCCCACTCATAGCGATTGTATAGGATAGGGTAGAACTGCCCCTGTGGCTTCCCAGGACTATCCCACTTTATGAGAGTAGAAATTCCGATTTTTCTCCCATAGAGAACTTAGTGGTTTCCAACTACTGACATAGAATGTAGCAACCCAATGTATAACCACTATGCAACCACAGCTCCATGGTTCACCCACACCATGATTCAGATACCGTGATAGGAAGGTTTATTGTGCAAACCTGGCCACAAGGAACATGTGGGATTAATCAGGTCAAAGTTTGATGGGAAGGCAAAGAGATAAATGGGTCGGCAAGGCCTGCCCCCCTCTCTCTTGCTCTCTGGTGATTGGATCACCATGCTGCTGCTTTAGCTAAGTAGTTCTCTTCCTCAACCTGTGAGCTATACTACCTGTGGGACAAGCCAACCTGTGGATCCTGAAGCTAGAGCTTGAGGTTCCTTTAAGACTTGCTTTGCTGCAACCATGCTGCTGGTGTGTACATAGCTTGACCTTGAGCCTGGTGGATCCTGTCCTCTTGCATTACTTGAATTTGATAGATATCTCAACTGGGCGTGCTTCCCTAAGCTCCTGAGTTGCTGACTGATGGTGGCCTGCCCTGCTGTTTGCTGCCTGTGGGTGGCCACTGCCTGTATTGCATGCGGGAAAACTCAGTTGTCTGCTTCCTTGACCTTGGACCCAGAAGCCCCGTAAGGGGATGTCCAGATGCCTACAGATGGGCTTTGGGTTCCCACTTTGCACTCCCCCTCATTCACAATATGATTTTTTGTTCTTTGATGCCTGATACCTCACCCGTTCGACACCTCATGATCACACAGGTTGGTGTGCTTCTTCCATGTGGGCTTTGTTGCTTCTGAGCTAGATGGCCATTTGTTTACCCTGAAGCCTTTAAAAACCCAGATGCTATATCTTTTGATAGCCGGGCACCATCAGCTTTCTTCACCACATTTGCTTATGCACCCATTTGTTTTCAGTGATCGTATCTGGGAGGTGAGCACTCAATGATATAATTTTTTGTTCTTTGATGCCTGATAACTGATCCCTTCGGCACCTCATGAACACACAGGCAGGTGTGCTTTTTCCATGTGGGCTTTGTTGCTTCTGAGCTAGATGGCTGCTTGTTTACCTTCAAGTCTTTAAGACCCCAGACACTATATGATTGGATAGCCGGGCTCCATCAGCTTTCTTCACCACATTTGCTTATGCACCTGCTTTGTCTTCAGCAATTGTGTCAGGAAGGTGAGCATCATGGAAAGCCAGTTTAATAGAACAAAGTACTTTGTGTTGAGGGAGTACTTGAGTGGAGACCCAATTTTCATGACATAAATAAGTGAAATTTCCAGGCTGGCATCTATTTTTTTAAACTTTGTAATTAGCAAATAGGTGAAGGAGAAATTAAACTCTCTTTCTAGTTACAAGCAACAGATATATTCAGCAAGGTGACAGGATTCAAATTTAACATACAAAACTAAATTGGAATCCGGTCTACAGATGAAGAGGAAGTTGAAAAATAAATCAAGAAAACAATACCATTTGCATTAGCCACACAAAAATGAAATACTTAGGAATAACCCTAACCAGAGAAATAAAAAAATGTACAAAGAAATTTATAAGAAACCAAAAGAGACCTATATAAATAGAAGAATGTTCAATGCTCATGGATAGGAAGGCTTAATATTGTGAAAATGCCATTACTCCCCAAAGCAATCTACAAATATAATGCAATTCTGATCCAGATCCTAACTTCATTATTTTAAAAATAAAAAAATTGACTTCTACCCCAAGGCTGTGTTATTGTAAGTCACTAGACCTTGGTTAGGATCCCTTACTTGTGGGTGCCCAATGAAAGGTGGCCTAGAACTACCATATATGTACTATTTTAATGCCCTCCTTGCTTTACCATCCCATGTATTAATCTAATAGGCAAGGTTCTGCCCTTGTAAATGAATCTTACTAGAAATTTTCCCTTATCACCAACCCCCATGGTCAATGTAAAGAGTGCTCAGTCATTAAGAGGTGAATCTGTACAAATGAATAACTCATGGATCAAAGTTGACAGCTGGTCTATACATCCATAATTTCCTTGTTCTCATTAATATTTTAAATTCTATGTCATTTGATAAATTAATGACACTATCAATAGAATTACCTTATACTCAAAATGAGAATGAGGCCTCTAATTATCAGAACATAAATAATCAATATATATTAAAACAGGACATATATAATCCATAGAGAAACGAATGGATTTTGGTATCACACTTAATTCTAGCAATTTGTTCTTAGGACATGGCCCTATGCCATTCTTGCCCGAATGAAGAGATAATGAAGAGATGGGTGCTACAGCAAAGTGTGGTGAAGTAAACAGATGTTGCCCAGCTATCAAAACAATCACGTCTGGGTCTAAAAGACTTACCTTTAAGCAAGTAGTCATCTAAGTGAACCATGAGTCAACTAAATTCACATGGAAGAAGTACGCTAGCCTGTGTGGTCCAAGGACTGCAAATAATATATTCCAAATCCAAAGGAGGAAATGGTGTCAGAGCTTAAATTGTGAGCATCTAGTTTGCAGAAGGCTATAAATGACAGTGGAAGCCCAAACTCCACTTTCAGGATCCACACATACATTAAGCCTCCATTGATTTATGTTTATTCATCATAGGGGGATGTGGATAACCCTTGTTATTAGACAGAGAGTACTGTAGAGGTGATTATAGTAGATATAGCCAGGTTAAAATATAGCATCTGATTTAGTGCCCCCTTTGACCAATTGAAAAGTTCTATCAGTTAAAAAAAAGTTAAGGATAATGCATGTAGATTAAGCTTCTGGTGAATTCCCTCTGATTAGTCACTGGGGATATGAATAATTGCCTCACTATCATGCACAGTACATTGGAAAGTGTACTATAGCAGATGCAGGTAGGTTAAAATTTAACATCTTAACCTCCTCCCCCCGCCCTGCCACCTTCTCTAGCGGGAAGAACCATAGAAACCATGGGGGAAGGGAGACAGCGGTTGATGTGAGATATAAAAATAATAATTTATAATTTACCAAGTGGTCATGAGGGGGGGGGGGGGTGGAACAGAGGGGATAAAAGGGAGCTGATACCAAGGGCTCAATAGAAAGTAAACATCTAGAAAAGAGTGATGGCAACATATGTACAAATATACTTGATACAATTGATATACAGATTGTTATAAGAGTTGTAAGAGCCCCCAATAAAATGATCACTAAATAAAAAAAATTTTTAAACTAACATCTTGTCATTTGAACTTCCTTTTGACACATTTTAAAGTTGATCTTCTTTTAAATATTTTCTGCTTTTCAATTAAAAATATATTGTTACTCATGTTAGCTTTTTTAACTCTGTTTTTTCTGTATATTTTTTGGTATATGAAAAATATATGGGTGAATCTATAGAGACAGTAACTGGATTAAAGTTTTCTTGTGCATGACAGGGAGGTTGGGGAAAAATGGGAACCTAATAACAAGGAGTAGAAGAAATAAGATAATCTTCTAAACTTGACTGTAATAATGATAGTGCACTTCTTCTTGATATTATTGAACTACTGAATTGTATGATATTTAGATTATGTCCCAATAAAACTTTATAAATAAAATGAACATACATGCACACCTATGTTCATTTCAGCATTATTCACAATAGCAAGAAGATGGAAACAACCTAAATTTCCATCCATGGAAGAATAAAGAAACTTTGAAATGCACAATGGAATACTACACACAGTGAAATAAAAAACACATGAACCACCTCATGGCAGCCATCCCACTGGAGAACATTGTAATGCAATTAATAAATCACAAGAGGACAAGTAATGTGTGTGGAAACTGTTATAAAGAAAAAACAAAACAAGATAAAGACTTTTATACCAAAGGGAACAGACTTTGGAGATTGCCAATAGAGAGAGAACAAGGAAGTAAAGACGAACCCACAGGCTAGAGGGGTGAAGGTCTTAAACTGGGTGAAGAGGAAGGTAGTACTCCACTAGTGGGAAAAGAGAAATCAAGGGAGGGGCATTAGGATTAGCTATATAGCAGGGTTGGGTGGGAGGTGATAAGTAGTTTGAACTTTGAATATAAAAATGATGATCTAAAATGCATAACTCTAACCTAATTGACAAAAATTAAAGTCTTCCAAATAATTTCCTGCAGATTTATGCTATATACTTTTCATTTTATTTTGAAAATTTTAGACTTGGACAAATGGCAAATTAATCCATGTGTCCTTCCTCCCCAAAGTGGGCTTATAAGCCTTTAATGCAATACAAGGAAAGCTCAGTTCTAATACTGGACAACAATGAGAGAGACACACATGTCACTTTTCCTAAGAGAAAGAGAAATGAAAAGATAAAGAATACGTATTATAAATAACAACTTTGTATTATAAACAACAACTTAGGTTATTTATTGTTGAACAAAATGTGAATCATAAATTATAGTCAACACAATCTAAGAACTAGCTAGAATGAAATAGACTTTAAAAAGTTTTTATTTTTTTAAAATCATTTTATTGGGGGCTCATACAATTCTTATCACAATCCATCCATCCATCCATTGTGTCAAGCACATTTATACATTTGTTGCCATCATCATTTTTTTTAATCGTTTTATTAGGGGCTCATACAACTCATCACAATCCATACATACATCAATTGTGTAAAATGCATTTGTACATTCATTCTCAAAACATTTTCTCTCCTCTTAAGCCCCCGGCATTAGGTCCTCATTTTTCCCCTCCCTC
>NW_022103906.1:32040966-32058974 GCF_000313985.2 Echinops telfairi
ACTGATATGATTTTTTGTTCTTTGATGTCTGATACATGGTACCTTCTATACCTCATGGAATGACCTAAAACTTAAGGCAATATTAAAACACACACACACAAAACAAGAACTTAAGAGACTTGTGTAATATCAAATCTATGAGAGAAAAAAAGAAATCCAAGATGCTTTCAGGATAGGTCACATCAAGGTAAACATGAGATGTTTTAGGTGGGAAGCAAGAAGGAATGCTTGCATGGAAATAAGCTGTCTATTTGTGAGCCTTTCTTTTGCTGTTCTCACCTTTATGGGAGGAACAAAATATGATCTCCAGAAAAGTCCCCTGTTGAAAAACCATCTGTGAAGTTACTATGAATAACCTAAACTGCTCTTGATATGAAAATCAATAGCATGTGGGTAGAAATCTCTTGCCAGAACAATATTTTCATTCTGAGAATATGAAACAGAGATGACTCGATAGTCCTGTCCATTACAAGATTTTGAGTTTAGATTTCATGTTATTTTTATTTTCTTGCTTAATTTATGTTTAGGGATTCTAGCTATTTTGTTCATATCCCATTAATTGCATCAATAATCTCCATTGTTCTTTTTTATGGTTCATAACAGATGACTTCAATAATAATCTTAAAATAATTTTTATAAAAAGTCTTATGCCCATAAAATACTCTGACTCCATGGGATTAGAATAGTTCTGAAAGAATATCTTTTAAAATACTCTTTGTATTTTCTGGTGATCAATAGATTTAGATACTATTACTCTGAGAACATTGGGAACAGAATTAAGGTTATAGATTTGAGTATTCCAAAGAAGGTTTAAAGGGAAAGGAACAACAGGAATGTATCTCAAGAGGGTGAGAGAGTGCATAGTGTTAATGATGAGTGTATAGATAATCTGCAGAGTTTATATTTTGGACAAAGATAAAGGAAATAGAGTCATCTT
The DNA here is from genome assembly GCF_000313985.2 of Echinops telfairi. Classification (NCBI taxonomy): domain Eukaryota; kingdom Metazoa; phylum Chordata; class Mammalia; order Afrosoricida; family Tenrecidae; genus Echinops; species Echinops telfairi. The sequence goes on from NW_022103906.1 coordinate 32,041,904, forward strand.
TTAGTCAGTTTTGAAACTGACTTTGTCAAGATTAAAAATGCAAAAATCCCTCAGGATTTTGGATGTTAGGAGAAACTGAAATTTGGTAAAATAAGCTGGATATGGTGATGGTTTGAGAATTTCCTTCTTAAATTCAAGTACCTTTGAAAAAAATGTTCTTTACTGCCCCTATACAGTATCTTTTTGAGAAAAGGTCAAATTTGGAAAAAAGAATTTTAGGTAAGCCACAATCTGTTGTCATTCACTCATCCTGTGAATCAATACTTGGTGGATATTAATTGAATTTTTGAAGGTGAGGGGGATGTAATATAATGAAAAAATGTGTCAAATAACAATTTTTATAATATAAATTATAGCTGAGAAAATAATAAATTCATGTACCATTTAATAGACTGAATATTGGCCCACCAGCATATACATTCATGTCCTAATCCATAGATTTTGTAAATTAAAAATATTTTAAGGTGGTTTTTGCAGGAATTATTAAGTAAAGGATCTTGAGATCAGATCATCTTAAATTATCTAGGTTAACCTTACGATAATAAGTGTCTTCTAAGAGAGATCCAGAATAGAAATTTGTGTGAAGACAGAGGCAGAGAACAGAGATATGTATCCACAAGTCAAGGAATGCGTACAGCAAGCAGAAACTACGAAAACCAAGAAAGGCTTCTCCGATGCAGCCTTCAGAGAAAGTTGAACCTTTGCACTCCTTGATTTTGATCTTCTGCCTCCCAGTCTGTGAGAGGGTACACTTCTGTTGCTGCTTCAAGCCACCCAACTTGTGGGAATTTGTCGTGCCAGCCTTGAGAAACTCACATTTTAGTATTAATGAAGTGAGAGTCTTCTCCCACTGCCATTTTGTATATCACAATCATGTGGTGGAAAAGAACAAATAAATGGGGCCCTTGAGAAGGTGAACAAAGGTCTCTGGTTATTAGGGAATGAGAGATGCTCCGAGCAGCGATGACAGACTGTACTCCGAGGGTTATGCCAGGAGCTGGAATACCATGAGTGATGTGAACTGGCCAGGCACAAAGCAAAGAAGACTGAAGAGCGAAGCGTGGCAGAGGACGCCGAACCTGAAAGCTGTGGGGAATGTCAGTGGCCATCTGAAAGACTCAAATATTTGGATTTTTCTTGGGACTAAATTCTTCATCAAGATGTAAGCTTCCATGAACCTTCTGCTGGGAACTCCATGCCAAAGATTTCTATGGTTGTATTCTTCCTCTTAGATACCAGGTGGATATGACAGGTAGTGGCTTCTAAATCATCCTTACTCTATATATCATTGTTTCAAAGTCAAAATTCTTTCTGATGGGCTCATGGCATGGAAAAATCTAACAGCATACTGTATTTCCAAAATGTCTTCTATTTTAAATTCCTGGTTTTTTCTCTCTTTAACTTCTGTTTACTATTTTCAGAAAGAAATGCCTTCTTGAGAAACACACTGAAGCTGTTGTTAAGTACTTTTCAGTCAGTTCCCGCTCCACATATAAGAGATGCTAACAGAGCCTGGTGCAGCACCACACAACACTCTTGCTATGTGCAAGTCCATTGTTAGAGTCACTTTGTCCATCTATCTTGTTTATAGGTTTCCTCACTTTTGTGGGACCGCTGTTGTATTACCCAAATCTGATGTCCTTTTAGAGAACCGGATCTCACCTGATAGCATGTCCAAAGTGCATGAGATGAAGAGTCACCATCATGGATGATAAGGAGCAGATTGGATGCACTTCTGAGGTGGAGTTGATTGTTCTTCTGGGAGTCCAAAGTACTTTCAGTATCCTTTGCCAACATCCTAATTCAAATGCATCAAGACTTCTGTGGCATTCCTTTCTCACTGCTCAGCTTTCACATATATATGAGGCCACTGAAAACACCATGGCCATGGTCAGGAGCACCTTAGTCCTCCAAGGGACATCTTTGCTCTTTAACTTTTTAAAATAGATCTTATGCATCAGATTTGCACATTATAATATGCTATTTGATTTCTTGACTGCTGCTTCCATGAGCATTGACGGTGGGACAAAATAAAAGGAAATCCTTAACAACTTCAGTGCTTTTCTCCATTTATTATGATGCTGTCTAATGATCCAGGTGTGAAGATTTTTGTCATCTTTACACGGGGGTACAATCAATACTGAAGGCTGTCTTCATTAATCTTCATCAGTAAGTGCTTCGAGTTCTCTTACTTTCAGCAAGCAAAGTTGTATGATCTCCATATGGCAGGTCATTGGGGAGCTTTCCTCCACTCTGAATGCCATGGACTTCTTCAAATAACCCAGCTTTCAGGTCACAGGTATTGAATAAGCATGGTGAAAGGCTGCACTCTCACATAAACTTTCCCTGATTTTAAATCTTGCAGTAGTCTCTTGTTCTCTTCAAACTAGTGTCTCTTGATCTGCGGATCCCAAGTGAACCTAATGATATGTTCGGGAATTTCCACTCTTTTCAGTGTTGTCCATGGTGTGTTATCAACTATACAGTTAAATTCATTTGCTTAATCAATAAAATAAAAGCAAATATCCTTCTATTTTTTCTGCTTTCAGGTAAGGTCCATCTGATGTAAGCAATGATATCCCTATGCCACATTCTCTTTTGAATCCAACTTGGATTTCTGGGAGCTCCCTGTTGATATACCACTGACACCATTTTAAATATTATCTTTAGCAAAATTTTACTTGCATGTGTCCTTAATTATATTGTTTGATAAGATCCACATTCTGTTGAGTTGTCTTTAGTTTAAATGGGCACAGATAAGGATCTCTTCCAGATAGTTTGCCAGGGAGTTGTCTTCCAAACTTTGAGGTATAGACTAAGGAGGGCTTCTAGCTTTATTTCATGTTGTTGAAACCTTTGGAATGCCATTGGATTCTTGTTTTTAGCTAACGCATTCAATGCAACTTGGAATTCTTCCTTCAGTATCATTAATTCTTAATCATAGGCTCCCTCTTGAAATGGCTGAATGTTGATAATCCCTTTTGATGTAGTGATTCTATGCATTCCCTTGATTTTCTTTAGATGCTTCCTGCAGCATTCAATATTTTGCCGATGGAATCTTTCAATATTATAATTCAAGGCTTGATTTTTATCTTTTCTTTATTTCAGCTTGAGATATGGTGAGCATGTTTCCCCCTTTTCATTTTCTAACTTCAGGTCTTTGCACATTTCATTATGATACCTGTACTTTTTCTTCTCAGCGGGTGTTGGAAATTTTCTCTTCAGCTCTCTTCATCATTTCCTCCATTTATGCTAGCTGCTCAATACTCTAGAACAATTTTCCAGGTGTCTTATGGCATCCCTACTGATCTTTCCGTCCTTTCCTGTTTTTATGTCTGTTTCTTTTAATGACTTTTTGCTTTTATTATGTGTGATGTTCTTGATGTCATCCCACATCTCACCTGGTCTTTGGTCTTTAGTGTTCAAGGTGTCAAATCTTTTCTTGAGAAGGGGTGTGCTCCAGGTCATATCCTGGCTCTTTGGAACTTGTTTCAAATTTCTTCAGTTTCAATTTCAACCTGAACTTGCATCTGAAAAATTGATGGTCTGTCTGTTCCACAGTCAGCCTCTGGTCTTGTTTTGGCTCATGATATTGAACTTAGACATTCTCCATGGTCTTTTCCTACAGATGTAGTTGATTTGATTTCTGTGTATTTTATCTAGTGAAGTCCATGCTTATATTCACCATCAAGGTTCTTGGAAAAGATATTTGTAATGAAGAAGTCGCTGGTTTTGCAAAATTCTGTCATGAAGATTCCAGCTTCATTTCTATCAACATAACTCTATCTTCCAACTACTGATCCCTCCTCTTTGTTTCCAATTTTAGCATTCCAATGACCAGAAATTATCAATTCGTTTTGAGAGCATTTTTAATTAATTTCAGCCCATATAAAGTGGTAGAATTCTTTAATTTTTTCATCACTGGTGAGATAGTTAAAGTTTATTGTGCTAACCTGGCCAATAAGCACATGTGGGGTTAATTGAAGGGTGGAAAGATAAATGGCTCGGTGAGACGCACCTTTCTGGTTCTCAGGTCTCTTGCTTTCTGATGGTCGGTCCAGGGTGCAGCTGCCTTAGCCAGTTCCCTGCTTCAGCCAGCAAGGCTCACTTCCTGCAAGACACCCCTGAGGAGAAGCTGCTTGGACCTACCCCGATGCAGCCTGGGTGCTAGAGCAGCTGTGTGGAGACCCCTGCCAGTGGTGACATGCTTACACATTCACTGATTTGGCTTTCCTCCTGCAGTCAGCATCATTGCTTTTCTTTCGTGAGATGGAGGAGGACTTTGTGGATTGGTGTCGGACATATGGGCTAATGTTGGACTTGTGGGCTTGGGCAGCACTGGGTTGGGATGTTTTCTTGATATGCACTTACCCTTTATATAAAACTCTCTCTTATACATATGCATTTCTGTGAATTTGTTTCTCTTATGTACCCAGAATAACACGACTGGCTTTAGTGGTTAATATGTAAATTAGAATAATTGTGTTAACTGAATATCCTTGTAGGTATATAAGTAATATTCTATCACAGACAATGTTGCTTCAAGATATATCTGGGAATATATATATTTTCTGGCAATGAATGTGACAGTATTCCCTTTGAATTTGTCATTCCTGGCATAGTAAACCATGAATGTTTGATTCAAAATGGTTAATAACAGTCCATTCCAGTGCATTAATACTTAATATGTCAAACTTTTTGTATTCCATTTCATTTTTGACACTGTCCAGTTTTTCTTGATTTATACTTTGTATAATCCACATTCTGATGATTAACTGATGCTTGCAGCTGTTTCTTTTAATTTTGTATCATGGCACATCAGCAGATAAAGGTCCTGGACACTTTACTCAGTTCATGTCATCAAGGCCAGCTCTACTTTGAAGAGCCAACCCTTCCCTTTTTAAATTTTGAACGCCTTCCAACCTAGCCAGTCATCTTCAAGTTACTCTGGTATTGATGTTTATCCACGGCTAGCCCCTCGACAGTATAAAACACACCTGTTCTTCCTCAGCTCTTCTTAGTCTGTAAGCTCTGTGTACACATGTTCACTCTGGGTGACACGCAGGCATTTGAACCACTGCTGGCAGAGCTCGGAGCATCCCAGCAACATGCCATCCACAGTAATAGGGCAAAGTGACAAACGAAGAGTTGGAGAAATAGATTAGTGGTTGATAACTTCAATAATTAAATAAGCATATCATTCAGTAAGCAGTGACAAACTATTACACATTTATACCCTGCATTGTGTGGTTCAAACCACCAGTTTACAGTGATTTCCAGTAAGAGTGACACACAATACCTCAACATAGGTCCATACTAGAGAGGACTGTTTTAGTATTTCTTCTCCTCACTTTTGTTTGATTCTACCTGTTTAGAAGCAATTTGTAGTTGTGCGTGAAAATAAATTCATCAATGCTACATTTTTGTGTTGAAATTTTGTACTTCATAAAAGGGCATCTCAGGTAGCTACCTTTCTGTCTGATCGTTAATTTGGGTCAAATGCTAGCGCTAGCCATCCTGTTTTCACCAAAGACTTGAATCTATAAATAATTGAAAGCCTAAGCATAGAAAATGGCCCACCACACCACCCTCCCCCAGGGGGAATTCACTTCAGAGGACAGAGCTGAAGCTGCAGCTCCGGAAGAGGAGAAGGGAGACTGGTCTGGTGGGAGCGCATGTGAGCCAATGAGGGGGGAAGGGGAAGAAAAGGAAAGAGTGGAGCACATCCTGGCTCTCTGAGCCCTGGGGACAATGTGCCTGTTCAGAACAGTGATGCATGGAGATGACCACGGGGCCCACCCCACCACGGGACACAACGTTGACCCATCGCACCACTGGGGACAGCAGTGGAGACAAACAGTGGGAATTGCGCATGTCATGAGCTCACCACATCGAAAGTCAGTCCCTGGGGGCATGCATCAGCGCAGCAGTGTAGTAACGAAATATGCAATTTTCCTCAGATTCTTAAATGCTTCCTCCACCCCACTACCATGATCCCAATTCTACCTTACATATCCGGCTGGACCGGAGGAGGTGCACTGGCACAGATAGAAGATGAACCATCCAGGACCAGTGGAGAGAGTGGCGATGGCAGGAGGGTGGAGGGAAGGAGAGGGAGAAAGGGGGAACAGATGACAAGTTCGACATGTGGCCTCCTCCCTGGGGGACGGACAGCGGAGAAGTGGGTGAGGGAGACGTGGGATGGGGTAAGATACGATAAAATAATAAATTATAAATTTTCTGGGGGAGGGGGGAGCAGGGAGGGAGGGGGGAAAATGAGCTGACACCAGGGGCTCAAGTGGAAAGTGGGTGTCGTAAGAATGATGAATTCAACATATGTACTAAAGTGCTGGACACAGATGACGTATGTACAGATTGTGATGAGTTGTATGAGCCCCTAATAAAATGATTATTTTTAAAAAAAGAAAGAAAATGGCCTACCAGTCTAAATTGTCTCCATTCTTCAAGGTCCAGTGAAGTTTTCAGGATATTGTAGTTCAAGCAAAGCTCTTTCATTTCAAGCTAGTGAAAATATTTTATATTTTAGAATTTAATGAACATTTTCTACTAAAATGTTAAGTTTAGAAAGCATTTTACCATAAATTATATATTGTAATCACTGCGAAAGCCTTTGCGGTAGGGTTTATCATTATTATTTTCTGTTTCTAAGACAAAGAAACTGCATGTGATTTACAGTAATCACCACCAGCCTCAGGGTTCTTGCACATTTCCTTATTCATTGATTCATTCACAATTAATGTATTTCATTGATTCTAAAATGTACTACTTTTCCTTACATGCTAGCATCTTAAAAAAATTTGTATGATGTGGTTCATTGGCAATTTTTGCTTTATAAGAATGCACAATATAATGAATTTTATAGAAAAATAATATCTTGGAGGAGATGGAATGTTGTCTTCATTAACGGTTTGCAATATGCCAGGAATTTTGCTAGGTATTAGAAATAAAATTGAAAAACGTATTAATGTTTTTCCCATCTATGAAGGCTTCAGTGTTTTACCTTGCACTATTATCCTACCCAACCCCTGCCTGCTGTAAATTGTTTTCTCTTTTGTCCCATCTGCTAGAAAGCAATAGTCCTAACAAGATTACAAGCCACTGGAGGTGCTGGCTCCGGCAGAATAGCTTTTCTTGTATGTAACCCAGGATACTACTTCAATGTACTTTTTCTGAAGGCTTATCCTGACAGTCCACATCAATAGGGAAGGGCCCCAGGTGGAAGAATCACTATATTGGTTCAGAAATCTTAAAAATAGGATTTCTAGAATTTGGGAAATCAGACCTGGGCCAGTTATAAGGAGACGCTAACCCTGGTGCCACTTTGCCACACTGCACTTTGACCAGTTTCAGGGCTGGATGCATAAGCAGCACGGGGTTCACCATTCCACTTCACGCCACCACTGCCACATCACCACAAACAAGACAACTCAAAAACAGCATCTGGTTGGCCTTAGCAGCATCCTCGGGACCAAATACATTACTTTTCTGAGGACAATGCACAGAGGGGACCCTCAGCATGAGTCCTGACCTCCCTGCTAACCTTGCATCCCAGAGGGATTTTTATACACCAGCTTCTGGACCGCCGTTTACTTATTTCTAAAATGAAAATAAGGAACCCTGGCGGCTCAAGATTAACCACTTAGCTGCTAAATGAAAGGTTTCCAGTTCAAGCCCATTCAGTGGTTCCAGTGGAGAAAGAGCTGGCAATCTGCTCCCATGAAGATCATGGACCGTTCTACTCAAGCGGTCACCGTGAGTTGAAATGAACGTGGCAGCACACGACAAGAAGAAGGTACATGTAATAAATGGTCTGTGCCAAGTGTGACATTTGAAAGCCAGCTCAGTCTTGGTTTCACTGTCCTAGCATGTGCTTCCACTTAATCGTTCATGTTGAGCTGGTCTCCTAATTAGGGGAAGCAAAAGCAGGCCAGTAAAACTGGCTCAGGGCGGTCCATGCCAAGGAATGAAACCAAAATTCCCATTGACTGGAATCATTTCTCCTCACAGTGACCCTATACGGCGAAGTAGAACTGTTCCACGGGGTTTTCAAAGCCATGCATCTTGATGGAAACAGACTCTTGTGCAGTGGTTGCTGGGTTCGAATTGCCTGCATTCCTTTAGCTAAACTTCGGTACCACAGGGCTCCTTGTCAACCGAACAATCAGAAGCTTTCCCGGCAGTTTATTAATTACATTAAGGTCTTAAGACATAAGAAGCTAGTGACTAAACACTTCTGTCCCCTGATGAAGGACAGAGAGCAGGGGAGGACAGGATGGCTAATTGTGTACAAATTGTATCCTATTACAGAGATCCACGTACAGTCTCAGTGTCTGCTTTTCTATCCAGGTCATGTCTCCTGGCTAAGGAAGTGACTGATGTGAGCTTGCAACAAATTCATCTTCCAAATCATTATCCTCCTTGGACTCTCGGGGGATGCGACTTCTGAAAACTGGACTTGAAATACAGGCTTGCAGATGACCACTGTTTCGGTGTTCCTGTTTGCTTTTTAAGTGAGAATGTAATTGCTTGTCTGTGTCTTTGTTTTGAAATCGCGTATCCCAGGCAGTCCCCAGTTAGTTTCATTTTCTATCTCTGTACATCTTTCTGGGAAGGGGTTAAAGTGTCAGGAGTTCTCAACATACCGAGGACGCATCCTAATTTCTTTCAACTTATTCCTGCTTGTTGAAAGATACTTTCAGAATCACTCACATTTGTTTTCTGCACAATTTGTGAGATAGAGAAAGCAAATATAGCAAAAGACAAGCCCAAAGCAATCAAAAGTTGGGACGAACCTTGAAGATCCTCTTGTCTAAATCCTGCATGTTAAGGATGCAATGATATAATTTGGCCAAGGTTGGTTAATATGTGGACTCTGTGTTCTCCATTCTGTTTGATCATCCTGTCCGGCCCACTTCGCGGAGTTCATGACCAATGGGGAACAGAACCCTGCAATCAATCAAAGACTGTGCGTGATGTACATGTAGCCTGTCATGAGGCACTCGACAGGGAATTGAGAGTTTACCCAAAAAAGTATCTCAGGAGCAAGAGGTAGAGCAGAATGTGAAGAAATATAGTGTTAAAGTGAAACTATTTTAATTCATAGAAATATAAAATTTGAAAGTTCCCCTAGACTTTCATTTTGGTACTTATTAAAATTTTGTTTATTAGCTTCTCAATTTAGAAAGAGACACAGATTATATGGTGAAAAACAGATTCAATGTGGTAAAATAGGTTCTTCAAGACCTGGCGGTATAGTGGATTACAAATTGGGTTGCTAGTGGTGTGTAGTTTGAGCTACCATCCACTCTGTGGTAATTACATAATATGTTGTCAATTTGAGATTTACCAGTGAAGGGGTGGAGTTTAGCTTGTCAATCAGGTCTCAGCTTGATGACCTCATTTAGAGGTGCAAAGGAGTTAAATAGCTCACTGGAGGCGGGCCACATGATCACTCCCTGGGAGACATTGCAGCTGACAAGACACATGGAGGTATGCTAGAGCCCTGAGCTGGAGAAGTCACGTAGAGATCCCTGCCAGCGCTGAGATTCTTATAACGCCACTGGATGCACAATACTTTCCACCCACTGGCCTGTGATCTTCCTGAATTCAGTGTCATTGCATGTGTTGCATGAGTCTGAAGAGGACTTTATAGATTGGTATTGGACATATGAGCTAATATCAGGCTTATGGATTTGATCTGGACTGGGTTGGGATATTTTCTCAATATTCAATTGTTCTTGTATATAAAGCTCTTCCTTATATACATATAAGTGTCTACGAATTTGTTTCTCTAATCTACCCGGACTAACACACTCTTTGGGTGGAGTAGGAGGCTTTCTGCTCCCATAAGCCTTAGAAATACACATCAGAAGTTCCCCTCTGTCATATAAGATCACTATGAGTTGAAACAGACTCTGGGAGTGAGTTTTTGAGTGAGTAGGTCCCAGCTCTATCAGTATGCCGCTGACTGGTGCAGCTCAGAAAGCAAAACCTAACATATAGATTCAGAGACATGAAGGCTCAAATTTTAGCCCCAACACATATTAGTGATTCTATGCATTACTTAAGGAGCCCTGAGTGCAGTGTATCAAGTGTTGGGGTGCTAACCACATGGTCGGTATTTGGAACCCACCAGCTGTTCAGAGGGAGAAAGGTGAGGCTGTCTGTTCCCATAAAGATGTACCCTCTCAAAAGCCCTAACGAACAGCTATACTCTGCCCTATAGGGTCTCTTATGAGTCAGAACTCACTCCATGGCTGTCGGTTTGGGTTTTGCACAGGCCATTTGATAGAACTCTGGTGGTGCACTATTCAAGTGCTGGGCCAGGCACTGAAAGATTGGACCACGCTGACATACTCTGTGGAAGAATGCCCTGTTTTTCTACAGATTCCGGGCACGAAAGCCCTATTAAAAGCAAAGACGACTTTGGCATAAAGAAAGATCAGTCCTTAGAAAAGGATCTCCTGTTTGGTAAAATAGAGGGCAAAAGATAATAAGGAACGCCATCAGTGAGCCACATTGACACGGTTGCCATAAAAACGGGCCAAAACATGATCACGAAGATAGAACAATACTAAAGCACACTGTTTCACATACATGTATCTAGTCGGAGGCAACTACTAGACAACAGTCAACACTGTCAACAACTACCATTTTCTTATCACAGAAAAGAGACCTATAATAAATTTAAAAGTTATAAGGATTTCTATATTGATCTCCTGAGTCAATGAGAATAATACTGAAAGAGTTTTGAGAATAAAAGGATAGCTATTAATAAATTAAACCATGGTAACAGGTAAAACTGGCACTGTAATAGATAAACCAAAGTGAACCTGGACACATACAATGTTACTCCAGGGAGAATGAGCAATGACACATCACCTTAACCCTAAATCCTTCATCTGAAAAGCCCAGTCAGTATTTCACAAACACAATGAAGCAGGAATGCTTTACAATGCACTTCAACATCCTTCTATTTCTTTAAAGATAGCAGTTCAAATTCATTAGACTTTCTTTAAAGGGCCTTCATGGTCTGGCTCTTGCCTGTCTTTCTTTATAATCTCTAAATTCTTCTTTTCATCCATGACCCTATTTTCTGACTAATGAGTTTTCCACTCCTTCTTTATCTCTACGGCTTGCACGGCTTGTTGCTTTTCCCTAGGATGCCACTGACCGCTTTGTGCAAGTAGCACAATTTCATGGAACCAATTGAGAGCCCCTCTTTCAGCCCCTTTCATTAGCATATGAGTTGCTTACATTAAGAGGTGCATTCAAATTCACAAATAATAAGTTGTAGGACCAGGAGAATTTTCTGGATAATACCAAAGCAAAACCAAACCGGGCATTAACCCAACAAACCAAACTCGGAGTAGATTTGGACTCATGGTGGCCTGTGTGACCCAGTTGAACGGTCCCATGGAGTTTCGAAACTGTAACTCTACAGAAGCGGATGGTTGCATCTTCTTCTCATGGAGCAGTTGCTATGTTTGAACCATTGAACTTGTGTTAGCTGCTCAACATTTCACTCAGCACACCGTGACTGGCCCTACACCCAGTTGATCTAGCTGTCAAAGGACTAGAATGGGGTTTTGTTTTGTATCAGAAAATGAGGGACAGAGATTATGAGAGGGCAGGAAGTTCAGCAACATTGCAGTGGAAAATGATTGAAAACTCAGAAGAAGAGTGAAGAGGTGGATGAGGAAGGCAGGCCCAGATGTTGCATGTCCTTAGCCAATCTAAGACAGCATATAGATCTATACGACTGAGCCAAAGGTGACCTTAATTTACTTATGATTTCACAACTGTTAATGCTTCTGCTGAATTCCTAAGGGTAGCAGGTCACTCTTGGTGTGGAACTATCACATTCTCTTGTACACCATAAGAAGAAAATGTCCTCTCCATCTTCATTATTGCTTTGATTAGAAAGATGTCATTAACCTTTCAGAAACTTATGATTTTGTTTTCTTGACATTCAGTCAAAAGCCTACATTTATCTTGAAATGACTAGTTTCTGCACTAATTTTAATTGAAGGGCTTTAGGGCAAATTCAATTAAGTTGTGGTATATGAACTGAAACTTGCAATATATTAAAAAGATTCCACTGCACAGCTCACCAATTACCCAATTTTAATTTGGGCCCAACTGTCATTCCAACTTTATACTCAAACTCAGAATGTGTCCTCAGAAGAAATGACCGAGGGTTTCAGCAATCATTGATATGCCCCAAATGCACTTGGGCTGACTTAAAGGTATTCTGTCTGAGATTCTTCCTATCTTACTGGTACTTTCAGACTCCCAAAGCTAGGGCAGACCTTTGAGATAGTCTTTTAAACACTGTCTTTTATAGATGAACAAATTGAAATCTAAAATGGTTAACCTACTCAGCAAAGATAACAGAACTGTACGTAGGCTTGAAGGGAGGGTCCGGAGCAATGACTGTGTGAGCATTGAATGAGATGTGGGTGGGCTTTGACTCACCTTGTCTTCTTGTTCCTGGGGCACATTTGCACTCTAGAGGCTGGGTGGATGATGGGAAAGGGGACACAGTGGGAATAGGCCATCATAGCTCTATTCTGGTTCAGCTTCTTTCTTTGATAGTTTTGTACAAATAACTATATATATATCATTGTCCTCGTATTTTATAACCACTAGTCAGAATAGCATCTGACCTTCTCCTGTGGAACATGTGCCCAGAATTATCAGCCCACACATGTTCAGTCCAGGAGGGTGGAGTCTGAGGGAAGGAAGTAAGGGAAGCAGATGTGAATCTCTGGATCTGTATTTAAGACACTATGTATTAGCAATACTAAAGCGCACTTCAAGGCTAAATTGCAATTATCTATCCGTGATTGTTTTTCATTAACCACAGCTGTCTGCCTCTTGTTAGTAAAGCCAAACCATCACCAATGAACAGCTGCTTCATATCCCTGCACAATTGTTAGGGCAAATGTCCATAAATCATTATGCAAATGTGCCGACTGTGACTATGATGATACATGGTTCTCAATCGAATGTACTGATTTCCACATTTAAGAAATAATATTCTACTTTATCCAGAAGATTGTTTTACAGGGAATTAACGAAAAAACTCAGACTATGGTGAACAGTATTTGCTTTTTTTTTTTTCCTGCTTAATATTTGTCACAGCAGCATCTTTCAAATTAACATAATGGAATTTAGTAATGGAAATAGAACACTTGCCAGTTCATCACCCAAGATAATTCTTTTACTTTTGCCTCTTTGTTTTTCAGGCTTTAAAGTTATGCTCACAAATTTGATGTTGGTATGGTTGCTAACTGCCTTTGGTTGGTTCCCACTCAGAGCAACCCTATCTACAACGAAGGGAACCCGGATCCGTCCGGCACCAGGCTCATAGTTTTGGCTTTGTTTGAGCTCATGGTTGCAGCCACTGGGTTAACCCATCTTGCTCAGGGACTTACTCTTTTTCACTAACCCTCTCTGATATCTTTTCCAGGGACTAATCTCTGCAGATCACATGTTCAAAATGTGTGAGACAAAGTTCCGTTATCCTCCAGTCTCTGGAGCACTCTGGCCATATTTCTTTCAAGACAATAATCTTGATCAGTGCTATAATTCAAATGCATCTATTCCTCTTTGAACTTCTTTATTCATTGTTTATCTTTCACTTGTATATGAGGCAATTAGGAATACTATGGCTTTGTTCAGTGAGGTAGTTGTTTATTTTGCCAACCTGGCTGATAAACACATATGGGATTAATTGAAGGGCGGAGGGATAAATGACTCAGTGAGCCTCGCCTTTCTAGTTCTTGGGTCTCTTGCTTTCTGATGGTCAGACCAGGGTACAGCTGCCTCAGCCAGTTTCCTGCTTCAGCTGGCAAGGTTGACATCCTGCAAGACATCCCTGAAGAGAAGCCACATGTACCTACCCCTATGCACCCTGGGTGCTGGAGCAGCCATGTGGAGACCCCTGCCAGTGCTGAGATGCTTACACATTCACTGATTTGGCTTTCCTCCTGCAGTCGGCATCTTTGTGTCTGTTTTGTGAGATGGAGGAAGACTTTGTGGATTGGTATTGGACATATGGGTTGATGTTGGACTTGTGGGCATGGGCAGCACTGGGTTGGGATGTTTTCTTGATGTGCACTTAGCCTTTATATGAAACTCTCTCCTATACATATGAGTTTCTGTGGATTTGTTTCTACAAAGTACCCAGACTTACACAGTCAAGTAAAAAGTCTTCAAAGTTACACTCTTGCTCTTTAACACTTTAAAGAGGTCTGGTGTAGCATATTTGTTCAATACAATACATTATTTTATCCTTTATTAATAATTTGCGGAATATTGACTGTGGATCCAAGAAAAATAAAATGTTTTCCCAATTTCAGTCTTTTCCCCATTTATCATAATGTGGCTTATTGTTTCGTTTTCGAGAATTTTTATTTTCTTTACAGTGAGTTGCAATCCTTACTGAAGGTTGTGGTGTTCAATTTTCATCAGCATGTGATTTAAGTCCTCACTTTCACCAAGGGCATTTGGAATTTAATAGTTATCATTTTTTGTCCCTGGAAGATTTTAAAACATTTCATACACAATAAACATTTTATCTTGTTTTCTTAAATAAATAACTTTGAAGTGCTAGAGAAGAATGTTATGCTGGAGATGAATTCTGAGTGTACCGGGGACTGCTAAAATGCCGAACAGAGCTGTATTGAAAGAAGCAAGGCCAGAGTGCTCCTTAGAGGAAAGGATGGCGAAACTTCGTCTTAATACTGTGGACATGTTGTCAGGAGGGACCATTGGGCATCCTCAAAACAAAGTCCAACACCTGCTAATTCCATAACCTTGGGATAACACTTGTACGCATCTAACAGTAGGAAATGTTAGCCGTAACTAAAAGGGAGTATGTCAGTTCCATGATTTATTTTATTATAGGTGAGTTTGAGGTAAACCTCAGTTCACTTAGTGGGGTTTCCTGTGAAGGATATTGAACTGTTGGAAAGGACAGAGTCTGAAGCCTAGTAGTGAAAAAAATACTGCCTAGCCCTATAACGCCTGAAGTTTTAATTTCAGTGAATTTTTTTTGTTTTTATTCTTTACTTTCATAGTTATCAATATATATAACAACCAAAATATATAGCGGTATGCATTTGTACTAGTAAAGTGTGACGATTTCTTCGACATCGTTGTTGTCGGCTCCAAAAGCTTTATAATTTCAGTACCAGATACGTTTTAATTAAATGTTACGAAAACGTCATGCTCAGCGTTATAGGGATATGCCATAAAGGGCTGGTAGAAACGAGGTCAACAGTTTCCAATTAAGAACATCACTCACCCAATCATTGCCATTATGTCGACGCTAAGACATCGTGACTCTATTGGACTGGGTAGAATTGTCCCTGTGGATTTCTGAGACTACAGTTCTTTATGGGAACAGAAAGCCCCCTTTTTCTCCCTCAGACAGGCAGGTAGTTTAGAACTCCTGGCTTTGCAGTTAGCAGCCCAACACTTTACCACTATTCTACCACGTTTCCTAATTAGGAACATGTTCTCCCTTGGGTTCTAGAGAAGAATTGTGACACATTTTCCCCACAATGGGAGGTTGATTCTCCCAGTTTACTCACCAACAATAATGTAATCATGTTCGCAGAGACATACATTCCTCCCTCCTCGCAGTCTTGACTTGAATTTCCAGTCAAGTTCACTCTAGTAGGAGTGTCTGTTGATTGGGAGTGACCTTAGCACAAAGTGACATGGCAGAAACTGGATGATTTTGTAGTTCTCCCTCCATCATGACAAATGTCCCCGGCTGAGGTGATGTCCCCTCGGTCACAGTGGTTTTGAAGATGCACGGAGGGGCTGATACATGCTTCCTGGGCGCTAGGCAGACTCTACCTCCTGGTAGCAACATCTTTTAACTGACTCATAAATTGCTACCATAAAGTCATTTCTAATATTGACTTACTTATTGCTCCTTTAAAATTAGGTTCTTAGGAAAACATTTCATGTTTGGACTAATGGTGCTCTTTTGCATTATCATAGTGATTTCCAACAGGGAGATGCTAATTTGGGAGCCTACCAGCAACATATGTGGGTTATCAGTTTTTTAGGTTCCCACCATCATTGTTTTTATTAAGTAATTATGTTTGCTAATTTGATAAGGTACAAATCATCCTCAGATTTCTTTATTTGGCATTAATATGATCAACTGATTTGTTAATTCATTTGACGACAACATTTAGGAGTATTTCTTGTATAAATATCTTGGCCAGAACATGGAAAAGAGTGATAGACGCAGTTCTCTGTCCTAAAAGGACTCAGATCCTAGTGGTGACAGGGGTTGATTACCCAATAAGCAGAAGAAGCACAAGGTTACTTATGCTTACTTACTGATCTGTAGGGATCAATTTCACATAGGTTTCAATCCCTCTCTTCTTCCTCATCATCTTCTTTATTCACGGCTGAGTCCTAGCCACCACCTGTGGGTTTCGGAGACTGTCACTGTTTATGGGGCAGAAAGTCCAGTCTTTCTCTAGAGGAGCTCCTGGTATTTATGAACTGCCGGCCATGTGGATTGCAGCCCATTGCATAACCATTACACCACTAGGGCTCTATTCCTCTTCTTTAAGTAGCAGAAAATACAACCACAAGCATCTTAACAACATTCATTCTAGACATTTAAACTCTCGCTTTGAACTGATTCATTCTTATTCTACCCTATTCTGCTAAGAATTTGTATGTCTACCCCAGATATGCTTAATCAGAATCTGCATTTTAACAAGTTCCCCAGGTGATTTTTTATTTTTATATTTTTAGCATAATTTGGTTTGCGTAGTCTCTTTCGAGGAAGCTGGTATAAAGAAGGCATCTTCATAGTGCAATAGCTCTAGTGTTAGATTGCTAACCTAAAAGCCAGCAATTTCAATGACTGGCCACTCAATGGGAGAAAGATGAAGCAGTCTGTTTCTGTAATGAGACATAGCCTTGGAAACCTTATGGAGCAGTGTGATTATGTGACATAGTGGTTACAGGTTGGGCTGTTAACCACAAGGTCAGCAGTTCAAAACCACCA
>NW_022103906.1:32059074-32061431 GCF_000313985.2 Echinops telfairi
TTGGACATATGGTCACTTTTGAAGGAAATCAAATTCATCCACGTAAGATTAGCATATATTAGCATTTAAAAGTTCGATAGCATATGAGTACATATTGAGGTCATTGTTTGGGTGAAGAGACAAGAAAAGGGAAAAAAAATCATCCCTGGAAAAGGCCAAAGTATAAAGCTGGAAGTAGCTAAGTGCATTTGCATATCAAAGAGATGTTTCTTGAATTTCGATAGCTGTTGCAGTGTAATTTTCTACATAACTAAATAATTTCTAAGTTCTCTTTGACAGCTCATTATTTTTAAAGGAACATTCTCCCCCAGCAAAATTCACTTACCCGAAAAGTATATGGAGAGGACTTTGGAGTTAGTAGCAATGGGATTTGACCTAAAATAATAAATACTTCATGGGTTGTAAAATGTTTGGAAGCCGTTTATGACAAAAATAATCAGTTATGGTTAATAGGTTCAATGGTTCCTAGTGAAATGAAGAAATGATTGGTGAACTTATAGATGGTGACTTTGCTGAAAACGATAATAAATTAAGCTTGGCAATCTTATAGAAGGATCTTACCAAAAGCTCAAAGAATATTAAGGTCAAATCCAACTGAAAATCTAAGAATATCATTCAACTAAATTGAAAGCAAAAGAATATATATAAGAATGGAGAAAAATCAGCAAGAGTTTGCTAGATTTTTCTGAGCTATGAGAACTGAAATCCTGGCTGTCCAGGCCTTTAGTCCCCCATGGAGGGTAGACTTGCCCATGCCTGGTGTGGAGATGGACAAAACCTCTCTCCCAAGCTTGCATGCTCAGACAGGGGAAGCAAAGCATTTCCTACTTACCTTTATGAGCTGATCCACACTAAAAGAGACCTGGGTTAGCAAAATTCAGAGTGAGAGAAAGAAAGCTATGCAGACAGTCCTATCAAATTCAGAGCTGTATTTCTTGTTTAGAAGGTATTTATTGAATGCTTGTAAAGGGTCTTGCGGATGGTTTTCTGAGCCAAGGAGAAAAGATTGTTTTGATGCTAAACAAGGGCCAAGCAAGTGGTCAGTCTTGGCAAGTGCCTTGGGGAATTCTGAGAAAGCTAGACAGGGAAACTTTATTCCCTCCATGTTCAGGTGAATCATGAAATCACTTAGGAGTTTATGAGTGGACAGAAGTGAGGCACAAAAGTCAGTGAACTCCAGGCATTTGCTTCTAGTTCTGGAGTTCTGTGTGTTTGTTACTGACAGGTACCCACCTATAGAGAAGAATACATAGGCTGGGAAGCCCGGATTTCACCAGCTCAGTTGCTTACTCCAAATGACCTTGCAGGTCACCACATTTTCTTGGCTTTTACTTTGTGCAGTTGAAAAATAAGTCAGTGGAATGACTGATGTCCCAAAGAGAGAGAGAGAATCTCCCAAAGAATGCTGAGAAAAATGCTAGAAAAGCTGAGATAAGAAATAATTCTGCACTCCTTCGCGAGTGGAAAGACTAGCCTGATGATGATGCTTTGGGCTTCTAACCTGGAGGTCAGCAGTTCTAAACCACCAGCAGCTCCTTGGGAGAAAGGTGAGGCTTTCTGCTCCCAGGAAGAGTTACAGTCTTGGAAACTCACAGAGGTCATTCTATCCAGTCCCTTAGGGTTGCTATGACTGACCGGTGAGCTTGTTGTTTTAGAGTGGACAGAGAACTGTCTACTATTCTACAACTAGTACTCTGAATTAAAAATTATAGTTTTCTAAAATTTGAGAAAAATGTATCTGTTTATTACAACAGCCACATTTTCTTATAGCACTATTAAGAAACTAAGACACTAGCCAATCTAGAAAGAAAGCAGATTTTAGGGTTCCTTATAGTGACTCTGACTTTGAACTGCCACTTGATTTCCTTAGCTGTGCAGATTTATTTATGTTGACATTATTCCTAAAATGGTAGCAAAATGCAACAACATGGATGTAGCAGTTCAAGACCTCATATTCCTGAAAGAAATGATCTGGAGAGAAACATCATTTCCAGAAGCTTCCCAGGTGAATACGGAGGAACTTCCCTAGAAACTCTTGTGAGTTAGGTAGTTTATTGTGCCAACCTGGCCGATAAACATATGCGGGTTAATTGAAGAACAGAGGGATAAATGGCTCGGTGAGCCTAGCCTTTCTAGTTCTCAGGTCTCTAGCTTTGTGATAGTCGCACCAGGGTGCAGCTGCCTTAACAGTTCCCTGCTTTAGCTTGCAAGGCTGACTTCCTGCATGACATCCCCAAGGAGAAGCCACATGGACCTACCCCCATGCAGCCCTGGGTGCTGGAGCAGCTGTGTAGAGACCCCTGCCAGTGCTGAGATGCTTACACATTCACTGACTTGGCTTTTCTCCTACAGTTGGC
>NW_022103906.1:32061832-32097655 GCF_000313985.2 Echinops telfairi
AGTGTAGAACTGATGCACAGAGATGTGCTGTCTTTAGGGAAGTGAAGAGGAATACACAGCACGCTGGCGGTACTATCAGAGATGACACCAAAGTGAGTCTTGAAAACTTTGTGCAGTGTTTTAGCAGAAATATATTACTTTCCTAAACACATCCCTGTAGCCAGTTATAGATTGTTGCACACAAGGTGGGCTAACAAAAAGTGTTTTTGTTATAACTAGCTATGCTAATTCATCTTGTTAAACATTTTATTGTGGTTCAGGTGAAAGCTTATAGAGTAAAACTGTTTTCCAAAATACACACATTTTTTTGTATGACATTAATTGTTATCTCTTCTGTTACCGGCAGTATCCCTACTTCCTCCCTGAACTTCCCCTCTGCATTTGTCTTTCTTTCCTACCATCTTCCTGACTTCTAACTTTCTTTCCTTTTCAGAAATATTCTGTCCTTGAGTCTTGTGTGGCTGATGGTTCCCATAGTTTCTCATGAGGGTTGTCATTCACTTTTTAGGTGTTTGTTCAGATCTGCTGCTTGGCTGGAAGGTGATTCCCAGAGGTAGGCTTGATTCCATATTTGAAGGTAATCTGAATCACCCCAAGGGTCTCTGGTGGTATAGTGGCCACATGTTGGGCTGATAACCTCAAGGTCAGCAATTGGAAGCCATCAGCCATGCCAAAGGAAAAGATGAGGCTTTCGACTCCCCTAGAGTGTTACAGTCTCAGAAACCCACAGGGGCAGTTTTACCCTCCCTATAGGGTCATTAAAAGTTGGAATTGGCTTGATTGCAGTGGGTTTAGCTTTATTTTTGGGAACTCTGGTGACTATGTGGGTAGATGTTGGTCTATTAACATCTACTAACACAAGGTTGGATGTTCAAACCTACAAGATGCTCGAAAGGGAAAAGATGAGGTTGTCTGTTCCCATAAAGATTTATAGTGTAGGTAATCTTACACCAAGCCTCTATGTAGAATGACCCTCTGCCAAACCAATATGTGGCAGGTAGTGAACTCCCGTTCAGCATCTCATATATGTTCAGTTTGCATGTCTAGCTATGCATTCAATGATTCTTCTCAGTCTGTAGATTCTCTTGGTTCTTTCATGGGAAAGTCTTAAAAGATACCAGTGTTCATTTTTTAGGATGACACAGTTGTTCATTTTTAGTTATGTTTGATAGACAATTTGTGCCATAATTTAGGGTCCCTACAGTTCCCCCTATGTTCTATTACATCATCTTTATTGTTTAAGGTTTTACATTTAGGTCTTTGATCATCTAGAGTTATTTTTTTGTCTGATGTGAGGTATAGATCCTGTTTCATTTTTCTGCAAATAGATATTCAGTTTGGTAGTATCCTTTACTCAAAAAAGATATACACATGCAAAAAAAACCAAAACTAACTCTTCCCTATTTTAACCCGTTGTAAAAACCTGGCTGACCATATGTGGATGGATTTACTTATGGGATCTTTATTTTTGTTTTCATGGTCTGTGTGCCTGTCATTGTCACTGTACCACATTACTTTTGAGTACCGTGATTGTATAGTGGAATTTGAGACTGAAGAGCCTTGTACTTTGTTCTTCTCTAGTAATATATTGTTTAACTGAGGTCTCTTCACTTTCCATTTAAAATCAATGATTAGTTCTTCCATATCTTTTTAGCATAATGATCAAATGGGGATTTGGACCGCATTCTATTAAAGTAATTAAAAAATTATTAAAGTCACATTCATAGTCCTAGCTCTTACATGTGGGCATTTATTTCTGACAAAACATGTTTAAACATATCTCTGCAGTCAAAGGGTGGCAGCAGAGAAGGGATTTCATTAATACACCTGTCTGACTCTCACTGGGGTACCTTAAAAATAAATAAATGGACAGATAAATCTACTCTTGGTACCATGGGAAATGATTTTGATGTTAGGGTTAATATTAAAATTTTAACAAAAATTCAAGTGGACATATTCCAAAATCATTGAAGCTTTGCATCAAATCTACATGAATACTGTCCCAAATAAAACAAGGCTTTAGATGAATCATATACTTGAAGGGGAGAAAAAGAGCCAATAAGACCTCTAAGATAAGCCAAAAGAGAGAAAACCATTAACCTCAATGAAAGAAGAAAGTGTGGTTGAAATCCAAAATCTAGAGGAAGAAAATCATACAATTACCATTGATGTGGTAACTAGTCAAGTTGGGATCTCACGTGGTTTGGTATTTTCAACTGGAAGCAAACATCTCAACCTTATGAAGCTTTCAAGTGCCAAGAGATTTGAATGAACATTAGCCAGCTCAAAGAGCCGATCTTTCCAGCAGTCTGCTAAGCAAGATTGAAGCTAAAGATGATCTTATTGAATAAATCATAGTTAGGGATGAGTCTTGAGTTACCAATAAAATCCCAAGAGTTAGTGCTAATCAAAACAGTACCTTCTGAGTGGATCTACTGGGACAGTTAAGTTCAAGTCAAAGAGATGAACCCAGAATGTTGTGGGGATTGTTCTGGGTTTCTCAAAGTGTAACCTTGGTAGATTTTCTCAAAGAACATAAGATAACCATAGGAACATTTAAGGAAGAGATTTTTTTTTGTTTTATTATTGTAAACGATATGATAAGAAAAAGCCCAAGAAAGTTACACCAAGGCGTTTTATCCTGCCATGACAATACTATTGTTTTATTTGCTGCTGATGTTTGTATTATTGTTGGTAAGTAACATCGAGTAAATTCCAACTCATAGCAACTTTATCTCTATGTGCAGAACGATGACACTCTGCCCACTCCTGTGCTATGCTCACAGTCTGCATGCTTGACCCTCTCGTTTGAGCTGCTGTGTTCATCTATCGGATTGAATTATCTGTCCTTCTGTGCTGACCCTCTGCCGAGCATGATGTTCTTTTCTAGGAATAACTTGTCACTAATTTTGTCATTTTCTGGTATTAACCTACGTTATCTTAGTACACAGTTTTTTCTAAACTTTTTATTAACCTTTTAAAAATTAGTTTTAATGAACTATAATGAACACATCATAAATTTCAGTAGTCCAACCATATTAAGAAGGGTTGTACAATCTTCATCCCAATCAACTTTGGAGCGTTTTCTTCCTTCTTACATACATCGGTGCTAGCTTCTCTTTTCCCCAATGCTCCTCTTTCATGCTACATAGAAGAAGAAGGGGAAAAAGAAACAGAGACAAAAACAAATGGTGATCAAATAAAACAGTGAAATACCTCAATCTAAGAGAAAGTAAATAATATTTAAATTATTTTGAAAGTTGAATAGTGATTAAAGGATAAGAAAGAGAGAAAGAAAAAAATAAACGTTTCCTCTCTGTTACTAATAATGCTACAAACCCACTGCCTTTGAGTTAATTTCCTATGGAAAAAGATCAAAATAGGGTTACGGAGGCTGTCAGTCTTCCAGGGACAGATAGCATCATCTTTCTTCGTTGATGTGGCTGCTGGGTTTGAACTGCCCACCTTACTGTTAATAGTCCAGTCCCATCATTACCAGTAATAACTAATAATGGTATAATTCAATGTAGAACGGTTTACAAAATAATTCAGTTGGTAGGACTCATGCAACCTCAGAAATATTATGGGGAATGATGATAGTGTGGTGGTTATGCACTGGACTGTGACATGGTTGGCAGTTCAAAACCACTACCAGCTCCAGGAGAAAGATGGGGGCTCTCTACTCCCCCAAAACAGTTACAGCCTCAGACACCCACAGGGAGTCACTCTGAGTCAGCTCAGACTCGATGGCAGTGAGAGAAGAAATACTATATCGAAGCAAGTTATAACTACATCACATTATTCTATGATTAAAATTGATAATAAATATTACTAAGGTTTTTGTCCACCTCTTATCTGTCAGCTTCTCACACTGTGGTGGTTGTGATGCTGTGATGTTGGAAGCTATGTTACTGGTGATTCAAATGTCAATAAGGTCACTCAAAGTTTTAGTGGCGCTTAACAGACGATGAGGATCAAGGTTTATAGACTTCAATATGGATTACAATTCAATATACAGTAGACCAAACTCCACACAAATGGACCAACAGGCAACATCATGATAAATAGAGAAGAGATTGAAGTTGGCAAGGATCTCGTCTTGCTTGGATCCACAATCAGTGCTCTGGGAGCAGCCGTCTAGAGATGAAAAGACACATTTCGTTGGGTAAATCTGCTGCTATGCAAGACTTCTTCAGGAGTGTTGGAAAGCCAGGATGTTCCTTTGAGGAGTAAGTTCACCTGACTGAAGTCATAGTATTTTCAATTGCCTTATAGGAATGTGAAAATCGCACATTGAATACGGAATGAGAAGATTTGATGCACATGAAATGTAGTGCTGCTGAAAAATATTGAGAGTATCAGGGACTGGAAAAAGAACATGTCTCAGAAGAAATACAGTCAAGGTGCTCCTTACAGGCAAGGATAGGAAGCATGTGTCTTACTTTGAGCATGTTGTCAGAAGTGATGAGTCGTTGGGGAGGGACACCTTGCCTGGTAAAGTAGAGGAGCAGCGAACAAGAGGAAACCTGTCAAGGAGATGGATTGACACAGTGACTGTAGCAGTGGCCTCCAGCCTGGGAATAATTGTGTGGATGCAGTGGGACCAGGCAGTGTGTGATTCTGTAGTGCCTTGTGTCCCTAGGGTCTCGGCACCTAAACATAAAACCACCAGCAAGGATTCTGTCTGATCTGCTACAGGAAGATCACCTTAGCTTGGGTGGTGACAGGTGAGTTACCACCTTGGGTGACACCTACCTAGTGTTGTCACTTCCATGGCATTTCTAAGGTTATAAATATGTATGCAGGCAAACTGGCCCACCTTTCTCCCACAGAGGAGCTGGTGAGTTCGAACTGTCAGCCTCTCGCAGTGGAGCTCTTCTTAGCCACTACACCATCAGAGCTCCTACATGTGCACGTTTATTTAGTGACATTTATTTGGAAACATATTTTAACTAGTGTTTCTATCAATACATATTATATTCATGAATGCTGAGTCTAATAATTCACTTATATTGGCTGAAGCAGACGCACTGCTCTGAAAAAGATCAGCCAAACAGGATTGCGTCAGTGTTACTATTTGAACTTGCCAGTTTCAAAGGATTGTCCTTGGTTTTATCTTAGATTATGGCTGCAACATGCAAGTATTTCATTTATTTTTTTTTAATTTTAATTTACCTTTGCGGCCACTCTTGACGACAGGACTAGTTTCATTAGTTATTTAATAAGTCCTTCTGGAAAGCTGAGTTAATTGTTACCATGATATCTGTTTATCATAGTGGTGCTTTAAAGTCCTTTTCAACATGATAAATCATTGCTCATCTTCTCTCCCTATAACCCTGTCTATGGGAGGTCACTGAGTGCAAGTAGGAGTGAGAGTCAAAGAGGAAGGAAAGGGACTTGAGCCAGGCAAAAGCATCAACTTCAGTGTCCAGAAGTCACAGTCAATTACCCAGGATGTGGATATTATTGTTATCCAATATGGGTGGCAAGACACTGCCAGGAAAAGATGGTGGCAATGGTTCGGTGCAAATTACACACTTGTAAAGGTATTTTGTCATAGGTGGATATTTTATAAGAAAAGTGTCTAAAGTCTCAGAAGAGATACTGGCCAGATGTAGGCTCGCATCAGGGCCCTGGGTTGCAAGCAGAGCTCTCAGTTCTAGAGTGATCAGCAGGAACTCACATCTATGAACAGAGGTGTATCCAGGCTGGAGACAGTCCATAGAGCTAATGGATAGGGGGGTGTTCAGAGTTTAACCTAAGACCAAAAGTCTATATTATATAGCAACTGACTAAATGTAGCCGTCTATCCCCTGGAGATAAATTGCTTCACGATGTCTCCTATCCTGGTCCTAATTGTTTCAAGATAACAACAGACTTACCTTAGATTTAATACTTGCTTCTTGCCAACCCCCAAGAAGAGGGGGGTTACCTAGCTTTCATTCTGTTTGGAGAATAAATGCAGACTCCAGAAATTATACCTTCAAAGGCCCAAGACTGCATCCCCAAGGAGGCATTGCCAGGCTACCACCTGGTTAACAGATTGGTTTCCATCCTACTGCCACATAAGTACCATTAAGTTGACATAAAGTCTAACCATTGCAGAGACATAGCATATATCCATGATAGTAAGAAACATCCCATGGGAAAAAAAGTGATTAATGATTCAGGGGAAAGTGGATCATAATATATCTCAGCTTCTGGTTCTTTACCTGTGTAAAATGGGTGAATAATTATTTTACCCACCTTTGAGAATGAATAATATACAATATGAAAGTACCAAGGGTGTTCGATAAGTTTGTGGGAAAATTGAATTAAAAGGAAATGGAAATTTTCCATGAACTTTCTGAAGTCTTCCTCATACATGACATCCATGGACAACATCAAGTACTTTCAGCATAAAAATGTCAATCCTCTGTCCTTCTCTTGCCTGGTTTTCAGAACATTCAGTTTTCAAGAATAATAACAACCTTCTATCTACCTGGTACCTACTATAGCCCAGGCATTATGTTTCTTAAACATTAACTTTAATCCTCACAATAATCCTTTCTCTTAATTTCCAGGATGAAAAAACTGTACCTAACAATGTCTCACTAAATTTAGGTACTTCACTTTATAGCTTAGGTGAGGCAGAACCAAGCTATTTCTATTGAAAAACAAACAACAAAAAACCTTGTTCTATTTCCTGTCTCCCTATCCAGCTTCTTATTCCCATCTGCCTAACCTTTCTCTTTGGACTTAACTCTTTCCTTTCTATTGTTTGTTTTCCACCATCTTCTTTTGCCTCAATGAAAACCAGTCCTGAAAACACGATAGTGCAATTGATTCCCCTTTAAGAAGCATTGTGTTTTGGTGCCATCGATTGAGATTCAAGGCAACCTCAAGGGATAGAATAGAGCTGCCTCATAGGGTTTCTGCACAGTAATCCTGAAGGTCGTTCAGTGAGCACATGCCAAGTACGTAAGCATTGCTCCACTAGGCTATGTAGCAATGTGACTTTCCTTCAAAGGTGGCCCTCCTCCCCATGTCCACCATGAATGTCTAAGTGACGAGCTTTCATCTGCAGAACAGGGACTTTTGAAAGCCTCTGAACTCTAGCTCTGAAAGGCAGTATCTAAGCCTGAAAGATTATTCAGTCCATTCAGGATTGTCATTGAAACATTGCATATTTTTTCAGTTCAGGTTCCCCCAAACTTATGATCTCAACATCTTTACAGTCAAAACTGGCTTAAAAGTTGATATATATTGTTTTCACTCCTCTTCTACATACCGCTGTCCTATCTCTTTTCTTCTACTCGCTCACTCTCTCTTGTTCTGATACACACACACACACACACACACACACACACACACACACACACACACATTTTACCCAGGCTCCAATTCCTGGCTTCCTATAGTGCTTGGAGAAGATCTGGGGAGGATGGAGTGACCTGCCACTGTTGCTAATAGGTTGGATCAATATCACAAAATGTGCCACATCCTTCTTCATTTTCTCATCATGTAGCAATCGATGACCTTGCTTTGGCTGTAAACCTTTCTCAGAGATTTGACACTTTTCATTTCCTCATGTTGTTTCCTGAACAACGTGGGGAAATGAACACACACTAAGACACTGGGGACCCAAAATGAGAAGCTGGTTCTAAATTTGTCAAGTTTCACTGGCTTGTGCTCACTGCTCTGTTGCACCCAGGGCGTGTGTGCAAAATTCCAGTGCTCTAATGCTTTGATAAAGTGTGCGATTAGAATAGGCCACTGGCACTACCTGGTGTCTGGTGATTCTGTTCCCATTTCGTTTAGGGCCCTCATTTTGCATCCAAAAGATACGTGCTCTGAGAAAGGACCTGCAAGATAATGTATCTGACCTTAAACTAAGCAAATGTCAATATTTGTGATCTGCAATCTAGAATGATTTGTGTTCTTATACACAGAAATTAAACTGTCCCAAGGCTCTGCACAATACCTCAGACTTGTATAAGATTAGCAGTAGGTATTAATGGTAACTGCTGAAATCAAACCATAATTTGTAAAGTAATAATATAAATCCATTCATTCCTGAAAGTGAATTATCAAATTGTATCAAGTTAACTTCACCTAGACAATCCCAAGGGAATACAGAACAGGAAGGCTATTCTAGCCAGGGAAAAAAAGGCCTTCCAAAGCGGTCCGTGTCCGGCTCAGCAGCACGTGGTTGGGTGCTACCTGGCAGAAGGGGCTTTGCAGATGTGATTCAGAGAGCCCCGTCTGCAATGAATACTCGTGGAAGCAGGAATTAAGAAATCAGATGACACTTTGCATTGGGTAAATCTGCACATGACGTCTTTAAAATGTTAAGAGCAAAGATGTCACTATGAGAACTGGATGGATTAGCCCCCAAATCCATCAGGAACCAACGCGGTCACACAAGCCTGTTAGGGTAGAGGAGGAGGATCGGAAAGAAGTCGTCGCGGCGACTGCAAGGAGTTCAGAATGAGGTGATGTGGAAGAGACTCCATCCGTTCTTGGTGGTTTTGAAGCTGGAGGTAGGAGCGCAGGAAGGAAGGAGTGCGGGGGACTTCCAGCGACTAGAAAACTGAAGGCCCCAGATTCTCCCCCAGCATCCACCAAGGAGCCCCACTGGACCAGCAGCTTGACTTTTCCTCCACAAAGCCCATGGGACAGGAAGATAAGGCAGTCCATTCATAGTGTTTCAGGTCACAATGCTTGTGGCATTTTTATACTTCTGCAATATGAACCAAATAAAAAAGTTACGCCTTGCAAGAAAAGAAGGTCAGACCCCCTGAAGTGAGAGGAAGAAACTGGCGGACAAGAGAGGCTGCTAAATAGCGCTCTGGGAAAACGGGCAGCATCTCTGAGGAATCCATGGGAAGAAGCAGGCGATGGAGCAAAATATCAGCCTTCTTTATTGTCTGTCCGTAAAGCTCTGAATTGAGGTGTTTGGTTCCATTCTTACAAGAGATGGATCTGTGGGCGATATGGCTCAAAAGGGTCCCGGAAAGATGTGAGGCTCATCGAGAAGCGTGTGCAAAGGGAGGCTCAGCGTCGACGGCTGAGCTCGGCGGGACGAGGAGGAGAGGGAGAGACAGGCAGATGGTGCCCTGGCTGCCTGCAGCTTCCCTGCCAGATGATCAAAGCTATCTCGTGTTCCTGTCCCAGCAGCCTCAGCATTTGCTTTACACTCATCGCCTCATCAAGGGTTTGGGGTTGAAAGAACTTTCTCTCAACTCCTCCGGCAAGAGTCTCAGCCATTAGGCCACGAGCTTTCCTGACGTATAATGGGAGGCTTGTCAAATGTAGCTGCACAGACAAAAAACAGGAGAAGGAAAAAAAGGTTACCGGGGTAGCAGGGAAGATGAATGTTTTCAAAAAGAACCATATTTGCTGCCTGCCTGATGTAGAAAAAATATATATATTTGAGACCCATGCTGTGTGTGTGTTTTCTTTTTAGGGTGCTGAAATCCAAATGTACCGGCATACAGGCATGTTCATATGATTTCTAATGCAAAGGACCTGCAATTTGTAGCTTCCAGGGAGGGGGGAAATGCACCTCTCTTTGTTCGGGGATCCTGTCAGCAGAGTGAAGACTTGGTGCCAGGTGGTGGATAATGATGAACACGACTAGCAATATTGATCTTTCTAAACATTCTTGTTCCATACGCCCAATTGCCCTGAGCGGGAATGAAAGGCATGGCGCTCAGTGTAGGTTATGAAGCGACAGGACGGTTTGTCCTGCAAGGGAGAAACATTTTACTTCTCTCTTGATCGGTTCAGAGGCGACTGTCAGGGAACATTCTTCTATCTCCATGCTTCCGTGAATACCTGGGCACTCACTCTTACCACAAGGTAATATTAAGTGTAATGAATGGAAAATGCTACATAAATGTCAAGAGTGTACCCTGAAAATCTGTAGTCAAACCTGTCTACAAAGAGCCCTTTTACTCACTTCTCTCTGTGCATAATACATTGTTTTCCAGATGGACATTGGAAGTCTGCAGAAGTATTTGCTTCAGTTTTCAGCCTCCTACTTCTCAGGACACCCCACTGGGAGTTTTTTCTGTCTCCCCTGTACCCTGCAACTAAATAATAGACTCCTCCTTCCCTGGGTTATGTTGGGCTCTTATGATGGCTCTTCTCATGAACTTTCCCTGCATGCCTTGGGGCACTGCTGTGCTGGTTGCCACTCTTGAGAAACTGTGTACTACAGAGGGATCTCCCAATACCCAGGGACATTTTCCTCTTTCACCATCTAGCTCAAGAAACAGAAATAAAAGTTCACTCCCCTGTAGTGTGTTTCCATATTGTCTTTCTCTATTTCCATTGCTTGCCCAAAAGTAGCTTTTACTTTTTAAAAAAATCATTTTATTGGGGGCTCGTACAATTCTTATCATAATCCACCCATCCATCCAGTGTGTCAAGCACATTTGTACATTTGTTGCCATCATCATTCTCATAATAGTTGCTTTCTACTTGAGCCCTTAATATCAGCTCCTCATTTTCCCCTTTCCCTCCCCGCTCCTTCCTGCCTCACGAACCCTTGATAATTTTTAAGTTATTATTATATTGTCATATCTGACACTGTCCGATGTCTCCCTTTACCCACTTTTCTGTTGTCAATCCCCCAGGGAGGAGGTTATATTTAGGTCTTTGTGCCTCTCACACCCTCCTTGCCACTAATTTTGGATCACTTGTCCCTGGGTTGCTCCCTTGTCCCTGGGTTGGTCAATACCACCTCCTTACCGCCACCTCCCCTTCTCCCATGTCCCCTGGGAACCATCGGTCCCGTTGTTTTCTCTTTCAGCTTTTCCTTCTTGAGGAAACCCCTGTGGCACCTTCTGTGTTCTGTCTTTCTGTACTTTGGGTTTACTTATTATTTTGGTTATTTTCTCTTATTGTCTTTATACGCAGCATGGGCTTACTAACTGGGAGACAGTAATCTGAATTCCCCTTTCTCAGGTGTCCAAATTTCTGAACAGTTCTGAAGGTTTTGCAAAGTACTTAACTTTTCCAGATTTGCAATCCCTCAGACCAACCCAGTCAAAGAATACAGTGGGATGGACAAAAGGAAAAAAGAGGACAAAAGGAATGAAAAGAAGAAGGAATGAGAAGGAGGAGGCCACAGGGAGTTTTAAAAATAATTAATAAAAAAAAGAAAAAGTGTAATGTAAGAGCAGCCCTTCAATTCCTCTACAGTCTGATAAGCGTCAGCAGCCCATATGCTCAGCATGTGTAAATGTCGGAATGCTAGGTTTCCACTTCATGAATTATCACCTTCAAAGACACACATAAGTCACCTTGCCGTTTGCCATGGTCATTGGACTCAGGAGACGGTGACAGGTGCCAAGAACACAATCGCATCTGCACTGGCCAACCATGTTAGCAGAAGACTGCTGAGGTTCTCCTCGTATGCTGCTTGTCACGTGGTCTATGTTCCCTTCAACGTCAACCTATGTCTACCTGGGCCTCTCCTCTGTGTTAGTCACAATCTATGGGATAGTTAATTTAGGCTTACAAGAAAAAATCCAAAAACTCACTTCATCTTTGTCATTGGTTCCCTGAGAGATAACCTCTACACTGTGGGAATTCCCCAGTGATGAACGTGGCCTGGGTGAGACTTCCAGAGTATAGCTGAAGGCTTATGCTAATGAGGTGTCTCTTGGTGAGAGTTGTTCAGACCAGAAATACTCATCAGGAGATATTGGTCTACCTGAAAGGAGTGGGGCATGGTGTAGTCAATCCTGCCTACATGGTCCCAGGAAAGACTCTGGACAAGGGAGCTCTATGCGCTTCCATGTTGATGACACACATAGGCACGGATGCACATCAGAAGGCAGCACATTCCTTTTGGGAACATGGAAGCTACCCATTGGGAACCTTCCCCGGACATATCTGCTGCATCTCTTCATTGTATCCTATTTATTATAATAAAAAACAAAACACCTTTTAAAAAATTCTGTGACTCATCATGAATTATGGAACCCAAAAGAACAGGTCCAAAGTGGGAAGGCCATGGAGACCTCATGTGGGGAATTCAAAGCTTGCTGCTGGCATCTGAGGTCTTGGACAGACTTGGCTGTCTGTAAGATTATGACCTTTAACTTGTGAGGTCTGGCCTACCCCTTTGTAGTTCCCATCAGGGGACCAGGGGCTGGCTAATGTTAAGTTGATGTCAGGACAGATGTAGAAGAAAGGAAAACAGAATTGATGATGATATCATTGAATTAATCCTTAGAAATTGGTGTCATAAAAGTGAAATAAGATTTTTCCTGGCAGAAAACCCTAAAACTCATAATCAAACAGAGCCCCTAGGTCTGTAGGGAACTGATGGGTTAAATGAACCCTTGAAAGAAAAGCCATAGAAAATAGACATTGATCCAAACTTGGAGGTGAAGTGTGTGAAATTGTTTATAAATTGTCTGGATAATTGTAGGCACTGAAGTGGGACTTTACTGTTTCCATTCTCTGAGTTTTTTGGTTTTGCTTTTTTGTGGGTTTTTTGCATAACTATAATTAGCTTTCAGATAGGAAGTAGTATGCTCCTAGGAGCCAGGTAGGGTTGGATTCAGATCCTACTATCACTACTTATTAGATGAGTGGTTTTAAAGCAGCCATAATTTTATCAAATTGTAATTTTTTTATCTGTAAAATGGAGATAAAATACTCCATTGAATTATTATTATAAACATTAAGTTGGGATAATTTACCTAAATCACATTGACCAGGGTCTCACGTATATTAAGTGCTTATTGTTCACTCACTTCTTGGGATTCTTTGATCCTTTTAGAAGTAGAATCTTGGAATTTTCACACTGTGTGAATTTATCTTACAACACCCACCCCACCATACACACACACACATACACTGCAGGTCTACTCTTCCGCTTGATCTCCATATCTCGGTGAAGATATCTGTGCTGGAGAATTTCAGTTTACACCAGCCCCTGTCTTGAGGTCCTCGCTCTCATCTTTTGCACTCTATCCTCTGTGCCAGGAGACTTGTCTTCAAGTGTTAAATCAACAGACTCCTGTGCTGTTTGTTTCCAGTTGGGTGTGTCAACAGGGGCTGCAGCAAGAGGACAGGTTGAGGACAGGTATTATTTCCTCCTCCACCAAGTCATCATGGACTGACTGCTTCCATTGTCAAATGATAAATGCTCCTTTCAGCTTGGTATGCTTCTAGACTTATCCTTTTTATATTGCTCATCTTTTCTTATCATTTGCCCTTTGAAAGTAATTCTATTATTATTCCTTGTAGTTCTCCTCCACTCTTCCAATACTTTCTCAGTTAGTTCCTTTGAGCAAACAAATGAAAGAAATTCCTAAAATCATCCTAACATTATAGATTATCTGCTGCCTGTGTGTAGTAGTTACATAATCTGGTGTCAACTTGTGAAGGGGTGGAGTCTAGCCTGTCAGTCAAGTCACAGCTTGATGACCTCATTTGGAGGTGCCACGGAGATCAATAACTCACTGGCGTCCAGATACACAG
This sequence comes from Echinops telfairi, assembly GCF_000313985.2. Classification (NCBI taxonomy): domain Eukaryota; kingdom Metazoa; phylum Chordata; class Mammalia; order Afrosoricida; family Tenrecidae; genus Echinops; species Echinops telfairi. The sequence goes on from NW_022103906.1 coordinate 32,075,318, forward strand.
ACTCTCTGGAGCTACTCTAGAGCCCTGGAGCTGAAGAAGCCACGTGGAGACCCCTGCCAGCATTGAGATGCTTCCACTGCCACTGGATCCACAAGACTTGCCAACCACTGGCCTGTGATCTTCCTGTATTCAGTGTCATTACATGTGTTTCATGTCATTGCATGAGTCTGAAGAGGAATTTATAGATTGGTGTTGGACATCTGGGCTAATATTGGATTTATGGACTTGATCTGGACTGGGCTGGGATGTTTTCTCAATATATAATTGCTCTTTTATATAAAGCTCTTTCTTATACACATGAGTATTTATGAATTTGTTTCTCTAGTCGACCCAGACTAACACACTGTAAGAACCCTAACTGATTCAATGACAACTTGTTTTCAGATACTAACATAAAGAATCTAGATGCCATTTCAATTCCCCTTTCTTGTAGCCACATTTCCCTTGAGTCACTGGGACATATTTTATTTCAACTTCTACCTGTGTGAAAGTATAAGGGTGGGTCCAACCCAACAATCAGGTCACAGCCTGATGATACTCCCATGGGGCATGGCCTTTTAACATGAGAGAATGTGAGAAGTCTCTTTCTTGCCCTTCACCTCCCTTCTCTGTAGGATCTGTGTCTGCCTTCAGGGTGGCCTCATGAATATATGCGGGTGCCCTGTCCTGTTTCCAATGACCCTGGGTCCACAACTCTGTGCTCACCAGCCTCCATCTTCCTTTTTCCACTAACTTCTTGAAGCAATGTGAGTCTTAAGAGGGCGCTGACTAGCATTGGACCCATGAACTTGAGTTGGACTAGTCTGGGATGGTGTCTTAATATAAAATAACTTCTTGATACAAATTTCTATCTCAATCACAAAAGATAAGGGTGCTACAGAAGGTGGGGTGAAGAAAACAGATGTTGCCAGGAATGGTATCAATCAGAATAGTGCCTGGGGTCTTAACGGCTTGTATTCAAATAAGCAACTATCTTTGTGAGGAGTCAACCAATGTCTTATGGAAGAAGCACAGCAGCTTTTGTGATCCGGAGATGACAATTACAAAATTCAGGTTCGGTGAGGCGGAAAGCATCAGAGCAAAAATTATGAATATTCAAATTGTGGAGGGTTATGGGGGGCAGAGCCCAAAACTCATTATCTGCAGAGTATCTAGTCAGCTGAGTTACTGGCAGATCTTGCAATCTTGATTATACTGGGTCAACCTTGATACTTGGTCCATTGACCACCCGATAGACGGGACCTGAATATGTTCTAGGTATAACTATCCCTTACCGGCTCCATGACAGAAATTTCTTCCCTGGCTTTTGGGTGTTGTTGTGGGTCTGTCCCTTTTTTACACATTATTTGTATCTTTGTAAACTATTATGTTTTTATCCTTACCACCTTAGTGTGACTTTGTTACTGATTTCTGTTGGTTCTGCCAGGTGTGAAGCGCAGGAGGGGATGCATAATGAGAGTCACTGGTACGAGGGGATATAGGGAATGCAGAGATGGTGGGCGGAACATGGCGACGGTACGAAAATCTCGGGAGTAAGTGGGAGAGAGGAAGGGCGGTGGGAACACTAGAATGGATTGGGATAGCATAACTCATCTTGGAGGCGATTGAACCATGGGAGGAGAATTGCTTGATGTGGGGGTGATTATACAATTCTCCTCGATGTGGTTGAATGATTAAACTATTGAATTATATGGTATGTAAAATTACTTGCCAATAAAAATGTTGGGAAAAAATAAATGAAAAGACACACAAAAGAGTTCTTTCTTATGCCTATATGAGTCTCCCTAGTTTAGTTTCTCTAGACAACCAACCCAGACAAACCCAGTGATGTTTTTCCACCCATATATTTCTGAAAATGGGTATATCCCTTTTGTCTCTAAGGATTATATTTTAGTTTAGGTTATGATCACTCTTTTTTAATTTTCTCAATTATCGGCTAAGTAACTTTCCTGCCTCTATTTTTTACCTTATTTTTAAAATTAATTATTTATGTACCAAAAGGATGGTATGCAGGTCATTTCACTTACCCCAAGCCCTTAAAATTCAGTGCCCAAAGGACCCTGAATGGCACACACCATACATCACAATACTGTATAACACTTGACCACCTTCTTAATTTCCTTTTAAAAGTCTTCTCCCCCTCTGCTCTTAACCACTAGCCTGCAGGCTTTGTATCAGCTCTGCATCCTAGACCTTGGTGGTCACATGGTAAGCACATTTAACTATAGACCGTGATATAATCTTGACATGTGAGAAATGGGAGTTGAGAGAGGAAACAGTTTAAATGGATAGGTGTTTCTGGCACCAGTTGTATTAGATGCACATTTGTCCTGAGCTACTCTGGGAGATAGGAGCCATGAATCAGGTTCACACCCTCCTTCTGCCCTGGCCCATCACTCCTATCTTCACCTCTCATGGAGGTGTCACTCAGGAAACCAGAGTTTGAAGATACCGTATAGTCTCGTGTATAAGTGAGTTTTTCGGCACATTTTCAAAGCAGTTTTTGTGGTACAATTAGGGGCCCTGGCTGATATTCAGGTCGGCTTATATTCGAGTATATATGATAAATATGTTTTGCTGAACATGACTTCACAGCTCAAGCCAGCTGCATCATCTGGGGCTTAAATGAAAAATGATGATCTGCCTCAACATCAAAAAATTGTCTCGACAGCCCATGGTAAGAAGGGATGTGTTAGTTCCCCGAGAAATTTCCAGAAGTATTTTACTGTTGAAATCTTCCTTTTATAATTGCCCATTTACTTGTTCTGGAATGCCCTCTCCTCCTTCATGCTGTCCATCTAGTGGAAGTGCCACACCTACTCTTGTCTTACTCGATAAAACCTACATGTTCTTCAAGACTTAGCATACACTAGGCAAGCACTTCTTTATTTTGAACACAAAAGTTCTTGTTTTGCAAGTCGTTATAACTATGTTCTACCATTGGACTGTGAATCCTTTGAGGAAAGTGGCTCATTCTCCTCTGTATTCACTGTGTACCTTGTTCTTATTTATTCCATTATTTTTTCTGCTAGTGCTCCAGTTATAAATAACACTTCCTCCCTAGAATACTGCTCAGAGTAAAGCTGCAGAGCGTTTGGTCATTTTGTGACTCGGTTGGTAGTGCTGCTGTGTGGCCTGATAGAGGTGTGAGTGCATCCACGAGCCATAAGGTACTGTGCTCATCCTGCCCCAGGGAGATAGCTGGGTCATGTTGCTGGACCATGTTTGCCTCTTAAAGAAGCGAGGGTGTTCCATCATTTGCCCTTTTGCATCAGAGAGCTCCCCTCAGCTGCTGAGGTGGGATATGACTAAAATGTTCCCTTTTTACTGCATATATGAGTCCAGGCAAAGCCAAAGGTTTTCATTGAAATGGTTTCATTAAAGAACTTTTTATAGCAATATGGGAAGAATTAATGGACTAATAAGGGACTGCGAAACAGTAGATCAGCGGTATTACCATACTTAGGCTTAAGGAGCAATAGGATGAAATGCTACTGCAATGCAAAACTTGAGCCATGGAAATTGGACTTTTCCCCAAAGCAACTGAGACTATATATTGGGAAGAAGCAAATTCCCAAGATAAATCTCTTTCTCCTATCCAGCTCTGTAAGAGCCTCTAATGATTGAACACATATTAGAAGCCAAATGATAATGGATTTCTGGATTGACAATCTATGGGCATTAATTTCATGGACTTAGAATAAGACAGAGAAGGATGGAGAATAGATTTGGAAGGAAAAATATATAAAAATAAATAATAGTCAATTTGGAATTCTTGAATAATCATCCATACATTCAGGATGGCTTAGCATTCTTAAGCTTCTTGAGAGCGAGTGCCAAAATATGACAGAAAAATCATATGTTTATCATCTATCCCAACAATTATGACTTGGCAAAAAAATGACTCTATTGACTTCTTTGTAAAACCAGCATTTCATCATCTTGGCTATGGGAGTGAATTTACTCATTCACATATTGGTAAGGAATTCAAATCTATTATCTACAATTTCCAGTTCCCATGTTGACAGGGGAGACAATTTTACTCCTGATCAGTTCTTAGATAGTGTGTGGGACATTTGTTTTTGATGCCATCTTTTATCCATGCAGGCATCCAGGTAGATTGATTTGATAGCCCCCACAAGGCCTCCTGGGGGACATGGCTCCACATAGCACACCTGTACCACACGGATGTCTAGTCAGTTGTGATGAGCAACCTGGAAGGGAACTTTCTGTTCCTTCATTCCTACAAAGAGAGCTCAGGTCCAACCATCCCGCACAGTTTCTTGGTGCTTCTCCAATGTTTTGACAGTTTCCACACTCAGATCAGAGACCTGAGGGCTGACAGCTGTCTTCTAGTCTCAATGTCTTCTTAGCTTAATAGTGCTGGGGAAACACTATCCACAGTTCCTCCATTGTGCTACAACTGGGGGGATCAAAGTGGTTTCTCTATATTCATATATTTCAATAACACTGATTGGGTGTGTGCTCCTAAATATGTCATTCCCTCGAATCTTATAGTTTAAAGACTTGTTCCAAGGTCTCAGACATCCCGCCCAGGGCTTGGAAATCTTCAATCCTCCTTTATCCTGTCTTCCCTTCAAATTCTGTCCCCTCCGATAAACAAGATAATCATTTATAGCATCAGGCATGCAGAAATTGTGCTCTTTTTAAATATAGTCCTTTAAGCCCCAAAGTTAGAGGAAAAAAAGGCTTTATCCTTCCTCTGGAATAACTTGAGGAAGGCTAGACAAATAGAAGATTTGGAGTGATGGATAGGGGAAGAATAGTACAACAATGTCATGTGACCATAGAGATACAATTCATGAGAATTTTAATTTCAAAGGAAAATCTGAGCATATCAGAGACAATTGTCCATCTTTTCCTGGGCCACAATTCAGGAACATAAACGATTGTGCCATGGTGTTGACCGAGGTTCATAACACCACCCCAGATTACTAACTGTGCTGCCAGCTTGGCCCTCCATTTGGACAGTTCAGTCCCGCCTCCTTAAAGGCAATGAGTGCAGCGGGCAAGAGAACCCTCCTTTCTCCCAGGAAGGAGATGGAATTTCAGTGAAGCATATACCTACATACTCGTGTATAAGCTGAGTCTTTCAGCACATTTTAAATGCAGTTTTTGTGGTAAAATTAAGTGCCTTGGCTGATATTCGGGTTCGCTTATACTCAAGTATATATGGTAGTTTAACAAACTATTCAAATCTCTTGCCCAGCCTTTCTGAGTAGTAAATGGAGACAGTGTTATAGACCTATACTCTAAGTAGATATAACCTAATATTTAATTCAATTGGAAGATAGATGATCCCACAGAGTATCTGGGAAATGAGAGGAAAGCACTAGAAGGAATGTTGGAAGGATACTGAGTTTGTGCAGGTCCTATGTGGAAAGCAGAGCCTGAGTAGACACCCAAGAGTTCACAGTCAAGGGTACGACAGAAACATCTCAAGAGAAACGTGAGCTGAGTGATCTGCATTTTGTGTCGCTTCATGATTGGTTGTCTAGAGACACAGCTTAACGGGTACAGAGTCGAGAAAGCACCAATTCTGTGATTAACTTTCCTGAAGTTCTTGATAGTAAGGTCTTTCTATTCTTAGGATCTTGGATAGAGAAAAATATTTTGTTAAATAAAATTCTAGGTAATATATACATCTATTATAAATATGGGAGTCCTAATAGTAGAGTGGGTTATCCTTGGGCTGCTAATCACAGGGTCCACAGTTGGAAACCACCCGAGGTTTCCTGGGAGAAAGATGAGGCTATATACTACCCTAATGAGTTATAGTTTCAGAAGGCCCCAGTGGTAGTCCTACTCAGTCCTATAGGGTCATTGTGAGTCAGAACAGACTCGATGGCAGTGAGTTTCATATAAACAAACAAAAAGTGTGTGAATACACAGGTTCTTTTCTTATGGGAAGGAGCTCTGGTGGCGCAGTGAGTTAAGCATTGCTTCTCTGATTGCATGGTCAGTGGTTCAAATCTACCAGATGCTCTACATGAGAGAGAGAAAGCTGTTGGCTTCTGTGATGTTTTATCGTCTCAGACAGCCTAAGGAGCAGTTCTACTTCGTCCACTAGTGTCACCATGAGTTAGAATGGATTCAACTGTAGTGGGTTGGTTTGCTGGGATGTATGTTTAACAGGCCTTTCTAGACTGAGACAAATTTTATCCCCCCCCCCCACTCCCATTTTTTTTTTCTTGAAAGAAATCCTGAAGGGATTGTTTACAAAGAAATCCACCAAGGTGTCGATGGGATTTGACATCTCAGTAGTTTTGGTTGTAAAGTATTAAGCAAACAGACTTTCCAAATATCTCTGTCTACTTTGAGGGATCAGGGTATCATCGGATGAAGGCTAAGTGGCCTCTTACCAAGTAGTCTCACCAAAGCATTACCTTGGACGTTTCATTGTTCCCCGAGGTTTATGCCTTGTCACTGTCCTGGGGTCAAGTCAACTGGAAACCAAAGCACACGGGAGAGTAAAAGCTTCCTAGTATACATTGAAAAATCATTTGTCCTTCTGAGGAGACAGCTCCTTCCTGGAGAGGTCAAAATAACAACTCTCTAGTTGCTGACTCAGAGCAAAGGGAGGTGGAGAGTCTGGGAGATTGTTATCCAGGCCATAGCAAGGCATGATGAATCATTCTCTGATGCCCTACCGCTTGTTACAGAACACTTTTGTAGTAATTAAATTAAGGTTGTCTTTCAGATTCAGAGTCTTCTTAGCTTGGATGATGTTGGGAAAACAATGCCAATTTTTGCCTTATTGAGTTATACATTTTGGAACTTGTGCAGTCTGTGTGTGTACATTGCAATACAATTGATTAGATTTGTGCTGCTAAATACTAACTTCATTTATGCATTAACCCTGAGACCAAGGCCACCTTGGAGTTAGGGACAATCTAAAAATCCTTTGTTCATATATGTACATACAGTGTTTTGCTCCTCTAGAGTTCTAGACTTTGTGTGTGGAAATATTCGGAGTTTAGTAGGTAAACCCTTAGAAGTAGAGCTTATTTCTCTTGTCTCCAAGTTCTTAGGAGACACATCACCCCAACTCAATACACATTTCTAAAATCTACTCCTAAAAACCTAAAATGTGAAGCATAGTTTTGTGGTGAAAACAAGAAGTGCATTTTAGGGCACAATGTACTATTAGTAGCCACTATAAAAAGAGAACACCTTTTAAGAGTTCAGAGGGAATTAATTTAAAGAACATTTTTAAACCAACCTTTTAATATGTACAAAATCAATTTCCCAAGTACATGGTATGGGTTAAAGGTGAAGGAGAAGCATGTACATGCACACACATACAAATAAATTCTTGACATACATTTATGGATTATTAAAACAAATGAGTATGATTGGAGGTCATTCATAACACGCGAAGCTGCTGTCAGTAAATGTAGCCAGACATTCCCACAGTGCAAGCTTGAACACTCCATTAAAGAGATGACAGTGGGTCAGGTGGACTGTGACCTCTTTTCCACAAAGACAATTTCTGCTTTGCTACCTCACCTCACAGGCAGTTGTTGATCTATATCACCCCAAGAAATAGATTTGGAGACTGAATTTTGTGTTCAAAAGCTGGAGGCAGAGGGAAAAGTTGGGCGGTGGTATGTTTACAATGCAAACCTTAGGAAATCCTAGGAATGCGGATGGTTGGTTGCTATAGTCCTGCCTTGGATTCAGAAGGTCACTTTGTACTTAGTGCTCTCTCCCATGCTCCTTCCCAAGACCAGTCATTTGTTGATAGGTTTTCCAGAAGAGGGATTGTGCCCTTATATAAAATCTCATCCTTTGACTGGCAAAACCTTCAGAGAATGAGACTCGCGGGAAAGCTTTTTAGTCACAAATACTTTCAGAAACTGGGGAAATTAGTGCTTCAGGCATGGGCAGCACTGTATATAATATCCCTAAGTGGGTACTCACATTTCCTAACCATTTAACAGCATCTGTTTAGGACCCTTTGGCCATGCAAATAAGAGGAAATCCATGTTTTCAGCTAAGATATTCCTTGCAGGGGGTAGGTTCACTAAGAGATGCCAGCATTGGGCAGAAGAGAGACATCATTCCAGTAGTGGAGTGATCGGTCCATCAACGAGTAGTATGTTTCCCAGGCTAAGCCTCATCCATCGGCCGTCCCAACAACGAACCAACACATCAGCTGCCCAGCAAAGCCCCTCTTCTACCCCCACGCGAAAGGCAAGAGCATCTTGGGATGTTTTTCAGAAAGTAACACCACCCTCGCTAGTAATAGTGGCAGACTAATCCATATGTTTAGGGGTAGGGGCAGCATTCTCAGTACTGTTGGGCCTAAGCAGGCTGGAGAACAATTCAGGAAACCCATATCCCCATGTTGATGATCTTGTTTCTCTAGAAACACTTCTGATACCAATTGTGTCAGGCAGGGTTCTCTAGAGAAACAAAACATTTATATTTATAAAGCGAGAAGGAATATAACAGCTTATTAGCCTGTGCAGCAGTACAGAGAGCTCAGTTCAACCCACTTTCATGGAATAGCTAATATACTGAAGATCCTTCAAGTCACTCCGGCTGCTGGTCCAAGGTCACGGAAGAAGACAGCAGAGTTTTCCTGCAGGCAAGGCATATAGAGTGGGGCAGCAACATCAGGAAGATGATAAGTTGAGGCGTAGCAGAAGCCAGTAGCCAATGAGCATAGCAAAGCTGTCAAGAAGCTTGGCAAAGCAGGCGTCCATGGAATCACAAGGAATGCACGCACAGCAAGGTGACATGATTGATTCAAAGGCTGGCTGGACCCACAATAGCACAGCATGCAGTTGAGGCAAAGGACTAGCTTAGGCGCAGAGGGCTGGTCCAATCACCAGGGTAAAAGAGTCAAGATGTCACCAGCAGCACAAAGTATTTATCTTGATCCCCTTCCAATCAAGCTGCGACCTAATTGAACTCTGTCACATGTTCCTATGTAGGCCTAGTTGGCACAATAAACTTATCACAGGCAGGAAGCATGCTTTTGACCCCTGACCTTGTCAAGGTGGGACTTTGTGGAAGGCAAAAGTCTTCTGTTTTGTAGTTCTATCGTGGAGATACAAGCAGACTCACAACATTGTTCATTGTTGGAGGTGTCCACACCTGTGCCTTCTCTGGTGCAAATTACCTTTGCTCTCACCTTGCCTTCACCCCTTCCTCTTAGACCAAAATCGACTGCTGGGAAATGTTATGAAATACCCTATCATTAAAGAGTAGATGAGTCATAATGGTTTCTTTCCCCACCTCCGGCCGGATATTTAACTTAAGTCATTTGCCGATCAGCTCTAAAGCAAATAAAGCATTTGTCATATTCTTGACAGCACATGGCAGGAGAAAACAATTTTTGGAGGATGTGCAAGACACTGACAGTCGCCTGCTCAACATGCTTTTCCCTGTTTCTTTTTGCTAACAGAAAACCCGATTTTGTTGTGTTTTTTTTTAAATGGCAGTGTGTGCACTTAAAACACTACATTTTCCAGTCTTCTGTGCAGTTAAGTGTGGCCGCATTCGTGTCGTTAGCAGCCACCGGGGGAAGCTTAGAGGAAAAAACTTCAAGTTGAGGTGACATCTGGCAGGCTGTAGCTTTTGTTCCGTACATCTTTCCTTCCACTCCCTCATTGCCACCCTTCCTCCTTGATTAGGCCACTTATGTGATAACTAGAGTCAGCAATCATTTTGAAAAATTGAGGTGACACTTAGGATGGGGGAGCAGAAAGTTAGAAGAAACTTAGATCCTTGAAAATTCTAGCCTATTGTAGCAACACTGGACTGTCTACATGCATTATATGAGAAAACAATAAACCTCTACATTGTTTAGACCATATATGTGGGTTTTGTTATATACAACTGAAATGAAGTGTACCTCATACAGAACCTAGCTCCTAACGTCGAGTCCTAAAGACAACAGAGCATTGTTAATGCAGTGGTAAACATTTGGTCAAACTCTTGCCTCCTGTACTGCATAATCACGCTGCAGGCTGGCAAAAGCTGCAGTGTAAGGAAAACAGTATTGGTAGGTGTCCTGAAGTTGATTTGACCTCAAGTCTTCGTGACCCTAGGTACAAAAGACTGAAACCCTGACCAGTCCTGGGCCGTCCTCACAATTGTTTGGCTTGAGCCCATTGTTGCAGCTATTGTGTTAATCCCTCTTGTTAAGGCTTTTCCACCTTTTTGATGACCCTCCACTCGATCAACCATGATATCCTTTTCCAGGTACTTGCCTCTCACAGTATCCTATCCAAAGTACATGAGGCAGTGGCTGGCCATTCTTACTTCTAAGGATTGTACTTCTTCTGAGACAGGTTTGTGTGTTTTGCTGGTAGTTCATGGTATTTTCTATGTTTTTAGCTAACACTGTAATTCAAATGCATCAATCCTTTGCCACTTTTCCTTATTCATTGACCAGATTTCACATGCATATGAGGTAACCGAAAATACCGTAACTTGGGATAGGGGTGCTTTAGTCCTCCAAGTAAAACTTTGCTCTTTAACACTTTCAAGAGGTCTTGTGCAGCAGATTCTCCCAGAGAAAGGTGTTATTTGAGTTCTTTAGCATTGCTCCCATGAACGTTGACTAGATCCAAATAAAATAAAATCTTTCACCACTTAAAATGTTTATACATTTATCATGTATCATGCTTTTTGGTCCAGTTGTAAGGATTTTTTCTTTTTAAAAATTTGATTTATGATCCATATGACTATAGTCTTTGATTTTTATCAATAAATTCCCCACATCTTCTTGGATTTCAGCAAGCAAGTTTATCTCATCTCCCTATTGCAGGTTTTTAATGAGCCTTCTTCCAATCCTGATTCTATGGTCTTCTTCATAGAGGGCAGCTTCTCTGAGGGTTGTTTAGCACCCAGATGGAATTAGTTTGGTGAAGCAACACAATCTAATGCACTCCTTTCCTGATTTTTAAATGGTCGGGAAATCTAAAAATACATGTTATATATCAACCTCCTCTTGCTACTCTTAACATTTACTACAGGAAAGGAGCTAATATTAGAGTTAGCCAGACTCTAAGTACCTATGACGGGCAGGGGGAATATCAATTTACTAAGCCAGATGCTTCTACTGAGAGTTTACACTTAGGATTGATTCAAGTTCCATATGTAAGTCCTTTCAGGGTTAAAATGACAAATGTATTTCAATCCCAAAATGAAACACTTATAAGTGGTAGCTGTAAAACTTCTGCCTTAAAAGGACATAAGACTTGTAGAAGTTTGAAATATGATGAATACAGAAGTAACACTCTTGCATTCCCATTCAAACTCATTGTTTCAACTGAGACAAAGAAATGACCTTTAATTTGACAAAACAAAGCAGAGCAGAACCCAGAGTCCAGTAAATAAGAAAGGAGCATCTTCATCTCTTAAAAGTTCTTTCTCGTCTTTGCTTGTGACGACTTTGCATACATACGAATCCCATCACCAAGTCTGGGAGCTTATTCATCTCTAGAGTATTGCCAGAATAGTAAAGATGATGATGGCCATCAAGATCCTGAAGCTGTTCTACAGCCAGAGCAATCCACAGGACCCCACACTGAACCAGGCAAGTGACTTATAAGATCCCATTCTGTTGTTGTTGCCATTGAGTTGATCGCTACTAGTGGTGACCCTGTGTGTGACGGAGTAACACTGCTCCAAAGTCTTGACTCTGACTTCAAGAGAAGGAGGGCACCAGGCTTTCTCTTGTCTGCTAGCACTGGGTGGCTTTCAATTTCCAACTTTGGTTAATAGTTCAACAAAAAATGCTTTGCTCAATCAAGTACTCTCTGGTAGCTCTTACCATAATGGACATTGAGGCTATTGGACAAAACTTCCATAGTCCAGAGCAAGAGCAATTGAACACACACACACACACACACACACACAGAAGGAGATTCTTTCCAGAAAGGAGAACCATATCTGCCCAATAAACTAGCTCATCAAGCCTGTTACTGAAATCGTCCAATGAGAGAGCTACCAATACTTGCTATTCTTACCCAGAAAGAGTTCATAACGACTATGGGTCAATTTTCTCATTCTCCTTTTTGCCAAATGGGAAGTTTTTGTCTAGTTGTGCTTCATTTGGGTATCCCATTTCTTTCCTACTCTAGTGTGTTAACTCTTTGGGAGAAGATATTTTGCTTTTTGCAGCCACTGAATGACAAGAAGAAACCCACCAATATGGAAATGACTGCACACCCTCCAGAGTTCCTGAGCTTTGAGCTAGATCCTATGAATTTGGACGTAACACATCTAGGAAGGTGGCAAATGCCATGCTGTGTAAGAAAAACACTATTGATTAATTGGGGATAATGAAAGGCCGGGCTGTGTAATGATGAAGACTAGTTGCTTAACCCATAGTCTCTGTCCCTTTTTTCTTTCCCAAGGAACTTGAATGCTCTTTTTGGAGCTGCTATCTATGATTACCAAAAAATGTTCTTTTAAACAGGTTACCTGACTGCCACAGGAGGCTGATGAAATATAAATGCAGTCTTAGGGACCTTCCAGGAAAATCCATGAGAAGAAAGAGGTGATCCCCCTGAGAGGTGTGCTCTTTTGCATTGCCCCTCTTTTCTTCTTCCTGATAAACAATCAGGCCTGATGGCTGGAGGTCTGCCAATCAGCATTTTCCATAAATCAACCTTGAGTCTGAAGCTATGCTCTATGAAAGAAGGAGGCGGTGGACTCCCTCGTAACCATGCCTACGTATTAGTCCTGCTTCATTTACTATCAGTTGTTATTAAAAAGAGAGAGAGAGAGAAATAAATCCATGGTCTTTAAGCCACCTTTTTTCCTGTTACATGGAGATTGACATATCCTTAGCTGGTGTCATGGATGGTTGACAGCCATCACAGTTCAGAAGAAGTTGCTTGCTTATGTGACCTGTTCATAAGGCTGACCGAGGCAGAGGCGTGGACATTCCAGTCCTGGGTAGTCCTCATCTTCTGCGTAAAACTAATGTTTATAAGAGACTATAAACAAAGTGCACAGAGCATGACTTCTGAAGCAACCCAACAGCAATAAGCCGATCCCAACACATCGTGACTCTTCGTGGGTTTCCAAGGCCATGGACCCTTACAGGACAGACAGCCTCAGCTTCTTCCCCAGAAACGGCTAGCGGTTTTGATCTGTTGATCTTGTGGTTAGCACTCCAACACTTAACTGAGAACTGGATGAGGGCTCCTGCTTTGAAGCAAAGCAGACAAGATATGTGTTTTCTATGTTCGCTGGGCAATAGACTATTTAGACGGAGCATTTAAGTCCGTAGAAGACTACTGACAAATATTAGAAAGGCTTGCGGAGGAGCTACCTTGCTCTAAGTCTAGGAGTCTAGACATTTGCTGTTCTCAAAGTTTCATTGTTTGGGAAGTGTAGAATCCGTTTCACTGATTCAGAGTCAGTAATCCCATAGCCAAGCAGAGAGAAAAATTAGAGAAGGATTTCCAGTTTTTATGATGATGACGTAAAGATAAGAACCATAGCTTGTTGCATGGTCTCATTTTTCCAAGTGTATTATTGCTCCTGTTAGAGTAGTACTGGCCATAAAATTTTCTATTCTGTAATCTTTATCTGGCAGGTCGCTAGGCCTTTCTCCCATGAGAGTGGCTGGGTTGGTTCAAACCTACAACCTTCCAAATAGCAGCTAGGTGCTTAACTTTGTTATCACCAATGCTACTTTCCAAGGTTGTTAAGAATCCTAGAATTATGCTAGTTTTCCATTACTGTTAGGACATATTACCATAAATCTAATGACTTAAAACAACCCAAATATATCCTCTTCCAGTTACAAATAGGCTATCAGGGCTTTGTTTATTCTACAGGCTCATGGTGTCATTTTGCTTCCTTGTATTTTTAGTTTCTAATTCTATCTGTGTTCTCTGGCTTATGTCTTCATCTCTCTTGTTGAAAACAAATTTATGGCATCTTTAAATCTAATTGTTCCTCTGTTTTCATCATCACTTCATGTTCTGCCTGATTCTAAGTCTACATCCTCTCTCTTACAAGCACCTTGTGGTTATACTCCCAACCAATAATATAAGATAATGCCCCCAGTTTTTGATACCTAACATAATCACAACTGTAAGTTCTTTTTGCCATATGACATGCCATATTAACAAATTCCAGAGGGTAGGCTGTGGATCTCTTTGTGTGTGTGTGTGTGTGTGTGTGTGTGTGTGTCCAGCCTATCACAGACACCACATCAATTTGATGTCTTGATGGGTATACTTGTTGACCGATATTGAATTGCTCTCCAGTTTACTAAATAACTCCTCCTGCAGGCCTACCATGTTGGAATTTTTGCCATTGAAGCTTTTGTCAAGAGGCCTTTATTAAAATAAATATACCTCGGACACTGTTAATGTCTAAAACTGTCAAGGCTCCTTCAGATTCCCTTTCAACTTGCAGTTTTCTCAGAGACAAGTAGAAATGGGCGCTAGGCCAATTAAATTATATGGGAGAAATTAATAAGGGCTGTTTTGTCAATATGAGTATGCATGAGATGCTGCTATAAAAGCATTAGATGAGATTGGAAATTTGAGGGCAACATGTCACAGTGATTGGTATGGATATATAAACAGTGCTCAGAAATAAAAATAGAGTATTATATGAAAATACAGAAGCATTCTTTTCTTTTTTCAAAAGTATTTATGGCTATTGCTATGATAAGTGTTGTTAGGGGCCATCAAGTTGGCTTTGAATAATGACCCTTTATGTAACAAAATAAAACATCACCAAGTCCTACGAAATAATCATGACAAATAACTAACATTAATAGAACTCTTATTATATACCAATATTGTAGAATAAATTCTTGGTTCCCCTTTTATTTATATTTACCCGTCAAGATCATGGCCTTGGTCATGCAACCTTAAAGTTCATTCCAAAAAGATAGAGATATTTCCCAGGTTCTTGGCCATGAACTCATTCACATAATTTGTTTGTAACCACGAGACACCAACACAAGTTCAAATGACTCTAAGTGCTTCCTTACACTCAGTATTGGCTAGAACAAGGTATGCAAGCACATGAGCTCCCCTTGGCCACATTTCTGTTTCCTCCAGACATGTCCCAAGTGTGGAAGCAAACACAAGGGCCAGGACAATTTCTTTGAGGGGAATAGAGTTTGACAGAATGAACAAGGTATAACATTGTTGCTTGCTTTTCCCCCAAATCAAATCTCTACTCTTTTTCTACTGTGGTTGGCATAACAAAAAGCTGACGTACACTAACAAAATGTCCAGAGGGCCTCTTGATCATTTATTTACCTTAGCCAGTGACAGGCATTTTGGCACAAGACTGAATGCAGAAGATAGGCATGGTCAGGAAATTTCTTTTGCCCCTTTCTATGCTTTGGGTTGCATATTTGGAAGGGAATTTATCTCGCTCGTATTTCCTGGTCCCTTCCGATAATATTTCTCTGTGCACTCACACTTATGAACAGATCCTGAGCAGAATCAGCTGTCAACGAGTAGCTCCTTAGCTGTGATAACGATGTTCCTATGTTTCTCCAGCCCTGGAGTCGTGGCAATTTCCAGCTATTTCTAGAATTCAGGATTTCCTCATAACCCATTCTTTGAATATGAGCTCCTTGCTATGTTTGAGTTTCCCATATTATATTATCTTGAAACACACCAGAAAAGAAGTTCAAAACTAGCACAGTGAAATTAAAAGTAAGAATGAAGAGAATACCTGAGTGGAGAGAAAGGATGAATGCTGTAGGAATAGGGGCAGGTGTGGGATTGCTAATTTTGTCTCAGATTTGGTGTTCATGCATCCTGGTGAGCAGAACACTGGATTGGGGGTGGTGATGGGTCAGGGTGTAAAATATCAGTCAGTTACCCAGCATTTCTTATTACTGTGGGGCTCAGACCTAGCCTGACCTAAATTTCCAAGAAAGGATTAGTCTGGGTCTCTCTCCCTCTTTGTTCAAGTCATCTAGAAATGTTTTGTTGTCAGGCCCTTTTTTGTTGAGATTCAAATACTGTCATAAAATATCTTCATCACAATAAAAATGCAAAGTGCAAAGTTGCTGTTGTTCTGCACCATATCACAGAGGGATGCGGAGATATTATTCAAATGTGCTCAGGGCAATTGCTGCACATGCACTTGCAGGCTGATGTGGACTGAAAATAGCACATTCCATTAAAAGGAAAAAGAAAAGACTCTTTGGTAGCAAAACAAGTGGCTGTACTCTTTGTCCCCCTTTTTTAGGCACCACCAACCCCCACTCAACCCCTGCCACTAGATTCTTTGCAGAGTTTGCAATTTTTCAGGGACCAGTAGGACCAAGCAGTATATCTGCTAGGGCATATAGGAGTAGTAGGAAAAGAGAAAGCTATGCATCCAACATCAGTTACGGCAGCACATGGACAGGAAGCTGCCGGAAATCCGGGCCATAATCTGAAGGGGATATGGGACAAGGGAAATCATTGCTGGTATCAGATGGATCTTGGTTGAAAGCAGAGAATCTCAGAAGGGTGTTTAAATGTTTTCTTTTTGTTTTGTTTTTTAATCATTTTCTTAGGAGATCTTACAGATATCATAACATTCCATAGTTCAGTAACATCAAGCAATATTGTACAATTGCTACTACCACAGTCAGTTTCAAAGCATTCTTCTTGAACTCCTTGATATCAACTTCCCTTTATTTCTTCTCTTCCCCACCCTACCACCCACGGAATCCTTTTTAAAGTTTTTTGCTGCATCTTATACCATCCAACATATGCATTTATGTACAAATATGCTGTTTGCTCCGTGGAGTGGGATTATTAAGTCATCAGTGCTATGAGCTGTTCCCTCTTCTCCTCCACCCTCCCTGCCCCCCTCACTTCCCCTCCCCTCCCCTCCTGTTACTGATTCTGAAAGATTATCTATCTTGGTTAGTCCAGGTTGACTAGAGAAACAAATTCATAGACACTAATGTGTATAAGAAAGAGCTTTATATGCAAGAGTAATTGAATATTGCGAAAACATCCCAGCCCAGTTCAGATCAAGTCCATAAGTTCAATATTAGCCCATATATTCAATTCTAATCTATAAATTCCTCTTCAGACTCACTTGCAATAACACCAAATGCAGGAAAATCACAGGCAAGTGGATGAAAAGTTTTGTGGATCCAGTGGTGGTGGAAGTATCTCAGTACTGGCAGGGGTCTCTACAAGACTCCTTCAGCTCCAGAGCTCTAGCATAGCTCCATCTGTCTTCTCAACAGGAATATCTCACAGAGAGTGAGTGTATGCTCCTATCTCTAACAAGCTATTTATTTCCTTAGAACATCCAAATGAGGTCATCAAGCTGCAACCTGATTGACAAGCTAAACTCCACCCCTTCACTCTAAAGTCTCAAATTGACAAGAGATTTTGTAACTACCACACTTGGCTTTCATGTATCAAACTATCATAATTATACAAATGAACATGCACAAATCTAACATGATTAACGAGGTAAAAAATAAAACCCATAATAGTAAGGGGAGGAAATATTAAAGAAACAGAGGAAGGGGGAACCGATTATAAGGATCTACATATAACCTCCTCCCTGGGGGACAGACAACAGAAAAGTGGGTGAAGGGAGACATCGGACAGGGTCAGATATGACAAAATAAAAATTTATAAATTATCAAGGGTTCATGAGGGAGGGGGGAGCGGGCAGGGAGGGGGAAAAATGAGGAGCTGATGCCAGGGCCTTAGGTGGAGAGCAAATGTTTTGAGAATGATGAGGGCAATGAATGTACAAATGTGCTTTACACCATTGATGTATGCATGGATTCTGATAAGAGTTGTATGAGCTCCTAATAAAATGATATAAAAAAAGGAAAGAAACAGAATAGTTACATACTTCGTCAGTGCTATACTGCACCATGGATTTAGCATCCCTTCCGTGTGGTTTTTCTGAGAGGGACTGTCCAATTACTGTACAGGTGGGTTTTGGGTCTTCACAACATCCATTCCCCTTCACATATTTGGTTTCTTGGTTTTGAGTTTCTGATACCTCTTTCCATCTACACCTCATGATCACACAGGCAGGTGGGCTTTGTTGTTTCCCTATTAGATGGCTGCTTGTTTGACTAAAAGCCTTTAAGACCCCAGACACTATATCTTTTAATAGCCAGGAACCTTCAGCTTTCTTTACCACATTTGTTTATGCACCCATTTTTGTCTTCAGCGATCATGTTGGGAAGGTGGGTATCATACAGTGTGACATTATTGGGGAAAAATGCTCTTGTACAGAAGTAAAATTTTAAGTAGAGGCCCAAATCCATCTGTTTCCTGTTGTATTTGTATTTATATACATATTTAAACAAATATACCTATATTTTAATAATTATATATTTAAATATACACCAATTTTTTTTTTCTTTTTTTTTTTTTTCCCTTCACCTACCCCACTATCATGTTTACCATCATTCACCTCTCAGTAATTCCTCTCAGATACAATTGTATTGATCAGACACAAGCAGAAAAGCTACATCCTCTTTGACATCCATTTTAGAACCCTTACTATTCTCCTGTACCTGTCTTTTTTGGCTCATCACTCTACCTCCCTTCCCCCCACCTTCCTTTCCCATGCCCCCAGGTTCCATAGGTCCTGTCGCTGACTCCGTAGGATTGCCTACCCTGCCTATCTTGTATTGATAAACACACAGAGAGACACACCGAGAACATACAAGTAGTCACAAGTCTTTCAGGGATCCTGACACAACAGATGAATATCTCTCTGTTAAATAGAGAGAAGATTGGTTGTAATCCATCAGCCCCGCCCCCTTTTCTTTCAGGGTTCGATATCCCGGGTCCCACTTAGCTGACAACACATACAGACTTGCGGCCTTCAGCATTTGTGTCTGAAAATCACAGATCCTGAAAGTCCCCATTGCTATTCCTGCAGTCAGAGATGGAGCCCTCTACTACCCGCACTCCCTGTGCACCCCACAACCAGTTCCACCTTTAGACTTTCAGAGTGGTACTCTGTGTGTAACCCCCAACCACTTCAAATGGGGTGGCAAATGCTGCCCCTCCCAAGCAAAAGTCTACAGTCGGGATTCCTAGGGGACTTCATGGCTTTGCTCCCATCACTGGTTTATCGCACTTCCCTCTTGGTTTGCCTGTCAGACCTGCCATTCTCCCCACACCATATCTTCAGGGCTGTCCTCTATCACACTGCCATTTAGGGAGGGGACGTCAAGTCTCAAACTGAGGCCAGCCCTGCAGTCATCTCTAGGAACAATGAGCTGCTCTGATCAGGAACATTGTCCTCAAGGATTGGCACAGTGGAATGAAGTCTACTCTTGCTTTCCCTTTCCTGTGAAGCTATAAAGAAGACCCTCCCCTTGGGTGGGTGAGTGTCTTGATCCCCCATAATGTCTGTTTACTCCTCCAAACCCTCTGTGGGCCTTAAAGGTATATGGGAAGATGAGGGTGCTTTCTGTATCTGTTTTTGATGATATATGAATCTGTCATCATTGATTTGGCTCATGCCAGAGTATCTGGTCCTTAGCCCGAGAATTTTGTGTTGTGTGTTTTTTTTATTGGCTATGCCAATATATTCCATTGGATGGATCCTAACAAATATGGATAGAAGAAAAGAAATTCTAGAACACTACATTTTTCTCATGAAAAATATGTACATGGATCAAAATTCAGGTCTGTGTGTAGAACCAGGCTAGACTGCATGGTTTAAAGTCAGGAAAGGTTATATCTTTTCACCATACTTAACAATCTGTATGCTGAGCAAATAATCAGGGAAACTGGATTATATGAGGAAGAAATTGGCATTAGGATTGAAGGAAGGCTTATTCACAATCTGTGGTATGCACATGATACAAGCTAGCTTGCTGAAACTGAGGAGGACTTGAAGCACTTGCAGATGAAGATCAAGGAATCCTAACAACTGGACCAATAGGTAACATCATGATCAATGGAGAAAATATTGAAGTTTTCAAGGATGTAGTCTTGCTTGTATCCATAATCAATGTGCATGGAAACAGCAGTCATGAGATCAAAAGGCACAATACATTGGGCAAATCTGTTGCATAGGATCACTTTAGAGTGTTGGAAATAAGGGAAGATTTTTTTGGAGACTAAGGTGTGCCCAACCCAAGCAAATGTGTTTTCAATCACCTCATATGCATGTGAAGACCAAAGAAGAATCAATGTATTTGAACTGTGGTAGCGACAAAGAATATTGACAGTACCATGGACTGCCAAGATAACAAACAAATCTTACTTGGAAGAAATATAGCCAGAGGGCTCCTTAGAGCAAGGATGGTGAGACTTTGTCTGACATGCTTTGGATGTGCTAACAGGAGAGATCAGTCCCTGGAGAAACACATCATGCTAGGTAACTAAGAGGGGCAGAGAATAAAGAGGCCCTCAATGAGATGGATTGACACAGTGGCTGCAACAATGGGCTGAGCATAGAACAATTATGGCGATGGTGCAAGACCAGGCAGTGTTCATTCCTGTTGTGCACAGGGTCACTATAGGTCAGATATGGCTCAATGATATCTAACAACAACAACAACAACAACAACAACAACATGGGCAAGATAGTTAAGGGCCATCTTTCCCTTCTGATTGTCTTTTGTCTTTTCATATCCCTAGATAATTATCTATCAGCCCATGCTTAAAGATATTTCTAAACAAGTGCTTCTGTATGTAATATTGGAGGGGGAGGATACTTTGTAGAAAGTTCAAGTTGTCAGGTTTTTAGAAATGGTTTGCCTTACTCTGGTGTTCTAACGGACCCATTGATATTACACATAGGGAAAAAGAAACCAAAAACAAAGCGGCTTTCCAACATCACTCAGCTACTGGGAGCAGAACAAAAGCACGCACTGTGGACCACCCTTGTTCTTTACACTCAAATTTAGAGTAGCGCTCAGTTCAAGAAAAGATAAGTCCAGTAACTTCCCTTTAAATTATTTATTTCTAAGCAAAGTAATAGGAAACCTCCCACTGGAAGTTGATGGGGTCCAGTGCTTTGAGGACAAAGCATCGAGAAATCTTAGTGGCACTTTTTCCTGGATAGTTCTACATGAAGCATTTGGGGCAAATCTGATGGCTTCCCTGAAACTCATTTTCCCCATCAGCACACTGGGCAAAAACACAAACATCATAACGACTGAATAGGATGTTATGCAGCTACAATGAACCAGCATATAAACTATGGAAAAGATGACATATTTGTAGATGTTAGGACACAGTAGAGGCCCACAAGCACTTTCTGAAAGGCTAGATAGAAACTACTTTGGGTCTGAAGGCCTATTTGCAGTCTTGATAGCAGTTACTGAACCCTGCTATTTACTAAAGCAGCCCAAGACAATACCAAAATAAACGAGCGTGACTAGTTTCCAATAAGACTTTATTTACAAAAGCAGATGATGAGCTGAATTTAGCCCATAGGTCATAGGTCGCAAACCCCTGAGGTAAAGTACTCCCAGTTTTTAAAGCACATCTCCACTCGAAAAGTCTCCCAGCCTCCTCCAACATATCCTCTCCCTGCGCGCAGGGCTGCATGACTCAGCCAAATCGTATCTTTGGAGCACCAGCTTTTGTAAAGCCAAACATAGCTCACTAGAGGAGTTTAAGACACATTGTCATCTGCACCAAGGGGGAGAGAAAAGCTTAAAGTTCATTTTTAACCAAAGTCACAGCCATCTTTCTTTAAGGCTATGTTTATATCTGCATTTAGACACAGCTACATACATAAAATTAAATAGAAAAAAGGAATGTAACTATGGTTAGAAACATACCGGTGAATTTCATCGAGACTCAAATAAGAACCTAGATATCGGCATAAACAACGCTTGATATTTATATCCGAGATCTGGCTTTTAAAGCACATCTACATTTATTGTCACTTATCACGGTGAGTTATGGGGGAGTTGTGACAGGTTTGAGAGGAAACAGACATTACCTAGTGTCAGAATCTGACTGGTTGGAGATCTTGGGCTCAAAGAAGCTCAGGTACATTGTTTTGTGAACCAGCTGAGCACTCTTACCTCAGCCTCAGGGAAGCTATAACCCTGAGCCCTGTCCTTGGCCACAAAGTCTTGTCAGCCATTGTGGTAGTTACATAATCTGGAGTCAATTTGAGGCTTAAGAGAGAAGGGATGGAGCCTGTCAATCAGATCGCAGCTTGATGACCTCATTTGGAGGTGTGAAGGAGATAAATAGCTTGTTGGAGGCGGGACACAGGCGCACTCCCTGAGAGTCTCTCTACTAACAAGACACATGGAACTATGCAGATGGCAGAGAGGGCCCTGGACCTGAAGAAGCCACATGGAGACCCACGCCAGTGCTGAGATGCTTCCACCGTCACTGGATC
>NW_022103906.1:32098180-32109335 GCF_000313985.2 Echinops telfairi
CGGATGGTGTAAGATATGACAAAATAATAATAATTTATAAACTATCAAGGGTTCATGGGAGAGGGGGGAGCAGGAAGGGAGGGGGAAGAATGAGGAGCTGATGCCAAGGGTTCAAGTAGAAAGCAGGTGCTTTGAGAATGATGATGGCAACATATGTACAAATGTGCTTGACAAAATTGGTGTATGTATCAATTGTGATAAGAGTTGTATGAGCCCCTAATAAAATGATTTTAAAAACATCCAGAAAAAACTGTATTTTACCCCATATATTTCAATTTTCTCCTTGTCCACTCTATTATCTCACTCAATAAATAGGAATCCCCTTCATTTCTGGAAAAAAAAAGTTTATTTTAAATATTTTGAAAAGGTAAATAAATCCTCAAAATAGAACTGGTAACTCAACAATTACTTTAAAACAAGATGAGGATGTAAGGACACTCGATTAATAAAATCAGAACAACCAGAATAGAAAAAAGAATAGTTACACGTTGTGTGTGAGGAAGGTAAACAATGCCATTGGACAGGTGCAGACATTGTTGAAAAGGACTGCACAGTTTTGTAAACCTGTATTAAAACGGAATAAGTTATAAAAAACAAAAACCTGGGGATTTGGATAGAGGCCGATTATTTTATGGACCCTTGGACCACAGACAGACAATCCTCTATGGGTGAACTGGAATTGGACGTGACCCTCAAGCTGAAAGCATAAGTTGGCTATGCCTAAAATTCCCTCTGAAATCTACGATGGTGACCATAAGCCTTGTTATCGAGAAACTGTGTGCTGCAACCGATTTTAGAAGAGATAAAGTCTAGAGCTCCATTTCACTTTAGAAGAAAGGGTCAAAAGCTTCATGGTGTAACAGCACCAACAAAATCAAATAGATAAGTAAATTAGAGGAGTCTGTAGTTGGGCAAAATGCTTCATGCATGTGGCTTCTAATGGGAGCAGGTTGGTGGTCAGGTCCGCCAGTGGGCATCTTGGAAGAAAGACCTGGCTTTATCCTGAAAGTGCAACCACTGGAAACAGTAGAGAACCCAGGTGCACTCGGGCACATGGAAGGGGTCCCTAGGAGTCAGAACAGACTCACTGGCAACCGGTGGAACTAAATGGGAGGGGCCATGCAGGAGACCCACGTAGATTGCATGTCTCTCTTAGGTGCCATGGAGACACTTTCGACTAAGAGTGTGTTCGTCTGGGTAGACTAGAGAAACAAATTCATGGAAACATGCCGAATGCAGGAAGTTCACAGGCCAGTGGGTAGTAAGTCTTATAGATCCAATGGCATTGTAAGCATCTCAGCCCTGGCAGGGGTCTCCACATGGCTTCTGTACATCAAGGGTCTGGCTGCTTCAAGGTAGAAATATGTGGCTTCTCCTCAGGAATGGCTCTGAAGAAGTCAGCCTTATCAGTAGAGTCTCCAAAGGAAGGCCATGCCCACACAGAGGCCTCATTGACTATGACCTGATTGACAGACTAGACTCCACCCCTTCACTCTTCATCCTATCAAGTCCCAAACTGACACCAGATTATGTAACTAGCAAGGAGCAACCCCAAGTGACAGAGAGGACTGCTGAACAGGTTTTCTTGGCTGTAATCTTGATAGAAACTGACTGTCAGGTCTTTGTCTCAGGGTGCCACAGGGTGGACTCAGACTGTCGCCCTTTCTGTTGCTAGCTGAATTCTCAGCTGGTTGTGCCCCAGAGCCCTTGCCATATAAAAGGAATATCGATTGCCTATGAAACAGCTTCAGGGGGGTTTCAATACCAGGGATTCCGAGGGAAAAGCATCTATTTGTCTCAGGGAGCTTGATGTTGAGAAGACCACCCCAGAGACCACGTAAAAGGAAGAATGGAAATACGATCGGGCTGGGGGCCGAAGCCCTCTTTAAAGATCAAGAGCATTCACCCACATCTGTATCAAACTGACATCTGAGAACCTTTTCTCATGTGCAACATAAAGCAGCTGAAGTTCAAAACCAAGCTTAGAAGCAGGGAGAATGCAGGACAGCTAATGTTCCATTTATATTAACCTGCACCCAATAAGTATTTATTGGAATAAATTGAATTTGAATAAAAAACTGTGTCAAGCACTACTAGTACTTAAAATATCTCATGAACATGAAATGCTTTCAATATTTACTGCTTTATTTAAAACTGGGGTTCTATTTATAGTCAATTCTTGCTGGGGTTTCCTGATTTAGAAAGCTGATGGCACGTTCCCTTAGAGACATTGTCCCATTTTACGATTCTTAAAGAACATTCATGTTCAGGAACACATGGGTTAAAAATAGGCTTTCCTGATTTGAGCAGGCCAGCCAAACATCCTGTTTTAGTACTGTTTATCTGGAAATTCATTCCAAACAACTGATTTATAAATGACTGCTGTCTCCTAAGTTCATTTGTAAGTGTGAGACCGCTGGTGTATACACAGGTGTGTGTGTGTGTGTGTGTGTGTGTGTGTATGCGTGATTGTTTATGTGTTTATTTGGCACCACCCAAATTCCCTTACTATCTGTCATGAAGAATGAATAGCTACTCTTTTCATAGTCTGATGCCCAATGCATTGCTTTGTTTTTGTTTTTTTTTTAAGTACTCATGAATATATTCACTTATTTCTCTCCCCCTTCAAATGAAAAATTGTTTGCCAGAAATAAATGCTTCCAGCAGCACCTTCTACTCTGAGCCCATTATACTCCCCGAAGAAATCTGCAGTGCCACCCCTGGGCTTCATCTCTATCGTGCGGAGTAAATGGAATCACTAAAGATATATTTCTTTTCTATTTTAAATAGCAGCAAAAAGAATATGGGGAAGAAGAGGGCCCATACAGTTATTTCCTGATTACAGTCACAATCAGAGAGATGGAAACCTTCCCAGAAAAGCAAGCGGAGGACTCCACGAGGAGTCTACCTACCATTCCCCTCACCACTCAGCCCGGTCAACTCGGGTAGCACAGTCCGGGGGTCAGACATGCCACAGCGAATTCCCAAGGCTCACAAGTAGGCTGGGTCCTACTCTTTTTCCTAATTGTGAATCTCGCCTCTGGGATTGAGGGAAGGCCTGGGAGACTTTGAAAAACATGTACTGAAAGATACCAAACCTTTGAGAATGAGAATTGGAAAAGAAAAGGAAAAAAGAAGGAGGGAGAAGGGAATCCAGTTTGTCTCTCTTAATTTTGAGACCAAGAGGCAGATGGATGACAGCAATGAAAGTCTTCCTTTGGGCACTCTCTGAGTGATCAGTTTTGCCATACCCTACTGGAAAATTAGGGCCCACTGCTTTTTGAATCTGCTTTGAAGCTTGTGGGGTTAAACTGCTTTTCCGCAGAGAAGTTCATAGTGGGCTAGAATATATAAACAGCAGAGAAGTCAGGTTTCACTTCTTATTAAAAACATGCTAGAAGCAGAAACAAAAACAAACAAGCAAAGCAAAAAATACTGGAGACATAAAGGCTCATAGCTTAGACACAAAGGAACTTACTAGATCTGTCCCTGGAGAAAAATGAAGTGAAGATTTAAGGTGATTTTCCAAGAGGGAGAATGATTCCTTTGCTTTGAGAGATCAGGGGTGTGAAGAAAGGCTGACCCATATATGGATCAAGACTGCCCATCCATAGAGTTCACAATATCTGTGGTGTAATAGAAAGTGGATGTAACTCGAAGGGAGAAAACCTGAAAATGACTCCCAGCTGTACGACTAGTTGGTAATAGTTTTTTGACCTTAGAATAACATTCATATTTTCTGAAGCTCAGTTTCTTCATACAAGTATACATTAATAGATGCTCTCTTTAGTGTCTAAATATTTTATCATAATCAAATGAGACAATAAACTGAGCACATTAGGAAAACTAGAACATTTAGTGCAAATAAAAAGGTGTTATAACATTTTACTCTGTTTAAGGGGATTTAATCAAGTCAGGTGTTAATAAGGCATGATTTCCACTATTTTGAAAAATGGATTCTAACTAAAATTGCTATTAAGACTTGGCTGGCACGTAAGTAGTTGCTTCAGCTCTATAACACCTATTATTTCTGTCTATTCCTGTTCATTAGTTACATTCCATAGCATTTCTATTTGGATACTTAGCATATAAATTGACAAATGAACCATTGCTCTAATTTAATTAGATCTGGAACAATATTTTTTAGCACATAATGACTTTCTAATTTATAACTTTACATTTGGACTTTTTGTATTGGTATGGGTGAATAAGAATAATCATTCATAGTTATATAGCATTTCATCATTTACCAAACACTTTCACACACTGTGACTCAGTTTATTCTCTCAAGTATTCTATAACGTCTACAGAGTATGGATTATTTCAGATAATGGAGCTAAGGTTTTATGTGATTTTCCCAATGTCAGACAATATGGGATTAAGGCCAAGACTAGAACAATACGTCAAGTGCCCTAGCCACAAGATAACACTGTGTGTCTCTAATGCCAACACTATTACAATTACCTTGGTCTTACCATACCGGAACATATTTTAGGCTACTCATAGTGAACACTGTAACTGAAGGATTTCTGAAATCATGAATTTTCTGAATGCTTAACACTTATGTAATAGTAACATAATTTATTTTCCTTGGCAAAGAGGATAGTTTTGAAGAATGGCAATAGAGTTCCCTCTGGACAATTGTGGACAAGAAATTTAGC
This sequence comes from Echinops telfairi, assembly GCF_000313985.2. NCBI lineage: Eukaryota > Metazoa > Chordata > Mammalia > Afrosoricida > Tenrecidae > Echinops > Echinops telfairi. Next base: position 32,102,842 of record NW_022103906.1, read on the forward strand.
CCATCCTCATTAATGGGATTCACCACTTGTCTGTCAGTCTGCTCTACTGTAGTGGCATGTGTGTTTTGGTACTGTCTGTGTTGCTGTGGTACTAGAATTTATGTCACCGGTATTTCGAATGCCAGAAGGGTCACCCAGGCTGAACAGGATTCAACAGAGCTTCTAGACAAAGAACAGTTTATAAAGGAGTGGTTGACGTTAAATCATTTCAAGAGATAGCATATGAGCAAGAACCAATAGTACTAAAGGAAGAAGTTCAAACTGGCACTGAAGTCTTAGCCAAATACATGGCTCCAGGAATTGATAGACTACCAATTAAAATGTTGCAACAAACATAAAGCTCTAGAACCCTCACATTCAGTTACCAGGAAATATGGAAGAGAGCTACTTGGTCAACTAACTGTCAGAGATACATATATGTGCCCATTCCCGAGAAAGGGGACCCAACGGAATGATCAACTTATAGAACAATACCATTCATATCAAAGCAAGTAAAATTTTGCTGAAGATAATATAAGAATGATAGGGAATGGCCAGATATTCAGGCCAGATTCAGGAAAAGTGTGGGTTAGGGTTGATTTTTCTCACCATATGCATTCAATCTGTATGTTGAGGAATCCATCAAAGAAGAAGAACTCGGCATCAGAATTGGAGGAAGACTTATTAAAAATCTGAGGTGCATATGGCACCACCTTGCTTGCTCAGAGTGAAGAGGACTTGAAGCCCTTGCAGGTGAAGATCAAAGATTGCAGCCCTCAATATGGATTACAACTCAATGCAAAGAAGACCAAAATCCTCACAGCTGGACCAGTAGATACCATCATTGTAAGTGGAGAAAAGATTGAAGTTGGTAAGGATTTTGTCTTACTTGGAGCCACAACCAACATTTATGGAAGCCGCATTCAAGTGATTTCACTACACATCGCATTGGGGAAATGTGCTGCACAAGACATCTTTACAGTGTTGAAAAGCGAGGATGTTACTTTGAGAGGACTAAGGTGTGCCTGATCCAAACCACGGCATTTTCAATCGCCTCATATAGATGTGAAAGTTGGATGTTGAATATGGAAGACCAAAGAAGAATAAATGTATTTGAATTAGGCTGCTGGTTAAAAAACATTGCAAGTACCATGGACTGCCACAGGAACAAACGAATCTCTTTTGTAAGAAGTACAGCCAGAATGATCCTTAGACGCAAGGGTGGCAAGACTTCGTCTCGTGTACTTTGGGCATGATATCAGAATAGAAAAGTCCCAGGAGACAAAAATTATGCTTGCTAAAGTAGAGGGGCAGTGAAAAGGGGGGAAGTCCGAGGCCAAATGGATTGACACAATGGCTGTAACAAGGGGCTCCAGCACAGGTGTAGTTATAAGCAAGTTGCAGGACCCAGGGGTGTTCCATTCTGTGGGAACCATCTTGAGGGCACCTAATAACAACATTAATGAGTAATTCAGATGAAGCATTTTGACCTTTATCTCTGGGCTCAAAAGTGTAGGATACTTCTTTTAATCATGGAGTCTTCATGAGTCAGAATCAACTCAATGGTAACTAATTTGTTTCCTTGTTTTATTCATGACTATGGGTTTTAGGCACACACTTCCTAGAGGACTACGTGATAGACTGCACTCTAGACATATTAATGAATGCCCGTCATTATTCACTGACCTCAACTTTATTCTGCTAGAAACGTATCTTGCCTCTGAGGGCAAGAAAACAGCCAAATCCAGGGTACATGAACTTAAATGTTTTTGTGTGGTTTTCCTTTTAAAGTTGGCTTCTAAAATCAATTATATAGAGAAATATATTTGAAAATTTCTGAATTGGAATGCAATATCCATGAATATGGAGGTCGGTTTTTTTTGCCTTGATTTGTTGGGGTTATTTTACTCTGAAAGTGTGTTGTTGATTATGAAGAATAAAATAATTCTTGAATTATACCTTGAAGTTTACATTACAGTGGAAGAAAAAACCCCACAAGTACTGGGGAACATATGTTATTATATAAAAGTGATTTAATACTCCAGAATTTTTTAAAATCATTTTATTGGGGACTCATACAATTCTTATCACAATCCATACATATATCCATTGTGTCAATCACATATGTACATTTGTTGCCATCATCATTCTCAAAACATTTGCCTTCTACTTGAGCCCTTAATTGTCGACTGCTCATATTCCCCCTCCCTCCCCACTCACCCCTCCCTCATGAGCCCTTCATAATTCATAAATTTTTTTTATTTTGTCATATGTTACACTGCCCGACGTCTCCCCCGCCCTCTTCTCCATCCCCCGGGGAGGAGCCTATACATAGATTCTTGTAATCAGTTCCCCCTTTCTACCCAACATTCCCTCCACCCTCCAGGCATCGCCCCTCTCACCACTGGTCCTGAAGGGATCATCCACCCTGGATTCCCTGTATTTCCAGTTCCTATCTGTACCAGTGTACATCCTCTGTGTAGCCAGATTTGTAAGGTAGAATTGGGATCATGATAGTGGGGGGAGGAAGCATTTAAGAACTAGAGGAAAGTTATATGTTTCATTGTTGCTACCCTGCACCCTGACTGAGAATTGATAATGATTCCATAGATTGGGGAAGACAAGAACAGAGCCAAATAGGTGGTAGTGAACTACTACTCCAGAAGCCCTCGGTTTGAGATTCTTGAGAACAACTGGCATGAGATGGGGGTGTTCGTAGTTTCACGGATGATGCTCAGATCATAATAGGGTGGCTGCTGTGGAGTTGAAATGGCAACCTGACCATTTTCTTTTGACCTGAGAAACTCAGTAAACATTACACTATTGTGCCTGCCAATTTTGTCTTCCTTAAAGAAAATAATATTTTAGCGTATCTAGGAAAGAATATCAACCTGGACCATTGTGTTTTTTTAGGAATTACTTTTATGCAATCAAATTGGCTATAGTAACTAAAAAAATTAGGTAGGAAATTTAGGGGGACAGTAGGTTAATAAGGAGCAGTCATAGAGAGAGAATCGAATAGTTATACAACTTCAAGAATATAATCAAGGTCACTGGATGATTCATGAAATTGAATTAGTTGAAATTTTTGAATTAGTGTATGCTCTGCTGTCTATCTCAGCCATATCAACAACAAAATTAATTTTACGAAATAAAAAGTCAAGAAGCAAAAATATGAGCCCAATCTGTTGATATTGAGTTAATTTCTGAAGACACCAAAGACCCTGGGTGATCAAAATGATTTGCATTCAGCTGAAATCCAAAATGTTGGTGGTTTAAACCTATCTAGGAGTAGCATGGAAGAAATTTCTGGCAAACTGCTGTCCTAAGGTTTATAGCCAAGAATAGCTGTGGTAGTTACATAATCTGTTGTCAATTTGAGACTTATGAGAAGGGGTGGAGTTTAGCCTGTCAATCAGGTCACAGCTTGATTACCTCATTTGGAGGGGCTATGTAGATAAATAGCTCATGGGAGGCAGGACACAGGCTCACTACCTGGGAGCCACTGTACTTGACAAGACACATGGAGCTACTCTAGTGCCCCGAACTGGAGGAGCCACATGGAGCCACCTGCCAGTGCTGAGATACTTCCACCACCACTGGATCCACAAGACTTTCTACCCACTGGCCTGTGATCTTCCTGCATTCAGCATCATTGCATGAGTTTTGTGAATCTGAAGAGGGCTTTATAGATTGGTATCAGAAGAACATTGTGTTTGGTAAAGTGGAGGGGCAGGGTGGAAAAGGAAGGCCCTCAATAAGATGGATTGGCACAGTAGTGGCAGCAATGGGCCCCAGCATTAGAATGATTGTGAGGAGGGCAAAGGCTTGGGCAGGGCTTTGTTCTGTTGTGCATGGGGTTGCTATGGGTTGGAACTGACTCAGCGGTACCTAACAAGACAGTGGTGGTGATAGCATGACAGTATAAAAGTACAGAACACCACAGAATTATATGCTTTGGGCAAGATTCTGATATACTCCATCTTCTGATCTATTAAGGACACAGGATCATGTCAAGTGTTTTTCCTCTGCGAAAAGGTCATGGAGCCAGTTCGAAGTTCAAGCAATGTGGGAAATTTGTCTATAACCATCTGAGAGGTAGACTCCGATCATTCCACATATCACAAAGACCACTAATTTCATCTAGGAGCACTCATTTCCTGCACCCATCATGCTGACTCCCAAAGCCTCTGAAGCTGATGACGGGTAATAACACACGTATTGTCCATCTACTTATTGCTGTAGTTGCTGTAAGTGCCATTGATTCGTAGCGACCCGTGCAATCGAGCAGAACTGTTCCATCGAGTTTCTGGTCTGGGATCTTTAGAAGAGCAGATCTCCAGATCGTTCATCCATGGTGTCCCTGGGTGGGTCACTGTGTCACCAGCAGCTGAGTGCTGAACTGCTCTGACACTGGGGTTTCTTTCATGTGCTATTACAGCATGTATTTATAAAGCATTTCAAGGGTTGCCTGGCATAAATATTATGTGTGAGCTCAGGGTAAATAAATGAAATTGTGACCACCTCCAGAGCTTGCAATGCCAGCTTGCAATGCTAGCAGGCTGATTTCCAGAATAGGCAGCTGACTGCCCTAGTATATAGTTTTAACAAATACACAAATAATACCACACTGATTGAGCTGATCCCATCTTAAGCAAACTACGGAATCCAGATGCTAAGAGTCTAAACCAAAGGGCATCCACACATGGAATGATGTGGATCGACAGATGCTTAGGGAGGATGTGAGTAATGCAGAGGAATTGCCTGGAAGTCTGGACAGAAGGATGAGCCTGACACAATGAAGCTTGCTCCCAAGAGGCTGGATTATTTTTTTCTGTCCCATAGGTTTAAGAAAAGTTCCTTCATCACTCTAGCAGATGTACATTTTCTTAAGCCTCTTCAGATTCCGTAGTGGTATCGCGCATTGCTTTAGTGCAGTGCTCAGCACCTCAACGTTCTCTGTATTCTGTAACTCAATCTATCTTAATGTAAATGCATCATCAGCTTTTAATTCCCATCCCATCACCAGAAGTCTTATTTTATAATCCAATTTTGTGAGTTTGAAGTATGAAGTAACTATTTGCCATCCTATGCTCTTGAAACATTATCTCCAGATAAATCACTCTTGGCCCCATCTCTATGGTAATCAGCTAGCCCCTCCCCACCCACCACACCTCAGCGATAGAAGCTGTGTCTGAACGGTCCATCTGTTGTCTTTCTGGGACTCGGCCACATGTGCTTCATGCCCACTTGCAACTGCATTGCATTTTTATTTAGAAACATTCTGCCTACCCTTGATATTTTGGGCGACTTTTCAGTGACTATCTCTTTGGCAATCAAAGGAACTGTAGAGCTGCCTTGCCCCTAACATGCCCATAGCCTGAGGGGAACCCGTGATGGGTAAAGATGGCAAAAAATGACCGCATGAGTCACGTCCCTTCTGTTCCGTGCACTTCTTTGTGGGAACTGGGACTGGTGCAATGGCAGTGAGGTGGCAGGAGAAAAGGAGGGAAGACAAAGTGTAAGGGGTGCGGATCCCGATCTGGTGTCACTAGAATGGAGCCTCACATGGTATGTTGAGTATGCAGAGAGCCTAGTATTTCCTTTTATTGAGGTGAAATTCGCAATACATAAAACTGACCATTTTGAAGCATATAATCTCGTGGGGTTGTGTGCCTTTAATGTCATGCTATTACCACTGCTATCTTGTTACCTAACCCATATCTTTTTCCAGCCCTATGCACAACAGGATAGAACCCTGTCCAATCCTTTGCCCTCCTCACAATCATTCTAATGCTGGAGCCCATTACCGTCACTACTGTGTCAATCCATCTTATTGAGGGCCTTTCTTTCCCCCGTGCCTCTCCACTTTACCGAGCAGAGTGTCCTTCTCCAAAGACTGGTTTCCTCCGGACAGCATGTCCGAAGGATGTAAGACAAAGTCTTAACATCGAGTTTCAAGATATTTTCATCACCCCAGAAGAAAACTCTGCACCTATTGAAAAATTGATCCCTATCACTTCCTCTCCCAGAACACAGTGTCTACCAATCTACTTTCTGGATCTACAGATTTATTTATTCAAAATATTTTCTATAAGTGGAATTATATCTCATACTGCATTTTGTATCTGACTTTTCTACTCACTGTATGGTATTTTAGATTCAACTCTGTTGTTTTATGTAGCAATACTTAATTTTGTATGCCTGAATAATGTGACTGTACGCATATGCCACATTTTGTTTGCCTATTCATCTATGATAAACGTTTGGATTTTCATCACTTGGCAATTTTGAATGATCCTGCTATGAGTGTTGGTGTAAAAGGTGTGTAGTTGAGGGCATATTTTCAATTCTTTGAGTACAAGGGGGTACCCACCCTTCACCCCAACATGGAAAAAAAGCTTTACAGGTGGGGTTTTCTTAGTACCCATTTTTCTCACTAGGCAAACATCCAGCAACTCACTCTGAGTTAGTGCACTCAGTGGCGCAGCCTGGGAAGGTTCTCTCTGGTCACA
>NW_022103906.1:32109435-32129110 GCF_000313985.2 Echinops telfairi
GTGTAAGCATCTCAGTGCTGGCAGGGGTCTCCATATGGGTGCTCCAGCACCCAGGGCTGCATCGGGGTAGGTGGCTTCTCCTCAGGGATGTCTTACAGGAAGTGAGCCTTACAAGCTAAAGCAGGGAACTGGCTAAGGCAGCTGCACCCTGGTCCGACCATCAGAAAGCAAGAGACCCGAGAATTCAAAAGGCGAGGCTTACCGAGCCATTTACCCCTCTGCCCTTCAATTAACCCCACAAGTGTTTATCGGCCAGGTTGACACAATAAACTACCTCAGCACTGTCATGAGTTCCCACGTGGCTCCTCCAGCTCCAGGACTCTGGTTTCATTAGCGTAGGTCCATGTGTCTTGTCAGCAAGAAGACAAAGCAGAGGGAGCATGTGTGGCACCTCCAGGGAGGAAGACAGGAGTTTCCAGAATCCTCAGGAGGTCATGGCCACACAGAGGCATTGTTGACTATGAGCTGATTGACAGGCTAGACTCCACTCCTTGGCAAGTTGACAAGGCATTATGTAACTCCCACAATTTTGCTGCCAGTACACAATATTTTGATTATGTTATCTTTGTAGGAAGTTTTTAATTTGGTGATTGTGATTTCTTCAACTTTGTTCTTTTCAATATTGTTTTGACTATTTGTAGTTACTGGAACTCTCTGTGTATGTGATAATTGGTCTTCCCATGTCTACAATATAAAACGATCATTGTAAATGTGGTAGGAATCAATAAAGATCACTTTAGGTAGTGTTGCCATATTTAAAATATTATTTCTTCCAATCCATAAGCACAGAATGTGTAACATTTATTTAGCTTTTTAGTAATGTTTTTGTAGCTTTTAATTATCAAGGCTTTTCACCTCTTTGGTTAAATTGATTCCTAGATTTTTAGTCTCTTGGATGCTATTCTAAATTGAACAGTTTTCTTAATTTTATTTTATGAAACTTGTGTAGAAACCCAACTGATTTTTGTGTGTGTTGATAATGTACTCTGTAGCTTTGCTGATATAAGTTACTAGCTGCAGTAATTGCAAATGTTTGCATTATCTGAGATAACATATAGAGATCCTGTCACCTGTGCACACATCCTAATAATACCTTTGCTGACAACTCAGATCCAGGATTGAGCATGATCCCTTGACAATTTATCACCGCTACATCCGTTTTCTAAAAATAGAATAGTAGAGGTGATCATTCTAATGAGAAAGAAAGTCAGATTCAGCAGACCTTGATTGAGAACGTGTGCACCCAAATTGAAGGAAACGTGAATTTGAAAAATGTTTCCAAGAATGGAATCGCAGATTTTACAAATGTATTAAGTGTAATGGACAGTACTTTGAAGGTAATAGGTTGTTTTGTTAAAAAATAAACAAACAAAAAACTTAAGTGCATTGCTTTGAAAAATAAATCCATTTTTTTTTGCTAGACCCTCATCTGTACCTAAAAGTGGAATTATTACACCACAAAGGAATTTTGTGTTTCACTTTTCCATAGTGATTAAACTATTATTTTAACTTCATAATCAGCCATGTGTGAGTATTCTAATTCCTCTATGTTCTCATCTTTTTTTTTACTATGCCATTCTAGTTAAATATAAAGCAGTATTTCATTGTGGTTTTGATTTGCAATTCCCTGATGACTCATAATGTTGAGCGTCTTTTCATGTACTTGTTAGTCATTATGCAGCGCTTCCTCAGAGAAATGTTTGTGCAGATTTGCTGCCCATATTGTAATGGGGTTATTTGTCTATTTGTTCTTTATAAATTTTGGATACTAGAGCTTAATTAGATATACATTTACAAATATACCCTTTTTTTTACTTTCTTTATAATATTCTTTGATGTACAAACCCTTTTTTACTTGGGGAAAGCCTGATTTATTATGCTGTTGTTGTTTGTGGTTTTGGTGTCATGTCTAAGAGTCTATTGGCAAGTTCAACATCATAAATATTTACCTGTATGTTTTAGTCTAAGAGTCTTAACATGTTAGTTCTTATATTTAAGCAGCGGATTAATTTTGAGTTAGTTTCTGTACATGATATGAGTTGGAAGTTCAACTCAGCTCATTTACATGTATGCTTAAACTACCATTCTTTACCTCAATATGGCCTTGACATTGTTATCAAAAATCAAGTGACCATACAAAAAACCAAACCCATTGTCACCAAGTTGATTCTGACTCATGATGACCCTAGATGTATGGATTGATGTCATGGCTCTCAATTTTATTCCATTACTCTATATATGTATTATTGTGTTAGTCTGCATTGACTAGAGAAACAAATTAATAAATATTCATATGTGTATAGGAAAGAGCTTTCTATAAAAGAGCAATTGTATATTGAGAAAACATCCCAGCCCAGTCCATATCAAGTCCATAAGTCTGATAATAGCCCATATGTCTGATACCAGTCTATAAATTCCTTTTCAGACTCACACAACACTTGCAATGACACTGAATTCAGGAAGATCACAGGTCAGTGGGTGGAGAGTCTTGTGGATCCAGTGGTGGTGGAAGTATCTCAGTGCTTGTATTAGTTTGGATACTTTAGCGAAACAAATCCACAGAAACTCATGTATAAGAGAGAGTTTTATATAAAGATTAAATGCGCATCAAGAAAACATCCCAACCCAATGCTGCCCAAGCCCACAAGTCCAACATTAACCCATATGACTGACACCAATCCATGAAGTCCTCCTCCATCTCACAAAACACACACTATGACGCTGACTGCAGGAGGAAAGCTGAATCAGTGAGCGTGTAAGCATCTCAGTGCTGGCAGGGGTCTCCATATGGGTGCTCCAGCACCCAGGGCTGCATCGGGGTAGGTGGCTTCTCCTCAGGGATGTCTTACAGGAAGTGAGCCTTACAAGCTAAAGCAGGGAACTGGCTAAGGCAGCTGCACCCTGGTCCGACCATCAGAAAGCAAGAGACCCGAGAATTCAAAAGGCGAGGCTTACCGAGCCATTTACCCCTCTGCCCTTCAATTAACCCCACAAGTGTTTATCGGCCAGGTTGACACAATAAACTACCTCAGCACTGTCATGAGTTCCCACGTGGCTCCTCCAGCTCCAGGACTCTGGTTTCATTAGCGTAGGTCCATGTGTCTTGTCAGCAAGAAGACAAAGCAGAGGGAGCATGTGTGGCACCTCCAGGGAGGAAGACAGGAGTTTCCAGAATCCTCAGGAGGTCATGGCCACACAGAGGCATTGTTGACTATGAGCTGATTGACAGGCTAGACTCCACTCCTTGGCAAGTTGACAAGGCATTATGTAACTCCCACAATTTTGCTGCCAGTACACAATATTTTGATTATGTTATCTTTGTAGGAAGTTTTTAATTTGGTGATTGTGATTTCTTCAACTTTGTTCTTTTCAATATTGTTTTGACTATTTGTAGTTACTGGAACTCTCTGTGTATGTGATAATTGGTCTTCCCATGTCTACAATATAAAACGATCATTGTAAATGTGGTAGGAATCAATAAAGATCACTTTAGGTAGTGTTGCCATATTTAAAATATTATTTCTTCCAATCCATAAGCACAGAATGTGTAACATTTATTTAGCTTTTTAGTAATGTTTTTGTAGCTTTTAATTATCAAGGCTTTTCACCTCTTTGGTTAAATTGATTCCTAGATTTTTAGTCTCTTGGATGCTATTCTAAATTGAACAGTTTTCTTAATTTTATTTTATGAAACTTGTGTAGAAACCCAACTGATTTTTGTGTGTGTTGATAATGTACTCTGTAGCTTTGCTGATATAAGTTACTAGCTGCAGTAATTGCAAATGTTTGCATTATCTGAGATAACATATAGAGATCCTGTCACCTGTGCACACATCCTAATAATACCTTTGCTGACAACTCAGATCCAGGATTGAGCATGATCCCTTGACAATTTATCACCGCTACATCCGTTTTCTAAAAATAGAATAGTAGAGGTGATCATTCTAATGAGAAAGAAAGTCAGATTCAGCAGACCTTGATTGAGAATGTGTGCACCCAAATACCTGCGAAGAACTTTATCAGACAAATATGCAGTGCAATCCCACCTTCAGGAGCCGTTCCTTCCCTTGGTCGTTGTCTATTTTACTCCTTTTCAAGCTTTACTTTTCCTTTAAGACTTACCCCATATTCTGCCTCACATGAAAATGTACATGGACCCACCGCTCAATTATCTTAGAACTTCTCTAGTTTGCTGATATATTTACTTAAAAAATGAAAAATCAGTCCACTCTCATCAAATTGATTTCCGCTTATATTGACCCTGTAGGACAGAGGAGAACTGCTGTTTAGTCAGTAGCTCTCTACATTGATAGAACGCCTCATCCTCTCTCTAGAATAGACTGGTGACTACAAACTGTTAACCGTGTTAGCTGCCCAGACACTCGGTCAACGGGACTCCAAAGGATAGGGAACATCATGCAATTTAACAGATAAAAAGTCAGTAATCATCATGGTGCTCTCGGGTAAGCACTGGACTGCTAATTCAAGGTCATCAGTTAAAACCCACTTGCCACTTAATAGAAGAAAAATGAGGGTACCGGGTCCAGTAAAGAATAACAGCCTTGAAAACCTTTGATCGGGTCTCTGAGTTGTGATCCACCACTGTTGTGTTTGGTTGTCACAGCAGGACAGCATGGTGGCTTGTGTGTGCTGTGATATTGGAGAGCTATGTCATCATATTTCAAATGCCCGAGGTGAACAGGAACAAAGCTTTCATATTAAGAAAAAAATATGAAGAAGGGATAGGCCATCAATTTCTGAGGGATGAGCCACTGCAAACCTTACGAATAGCAGAGGAGCATTGCTAGCTGTAGTGCCAGAAGAGGAGCTGCTTGGGTCAGAGGCACTCAGAATATGACTGAGAAGAGCTGCCTTTTTAAAGTGAAGTCAACCATAATGACCTAGATAGAGTAGAGCATTTGGGACATTCATTTACCTCTGAGGTATAACTCCAAAGGTGCAAAAACAGTTGCAAGCATTTATTAATATTTGGGACATGCACTGGAAATATTCAAAAATGAAATAGAAAATGAAAAGGTCACAGAGCCAGGCATTATTTGGTTGTTAGGTGCTACTGTGTCAAGGGATTATGGAGGGGCTTCATCTGTATCACTTCCCCTCCCCTTTACCAAGTCTGCCGTCCATTTCCACAGACTGCATAAATACTTAAGAGGGAGGCTCGCCTTCCTCACCTCCAAGGAGCATTCTGGCTCTATTTCTTTCGAGATGGATTTGCTTATTTTTCCTGGCAGTCCACAGTGTTTTCAATATTCTGTGCCAGCACAATTCAAATACGTCGATTGCTCTTCCATTTTTCAGTGCCCATTCTTCACATGCATACGAGGAGATCGGTCAGGTTTCCCTCAGTCCTTAAACTGACACCTTTGATTTCCGGGCTTTAAGACGTTGTGGGCAGCAGATTTTCCCAAAGTGACGTGTCATTTGATTTCTTGACTGCTACTTTCATGATAACTGATTATAGGTCCAACCAAGACCATATCTTTAACCACTTCGATCTTTTCTCCACTTATCGTGATGCACTCTATTGGTCCAGTGGTGAGACTTTTGGTTTTCACTGTGTTGAGTTACATACCATTCTGAAGGCTGCAGTTCTTGATTTTTATCAGCAAATGCTTCAAATCTTCTTCATTTCAGCAAGCAAGGCCGTGCTGTCTATGTATCACAGGCTGTTAATAAGCTTTCCTCTAATCCTGATTCCTTCTCCTTCTTCATGTAATCCAGCTTATTATCTTATAGTATCCACTTTGCACACAGATTGAATAGGTGTGGTGAGAGGATAATATCCTGATGCACATCGTTTAAACCACTCAGTATTCCATTGTTCTGTTCATATGACTGCCCCATGGTTCATAAGCTGGTTCTAAACGAACAGAATGAATTGTCTGAAATTCCCATTCTTATTAATTATATACATAGTTTGTGATGATCCACATAGTAAAGTGCTTTTTCATGGACAATAAAACACATGTAAACATTTATCTGGTATTTTCTGATTTCAGCCAAGATCCATCTTATGTCAATAATAATACGTGTTATTCTGTGCCTTCTTTTGATTCTGGTCTGAATTTCTGGTAGCCTTCTGTTGCTACATTACTATAACTATTGTTGAACGATTTTCAGCAAATCTTTACTTGCATGTGATAGTAACCATAGTGTTTGACACTTTTTGCATTATGTTGGGTCACCCTTCTTTGACGCATGTACAGATATGGAAATCTTCGCATCAGTTGGCCAAGTAGCTGTCTCCCAATTTTCTTGGGATAGACAAGTGTGTGCTTCCAGTGCCTCATTAAATTATTTAAGCATTTCCACTAGTATTCTGTATAAGAAACTGATAGAGACATAGTGTATCCTAGGCTGACTGGACAGAAATGTCCTGGAATCGTCCATTTTTAATCAGACAATTACATGATACCCTTGGCCTAGAATGATGACTTCAAGAGGAATGGCATCACATTCATTGTCCAAAGAACATTTCAAGATGATTAAAGTAAAATCCTGTTATGATAAGGTAATATCTATATGTATTCAAGGAAATCAAATTTATGAAACTGGTATTCAAACTGCATATGATTTACATATCAACCACTAAAGCTAGTAATGAAATTGTGAATTCTAACAATTTTTTCAGTCTGAAAGTGATCAAGATGCACTGATAATTATTGGTGATTGGAACACCGAAGTTGGAAGAAAGGAAGGGTATTTGCAAAATATGGTCTTGGTGATAGAAATGAAGAAGGAGATTGCATGATAGAATTTGCATGTCCAATTAAATTCAAATACTTTTCTTCAATAACATCAGTAGTGACTATACCTATGGACCTAACCTGAAATAATACACAGGAATCAATTGGCTACTTCTCTTGGAAGGGATGAAAGCAAAGGTTAGTATCAATAGCCAAAGCAAAATCAGGGACTGACTGTGGAATACACAATCAATTGATCATATGCAAATTCAGGCTGAAGTTTAAGAAAAAATTTTAGAAGTCCATGGGAGCCAAAATATGACCTTAAGTATATCCTATCTTAATTTACAGAGTAGATTTAAATCTATCTCAAGAATAGATTGAAATCATTGAATGCTAATGACCAATTGTCATTCTCTGCTTTATTCTATTGGTATTCTCTTCTCTGCTCTGCTGTGTTTCATAACCTCAGTGCTGCAATCTTAAGGATCAAAGGTCAGATAAGTTGTGGGATGACATGAAGAACATCATACATAAAGAAAGCAAAAGATCATTTTAAAAAAAGGTAAAAACATCAAGAAGAATGTGAGAAGTGACTTGGAAATTCACTCTTGAGTACAGACCAACTAAGAAATGATGAAGTAAAAGAACTCCACAGAAAATGCCAAAGGGCTATTGAGGAGATGAAATAAATAAATTATGATAGTGAATGTGCAAAGACGTGGCATTAGAAAGCCAAAAGGAAAAAAAAAACCACACTCATCATATCTCAAGCTTAGAGAACTGAAATATTAGATTCTATGATCAAAATATTTCATGATGCAGCAGCATCCAAAAAAAAAGCAAGCAAGCAAGAAAGACAGGAATACACAAAATCACTGTGCCCAACCATTTGAAGAGGTAGTATAGGACCAAAAACAAATGGTACCAAAAGAAGTAGCCCAACCCGCACCTAAGGCATCGATGGAAAACATGAAACTAGTCATTGACGGCATAGCAATTGAAATGGGTCAACAAGCAGGAGAAACATTGGAAGCACTCGCTTATCTATTCCAAGACACTTGGAAGACAGCTCTTCCTCATGGTCTAAATGCTGTTCTCTTCTCTGTCTCATAACCTGTCTGCAGTCTCTACGGCCACTGCTGCCTCACCGCTTCAGACTGGGATTGGGCACAAACTCCAATAGTGGATTGTTTTTCTAGATGGTCATGGGTTCTCTCTCTCCATACTTCTGAAAGGACTCATTTATACCCCCAGTGGAGTGGTGAAAATTACCAGTATCCTCTATTAGGATGTCACACAGCTTGTCTGCATGATTCTTCCAGTTATTTGGCAGGAGTTACAAATGCATGGATGTAAGGGCCACATCAAGTAATTTTACTTTGCTAAAAGCTAGTAAACGAAATATCAGCTGTCTGAACCTGTCTGCTGATCCCTGGGTGAAATAGTTTGCCTCCGTAAAAATCTGTAGCCTCGGAAAGTCATCAAATGATGTTGCGTTGACTCTGGAACAAGTCTACTTTGCCCGATACAGTTGCTATAACCATATGCGTTCGCTACAAGTTGGAAGTTGACATGATGGCAGTGAGTTTGTTTGTGTTAAAGGTGAGGATGTATGCTCTAACCACTTATAGTCAACATTATACTTGAGGTTTTAGCCAGGTCTGTTAGACAAAACGAGATACAAAGAATCCAGAATGGAAATGAACAAGTAAAACGATATTTGCAGAAAACATGGCTTTCTATGTAGAAAATCCTAAGAAATCCACAAACTAGAAATTAAAATGTATAAATGATTCCATTTATGTGAAAGGCCTACAATGGGAAAATATACACAGACATAAAAGTGATTAGTGATTGCCTATGTCTGAGGCTTTCTGCTCCTGTAAAATTTCATAACCTCGGAAACCCTCTGTAGGGTCACTATGAGTTGTAATCAACTCTATAACAGTTGGTAACCTCTGATGCTGGAGGATGGGCATGATGGAGAAGAACTGCTAATGGGTACTGAATTTTTTGAGGGAGGTTTTGAAATGTTTTAAAGTTAGATTGTTACTATGGTTGTACACCTCTGTGAACATAATAAAGAGTATAAATTATTTTCAATCAGTGATTTACATAGTATTATAATTATATTTCAAGAAAACTAATCCTAAAATTAAAACGTCTTGTTATCCTTGATGGAGTCAAGATTGAAGGGGAGAAATAAGAAACCAGGAGAATGGGACAGGATCCAAAGGACCAGTTACCTTTCTGAGTCCTTGAGGGAAAGGGTGCGAAGTAGCACTGACGTAAGCCAGCAATGACAGTAGTTCTCTGTGGTGATGTGTTGGTTATGGAAGTTAGGATAGCAGGAGCGCTATAATTTTTTTTAAGAAGAAAGGAAAAGAAAGAAGTGGGATAATTTTTTCCCAGTGGGAAGCTATGGAATCAACAGAGATCAACTATGTGACAACTCATTAGAGCTTTAGAAAATTTAGATGAAGGGAAAATTTTAGTAATAATAATGAAGTTAGGGGTCATCCGCCAGGCTGACTTAAAACCTTTCTCCTGATTGGCTGATGCATCATCCTCACACAACTTCAAATATATTAGACTTATTGATTTGAGCCTCTGTGTCAAATGAGCGTGCCTCATTTGCAGAGAATTACAACGTGTAACGGCGTAGTTTCTAAGTGTTGGGCTGCTAACAAGAAGGCAGGAGGGTTGAGCACACCAGCTTCTTCCCTGAGAAGGACATGACAGTCTGCTTCTGTCGGGATGGATCGACCTTGAAACGCTTTGTCACAGATTCACTTTGCCCTCTAGGGTCACCATGAGTCACAGTTCTCTCAATCATTACCTTTTGGGGGCACATAGTGGAGGGTCATGTCTATTTCTGCTGGTGTTAGACATAAACAAAGAAGAAATTATAGCTTGCCTTGAACTGTACGGAAAAAACAAGAGAAAGTGCTCTTAAATCGTTAGATGATATTCCATTTACTCGATTATGTATTTTGCTTTCCTGCATGGTTTTTCTTAAGTATTTTGGTTGCTAACATTCTACATTTCCTTACTTAATCTGTAGTTAATTTTTAAATATTTATAGTACAGATATTAAGATCATTTGTTTTCTATCAATTATATATATTGTTTATATAATTTTGGTATTAATAGCCTATTGATTCTGAACATTTGGAAGGAAATAAGTATCTCAGGAATAGTATCTTCAGAGAAGCATCTAGAATAATCTGAAGAATTTTCTAGTATTTGTCAGCTTGTGCGGCTTATTATAAGACAAGGGTATCTAAGGAATGGTGGGTAAGAGCATTAACCTGAACTCTCCAAAGATACGGCAGTATTATAGAGGTTGGAAAAGAATAATATATGTTCAGGTTTACCTTTTTTTCAATCCTTTTCTATCGAATGAGTCACCATTTGTTGATTTAATATAGGGTGGTCCCTGTAGGTTTCCTGTGCCAACATGGCTCCCATGGGAACATGTGGTCAGAGTTTAGTCTCTCCATCAAGTCACATCTTGATTGGAGGGTGGCCTACATAAATGGCCCTCTGAGGTCAACCTCCTTCTCTCTTTCTCCCTGCCGGTGGGCCACACACACCCTCTTTCTGCTTTCACCTTTCTGTTGACAAGCCACGTGGAGCCACACTAAGATCTGCAAGAGCCCTGGAGATGCTTCCACCGCCACTGGAGCCACAAGATTTTTCACCCTCTGGCCTGTGATCTTCCTGCATTTTGCATCCTTGCATGTGCTGCATGAGTCTGAAGAGGGATTTGTGGACTAGTATTGAATTTATGGCTAATATCGGACTTATGGACTTGATCTGGACTGGATGGGCTGTTTTCTTAATATTCATTTACTCTTTGATATTAAGCTCTTTCATATGCATATATGGCTATCCCTGGATTTTTTTCCTCTGGTCAACCTGGTCTAACACAGACCTCCACCCCCCCTAAATGGCAGGGCGTCAAAGTGGATAGAAAATGACAGATTGTGGGACTATTGCAATTCAGAGAACAAATGTTAGCCACATAAAGCTCTGACCAATTGCACTACCATGAACTTGGTTGTTAAAAGAGAGCATGATGGAAATAAACTTACAGAAGTATTTCCTAAGTCATTGGTCTCTGGTTTCTCCATTGGCCTGAAACCCTATGGCAATTGTCACTTGGAAGTGGGATATCCTGATAAATAATCACATAAACTAGTGAAGCATAGATGGCTTGAAATGAACTTCATGGATTGTGACGATTTATTGTTTTGGGAGATGTGTGGTGAAAATGGCTTAGAATCGCGCCTGGCACATATTCTTGTTGCTAGGTGCCCCTGAGTTGGCTCTGATAAAAGAACCACTGCCAGTGTTTCAGCATCCTCACAGTTGTTCAGCTTGAGCCACTGTGTCACTCCATCTTGTTGAGGCTCTTCGTCCTATTGACTGACCCTAGACTTGACGAAGCATGAAGTCCATTTGCAGGGACTCGTACTTCCGAAGAACATGTGTTAAAGAGGGCTACGTGCTTGCACTGCACACTGCATGGCTTGAGAACGCCAGCATTTCTTCAGGAGAAAGAACGGGCTTTCTACTCCGGTACACAGTTACACTCGTGGAAACCTGCAGGGGGTCGCCCCAATAAGCGTTGACTCCATGGTGACGAGAAGCATGTGACACAAAGTCCATCGTCATCAAGTCTAAGGAGACTTCCGCTGTCCCTCGGTTCTCTGGCAGATAGTAATCGTTGTTTAAAACAAGGCCACAGTCCAGAGATGCCTAAGGGTCATGGAGGAGGTGATGCTGTCTAGATGGAGCAGATGATTGTAAAGTCTGTGTAATTGCTCTGGCAGGGGAAATGAAGATGTTTTTACCCCCTGACTAGCTTCCCACATTGCCAGGAGTCAGTGTGTTCTTGGACAAGCTATCCACTTTCCCAGGGTGAACATGGCAGCTGGGAGAGATGGTTCTGAAGTACATTAGCGTGGCTCAAGAATAGGTTGGTGTCCTGGGTTTCTGATAGAAGATATAATAAGAGCGGTACTATAGACCTCTGTGGATTCAGCATGGGATTCTAATCTCTCTTCACTGATTGTCCATGATATGGAGAACAGTATTTATGAGGTTCGCAGGCAAAGCAGAAATGTCAGGTCATCTACTTCCTATGACAGAACAATATTGAGTTGTGACCAGAGTGACCACAGGTCAAACGATGGAGTTGCTGTCCCTGGGGGGTGGGTAGGTGCTTGTTCCTAGTGATGAAGGAGGAGTTCCACAACGTTACCAGAGTCTTCTTTCTGCATGGGCCCCAAGATAGAGCTTACGTAAGAAGCCCCTCCTTTTCAACTGTGGCTAATGCTGAGGCAGCTGTGCTGAACACATCCAATGTCCTCGGGGGATGTTCTATGCATTAAAAAAAGACTTTGTGTGAAGAGGCAAAATCCCAGATGCATTTACAAACTTTCCCAATAAACCCAGGTTAAGTGCCATTTTTCCACAGGTTTTAAAAAGAAAGAAAAGTCCCAAGGGAGGGAAAATTAGGTACTCAGGAACATCTTGTTTATAAATGAGAGTCAGGAATTGATTTATACCTTAAACTCCCAAATTGAAAGGCCCAAGGCTTTTAGACTCATTGCTGTGAAACCAGTGCGGGTAGCAAGAAACAGCCGCAGCAGGAAGATGTACACGTAGTCCAGGAAGATAGCTAAAATACTCCTCTATGAAGAATGTGCTAATGCCCTTTATTGATACCAAACTATGCAATTACGAAGATGAAAAACAAATATCCCTAATTTGAAGGCTACACGTTTTGTTCACCACCACCTCACAATAATAACAGACGCTTTGTTGCTGAACTCATCTGTTTGCTGCTCTTGAGCCATGAAATTTATTTGTCATTTTTCTCCAGTGAACTATTAATGGAGAGCAGTAAAATTCAATTTAGAAGTGGGAGTTACTACATAATACTATTGCTCATGATGGATTATGGGATTTAAAGGCATGTCCACATTTAAAATTTTTTAAAAATGCTTATAAAACATCAGAAAATAATGGCTTCTTGAAGAAAGCAATACAGAAGAAGCCAAACATATTACTGAAAAAAAAAAGTTTTTTATGAGATTTCTTCACTAGCTCATGAACAAAAGTTCAAATATGACCACCAGAGATATGTACAAGAGGCTTCAAAAATTTCTAGAAAATGTCATTATATTCCATTTTGTCAGAAAAACATTTGAGATTCCTCTCATTGAAATCCTAAACCCTATGCTTGTGAATGCAATCCCATTTAGGAATAGAATTTTCTTTGTTATGTTAATGACCCCATGTGAACTCAAGTTATGTTTTAAACTTACTCACTTTGAGATATTAAAAATAAAAGAGCAGATAAGGCACAGGGAAGCAGACAGGAATGTGGGAAAGATACCGTGACGATATCTTCAAGGAGCACAGAAAGGACACTAGAGAAACAGAGACCCAATTTCCCTCTAGAGATCCCCAAAAGCCAGTGTCCTGGTTTGGACTTCTAACCTCCTAAAGTATGGGTGGGGGTAGGGGGGTGGAGATACACTCTGATTTTTAAAACAATCCATTTGTGGTATTTCAGTAAAATTGCATTAAGAAATGAATGCAATCTTAGTTATCTAGCACTGCTATAACAGAAATTCCTCAAGTGGATGACTTTAATAAACATAAATATATTTTCATACACATTAGGAGGTCAGAGTCTGGATTTGGTTGCCAGCTCCAGGTAAATGCTTTCTCTTCTCTTGACTTTGGAGAAATGTGCGTGTCCCCTTTTAACATTTGTGAAGCTGGCATCACAGCTTCAGGTTGTCATGTTTCTTGGCAATTCTTGGTCTAAAGAATTATCCGGGCCTCTGGGTCTAAAAAAGTACATTCTGCTCATGGCTCTTCTGTTTGGGGTGGTAGTTGGGCCCTTTCTTCTCTTCTCATTTGTTTATTCACTCTTATCTCTGCAAGGAAAATGATCTGAGATACAACTTCACCTGGCAATGTTTTATTCTGCTTCATTAATATAACTGCCTGTAATCCTGCCTTATTAGCATTATAGAAGATGAGAACTCCCCAAACTCTCAAACTCACTGCCACTGAGGCATTCCCAAACCACAGTGATGCTATAGAATAGGTTAGAACCGCCCCTTTGAATTTCTGAGACTATCTGTTCTGGGGGGTAGAAAGCCTCGGCTTTCTCCCAGGAAGTGGTTGGTGGTTTCTTACTACTGACCCTGAAGATTGCAGTCCAATGCAAAATCATTATGCCACCAGGACAATTAAACCCGATCAAGAAAATGGAGAATGATCATATCAGATCACAAAATGGAGCAAAATCAGATATCAAATTACAAAATAAAGAATAATTGTATAATACTACGAATCATGACTTAGCCAAGTTGACACAAACTTTGGAAGGGTACAATTAATTAAATTCATAACAACTCCCAGAGAAGAATCCAGATTTGATTACCTGTTTATGACAGCCGCATCCTCTCTTTTCCGGGTCATACCTAGATGACATTTTCCAGTCCCCTTTCATATGTGTAGGTGCAGTCAGATGCTTGTATGCTGGGCAATAGAATGTGATTGGAGGTGATAAGAACCACTTCTCTGCGTTGCACACAAACGTTTCTTAGATGACATGTACCATACTCTTTCTTCAACTTTATATCCTTATAAACCACATGTAAAAAAGCAGTACAGCTAGCAGATGAAAGGGGAGAAGCTGACCACTAACGAGAGACAGACTTTTAGGTTTTATATGAGTGTGAACTAATTTGCTATTGAGCTAAGCTCCTGGAATTTTCAGGTTATCTCTTTGTGGCTGAAAAAAACAACAACATAAGAAATCTACTGCCATGGAATTGATTCCAACTCATAGTGACCCAACAAGACAGACTAAAACTCCTAGGGCTTTTGAGGCTGTAAATCTTTATAAAATCTTTACCTTTTTATTTAACTTAGTGGACAACTGATCTTTAAAATTAGTGTTGAACTAATATGGAGTATGATGTCAGACCAGAGTTTTGTAAAAAAAAAAAAAAATCATAGGAAGTTAATAATCAACATCCATTGAGGTTATTTAAAAATTTGTTGTTGTTGTTGTTTATTGTCATCAAATCCGTGGGCTATGTTGTGATCATTTGTAGAACAGCGAAACACTAACTGGTTCTTCATCCTCTTCACAGTGATTGGCATGCTGAGGCCAGTGTGGCAGCCACTGTGCTAGCCCGTCTCATTGCAAGCCTTCCTCTTTTGCATTGACCCTCTACTTTGCTAAACAGGCTGTCATTTACAAGTAACTCGTCTCTCAGGATAACATGCCCAAAGTACGTGAGAGTAAGTCTTGTCATCTTCATTTCTAAGGATCACTCTAGCTATTTTTCCAAGCGAGATTTGTTTATTTCCTTAGCACTCCATGGTATAGTCACGACACCACTATAATTGAAGTGCATCAATTCTTCTCCTTTGCATAACTTTATTTGCATGTGATGCTGTTCAGTAAGCTCTACATTCTATTAAGTCATCTCCTTTTGGAATGGACAAAACGGTAGACTCTTTAGTTAATTGGCCAGGTAGATGTCTGTATTAGGCTGGCTTGACTAGAGAAACGCATCTAGAGAACTCATATATATCTATATGAAAGAGCTTTCTACCAAGAAGTAATTGTATATAAGGGAAACATCCCAGCCCAGTCCAACTCAAGTCCATCAGTAGGCTACTAGTTCATAAGTCAAAGTCTAGTCCATAGATCCCTCTTCAGACTCTCAAAGCCACATGCAGTGGTGCAAAATGGAGAAGGACCACAGACCTGTGGGTGCAAGTCCTGTGGATCCAATGGTAGTGGACTCATCTCCAGCACTCCCACAGGTCTCAGTGTGACTCATCAATAGGAAGCTGAAGGCTGAGAGAGAACGAGAGAGAGGCCCACCTCTAGAGAACCATTTATCTCGGTGGCACCTCCAAATGAGATCATCAACCTGCGACCTGATTGACAGGCTAAACTCCACCCACATTTTCTTCTGGTGCCATGTTGGCATATAAAACCTATTATAATATCTTTCAAATTCCTTGATATAGATGAGTAGGCACTTCTATCATTGTATGAGTTTCTTGAAACCTTAATTGATACCGCATCACTTTCTGGAGACTTGATTATTTCAATGGTTTTAATGCATTTGAATGTCTTTCTTCAATAGCGTCAGTGACTTTTCATATATTACCCCCTGAAGTGTATCATCCTAACTCCCTATTGCTATCAAGTCCACTCCAAACTCATAGCAACTCTTTAAAACAAACTGGAACTGTTTGGGACCCTGTAAATCTTTATCAGAGCTAGTTTCATCTTTCCCTCATGGAGTGACTGATGAGTTTGAACTCAGAAATTATAATCTGGAGATCTATAGATTGAAACAAATCCTCAGTTACATTTTGTTTTAGGCATACACAGGATTAAAGATTTTAAAATTAGTTGCTGATTAAAACAAAATCCAATTTGTATTGACTGGATTTCCTGAAGGCATATAGATATAATCAGATAACATTGTGATGGGTGGTTTAGCAGTTCTGTAATGATGTAACTTTGACAGTTATATAAGATGTAGTCATCTCCCATTTTGTGATCTAATGCAGTCTTCTCCCAGTTTTGTATAACACCAATTTTCACATAACAATCTGGTCTTTGGAACTTAACCATGTTAATAAGTGAAAAATCTGAGTAATTTTTTTAATCCTTACAACATACTTAAGAAAGAGATGCTAACATTCCCATTTATGGGAGATAAAGTAGAAGCATTAGGATATTAAGTAATGTATCCTAAATTCATACAGTCAGAAGTATTAAACCTGAGATTTTAACCCACTCAGTCCAACTCCAGGTTAGTGCCCTAAGATTGCTATGCCACTGTTCCTTTAACATTAATCATAATGCCTTTGATGCCCTAAATATTGGGTGCATGGGCATTTCCCACTTTAGTTAAGACCTTTTAGTCTTCAACTTAAAGGAGTTAATGGTCTATTTTTAATACAAACTAGGGAATAGAGTAGAGTAGCTCCATGACTCAGTGAGAGAAAGTTAATTATCAATGACTTTGGTCAGCATAGAAAAAGTTCCAAATAAAATTGGGAAGTAGTATAGTTCAGACAAAGGGGATGTCTATCCGATGTTTCTTTTTTCCAGCTCCATAGTAGGATGTAAACTCCATGCAAGAAGTATTCAGTTGCCTTTATCCTGTAAAAATTAAGAGATAGTTTCTGACCAATGTCTTTGTGGTCCTCTCATTTCTATAGAGACCTCTAGCTAAGACCTCAGTAATGAAAAAGAGAATCAAGTACAGATGAGACAGCCATCTTTGGGTTGTGATTATCTTAAAGCCTTGTCAGGTAGATGATATTAAAAATGTTACTATTCAGCTACTGAAAACCCTCAAGTAATAGGAAGTTAAATGACTCCTTTGTGCTCAGAATTTCACAGATCTCCTGACTCTTAACCAGAGCTCTAACCTTCTCTCTCCAGTATTACAATAGTAATCCTTAAATTGTTACAATACCTGTGGGATGGTTTCTTCAAAGCAAAAAGTTATTTTTAGAATTTCAATTTGTATCTCATTACAACTCTATGGCATAAGTAAAGCACATGTTATCAAATTTTTCTGATGATAAAATTGGAGTCTGAGAACAACAGAAAACTGCCCTTTGTACTTCAAGCTAGAACATTATAGGAACTCACCATTCGGTTTTCTGATTCTGAGTTCAATGAGTTCTCGACTATACTAGCTTCTGATGTGTGGCAGAGGGCTGAACTCAAAGGAGTTCTCCTGGGATAAAGAAGAAGAATCCAGTTTCTAGGTATAGCCTCTTACCTGATACAATATTGGAGATTTTGTGGAAATAGAAAGTATGAAAGAAGCCCTGTCAAGGCTAAAAAGTCAATAAACAGTTACAAACTTGAGAGATTGAAAAAGTCAGGAAGATCCTATAAGCATCTAGCATAAAGCACGCTGAGTTGGAACAAAGTGTTAAGTAGCAGTTAGAATTGCATCAGCTGTTGCTTATGACAGAAACCCAGCCACAGTGACTCATCCAGATGTGGATTTGTTTTCCTTATGTAACAAGTAACCGGAAAACTGGAAGTACAGGGACCACCTCAATGCCTAAGGTTCCTAGGCTCCTTATAAACTTTCTGTTCCTTCCCCCTTAACGTGTGATGTTCATTTTCATACTCAGACTATGACTATTCCATCTGTGGACAGGATGTTCACAGTTGTAGAAGGAATCAGGGCATAGCTTAAGATAACATGAGCACACCTGGTGAGCGAGTTTCCTTTTACAGTCTCCTCCTTCTTTTGCAACTTCCTATTGGCCAGAAGAATGTCACCTGACTCATCTCCGCTGCAAGGGGACATTGTGTTTGTACTTTGAACGCATTGTATTGTTGCCCTTATCTCATAGTGACCCTAACTTACTTCCTGCTTCATTTCCTAAGAGACATCTTCAGTTGTTACCGTATCTGTTAGTGCCCAAAACAGTGGTCGCGATTGGCCTATTTGGATGACTTGGAAAGAAGTGGAGAATTTTCCTTAAAACAAATGAGAATCTCAAGATTCTTTCTCACCCTTATGCCTCACGTTCTTCTCACTTTCCTATTTGGCATTGAGTAGTTGCTTTATTTGGTTTTAGTGTTTCACTTTGGGCTCCATTTATATAGGTAAATAAACTTTTCTAATCCTGTTTTTCAGTCAGTGAAATGGAGACAGTTTCCTATCTGATTGTGGTTTACCAGTCAGAAATGATCGAGAACATGCAGGTCCACTGGGAAGAGACTGGGTTATAGAGCAGGTAGAGGTAGCAACTCTCCTGAAAACAAGAAAGGTGTGACATTGCATCTTTATATAACACTCTGAAAATTCTAATCCCACTGTCGATTATTTTTTACATTAAAAAAGATTCACTTTAAGATTTCTGTCCTGCCCCACACTCTCCACGGGGACCGAAAGTAGAATTGAATGTATGTACATCTGATTAGGCAGCACCTTTTCCTGAACAGCTGACGGAGTGAGCACATAAAGAGGGAAACACCGGCTGGTTGGTTGGTTGTTTATTCAACAGAGCGGCTCATGCAGACAGACAGGACCCTTGATAAGTCTTGGTTGTCAGTAGTTCAAGGATGACTGAGTTAGAGAATCTTTTCGTGATTACTAAATTCACAGGAGGTGGAATTATAATTAAATTGACAAAATCATTTCTAGGTCTAGGATTTCTTAATATAGCAACTCCTAGAACATCTTCCCATTGTTCTCTTTCTACTGGAAATGGCTCCATCATTGTCACGTCCATGTCTTTCTAGCAAGTCCATCATTTCTTCCTTTGTGTTTCCTTGTTCGTTTTTCACATTTCATTGTTTATTAACAAAAATTTACAAACCAAATTAGTTTTCCAATCAATAACGAGTCCCCACATTGTTTCATGAATTAGTTGCAACCCCATAATGTGTAAGTGGGTTTCCATTTCCTCCTTGGGGACCTCGTGTTCATTTGTCTGTTTTATCTGTCCTTTTCTGCATTCTCATCTCTAGTTCTGGGAGGATGTTGCCCTTTTGGTCATGCGCAGCAGGGAGCACATTATCACGAGTATTATTGTTTGTTCTATAGACCTGTGTATTATTTGAATGAAAGGTGGCTTCACAGAGCAACTTCAGTTTCAAGTTAGAAGGTTGTCATAGAGCAATAGTCCTAGGGGATCCTTCAGTCTTTTCCAGACCAGTAAGTTTGTTGTGTGTATATGTGTGTGTTGTCTATTTGTTTTAAATTATTTTCTACATTTCCCCCCACATTCTAACCAGAATTATCTATTGCGGTCCTGGCCAGAGTCGTCAGTAGTAGTAATTGGTCACTCTCCAGTTCTGCTAGTCTCAAGTTAGAAAAGACTGTGATTGATGTGGACCATTGTCCATTGGACTAATTGCT
>NW_022103906.1:32129662-32132598 GCF_000313985.2 Echinops telfairi
TTAGCATGCATATTTACCTATATACTTACACACAGATCATTTTTGTTCTTAGTGTTATGGAAGGATTATATGTCAGTCAGATGAAAAATATTGCTACAGAATCATAGATAAACATATTAGATAAAAATATTAAAAGTTGAAACTCTTCTTCTTCCACGATCCTCTATCTTGGTCTATATCCTTCTGAAGGTAGAGTTTCATCTTTCTAATCCTTACTTGAAGAATTCTGTTCTCCTGCATTTACAGCACATCCTGTCAGCAGTTTTGGCACCCTTGAGGCTCCAGTTGTATTCCTCAAAAATGTCCTTGCGATTTGGGAACCAAAAGTAATCTAAAGGGTAAGATCAGAGATGTAGAGTGGATGGGTTCAGTTTTCCCAACAAAATTTTTACAGGCTAGCCCTTGCTAGTCTCAACAAATGAGCAGGGGATTGTCACAAAGGAAATATATACAGATAGAGATAGATAATGTTCCTGGCCCTTTTCTTAATAGTAGTTTTCCATTTTCGTGATTTTTTATTCATAATAAACCTCTCTGATCATACTGTGTCCTTCAATAAAATATACCAAGATTATGCTTATGAAGTGCCAAAAAATAACTGCTATAACCTGAGCTGACTTCTGACCTTGAATTGAACTGGTTCAGCAGATTCGCTCGGAAGCTAGTGTCTCAATTGGACCTTCCTCTCTGAATCATACTGGTAAATGCAAGACTCACAGCTGGCTACAACTTATTTCATAACATTGTTTTAATTGGCTTCTATCTATTTGAAAATACTTATGGAAAAATCAATTCTTTGAGTTAGCTGCTCAGGCAATGCTTTTTTGGTATACTTTTTTTCCCTTAAGGCAACATAACAAGACGAAGACAAGTGTGCTATTGAGAGAACTTGTCTGCAGCCATCGACTGATTTCAGCAAACAAACAAACAAACAAACACAATCAGTGTCATTGAACCAATGCTGACTAATCCTGACCATCTAGGACAGGTTGAACTGCCCCCGTAGGCTTCCAAAGCTTTAACTCTTTACAAAGGTAGAAAGCCTCATCTTTCTCCTGCTGAGTGAGTGGCTGGTGGTTTCGAACTGCTGACCTTCTGGTTAGCAGTCCAACATGTACATGTAACCCATGATGCCACCAAGGCTTAAGTGTATTTTGTTTAGAATAAAACCACGCGTGTATGAACTCAAACTATAGGAGCAATCTGTTGTCTCACCCTTGCACATGTTATAGAGCATATACCATGGTTTCCCTTTATTCATGCATCCCTATAAGAGCCTTGGTCACCTTGTGCTAGCTTCCCTCATCTTGTGTGTTGCCTTTGACATCACCAGCTGCTGATGCAGCTGTGGGGAAATTGGAACTCTTACATACCATTGGTGGAATTGCAAAATGGTACATAACTATGGAAAATTATATGGAGCTTCCTTAAAAAGTGGAAAATACAAATGTTATATATGGTCCAGCAATCCCTTAAAGATTTATATCCTAGAAAAATAGCCATGACCTGACTATATACATGTTCACCTGTTTTCATCACAACAGTCTTCATAATAGCAAACAATGAAACCCATAATTGATGAATAGATAACAAACTGCCCTGTATACAGACAATGAAATGCTATACAACAATAAAAGAATAATTGCAAATCTTCAAAATATCTCATAATGTGGATGAATCCAGAGGACATTATGCTGAGGGAAATAAGTCAATGACAAAAGGACAAGTATGAGAGAGTTCAAAAATTAGTGAATAGAGTCCATTGGTATTTTCCCACACATATTTGATTTTATAATGATTCCATGCAATGTGACAATTATGGCATTTATGGACTTGCACTATTAATTTGCTATTATACAAGTACTCATAATACTCATATGCTAAATTTAATGTGATTTGCATTTTTTCTGACTCTGCTACCAGTCTTAAAGATATCTTTGAGTGCAAAAACTATATATTTCTTGTTTAGAATATCTGTTCTAATAACATTATTTTATTTGTATATAGTTTTTAAAGTAACAGGTCAGAGTTTATATTTCACATTACCTTTGCATTCAGTATTCCTACTCACTAATCAAAGATTCCACTAGTCCACCCCACTCACTTCTTTTTTTCTTTCTCCCCTACCAACCCTCTACAACATACTTCCATAGCGTCAGGTATTTCTGTGTGAAGCACTCACTGTCTTGGAATTGTCTGTATAATGAGCACTTTACTCAGCACTCTTTATGCCTCTTTTCTATCTCTATTTCTGTATTCTTCAGTATAGACATAGCACTAGAAGGTATTACTATGTTCAGTTTAATACTAGGTGAGATTTCGTGTCACTGGGTAGAAATACCCGATGTGGCCATGGCTCGGGGAGTATAGAGTGGATGCCGAAAGCATTGGGTGGTCTTGTGGTATGTGTCATTTCTACCTGAAGGAGAGAGCCTGCTCTAATACCCAGAATAGCTCTGTGCACACAGATTATCATGCAAATGATGTGTTAGAGAATGATTGAAATGGTTGCTGAACATTTCTCCATCTATGAAAGAAAGTAGTAGGCTGGTGACCCAGAGAAGCATGGCTCTGGTCGTTGGACATGGAATCTATAGCTAATGGCTTAGCAGGATCCTTCCTTTCCCTTGTTCAAGGATGACAATAATTTCTGCCTTCATTTCAGGAAACGCCAAGAGAATTTTCCACTTGTATGGGTGGTTGTGGTTGTCAGAGCAGTAAACCTATTGCTCATTCTGTCTACCAGTAGAGACAGGGGCCCTAACTGCTGTTTGAATTCATGTCTATTCTGCAAACTGCCATCCACTTAATCATATCATTTGGATTTGACAGTTTTGCTGAACATACATTTATTTCTAATTTGTTCTGTGTCTTAATCGTGGCACATTATAAGCAACTGATAGATGTTGCTAAGTTACAAATCTCACACAATGTCA
>NW_022103906.1:32135813-32136732 GCF_000313985.2 Echinops telfairi
AATAAGAGAAAGATTCGAAGACAGGACCAGTAAAATTTAAACAAATGCCCACTTATTTGATGTGATTTGTAAACATCCTTTTCCTGTTCCTGGCTTGCCACCCTTAGTTTGTCATACTGTGGTGAGTTACATCTTGTTACGAAACCATGCCATTGCCAAATGTCAGCAGACTCACCATGGTAACAAATTTTACCAGAGCTCAAAATGAAGACAGAGTAGGCAGAAAGGTCTGGTAATGTTTTTCTGAAAATTCGCCAATGGAAATTCTGTAACTGCAACAGAATACTATCTGACATTGTGGTGAAAGATAACACTCAATATTATCTGTCATCGTGGTGAAAGATAACACTCAATATTATCTGACATTGTGGTGAAAGATAACACTCAGTATTACCTGACATTGTGGTGAAAGATGATGCTCTAGTTTCGAAGGTTCTCAAAAATACACAGGAGTTGCAGGAATGTTCTCAAGCATGTCAGTGGCTGTGTAGATTACACAGAATGGGCCGACCTATGTTTTCTGTTGTACATGTGGTCATCATGAGTTGTAGCCAAGCCTGTGGCAATTAACCACAACACACCTTGCACTATCATTTAAAGACAACTGCAGGACCATTATTGCATCTTTGGAAGCCCCCTAAACCCCATATCCATACCCCTCAAAATCTGAATATGAATGGATGTGCAACATAGAAAAATGTATGACCCATTAAGTGAAGTTTGACATAAATATTTTACATATAAATAGTTAAATGCTTGCCTGTTAGTATAAAACTCATCCGTAACTAACTTACTAAACCACTCTGCAGAAAGAAAGGCCTAATGATCTCTTCACGTAAAAATTACAGCCTAAGAAGTCCTCGGGGACAGTTCTACTCTATCCCGTAGGCTCATAATAAATCAGGATGGACTTGACACT
>NW_022103906.1:32137049-32138842 GCF_000313985.2 Echinops telfairi
ATGTAGCACAATTCTTAAACAGCTAAACAGGGTGATTCAGAATAAAGTGCAAGAACACAAACATAATGATGAAAATCTGATTTATTGTGGAGGTAGGAGACTTTTTTTTTACCATGGGTTTGACTATGCATACAAATATTTAAAGCCAGTTAAAATTGATTTTTTTCTTACTCTGTATTGTTATGCCTTCTTAATCTTCAAGACAATGATATTTCTGAATATAGTCTTTTTCAGAAAGACAATGTCTATGGTTGGGCAGAAAGCATTATATTTCTCCCAAAATTGGCATGATTATGTCAGCTTATCATCATCATATATGAAATGCCTTTCTGCCACCTAGCTCATATGTGGTTAAGTTCAGGATATGTACGAATTCCTGGTCCAGTCAGATTGTGTTAGAAGGGGAGGGCTGCTGCTTTTCTTCGTGTGCCGCGGATCTTACTGACTACTTACTTACTTACAGATTAACCTCGAGTTTACTCTTCTGGGAAAGCTTCAGGATAACTGACAAGTAACGTGAAGAGTGATCAACTACTACTGCAACTGGTACACATTCTGTTCTCCACCCATTACAGAGGAAGGTGACCCCAAAATGCTCAACTTATAGCACAATATCATACATCAGTAAAATATTTGTGAAGATCATTCCACACCGGTTGCAGCAGTACACTAACAGAGAGCTGCTTTAGGGTCAGACTAGATTCAGAAGAGAGCACGGAACAAAGAATATCGTTGAGGACATCAGCTTAATCTTGTCTGGAAGCAGAGAATTCCTGAAAGATGTTTATTTGTGTTTTATTGACTATGCTAAGGCATTTGACTGTGTGGACAATAACAAACTATGGATAGCCTTAAGAAGAATGGGGATCCAGAACATTTCATTGTGCTCATGCGAGAACTGTACATGGGTCAAGAGAAAGGTGACTCGGAAAATAAGGGCATACTGCGTGATTTAGAATCAGGAAGGATGTGCCAAGTTAAGTTGCAAATGTATTTTCTTTTTTTTTTAAAGATCATTTTACTGGGGGCTCTCAGAGCTCTTATAACAATCCATACATCAATTATATTTTTACATATGTTGCCATTATCATCTTCTAAACATTTATTTTCCACTTGAGCCCTTGGTATCAACTTCTCTTTTTTTCCCTGCCACCCGCATGACCCCTTGATAAATTATAAATTATTATTATTTTCATATCCTAAACCAACTGTTGTCTCCCTTCACCCATGTTTCTGTTGTTCATCCCCCTGGGGGGGTGGTATGTATCAATCTGTTCCCCCACTTTCTCCCTACCCTCCTGGTACCCTCCTTTTCCCAAGGGCTTTATCTGGCCTGGATTCTGCGTGTTGTGAGCTCTTATCTGTACCAGTGTACATGCTCCAGTCTAGCCAGAACTGAAAGATGGGACTTGGGTCATGATAGTGGGGGGTGAGGAAGCCTCAAATAACCAAAGGAATATTGTGTATTTCATCAGTGCTCTATTGGTTGACTCATTCCTTCCTTGTGACCTTTTGTGAGGGGATGTCCTATTGTCTACAGATGGGTCTGGGGTCTCTGCTCTGACCCCCATCATTCTCAACAATGTGTTTTATTGTTTGTTTGTTTTGGGTTTTCTGGTGCCTGTTACCTGAGTCCATTGACACCTCATGATCGCACAGGAGGGTGTGCTTCTTCCATGTGGGCCTGTTGCTTCTCTGCTAGATGGCTCCACTTGTTTAACTTCAAGCTTTTAAGAGTCCAGAAGCTTTTGACAGCCAGGCACTATCAGCTTTCTTCACCACATTTGCATATG
>NW_022103906.1:32141196-32142898 GCF_000313985.2 Echinops telfairi
CCAACTGTCAGTCCCCAGCTCCAGAGATGTCTTAAAGGGACCTCAACTTACAGCGACACAGTCCATAGGCTAGGCGTCCCACAGG
The DNA here is from genome assembly GCF_000313985.2 of Echinops telfairi. Classification (NCBI taxonomy): domain Eukaryota; kingdom Metazoa; phylum Chordata; class Mammalia; order Afrosoricida; family Tenrecidae; genus Echinops; species Echinops telfairi. The sequence goes on from NW_022103906.1 coordinate 32,141,282, forward strand.
TAGTTAGTTGACAGTTGGTGATCTGCCTTGCGGTTGGCTGCTGTGCTGAGATAGCCTAGCTCTCTCTATAAATAGAAGGAGATCTGGCGGAAGACTAGACTTGAAGGACTGTTAGTTTCTCACAACTCTCTTAATTATCTTAATAGATAATTTGGCAGAGTAGAGGAATTGGGGGTTGACATTTTTTTCTTTAAGCTTTTGGAAGATGTTGCTTCACTTTCTCCTTCTCTTCATGATGTCTTCTAATATGTCTGAGCATATTCTTACTTGAACACCATTGTATATCTCTGCCTTTTTTTCTCTTGCTCCTCTTAACATTTTCTCCTTTTCCTCAAACATGGATAACTTAGCTATTATGTGCCTTGGTGAGTTCTTCTTAAGGTTTAGTCTAATTGGTGTCCTCCTTGCTTCCTGTATGAAGTCTGATTCTCATTCATTAATGTGGGAAAGTTTGCTTCCAGGATTTCCCTCACTAATTTAGTTGATGACTTAGCTGTGTTTTGTTCTGGAAGATCAATTATTAGAATACTGTTTCTCTTCATAGCATAATCATTGTTCTAAGCTTTTCTTCCACCTCTTTGATTATTGTTTGACTATCCTTCCCTTGTGTTGAAGTCTGCCTGATTGTCCTTGAGATCGCTGGTATGATTCTCTACCTCTTCTAGCCTGTTGCTGAGATACATTATATTGTGCTTTACTTTTGTTACTTCATCCATTAGTTCTTGTATTTCCGTTTTGTGCATGGACTTCATCTCCTCTATCTTTGTGTCCTTATTCTGAGTTGATGCCCTCATATCCTGTATTACTCCAAGCAGCATTCTGAAGATTTCTTTTTGTTGCAGACGAATGTCTGTTACTTCTATGAGTATTGTGAGGGTTAGGACTTTTTATTTTGTTTTCTTGCTTTTTATTTTTCTTGTTTTATTGTTAAGGGTGTTGAGGCATGTTGCTATCTCTGTGCTCTTTCTCTGTATGTCTGGTAGGAGTTCCTCGGGGACTCTCTGTAGGAATGCCACTGGGTCAGGTTGGAGTGGTCCTGAAGCGTGGGCACAAGCCTGGTCTGGACTGTCTAGTCACAATATTCAGTCTTTTATAGAATATCTTAGGAGCCCAAAACTGGTAGAGCCAGTTTTGCCTTGGGTTGTGGCTTTCAGCCCCTTGCTTTTCCTGTTTTGTTATGTTAAAATCCTAGGCTATGCTCTGGGGAGTAGTGTACTGCCTGTCTTGTTATGTTAATACTATGCTAATGGATGAGGTTTCTGGAGGTTTACATTCAAAGTTACATAAACACAGCCTGGAATTGTAAGTTGTAAAAAAAATATTTTCTTTTATAATGGGTTTGTGGGGTACTCTTCTGTTGAGGCTGTGCTACACTGTCCCCAGGGAAGGGGGATCAGATTAGCAGAGTGGGTTTGGGGCCATCTGGATCTTAATTCTCCCCCAGCTGCAGTCCTGTTTCATTCCCAGCTCTCTCCTGCACAGATCTGCTCCCTATGCTTCAGGGATCTGTGTTCTGTCATGGGTTAATATCCCAGGAGCTGTTCAAGTGCTGCTAATTAGTGTCTAATTATCTATAGTTACCCACATTGGCAAGTGCAGAGCTGGGAAGGTGTGTGT
>NW_022103906.1:32143338-32164142 GCF_000313985.2 Echinops telfairi
TAGTCTCCCAATATCAGCTTTCTTATCTCTTAATTTTCTGCTCTAACAACAGGAGCACTGGGCAGGTGATCTGCCTAGATGCCATCTTGATTCTCTTCTTTTTTAAGTATGAAGAATTTTACTGAGTTTTAAAGGGAAAAACAGAAAACACAGGTATCATGTGGATTAAGGATACCATCATGTCATAATGGCATCTTAGATTTGCAGAAATTTTGAAACTTAAAAATGGCCTGGAAGGCAAAGAAAATTTTCATGGAAGCATTATTGGGGACAGATCAATATATCACAATTATAGGTGGTACTGCAGAAAAGGGAACCAGGACCATGATTGGCACACATAATTTGTTAGAAAAAAAAGCATACAAGATGGGCTCAATATCCTCCAACCAAGGAAGGCTATGACTCATGATCATGGAACCCTGTCACCTCAATTTCCATTGAGGGCACACTCAGACAAGTCCCTATGGGTTGTGTAGGTTCACCATGGACTGACTAGAGGAGGGGCAGCAAATTCACACTAATTCACTGTGACTAAAGGTGAAGCTATTCATTCATGCTACTGGTTAAATGGTCAGAGGAAATTTACGGGAGGCTGAATTGTTGTAGAGATTCACAAATGAGGTCTTGAGTTTCTACTGGAACACATAGCCTTCTGAAAACTCAGTGCTCAGAAATGTAAGTTCTAATAACCAGTGTATTTTCAATCATTTTACATGCATGTGAGTGCTGGATATTGAATAAGAAAGACCAAAAAAATTGATGCATTTGAATTTTGTTGCTGGTGAAGAATATTGAAAGTACCATGAATTGTGCAAAGAACCAACATATCTGTCTTTGAAGAACAACCAGAATGCTGCTTAGAAGCAAAGATGGTGAGACTTCTTCTCATGTACTTTGGACAAGAGAGACCAGTCTCTGAAGAAGGACATCATGCTTGGTAAAGTGTAGGGGCTGTGGAAAAAGGGAAGGCCCTCAATGATATCAGTTGACAGGAGCTGCAACACTGGGCTGAAGCATAGGAACAAGTGTGAAGATGGCACAGGACCGGGTAGGAGTTTGTTCTGTTGACATAAGGCTACTATGAGTTGGAACCGACTACATGACACCTAACAACCACAATGCTGCAACTTGTCCTGTAGAATGAAGAAGAATGACAAGTTAAAGTTTTATCATATCTATTTTGAAATGCTAGTTGGACCTTAAGGAACTCTGGGGATATAATGGTTTAAATGCTGAACTGTTATCCAAAAGATTGATGGCTTGAACCCACCAGCTGTTTCAGGGAATAAAGTTGTGCCTGTCTGATTCTTTAAACATTACAATCTTAGAAACCCTATGAGGCAGTTCTACGCTATCCTATAAGGTTGGTATGAGTCAGAATAGACATGAGGCAATGGAATGGATTAATTGGCCCTTTGAAGTAAGCTATTCAGAAAGCATTTTGTACATAGGTATAATTGTGTGTGTATATAATGGTCCTTGAGGGAAAAAAGCAAGAGATAGTCTATGGTAGGCGTTATTCTAAGTCCCCAAGTATCTCCTTTCCTATGTACACTCTCTGTATGGTCTCTTTCCTTTCAGTGTGAAGACTTGTGATTTTAATCATTGTTCACTTTCAAGATTAGGTCACTAATTTGTTCAGTTTTAGCTAATCAAAAGGGAGATTAACTTGGGTGAACTGTTAATTGAGGGACTGGACCCTGGCTGGAGAGAAACTTCTCCTACCACACTGGAAGAACTCAACTGCTTATTTGAGGGAGGACTTACTGAGAGAGTTCATGGCAAGGCTTTATGAGTACATTTTTTTATTAGAATGGTCCCTTCTGAATACTAGCTAAAAAATTTGGACTTAAACCAAGCCCAAGCTGTAAGAAGATGGATTCAACTTAACAACCATATAAACTTAGAAGCAGAGTGTTAACATCAGAGGAAAGTACAGTCCCAGTGAACAGCGTGTAATCAGTCTGGTGAGAATCTGAACAAAGAAGGGAACTCAGCTAACTGATATTTAGATGAAAACTAAATATCATGAAAACTAACAAAGCATGAAAACTATGAGATGATAAAATTGAGTTGTTTTAAACAATTAAATTTGTGGTCATTTGTTCCACAGCAAAATAAATGAGTTTTGGGAGTCAGCAGAACTTGGATGCTAATACAAATACGAGCTTGGAAGGTTTGTATAGAAATATGATAAATGGATTAAAGATAAATCTTGAATGATAAGTAATGTGGATGAAATAAAAAACAAAGAGCTAAAAACAAGAAGCTGTTTAAGAATGATCAGCAAAGAGGAGTAAAATCAGAAGGAAAAAAAAGCCAAAATAAGTCATTCTCTTTTCTACTGGCAGAGAGCATCAGATGGGGATTTTTATACCTCGCTATTTGCTCTATTTACTAGGACAGGCCAAGTTGAGCTGACAGGGAATGAGACACTGAATCTTGGGACTCAGGACCAAAACCTTGGGAAACACTAACGTCAATTGGCATAACAAAACATCAATATTCCAAAGCCCACATTGATGAGTAGGTACTAGAGTCTTTAAAGCTTTAAATTAGTCATCGAAAGTGCAACTGTTGGTCTGTGGGAAATAAGAAGATGAAAGAAAATCCGATGCATGGAAAGAATTAGTACAACTGACTAATGGACTATGCAACCTTCAGCCTCCAAGGCCAAAAGAAAAAGGTGGTGCCTGGTAACCCAGAAAGCCCCATCTTTATCCTGTGGAGAAGCTAATGGCTTTGAATCTCTGACCTTGCTGTTAGCCAAACAAAGTGTAACCTACTTTCTTTTGCATCCTTGCACTCTATGCAATTATTTGTTCTTGTCTATATTTTCTTTTTTAAAAATTCTTTGTCTTGTTTTTCTCCAATAGTTTGGAAGCATCATATTCCATTCCCAATCCTTTAATTTTTATTTGAAATATTTTAACATTAATATATGTATCTAATATCAACTTTTCTTAATTACTCCTGGGGTTGTGATCCACATGGTCAGCAGTTTGAAAGAACCTTCATCTCCGCAGGAGCAAGACAAGACTTTCTACTCTTGTAAAGAGTTACAGCCTCTGAATATCCACAGGTTATTGTTGTGGGTCAACATTGACTCAGTGGCAGTGAGTTTGTTTTCTTTGGTTTATCACAAACTTTAAACTTATTAAATTTAACAATTACTTTTCAACTTAAAACTTACCATGCCAAATGTTTTAGTTTATTATAAGCAACCCCACGATTTAAACATTTTTAATAATATATGCAGGGGGCCTTTAGTGGTTCAAATGGTTAAAAGTTCAACTAACAACTAAAAGTTTGGTAGTTGTAATTCACCTAGAGATACCACAAATGACAGGTTTGGAGATAGACTTCTAAAAATCCTATAGAACAGATCTATTTTTCATACATGAGGTAACTATGAGTTGGAATTCCCTTGAGAATAATTGATAATATTAATAATTTTAGTGTTCCTTGAGTGGTAGAAACAAGCATTAAGCTACTCACTGAAAAATTGGTGGCTCCAAGCTAACCCAAACCACTTCAGAAAATAGGCCTGGCAATCTTCTTCTAACAGGTTTGTCACTAAAGTCCTCCAGAGTAATTCTGCTCTGCAGACGTGGAGTCGCCATCAGTCAGAATCAACTGGAACAATTATATATTATATACAAAGTTTGTTTATATTTTTTTCATTTGTGAATATCTTTATCTTGCTTAGAATTGTTTATCGTTCCTCAGCCTGAGAAATCCTCTCAGATATTTAATTTGTTCTGAAAAATTGTTCAGTTTTTAAATGCTTGCGAGTCATTTTTAACTCAGTTATTTGGAGAGTAGAACTGAGCCATGGGTTTTTTAATGGCGTAACCTCTCGGGGGACTGACTGTCAGGGCTGTCTCTTGCAGAGACAAAGAATGGACTTAAAATGCCAGCCTTTGGTTACTGCCAAGCTTTGCCTCCTTTCTTTCTATTTTTTAATGTGAAACTCTAATTAGTTGTAAGCTTGATCTTTTCACTCTCTTTTATGTGCATTTTAAATTTTCTTTCTTGTTGTATATTCCATTTTCAAATTATAACAGTTTTATTGACCTATAATTCACATATCACACTGTTCAGTAGTTTGAATGTGTTAAAAAGAGTTGTGCAATCATCACTAGAAACAATTATAAACCTTTTTTCCCCTTTATTGTACTAGTTATCAGTTTCCCATTCTCCTTACCTCACCTCCCCTGCCCTAACTCCAGGAAACTATTAATCCAGTTATAGTATCCATAGATTTATCTACCAAGGATTTCATGTAAAGAAAATCATATAAAACAAACAGCAGATGGATAAAAACATAATAACAACAAAATTAAATGTAGAAAACATCAGTTGAAAAGTTAACAGAAAATAACAAAAACTAGAATACATTTACAATGGGTCAAAACATTTTTATTTCTCTGGTATTCCACTTTGGCAATTATTTTTCAGGATTTTTTTTAAGCTCACTAATTCTCCCTTCAATCATCATTTTCTAATGACCATAAATAAATATCTTTAGAAAAAAATATATCTTTAGAAAATCACTTTAATTCCTTTTGTAATTTATTTAATCAATGTAATGATCTTATTAATTACTCATGCTCTAATCTTAACTTTTAGTCATTTCTTTGTGTGTATGTGTATTATGTTATTATGCTGTGCTATAATATATTATAGCATATTTTGACATTTCATATTATTTGATTATTCTAGTTTCAGCAGAACTATAGCTTTAATTTATTTTGTTTATTTTTCCTGAAGACTATCCTTTAAAGTGGTTTATTTCTGTGCCATTTTTTGTGTGTGAGCTGACATTGTCTGGAAGTATACTTTTAGCAAATTTTCAAGACTTGAAATAATTTTAATTTGCTGCTGTTGGGGATCAATAATCACTACCTACCTTGGAAGACAGAGTTTTCCAGTGATAGGGAATTTCAGATGACATTGGTAACTTAAGTCCCAGACCAATTCTGCTTGAAGGTTGGCTTGTGATTAATCATTCTCAGGAACTAATGGGATTTTCACATTTCTCTTTTCCTGAATTGAGAAGCAAAGCTGAGAATTAAGGATTCCTTTACCCTCTCCCTTTGGGGGCAAGGATTTTTCTGGTTTACCTCATTACATGCTGCTGCTGCTGCTGCTGGTGTGTGTGTGTGCGTATCCTCATTGAAAATGGAAGTTTATTGTCCACCTTCATTCTTCATCATCTTGAGCAATACAGCTCTAAATCATACGACACTGCCACTTGGCCTTTGGACAAGTGGTCCCTTCACTGTTCATTCTGAATTTGGATTTTTCTTCTCTCACATGTTTAGCCTCTGAGAATATCTCAACAAACTTAGCCCACCCAGCTATATATCCATCAAATTGTCTTTTAAGTATTTTCTTCACCATTTCAGGGTCTTTTCACTGGAAGAGGAGGCATGTTACAGGGCATCTGATTGGCAATGTTGACAGCAATTAAAATCCCTTTTCATTAGAATGTGAAAGAATGAGCAATTCTCATCTTCCCACCAAGGGTAACACTACTTACAAGATAATTTAAGGGGTCAGAATAACTTTGACCCAATCTTTGGAGTTTGGGGGAGAATAAGAAATCTTTGTTTCTTTCGTTGTAAAGCTGTATGTTCTTGTGACATTGACATGAAATGAATCCTTTATCATGCCTCATATATAAGAACTTAGTATGCCCTAATTTTTTCTGCCATAATGACAACATAATCAGCAAAGTAAGGCATCAGACAATTCTTGAAATAAGCCACCGCATATCTGTCACTTTGTCCCCCTGTGGTAGCTTACATGTTATTGTGAGGCTGGAAGCTATTAAAAAGTATTTCTAATGGCAGCAGGGTCATTCATGGTGAAAACGTTTTAGAGGAGCTTCCAGACTAAGGCAGACTAGAAAGAAGGCACAGGCGGTTTACTTTGAGGGATTACCCCCTGGAAACCTTGTGAACAGCAGCGGACTATTGCAGATGAAGTGCCAGAAGACGAGCCCTCCAGGTTGCATTTCCAGCCCTCAGAACAAACAAACACAACCCTTCACTGCCATTGAGAGCTGAGAAGAAGTAGCTCCTTTGGGTGCCTAAGACTACACATCTTCAGAGTAGATAGCTTCATCTTACTCCTGCAAAGAAAACTGGTAAATTAAAACCCCTGACCTGGCATTGAATAGGCCAATACTTAACGACCGACAGGGTTCCTTCACTTCAGATTGGAAGGCTCCCCAAATGCAACGGGAGAAGAGAAATCTCTTCAAAATATAATAAGCCCTACTGAGCTGGCTGGAGCAAAACATGCAGGACTGACATGTGTTCGTGGGCTATAACTCAAAAGGAGAATGTCCGTTAATAACTAGAACATAGGATGTCGGCAGTATGAATCAAGAAACATTGGAAGCTGTCACAAATGAATGGGAATGCAACAGAATTGCCCTGCTAGGCTGTGATGTGCTCAAACAGATTAGTGTTAGCCACTTTGAGAAAAGACAATGGGAGGTAAGTAGAGGTCATTTGGAATCAGCTTTCAAAAGAAATCAAAGCTAGCTAAAGACCGTGGCCCTGCCTTTCAAAGTGTTTTGAGTCAGAAATGTCAACAAATTAAAGAGAAATGCCCCCACCTCCCCCACCCACCTTGAAACATGGTGGGGTGTCATTTCCTGCTGGCTACTCTAGACCCTCAAAGGACCTCTAATAAGAGGTTGTTTTCTGCTCAACCACCTGAGCCAAATAGGTACAACTTTAACTAAAAGGAACTTAGATATTAAAGACATGAAAGTGGGAAAAACATGGCCACATTGCCAGAGGCTCCGTAACGCCCTCTTCAAATAAAACTTAAAAGATAAAAGGAAAGAAAGGGCAGAGAAGACTCAGAAGCCTGAGTTTTAAACCTCCACAGGATAACAGAAACCTGTACCAGATAAAGACTGGTGATTCAGAGTGTGGAAGGCAGCACAAGGGACCCCCAAGAAAAGTCAGGGTTTTTTGGATACCCTAACAGGATGCCTCCTTTTTCTTCCAGTGATCTGAACATTGACAGAAGAATAAGGGGAAAATGATCAGATTCATCACTTACCACACATGCTCCTCGGTGGTAGCACTGAGACCAACAATACAGAACACAATAACACTTATTCCCCAACACAACTGGTAAGAGGTTGGATGGCAAGTCTATACCTGATAAGAATGAATGTGATTGGATCCAGGCAGAAAAATCCAATGTCTACTTAAATCAAGAGGGATGAAGCTCACACACCAGATTCCTATCATACTGGAATGATTTGAATCAGCAGGAGGGTAGCTGTTAATGCCCAGCTTAGAGGACTGTAACAATCTTTCCTTGGCATATTTGGGGGATGAACTTGTCCTTGGGGAGGGCAGATTAGGTGAGCCTGCATCAGGGGAAATTAACTTGAGAGAATTTACACTGCAATTATCCGAGGCCCCAGAATGGAAAGGGACACAGACGGTTTACCAGTTCATGGTCAGGAGGAATTAAAGAGACAGCCCTGAGACCAGGACCTTGATGGGGCCAATCTTTGTTTCCTGCCATCCACTGCTGCTCAGAATATGCTATTGCCGCATGATGTATCTACTCTTTTCAAGAACTACAGTGAGTGCACTGAAATTACTGTTCACTCCAGAGAGAGATGTAAACACACCACGTGTCAGAAACAAGAACTCATCTCTGTCTAGATGAGAAAACAAGAGATGATAGAGTCAAAAGGACGACATGCCGAACTAGACCCGAAGGATACTTAGGATGAAGGTAAAGCTTTTGATCTTCCTATGAGGAAGTTTAAAGGAATGATCTTCAGCTGGGTTAAAAAAAATGGAGGAAACACTTGACAGAAATAAAACAACCACAAACAGGAATTCAGATGCCAACATTAAGATATTAGAGCTGGATAATTCTTGGAAAGAACAAAACAGAAGAATTGAAACAATGGAAAATTGAAACAATGGAAACAGAAGAATTGAAACAATGGGGGAAAAATCTGAAAGACCAAAATACAAGAAAACCTAAGAGTTCTCTGGGATACTACCCAAAGGAACAATTTACATTGATAAACAATCCAGAGCAGAAAGAAGAAAAGAGTAACCACAGAGAAATAGTTTAAGAAGTATTAGAAGAGAATGCCCCTAACAATATGACAGAACAGAAAATAACTATCTCGGAAGTCCAGAAGGGAAAACACAGAAATCCAGCTGAATGGATCTGTGGGAAGAAACACTGGGGAAGCTCAATATCAGAAGCCAAAACCAGGCCTGGGACTTGCTCATATGTTAGTTCAGGTTGAAGATGAAGAAAATTAAAACAAGTCCATCAGAGCCAAAATCTGTCCTTGAGTCTCTCTTCTCCCACCTGAATTGCGGAAACAGCTCAAGAACAGATTTGTTTCATTGAATCACTGCTGAAAGAAGACCTGATAAACTTAGCATAACATAAAGAACATCAGTCATGAAGAAAAAAAGCAGAGGGTCATTTAAAAGATAGAAAAGACAGAAAATCAAAGTGGAGTTCGGAAGAGACTGAAACGTGTCCTTAATCAGAGTGGCTATGGCAAATGGAAGAGATGATGAAGTCAAAGAGCTGAATAGAAAATTTCAAAGGGTAGCATGAAAAGATAAAGGCACTAAAAAGAAAAAGAAAAGATAAAGGCAAATACTCTAATGGAATATGCAGAGACCTAGAGTTAGAAAACCCAAAAAGAAGAACACTCTCAGCAGATCTTAACTTGAAAGAACTGAAGTTTTGAGTTGCAGTATGGAAAGATTCTATGGCAAATAATGAATGATGCAAGAAGCATCAAAAGAAGATGAAACGGATACACAGTTATTGTACCATAAAGAAGTAGTCAACGTGCAACTATTTCAGGAGGTAACGTGAGCAGGAAACAATGGTACTGAAGGAAGAAAGTGAAAGTGCGCTGAAATGATTAGCCAAAAACCAGGCTCCAAGAACCAAATGAAATGTTTCAGCGAGCTGATAAAGCGCTCACTCAGCTTTGTCAGGAAAGGTGGAAGGCAGCTATTTGGCCAATTGACTGGAAAAGATCTGTATTTGTGCCCATCCCAAAGGAAGGTGACCCAACAGAATGTTCAAATAGTAGAACAAAATTATTGCTATTGCATGCAAGTCAAATTTTGCTGATGACCATCCAACAATGGTTGCAGCAGTGTATTGACGGAGAGATGCCAGAGGTTGAGGCCTAATTCATTAGAGGACTTGGACCAAGAGATATCATTGTTCGGGTCAAATGAATCTTGGCTCAAAGCAGTGAATACCACAAAAATGTGTGCTTGTGTTTTATTGACAATGCATTTGTCTGTGTGGATCACAACAAACTATATGCTCATGTTGAACTTGTACATGAATTCAGTTGCTGTTGTGAGAATAGAACAAGGGCATCCTGCATGGCTTAAAATCAGGAAAAGTGTGTGCTGGGTTGTATCCTCTCACCATACTTGTTCAATCTGTATTGATAAGCAGATAATCAAAGAAGCTGGACTCTATGAAGAAAAAACGAGACAGTAGGATTGGAGGAAGACTAATTAACAACCTGCAATATGGAGATGATACAAACTCGCTTGGTAAAAACTAGGAGGGCTTGAAGCTCTTGCTGATGAAGATAAAGGATTGCAGTCTTCAACATAGATTACAGCCTTGTATAAAGGAAAACGAAATCCTCACCACTAGACCAATGGGTACCATTAATGGACTGCAGCATAGGAACAGGTTTGAAGTTGGCGCAAGATAGGGCAGTGTTTCAGTCTGTTGTGCTTAGGGTTACCGTGAGTTGGAATGGAATGATGGCACCTAACACATGGCAGAAAAGTTGAAGTTGTCAAGGATTTTGTCTTGCTTGATGCGAAATCAGTGCTCCTGGAAGCAGTCGTCAGGAGATCAAAAGTCATGCTGCACCATGTAAATATGCTGCTCGAGACTCCAAGAAATGTTGAAAAGATGTTACTTTGATGATTGAGGTACACTTGTTCCGAGGTATGGTATTTCCCATTGCCTCATCTGCATGTGAAAGTTGGACATTGAATAAAGAAGACAGATGAAAAATTGATTATTTTGAATTGTGCTGTTGCTGAAAAACAGTGAAAGTACCAGGGATTGCCAAAAGGAGAAACACATCTGTCTTGGAAGAAGCGCAGCCAGAATGCTCCATAGAGACAAGTGGGGAGTTGTTTCACGAGACAGTAGGATCGGAGGGCATGGTGTTAGGAGATACCAGTTGCTGGAGAATAGCATCATGCATGGTGACGTAGAGGGACATCCAAAGAGAGGAAGGCTTTCAGCAAGATGGACTGATACAGTGGCTGCAACAAGGAGCTGCTGCAGCATAGGACCAGTTGAGAGGATGGCACAAGACCAGGCGCCGTTTCGTTCTGCTGTGCATTGGTTTGCAGTGGATTGGAAAGATTCTGATATCCCCTAACAACAATAACAGATAATTGTAGAACGGAATTATTCCGATGGCAGAGCTCTAGTGTAGGGAAAATGGACATGTTTTTATCAATGATTTGCTCAGCATATAGATCGAATAAATGCAGTGAAAGAATATTATACTGCTGCAAACCTTTCCTAATTTTAAGCCATGCAGCATTCCCTTAGGCTATGTGCACAAATGCCTCTTGATGTATGTACAAGTTCTCCACCAGCTTAAGCAACTGTTCTGGAATTCCCATTCTTTTCAAAGCTACCCATAGTTGGTTATGATCCACACAGTCCAATGTCTGGCATACTCAACAAAACACAAGCGAACATCTGTCAGGTATTCTCTGCTTTTAATCAAGGGCTCTCTGACATCAACAATGATATCCAGTATTTCATGTTCTTTTCTGAATCTGGCCTGGTTCTCTGGAAGCTCCCTGTCAATGTAGTGCTGCTCCAGGTGTTGGAGTAATGGGGACAGTGGGGGGGTAAGATTGTGGGAAGTTTTGAGGGGCACGGAAGGGGTAGATTTGAAAATCACTGCAAGGGCATAACCAAAATAAGAAAACATTGCCTTCAATTTATCCTGGCTCACACAACCCTGTGAGTCAGGGTAGGACTTCCCCATAGAGTTTCCAAAAGAGCAGAATTGGCTCAATGGCAGTTTTCTTTCTTTCTTTTTAAATCTTTACCAAAGTAAATATGTTGCTTTCAGGACTAAAATACACCTGACTGAAGTAATGGCTATTTCAGTCACCTCATTTACATGAAAAAATAAATAAGAAACACAAAACAATTGATGCATTTTTATTAAGGTATTGGTAAAGAATATTGAATTTTCCATACCTGCCTGAATAACAACTGTGTGGAAGAAGTACAACTAGAATGTTCTTTAGAAGTGAGGGTGGTAAAACTTTTTTTCATATATTTTGTTTTTTTTAGTGGAAGGGACCAGTTCCTAGAGAAGTACATCATGTGTAGTAAAGTAGAGGCAAGTTTAGTAAAGTAGAGGGTCAATGAAAATAAAAGGAAGATCCACAATGAGATGAGATGGATTGACATAGTAGCTGCAACAATAGGCTCAAACCTAGTGTGATAAGATTCTTTTCAAGTTGACTTGTCTAAGAGTCTCAGTCCTTTAGCAGTTAAAGCTTTCTAATCTCCCAAGATAAATCTTCTCATGACTGCGGTCTGCTTCCAATATGAGAAGATGCTGTGAAAAAGCTTGTTTGCTCTATTTATGCCTCTTTATTCTGTATATGGAGCATCATCTGACCTGTGATTCTTTTGACTGGAGCAAGTAGCCTGCAATGTTTCTGGATCCTGAGAGCCATCAGGGTCTCTTACCAGCTGACCTTGGCCTAATTTGCTTCCATAGCCAGAAGTCTGCTATCCTATCTGCCTCTGTTGGGTTCATTTAACCTCTGCAGCTACATGAGTCTGGACAAGCCTCCAGTTTGACATCTGACCTGTGGACATGGAAGTTTCCTACATCTACAACTGTTTGAGCCAATTCCATGATATAGACATTTCTGCATATCCGGATGCCTTGACAGAAACTAATGACAATGATAGTTTTTATAAAAGTAGGTTGCCAATCTTTCTCCTATGAAGTGATTATCCAGTATTCTGTTGGAAGCCCAGTGCTTATTCACTGCACTACCAGAGAGGGCTCCTCACAATAAAAGCATATTTGCTAAAAATTGAGAACCATTGAATGAGATAGGTACAGGAAATACAGGAAGCAATGATAAATGATTTTTTTAGCATGGGTAACTCTATACATAGTAATGCCTATACTTGTGATAATAAACTAGAACCAAAGAAACATTTAAAATTAGAGAAGACACATTGAAATTTACATAGGTTTAAAATAAGGGGTCATGAGATAAAGGTGGCTATAGAACTGCACTAAAAACTTGGGAAGAGATCTAGAGTGCATGAACCCTACAAAAGAAAAAGAAGCTGTGGGAAGAAAGTAAGGATGGACGTAAGTACATTACATTTTAAACAGAAGGATAGGGTATTGATAGGATTTAATTCACCTACCCTTAACTAATCCACTGCAAACAACCTCTTTAAAGGAGTTAAAATGCAAAGAGGCCACTTTGAATATGAAAGTTGCCCGACCTCAGTCATAGTATTTCCAATGGCTTTCTATACATGTGGGAGATGGATAATGTATAAACAATAAATAAGAAGAATTGATGCCTTTAAAATATCAGGCTGATAAAGAATACTGAATAAACATCATGGACTGCTAGAAGAATAAATGTATCTGTCTTGGAAGGAGTGCAGCCAGAAAGCTCCGTAGAAGTGAGGCTGGTGAAACCTGGTATCATGTTTTTGGACATTGTAAAAAGGGCCTGGGGATCAGTCTGACTGACTCTGACTACAAAACCTGGATGGAGAATCCCACGCCATGTTTTCCCAAGGGTGATTTCTATGAGGCAGAGATCAGGTATGCTTTACCCTCCAACTCTGACCTCCACCATCCTTCCCATAGCACCCTACTGCTCTGCGAGGTCCAATAATCCGTTGCAATGGACATCTGGAATTGTTTGACAAAACTCACAATTCTTGGGGCATATTTGGGAAGGTAGCAGGTTGCATTCACTTGCGATTATAAAGCATAAAGGATGCAGTCCTATTGTACAAATCAGCACCTCCTCACAGGTAGGTTCTTCTCTGGTCTACCTCAAATCCAAGTTGTCCCTTGGCCTCTGCTCTGTTAAGACAAGCATTATAAAGGCCTTTAGCTCAAAGTAATGTCCTCCAAGCACCACATTGTTCAAGTCATCCTCTTGCTCAGAGGCAATCAGCTTCACTTTTTCTGTGGATCATAAAGTCAGCCACTGTGGCTCATGGCCTCTTATGACACCATAGCTCCTTCTTCATGGTCTCTTGTGACACTGGTACTTTTCCTTGCAGGTATCCCAGATCAGCATGGATCCTCCTTCCACCGGGTATGGGAATTTCTATCTTCCTGATTTTGAGATGGCTCACTCCCACTGCAATTGACTAATCCCTTTCTTAGCTTTCCCTATACTTTATTTGTATACTTCCAACAAGTCTTCTGATGGGAGTTAGAATGCTAATGAAAAGAAGAAGTGTACCAACTAATTTCACTGCACTACAGACATGTCACTAGGAGGGAGCTGTTCCTGGAGAAGAAATAGAACTGCTGAGTTGTATGGTATGTGTATAAACAAACTGATTTACAAAGTTTCAATATTTTCTATTTAGCATTTCAACTACAAATGACGTCATTACAATCAGGGAATAAATCCGACTTTATCATGAAATATCAAGAACTATCAGATGTTAGGATACACAGAATATTTCCTTCTTCAAAGCCTGTTAGACCAGGTTGACTAGAGAAACAAATCCAGAGACACTCATGTGTATAGGAAAGAGCTTTGTTTCAGAGCAATTATATATTGAGAAAACATCCCAGTCCGGATCAAATCCATAAGACTCATGTAGCACATGCAATGATATGGAATGCAGTGGGTGGAAAGTCATGTGGATCCAGTGGTGGTGGAAGCATCTCCACATGGCTCCTCCAGCTGCAGGGCTGTGGCCGCCATCAGTGTGGCTCCATGTGGCTTGTCAACAGTACTGTAAAAGCAGAGAGCAAGTGTGTCCTATTTGAAGGGAAGAAGAGAGGAATCAGAAGACTATGCCTATAAGGAGGCATCAGGCTGTGACCTATTGACAGGCTAGACTCCACTCCTTCATTCTTATTTATCAAGTTGACATGAAATTGTGTAACTACCACAAAGCCTCAGAAAGAATCAACATGGCTGAAACCTTGATTTTGGATTCTCAACCTCTAGAAATGTGTAACAATACATATCTCCTCGGTTGCTTCATATTTGTTATAGGAAACCAATACAATTATAAGCATTTGTTGGGGATATTTGTATCTATATTCATAAACAATATTGCGAATCTGTGGGATTCACTTCTAATTACATCCTTTTTCCAACTGTGAAGCAGACCATCAATTGCTCATATATAAGTTCAGGGCGAAGATGAAGAAAATGAAGCAAGTCCATTGATTTCATATAAATATTGAATACAGCATATCAGAATTTATAAACTATCCTTGATGCATTGCACATAATGACAGAAGACCAAATGATTTGTGAGATGGCATCAAGAGCACCATACAAGAAGAAGGCAAAAGGACATTTAAAAGACAGGACAGAAAAATAAAAAGGCCAAAATGAATGTCACAGGAGTCTCTGAAATTTGCTCTAAAATGTAGAATAGCTAAAGCAAGTTAAAGAAATAATGAAGTAAAAGAGTTCAAAATAAAATTCCAATATTCCAAAAGACATCTCGAGAGGGCAAGGGCAAGTATCATAATGAAGTGAGCCAATACTTGAACTTAGAAAATCAGAAGGAAAAACTATGCTAAGCATATCTTAAAATGAAAAAAAAAACATTTAAGTCTTGAGCTGCACCATTGAAGGATTCTATGGGCATAATATTGCATGATGCAAGAAACATCAAAAGAAAATAGAAAGAATACACAGTCACTATACTGAGAATAATTGGTTAATATTCACCTATTTCTAGAAGTAGATATCGTCAAGCCCAGATGTATTGAAGGAAAAATTCCAAGCTGCAGTGAAGGCATTAACACAAACAAGGCTTCTGGAATTGAAGGAATCCACGTAGAAATGCCTCAACAAGCTAATGACGCACTGGAAGAATTCACCCATAGATGCCAAGAAATTTGAAAGATAGCTACCTGGCCAATCATATTTGTGCCCATTCTAAAGAAAGATAATTCAATAGAATATGGAAACTATCAAACAGTGTCATTAATATAACATGTCATTAAAATTTTGCTGAAAATAATTTTTTAAATGGTTGCAGTTGTACACCTACAGGGAGCTGCCAAAAATTCAAACCAGATTCAGAAAAGGAAGTAACCTGAGAAATATCATAGCTGATAGCAGATTGTTCTTGACTGAAAGTAGAGCATAAAAGAAAGATATTTATTTGCGTTTTATTCACTATGGAAGACATTCAACTGTATGGATCACAGACCATAAATAACATTGTGAAGAATGAGAATTTCAACACACTTCATTGTGCTTGTGTGGAGCCTGTACGTGGATCAAAAGGCAATGATTTACACAGAAAAATGGGACACTAAATTTTTCAAAATCAAGAAAAGTGTGCATTGGGGCTATGTCCTCTCATTATAAGTATCCAATCTGTAAATTAAACAAATAATCTGAGGAGCTAGACTACATGCCGCTAGCTAAGAATGCAGCAGCAGATTTGAAGGAAGACATATTCATAACCTGTGTTATGCGATGACAACCATGATTGCTGAAGGTAAGGAGGACTTGAAACATTGTCGCTAAAGATAAATACTATAGCCTTCAGTATGGAATGCAACTCAATTTAAGAAAATAAAAATCCCCCAAACTATAGCAATAGACAACATCCCAATAAATGAGTAGAGTAAGATATAACATAATAATAATTTATAAATTATCAAGGGTTCATGAGGGAGGGGGGAAATGAGGAGCTGATGCCAGGGGCTTAAATGGAGACCAAATGTTTTGAGAATGAGGGTAAGAAATGTACAAATGTGGTTTACACAATTAATGGATTGTGATAAGAATTGTATGAGCCTCCAATAAAATGATTAAAAACAAAACAAAACAAAAAACTCAAACCCATTAAAAAAAACATGCCAGATTTACTGGTCTGATAGAGACTGGTGGAACCCACACACACACACAAAAAAAGATTGATGTTAAGGATTTCATTTTAGTTATATACATAACCAACACTCATAGAAGCACCAGTCAATAAATCATAAAATGTATTGCTTTGGAGAAATCTGCTGCACAAAGATCTTTTTAAAATGTTAAGGAGCAAAATATCACTTTGAAGACTATCACCCACCTGACACAAGTCATGATATTGTAGTAGTTACATAATCTGTTGTCAATTTGAGACTTAAGAGTGAAGGGGTAGAGTTTAGCCTACCAATCAGGTTGCAGCTTAATGACCTGAATTAGAGGTGTGAAGGAGATAAATAGCTCACTGGAGGCAGGACACATGCTTACTCCCTGGGAGACATTCCAACTGAGCGGACACATGGAACTAAGCTAAAGTCCTGGAGCTGGAGGAGCCATGTGGTGACTCCCACCAGTGCTGAGATGCTTCCAATGCCACTGGAACCACAAGACTTTCTACCCACTGGCCTGTGATCTTCCTGCATTCATTGTCATTGCATGTGTTGTGTGAGTCTGAAGAGGAATTTATATATTGGTATTGGGTATATAGGCTAATATCAGACTTATGGACTTGATCTGGCCTGGGCTGGGATGTTTTCTCAGTATTCAATTGCTCTTGTATATAAAGCTCTTTCCTATAGACATATGAGTGTCTATGAATTTGTTTCTCTACTCTACCCAGACTAACACACTATTTTGAATTGCCTCACATTCATGAAAAAGTTGGACAATGAATAAGGAATCAATGCCTTTGAATTATGATGTTGATGAAGAGTAGTGAAAATACCAGGGGTTGCCTTAAGAAAAAACAAATCTGTATAGGTTGGATGAAGTTCAGCTAGCGTAGTCCCTGGAGGCAAGGACGGTGAGACTCTGTCTCATATACTTTGGACATAATTTCAGGGGCCCAAATGCTAAAACTAAACTCACTGCCATCCAGTCCTGGAAAAGGACATCATGGTAAAGTGGCGGGGCAGTGAAAAAAGGAAGATGCACAGCAAGATGGATTCTCACAGCAGCAGCAACAATGGGCTTGAACATAACCACAGTTATCAGGATGGCACAAGATAGAGGACTGTTTCTTTCTGTTCCACACAAGAGCACTACGAGTCTGAACTAATAGAAAGACAGCAGTGATGTCTTTGTTTGGTTTGGGTGTCGAAATTATGCTGACCTCAGAAAAAACAAACAAAAAACCCTTACTGTCATTAAGTCAGTGCTGACTCATAGTGACCCAGCTGTGGGTTTCTGAGACTGTAACTGTTTATGGGAGTAGAAAGTCCATTTTTTCTTCTGTGAAGCTTCTCGTGGTTTTGAATGGTCATCCATGTAGATCACTGCCCAACAAGTAACCATTGCACAACCAGTGCTCCTCCAACCTCAGAGGATATATCTGAAAAGATTCTTTCCTCTTCTATAGTTTGGAATATTTTGAAAAATCATAGCATAATTGTTCTTTAAGCATTTGATGGAATTAGTAAATGAAACCATCTGGGCCTGAGCTTTTCTTTGTGGAATGTTTTAAATGGATAATTTGATAATTTTACTTGTTATAATCTCAGTAAGATAGGTTTCTCTCTGAATCAATTTCAATAGTTTTTATCTATCTAGAAATTTATTCAGTTCATCTAAGTGATCTCATTTTTATACAGATGTTCACAATACAGTATCTTGGCTTTACAAAAATTCACTTTGTGACATCTCACTTTTCAGACGACCTACTACATCTGTCCCTGTTTTCCCTAACTGAAAGAAACCCAACGATTATTTTCACTTGATAAAAAAGGGTGAAAAGTGAAACTAATGTCCAGCATTTGTTTTGCCGGAAAGCTGATGATAAAGAGGTGGAACAGTGGGAGTGGAGTCACCAAATTCCTTCCCTGGGAACTATGTCAAGATCTCAATATCACGCAGCTTGTGAACATAAGCAGTTTGTGAACAGCTCATTATTTTAGGTTTTATGTGTTATTTGGTATGATTTGTTAGGTTGCTTTTTGGGATCTAGGAATGCTCAAAAGTTTTTCCTATACAAATTAATGGTAATTGCTTGATGTCATTTTGGCTTACAGGTTTCACAGGAATGCTGTGGGAACAGATGAACAGCAGGGGGAACCTGCATTCCATTACCTGTATTCCATTATAACAGTTTTTAGTTTTGTAAAGGTTATAGCGATGTCCTTTCTTTCAAACCTAGCTAACAAATTGGGCCCTTTTATTTAAAATGTTAAGCCTGTCTAGTTAAGTGTCGAGGAGTCCTGGTGGCCTCCTGGATTTCCCTTTAGACTGCTAACAGTAAGGTCAGCAGTTCCAATCCACCAATGACCACAGGGGAAACTTACAGCCTCAGCAAATGAAGGGCAGTTCTGTCCTGGTGGATAGAGTCCCCATGAGTTGGAAACAACTCCAAGGGATTGAGTTTGGTTTGGTTTTAAGCTTCTTGTCAAATTTGTTATTTTTTTCCAAATTACACTCTTTGGTTGAGTTGATTTTCTCTATTGTTTTCCTGAGACCACAAAGTGGGCTATGGTGTTGTCATTATCATCTAGCGTAGAATGCTGTCCTAGATTTTGGTTTCCCCCTCATCCCCTCCTCCATGAAGACAGTTCAAAGTGAGCTATTTTCTTAGTACATGCAAGCCTTTCCAAGAATATCAGTTTCTAATTTAATTCCTTCGTGGTCAGAAAAATATCTTGTATACTATTCTAGTCCTTTACATTTTAACTGGTTTTATATTGAGCCTAGAGTATGGCTTGCCTTGTGGGTGGTCCGTGTGAATTTGAAAGTCATGCATACTTTGCAGCTCTTGAGTGCAGTGTTCTACTTTTCAATTGGCACATGTATCTACTGAAGAGCTTCTCTTCGTAGTTCTGGGTGTTCATGTCCAAGATGACTTTTCTCAGCATTTTCATATCGTAAATAGTCTTTAAGCATACCTGAATGCAATGTCTGTTCTGGAGCTCTTGGGTTTAGCTGTCTACAATTGTGAACTGACCTGTCACTTGGAGAGTTGCCTTTAATATTACTTGTGGTTTGTGTCTACAGCAATGACTTGTCCCTGTTCTTGTCTGAAATTGTCTTTATTTCACTTCTGGTTTTGAAAACTAAAATTTGCTAGCTGTAGAATTACAAGTTGACATCTTTATAAAATTATAGTCATACTATATTAATGTTTGTCTTATTGTCCAGTTTATAGGGTTTCTATTTCAAAGAGGAGGTCATTCTTCTTCTTGTTTCCCTTGTGCTGGGTTTCTCTACTGATTTTAAGAATCTCTCTTTATTATCTTTTTCCTAATAGTTTAAATACAATGTACTTAGGAATGTGTGTATGTATCCTACTTGGGTCTTTTTTGATTCACTAGATTGACATTGCGAAGTATTTCATCTGGCTTAGATTCACAATGAATGCTCATGGAAGTAGGAGTCAGAGATCAGAAGTCACATTGTTTTGGGGAAATCTGTTGCACAAGACTTTTTTAAATGGTGAAAAGCAAGGATATTACTTTGAGGACCAAGGTGAGCCTGATGCGAGCCATGGCATTTTCAAATGCCTCAGATGCTTGCGAATGCTGGATGTTGAATGAGGAAGGTCAAAAAGAAACGATGCATTTTAATTACGGTGCTGGTGAAGAATATTGAAAGTACTATGGACTGCCAAGGTCAGCAGTTTGAAACCAACAGCTGCTCTGTGAGAGACCTTGATGCGTTCTACTCCCATAAAGAAATTCGCAGCAGCAGTTCTGCCCTGTACTGAAGGGTTACTATTTGAATCAATAATGAGGGCAGTGAGTTGGGTACCCTAAAATTTGGTCTAGTTTCTATTGTGCTGACTTAGTTTCCATTTCTTGATTGAGATATATAATCTCTTCTTTAATTATGTGTATATTTTCAAATAAATCCTGAAATATATTTTTAATAGCCATGGCATCTTTGTAGACTTAATACTATTCTATCTGTTACTATGTCTACTATCTCTGAATCCTTGGGTTTTTTTTTCCTGCTTCTTACCTCTTCTTTCCTCTGATATTGTGATACTACATTGTTGAATGTTAGAATTTGTTCCCTTCCTTTAAATATTACTGAGTTTCTTCTGAGTCAGATTGACTTTCTCAGGACTTTGTAAAGCCTGGATAAGGAGAATCTAAGTAGCTATACAGCTGCAGAAGCCTTTGTCTAAGGGGTGGTCTTCCTCAAGTCCTCACTAAATGCATGGCTTATTGAGTAGCCCAGGGCGCGTTTGGTGAAATGCCTCCTAATGTGTAGAAGTCCTTAGGAATCAAAGCAAACCAACAGTCCAAGGATACTGTCCATGTTATTTCCTTTGTTGTCCAACCCCCCAGTACGTCAGAGGTTCTCTATCTTACTCTGGAATGAACCCTAATAGTGCCAGGATTCGGTGTAGCAATTCAAACCTGCCAGTCACATAGTATTTTTTGCCACACCTATAGGGGAATTTGGGGCAGATACTTAAAATAAGTGCAGGAGTAAATCATGCAGATAACAAGCAAAAGAGCATTTAGTCAAAGAGTACTACAAGGGAGCATTCCGAAAAATGTATTTAAAGAATTACATATGTATATA
>NW_022103906.1:32165996-32167752 GCF_000313985.2 Echinops telfairi
AAAAAATACAGATTCAGGATTAGATGGAGACTAAACTGGTCAAACAAGAGGGGGAATTAGGAAGAGGTAGTAAGGGACTTAATGAAATATATAACTAGTTTTAGGCTTTATCAGGGCAATATGAGAGGCTAGGGTAGAAATGTGTACCTTAATGGGACTAGACAAAGGGTCTAGAGGTCATGCATGATAAGAGAAATAGCATACAAAATGCTAGTGATGATGAAGGTTAGGTGGAAGAACTCATTAATTTAACTTTTCTTTTTAAAAAATATTTTAGGGACTATATGATTTCAGTGATGACTTGGGATAAAGTCCTCCATTTTCCTATGAGAAAGTGAAGACTCACGGAGGTGATGTGGTTCCTTCAAAGTCGTCTGGCTACTCAAGTTTGTCTGAATATAGCCCAGGTCCTGACTTACCCATGAAGAACAAGTCTTCCCTGGGCAACATTTTCGACCCCATCATCCCTTCAAATAAGGTGCCAGCTGTGGGCACTTATTTTTCCCCAGTTGATTGCAAACTTCCAAACTCAATGACAAAGAAAGGAAAATGTCTAAATAGAGCATGTACTATTTTTCCTGTTGTTCAATAAGTTTTGGGCTTCAGAGCATTTGAAAGTGTGTTTTTGAGACAAGTTAAAATGTAACAGCCTCCATGCATTTAATTGCCAGCAGGATGCCTGTCTCTAGCTGACAGGACTGGCTGCCTTGTGTTGTTTGGGTTTCTAACCAGGTTGTCTGACAGCGGGGTACTGTTCACTTTGATCAAGGACAATGGGCTCTAGATCAACACTCATCATTTGTTAAGCCTTCCTTTCTGATTGGGAAAAGCTCACAGCAACTTTGGCTGTGGATTCAGTTTGGACCAAGAGAGAGGCCAAAGAGACCCCAATGAACCAAGAGTTGCCCAGCAGTCTTCTAGATTCATTGTGGTATGATTGAAATAAATCAATGTAGGAAATCAAGAGACCAGGGTTCCTGTTCTCTTCCACTATTTCCTATGTACATGTTAGTTAGTAAAATTATTTAACCTTATCTATTAAGCCTTGCTATCATCATCTTCACAGAGAAGAACCCTAATTTTCTTTAGCATCCATTCTTGTTCAAAAATCTATCAGTTCATGGAAACAGAAAGCAATACTTTTTGTGTGTGAGGAACTAGGAGGCAAAACAAGACTGATGTGAAACCTCCTAAGTAATTTCGGTTACTGTTGATAATGACCCTTATGCAAGAAGTAATTAATGATGAATCAAAGAAAATGAAATCCATGATTCTTGGTCCAATAGAAAGGGTGTTGAGGATTCTGAGCTTCTTGTCCAGAAAAAAGTTAATTCCTTCCATATGAAAAAGAAGGAGGTGAGTAGTCCTAATTCAGTACAGTCAATAAGGAGAGTAGATGAGCCCTGATTCTAGAAGTGTTTGCTAATTGCTCTTCTTTATATTGGATATAAATTGTTTTGAACCCACAGATGTTAATTGTAGCCAGAAAAAGACCATGTGGTAGCTACATAATCTGGTGTCAATTTGAGGATTAAGAGTGAAGATGTGGAGTTTAGACAGTCAATCAGATCACAGCTTGATGACCTCATTTGGAGTTGCTATGATAAATAACTCGTTGGAGGTGGGACACACACTCACTCTCTGTGAGGCATTTCTGAGGAGAAGCCAAATGAATCTATCCTGAGGCAGTCAGAGTTTGGGAGCTGAAGGAACCACGTGGAGACCCCTGCAAGCACTGAGATGCTTACAACGCCAC
>NW_022103906.1:32168362-32169327 GCF_000313985.2 Echinops telfairi
GTTTTATTCTGCCCTATAAGAACATTGTAAGTTGGCATCAACCCAAGGGCAATGATCACTGCCACATTGATACAAACAGAGAGAACTAGAAACCAGAAGCAGTGGCATTTTCACTGGTTCTACACTCAGGTTTACTTTGTGTATAAATAGGACTACAAATAAGAAATAACCATAACTTTATTGATGGGGAAATATGATTTTCTAATTTTTATGGAGATTTAGAGATGATAGTTATTGTTCATACTCTTACCGAATTCCAAATTAATATGCAGCTTTACTATCAGATTCCATGGTGGTTTTATGCCAACCAAACTACATGTATTGGAGAGAGCGTAGAATGGAGTTAAATTGTTCTATCTATTTAAGAGTTAAGTGACCTTGAGCAAGGGGAACTTTACTTCAAGCCTCAGTATTTTTATTTATAAAAGGCAGGGAACAATACTTATCTGACAAGATTGCAGTGAAGATCAAAGAAGTTAATATAAGCAAAAGAGCTCTATAAACTTTAAGAGGCCTATACAAATGCTAATTGTTGCTATTTTCTTCTCCCTTAAGGGTACACTTGGCCTTCTCCTGTAAGCTTTAAAAAAATAAAGTTAACCCTAGGCTTTATAAAAAGTGAAACTTTCTGGTACAATCTTCAAATTACTATTTGAACAGGAAAAAAATGAATAGATTACTTTTGAAATATTAAAATTTAGGATATGCATAATTTTATTCATTTATGTCTATTGCCAGTTCATACTTCTCATCTCTTTGTGGTGAGTATTTTCTTTCTGATCTCACCCTTTCTCAGTATACCGCTAAGACAAGAAGCTAGCTAAGAAAGCCTCAGGAGAAACTTCAGGAATTATGGCAATAAGAAACTTCAACAAAGTAAAATTAAAGGATATTATTCAGATAATGGTGATTTCATTTGTTTCTAAAAATATATTTATGGGTCTCAAATTTGAGAGGGATAGGAT
>NW_022103906.1:32169886-32170908 GCF_000313985.2 Echinops telfairi
CACTGGGTTGGGATGTTTTTTTAATATGCACTTAACCTTTATATCAAACTCTCTTATACGTGAGTTTTTGTGGATTTGTTTCTCTAAAGTACCCAGACTAACACACTGGGCATATACCTCAAAGAAATAAGAGACAACAGGCACAGACATATGCTCTCCCATGTTCATTACAGCACAGTTCACAATAGCAAGAAGCTGGAAACAGCTCAAAGGCCCATCACTGGAAGAATGGATAACGAAACTCTGGGGCATACATGTAATGCATAGCCACCCATGACAAGCAGCAACGAAACACCTCATGACTTGGATGAACCTGGAAGCCACTCTGCTGAGGGAAGTTGGTCAATCACAAAAGGAAAACTATTGTATGAGTCCATTGCCATAAGGATACACACCAAAACTTTTGTTCTCAGATCATGTAATTTTCTAATCCAGTCTCCCAAGCAAGGAGGTAAAAAGCCTCCTCACTGCTTATCACCCCGCTCTCTATGTACAGCTTGAAAACCACTTTGATAGAGGGGACCGCACCTCCACTGGAGTCAGTTTCTCAAAGTGCAGGTGCAGGAGAAGACCATTCAGTTGCTGCCACATAACAGTATATTAAGGTCACCCCAAACCAACACTCACTCCTACAAGAGCAGGAAGTCAATCGTACTGTAAATTCAAGTCAAGACGTGGAGCACGTATGTCTTGGAGAAGGTGATTGCATGCCTGTTGGTGGTTACAACCAGTAGAGCAACCACCCATTGGGGAGGGTGGGAGGTAAGGAGTTCAATAACAGAACCTAGGGGGAGAATGCACCTGATACTATGTTCCTAATTGGCCACTGTTGACCTGTTTTCTGTCCAGCCCTTTGTTACCCGGGCCATGACCTATAGACGACTAGCACTTTAGATTCTGTGAATAACATCCTTCATATGCTACACTGGAAAGATTTAATATGGAAACCCCATTAATTGAACTGGACTTTACCTCAAACTCACCTGTAACAGATTAAAGAAATGTACATGCTCCCTTGGACT
>NW_022103906.1:32171008-32173846 GCF_000313985.2 Echinops telfairi
AGGTGCAGGAGAAGACCATTCAGTTGCTGCCACATAACAGTATATTAAGGTCACCCCAAACCAACACTCACTCCTACAAGAGCAGGAAGTCAATCGTACTGTAAATTCAAGTCAAGACGTGGAGCACGTACGTCTTGGAGAAGGTGATTGCATGCCTGTTGGTGGTTACAGCCAGTAGAGCAACCACCCATTGGGGAGGGTGGGAGGTGAGGAATTCAATAACAGAACCTAGGGGGAGAATGCACCTGATACTGTGTTCCTAATTGGCCACTGTTGACCTGTTTTCTGTCCAGCCCTTAGTTACCCGGGCCATGACCTATAGACGACTAGCACTTTAGATTCTGTGAATAACATCCTTCATATGCTACACTGGAAAGATTTAATATGGAAACCCCATTAATTGAACTGGACTTTACCTCAAACTCACCTGTAACAGATTAAAGAAATGTACATGCTCCCTTGGACTTAAGGTTGAAATGATCTCATGTGTAATGGAAGAAGCAAATGACCATTATCCCAAGGAATGGTGGTGGTTGGACTTTGGTTCAGCTCCTGTGCTTTCAGGATGCCTAATGAATGTGGCTTGGGACTCATCTAGTTATTATTTGAATGCTGTCCTTGATGTTTTCTGTTATAGATTACTCTGGTAGGCATGGTTCTGCCTTTGCGAATAACTGGTATTAAAGCCCTGTCACCAAATGCCTATGGTTATTGTAAATAGTGTCCAGTCACCTAAGCTTTTAATTAGTTTAAGGTAACAATTCATGTCTTGAAGTCTCTAAAGCTGTATAATTTCCTTTTCTCAAGAGCGTTTGAAATTCTCTATCATTGGCTAAATTAATAGCTCTATCAATAGAACCACTTTATGTCCCAGGGGTATGATTTATAATGTCCTCTAACTTAAAATGATAATGATGTTTCTAAATTGAACAAAAGACATATATAAACTGTAGGTATATGAATGGATTTGGGGCTTCCACTTAATTCTAGCTCCAATCTCAGAACAATTATTTCTTATTACTGGCCCTGTTTAACACTCACCTTTATGAAGCGATCACTGAAGAAATGGATGCTATAGCAAAATGTGTCCAAGAAACCACATGATGGTCAGCTAGCAGAAAGAATAGTGTCTAGGGTCATAAAGGCATGTCTTCAAACAAACAGCTGTCTTAGTGAGGCATCAACTAAGTCTACATGGAAGATATACAGACCCATGTGACCCAAAGATTATGACTAATAAAATCCACATATGAAGGTAGGAATGGTATCCTAGTTAAACCTCAACACCCAAGTTTGAAGAAGGCTACAGATGATAGTGGAAGCCCAAAATTCATTGCAAAGTCCCTATATGGATTAAGTCTTCACTGAAACCCCTCTGACCATAGTTGAGGGATATGAACAGGTTTGCTATCAGACAAATTGTAAAATTTATTGTGTCAGATATAAGTTGTTGAAATGTAATGCTTTATCATTTAATCTCCCTCTTGACTCATTTTAAAGTTGTTTTGGTTTTTAATGTTTTATACTTTTTTATTGAGGCTTTTCATGTTTCATTATTGCTGTATGTTTCCTGGTTGTGTTTATTATTTTCTGTATATGAAATCGAGGGTAGCTATATTTATAGAGACATTAACTGGATGATAATTCCCTAGGAGTTTGCAGGGGAGTTTTGATGGAAATAGAAAATTAACAAAATGAGTGTAAGAAGAAATGTTCTGAAATGATTGTGGAGATCATTGCAAAACACTTATTAGCATGATTGAATGATTAGATTGTCTTATATATGAATTATATGTCATTAAGACTATATTAAAAGAAATGATCTGAAAATTGTAGCTTTATGTGAGGCAGCATTCTATGAACTTGTTACAAAACTACATTTATTTAGGAAGATGCCCTAAAGAGTTGTGTTAAAAATTCGAGATTAGCCTTGATCTCAAAGTTGTCATTTGTTTTTCATGGTGACAATGTATCTTTTGTCTGTTTGTTTGAATGCACACTAATGTAAGTAAGACAAGTGTTTTACTAAGAGAACTTGTCTGCAAGGATCCATAGATACAGATAAGTGTTTAAACATGTATGTTTTTCTTCTTAATTTCTTTCTTTAAAAGATTATTGTACTTTAGTTCATTTATGGAGTGAATTAATTTCCAATTCCACAGTTTGTATATAAAGCATTCTATAACACTGGTTGCACTAAACATATTTTGTTTAGAATAAGCCCATGCATATATGAGCCCAAATTCTAGTAGCAATACTTATTAGCTTACCCTCTTATTAATAGCACAGCTTTGCAATTCTATAGTGATATATATTAGTCCTACAAAGATATTTACATTGATTCATTTATTTAAGACTTATTAGAGAGTTTAAAAAATTTTATGGAAAGTGAGGTTAAAAGGCAATTGAATTTTTCTATGATCATTTTGAAGCCCCATTTTTAGCTACACACATATACAAGTATATATTATATTTGAATGTTTATAATATGTATTATAGTGTGGATAATAAAGTATTATACAAATATGTATAATTAATATATACACACAAATTATATACATCTACATTGAAGAGCAAAGTGGCCACTTTGAGGTCTAAGTTGTGTCGCATTAAAGATACAGTATTTTCAATTGGCTCATATGCATATGGAAGCTGGACAATGAATAAGAAAGATAGAAGAAGTGAGGCATTTAAATTATAGTGCGGCTATCACAAAGTCCGTGGGCTACTAGTAGAACAACAAGTTTATTTTGGAAGAGGTGCAGCTGGAGAGCTCCTTAGAAATAAGAATGGCGAGACTTTATCACATATCATGTGAACATGTTATCAGGAGAGATT
>NW_022103906.1:32174489-32175871 GCF_000313985.2 Echinops telfairi
AGCACTTCGCTTATCCTGACAATCAACATCCCTCAAAGACAGGAAGATGCTGTGAAATGCCAACAAAACAATGTTATTCCACAAAAGTACCACATGGGCTTGCATTACCTATAAAAGATTGATACCTGTTGGCTCTTTAATAACTAGATTATCAAGCAGGATAACATATCATCAACCTTTCACTAGTACCTGAGACTCCCTGAGAATCTCTCACCCACTCGTGTAGTAATTTCTGGTTCTCAGGTACTCTTCAATCTTCACCCTGCAGGGATATATGGGACACAATTTGATCTTCTCATCTCCTCTGTGACCAAACTCAACCTCACATCACCACAGGATTACTCCTAGACAGATCATCATGCTAGCTACTCAAGACAGCATGTGCTGGTCCACGAACGTTACCGTAGGCCCCTTCACAACCAGAGGAGGCTTTCACAGCTCATGCTTGAGGCCGCTCTCATTTTCTCTGAAATAGACTGTAAGAGATGCTTGGCTGCTTAACATCATTACTGAAAATAGCTCACAGGAGGACTTTTAAGCTCCCATAGCTGACTATACCTTTAGAATGCTAGTAAAAATCCTGCTCTATATGCTTCGTATCCTAACCTGACTTAGGTAGTTTATCCCTATAATTAAAGGGATGTAAAAACACAACAAAAATGTGTTTTAAGATTATAATATCCATGGCTATTTATTTTGTATATTTTGCAAAATGGCAACAAGATGAATATATTAAATTCATCCATAGTTCTATTAAAAAAAACTTTCTTTAAAACTTAGATGGAAATCAGGACTAAAAGTAGATGGCATGTCTTTTCAAACTCCGAACAATGCAGAGAGCCATTCACAAATTCTTTAATGCCAACACACGTAATGTGAGACCCAAGTAAAAGCCACGACATTCAAATTTTCTCATTCTTATATAAAAAAGTAAAATTAAGTGATTAAAATTCATTTTTATCATATCTCGGTTAAAGGTTGGATTGCTAAGTGAAAGGTGAGTATCTACATCCTACCACCAACTCTGCGGGAAAAAGATGAAGTTCTCTGTTTCAATAAAGATTTGTAGCCTCAGAAGCCCTATAGAGAGTCGCTACAGTTAGAATTATTCAATTGCAGTGGGTTTGTATTCTGGTAATGCATTGTTATCATACATTTGCATTACACAGAAGATAATATCAACTTAATATATAATCATTATATGTATTATTATTGTTAGCTGCCTTACAGAGGGCTCCTGACTCATGATGACCCCATATAATGGAAGGAAATGGTGTGCAGGCTTGCCCCATCTCTATAAGATGATTGTGGATCAGGCCAATACAATGCACAGGGATTTCATTGCTGATTGATTTCCAAACTCTTCTTCCTTGACTATCTTA
>NW_022103906.1:32175971-32179050 GCF_000313985.2 Echinops telfairi
AAAATTAAGTGATTAAAATTCATTTTTATCATATCTCGGTTAAAGGTTGGATTGCTAAGTGAAAGGTGAGTATCTACATCCTACCACCAACTCTGCGGGAAAAAGATGAAGTTCTCTGTTTCAATAAAGATTTGTAGCCTCAGAAGCCCTATAGAGAGTCGCTACAGTTAGAATTATTCAATTGCAGTGGGTTTGTATTCTGGTAATGCATTGTTATCATACATTTGCATTACACAGAAGATAATATCAACTTAATATATAATCATTATATGTATTATTATTGTTAGCTGCCTTACAGAGGGCTCCTGACTCATGATGACCCCATATAATGGAAGGAAATGGTGTGCAGGCTTGCCCCATCTCTATAAGATGATTGTGGATCAGGCCAATACAATGCACAGGGATTTCATTGCTGATTGATTTCCAAACTCTTCTTCCTTGACTATCTTAATCTGGAAGAAATTTAGTCAGTACCACAAGTACATGTAAGTCTGCACTATTATTGTTGTTGTTAGGCGCCATCTAGTTGGCTTCAATCCATAGAGATGCTATGTACAATAGAGCAAAACACTGCATGTTCCTGCACCATCTGCATAAATTATTCCTATTCCTGAGCCCATTGATATACCCACTGTGCCAAGTCATCTTATCTATGGTCTTTGTCTTTTATGCCATTCCTCCACTTCTTTACAAATATTATGTCTTTCTCCAGGAAATTATCTCTCCTGATAATAAGTCCAAAATATGTATGGCGAAGTCTTGTCATCCTTGATCTGGCCTTACTTTTTCTCATACAGAACAGATCATCCTTTTAATATTTCATGGTACTTTCATATTCTTCTCCAGGTCCACAATTCAAATGTATCAATTCTACAGTCTTCCTTATTCATTGTTCAATTTTCCACATGTAAATGATGCCATGACTTGGGTCAGGTGGACCTTAGTTCTCAAAGTAGCATCTTTGCTCTTCAATGGGTGCATAAGCAAATGTGATAAAGAAAGCTGATGGTGCCAGGCTATTAAAAGATACAGCGTCTGTGGTCTCATAGGCTTGTAGTTAAACAAGCAAACATCTAGCAAGGAGCAACAAAGCCCACATGGAGAAAGCCCAGTCTGTGTGATTATAAGGTGTCTGATGGGAAGAGGTATCTGAACTTCAAAAACACACAACCAAATCGATATGAAGGGACATGGATGTAGTGGAGACCCAAAACCATCCTGTAAGATAATTGGACAGTCCCTCTCAGAAGGGCCCACAGAAAGTATGATAAATCCAGGGTGCAGTATAGCACTGATGAACCACATAACTATCCCCTAGTTCTTTAATATTTCCTCCATTTACTATTATGGTTTTCACTGTTTTACCTCATTAATCATATTAGCTTTGCATATGTTCATTTGTATATTTAAGATCATTTGTTACATGAAACTCAAGACTGATAACCCATCAGAAACTGTAACAGGTGTAATGGTTCCCTGAAGGTACTTGAAGAGAGGTTGTGGGGGAAGGGAGGAATAGAATGGTGATAGCATTGATGACTGTATAATCACACTTGATGGGATTAAAGAACAGAATTGTATGTGAATGGATATATTGGATTGTGTAAGATATAGCATTAAAAAACAAAACTATTGAAGGGGTATTAGTGTGAATAGACTAGAGAAACAAATCCATAGAAACTCATATGTGTATAAGAGAAAGAAGTTTTTTATAAAGGGTGATTTTACATTAAGAAAGCATCCCAACCCAGTCCAGTCCAAGCCCATAAGTTAGATATGAGCCCATATGTCTGATACCAATCTATAAAGTCTTCTTAAGACTCATGAAATTAATGGCGCTGAATTCAGGACAATCACAGGCCAATGCATAGAAAGTCTTTGGATCCAGTGGTGGTGTAAGTATCTCAGCTCTGGCAGGAGTCTCCACTTGGCTTCTCCAGTTCCCAGGGCACAGAGTTTATCAGCTTAGTGCCATGTGTCTTGTCAGTAGAGTGTCTTTCAGGGAGTGAGCATTGTCAGCAGAGAGTCTTCAAGGGAGTGAGCCAAGAGAGAGTCTGTCTCCCGCCTCCTAGGAGGAAATCCAGGAATTCCCAGAATTCTCAGGAGAAGGCCATGCCCACACAGAGGCCTCATTGGCTATGATCTGATTGACAGACTAGACTCTACCCCTTCACTCTTAATCCTATCAAGTCCCAAATTGACACCAGATTATGTAACTACCACAAGGAGGAAACAATAAGGGTTCCTAGGTGTAGGTTGGGAGAGGGAGGGGATAAAGGGGAATGGAGATCAAAGAGTTCAAGAAGAAAGAAAATGTTTTGAAAGGGATAGTGCTAGCAATTGTACAATACTGCTTGATGTGATTGAACTGTGTAATATTTTGTGGAATGTAAGAACTCCCAATAAAATGATTAAAACTTCAACAAAAGAGGTCTTGGTTCAACACTCTTCTTTATATAGTCCAGCTTCTCTGATGATTTGCTCAGCATATAGATGGAACAAGTGTGATGAGAAGTTGCAACCCTGATGCACACCTTTCCGGGTTGTGAACCATGCAGTATTGCCTTGTTCTGTTCACACAACTCCCTATTGATTCATGTACAAGTTCTCACAGTACAAGACAATACACATTCCAGAATTCCCATTCTCCTCAAGGTTATCCACAGTTTATTATGATCCACCCAGTCGAATGCCTTTGCACAGTCAATGAAACAGATGTAAACACTTTCTTGTATTCTCTGCTTTGAGCCAAGATCCATCTGACATCAATAATGATATCCCTTACTCCACAACCCTGATTGAATCAGGCCTGCATTTCTGGCACTTCCCTGTCAATATACTACTGCAAATGTTGTTGGATGATCTTTGGCAAAATTTTACTTGTGTATTTCAATGATTTTGTTCAGTAGTTTGTGAGCATTCTGTTGGTCACCTTTCTTTGAAATGGGCCCAAATATGGATCTCTTCCAGTCATTTGGCCTGGTAGCTGTCTTCTAAATTTCCTGGCATAGATGAGTGAGTGTGTTCAGGGCTTCTTCTGTTTTCTGAAACACTTAAACGGGTATTTTGTCAGTTCCTG
>NW_022103906.1:32180327-32181981 GCF_000313985.2 Echinops telfairi
AATCGTGAGAAGAATGGGAATTCTAGAACATGTCATTGTGCTCCTGTGGAAATTGTGCATGGATCGGTGTGACCAGAACAAGGGAAACCTGCATGGTTTAAATCAGGCAGGTGTGTGGCAGGGTTGTCTCCTCTCGCCATGTTTATTCAATCCAGGTGTTGAGAAAGTCATCAGCAAAGCTGGGTTATGTGAAGAATGCAGGATCAGGATTGGAGAAAGGCTTACACAGAGGACACAAACTTCCATAATGGAAGTGAGGAGGACTTGAACCACTGGCTGATGGAGATAAAGCATCAAAACCACCAGTATGTATAAGAACACAATGGAAAGAAAACCAAAATCTCCACAACTGGACTAATAAGTAACATCATGGTCAAGGGAGAAAAGATCGAAGGTGTCAAAGATTTTATCTGGCTTGGCTCTACCACCCATGCTCATGGAAGCAGCAGGAAGGAGCTCAAATGATGGGTCACATTGGGTAAATCTGCTGCACAAGAGCCCACTAGAGTGTTGAAAAGCAAGGAGGTTCCTTTGAGAACTAAGACGCACCTGACCTAAGCCATGGTCGTTTCAAATACCTCATCTACATGTGACAGTTGGACCCCGAATAAAGAAGATTGAAGGAGATTCGATGTACTTGAATTGGTGTTATCAAAGAACTTTGCAAGTACCATGATCTGCTAAAAGAACAAACAAATCTGTCTTGGAAGAAGTATAGCCAGAATGTTCCTTTGAGGCAAGGATGGCAAGACCTTGTCTCATGTACTTTGGACACGTTGTCAGAATAGAACAGTCCCAAGCGTACCAGCTCAAGGTTGATAAAGAGGAAGGGCAGCAAAAGAAGGCCTTGGACAAGATGAACTGACACAGTGACTGCAAAGAGGGGCTCGATCATGGGAACGATGGCGAGGCTGGCACAGGACTGGGTAGGGTTTCATTCTGTTGTGCAGCGTCACTGTGGGTCAGAACCGATTCAATGGCAACTAACAATAACATGAGAGTTCTGTTTTCGGGGTTTTTTTGAGCAGCTCCCACAGTTTCCCACAACAGCTGTACTATTTTACAATCCCCCAAGCAACCTCTAAAGGTTTAAATTTTCCTACATCCGCACAAACATTTCTTTTTATTTCAGTTCTTTTTTTTAAGCCATCATAGAGGGAGTGAATTAGCATCTAATTGTACTTTGTTTGCAGCTTTCTGATGGGTAATGATGCTCATCATCTTTTCATGCGTCTGATGACTCCTTTTAAAAAATATCTCTTTATTAGTGTTTTATAGTTACTACAATGTTCAGAACAATGATAACAGTAATAAAAGAAATTTTTTTTGTCTCATAGCTGGTGTTAGCAGCAATATCATTTGTGTTTTCATCATTAGGTGGAATTTCTGGGGGAATATTTTTAGTGTTAATGGTATTTTGTTATACATCTATGTTAGTTTTTAAAAATTCTGCAACGTATCAAATACATTGTTTCTTTTTCTTTGATCTACCAATGGCACAAATGATATCCATAATTCTGCTAATATTTAATATACACTACATACATACTAGGAGCTAGCGTAGCATAGTGGTTACAAGTTGGGAGTCACTTCTGAGCCATCGTGATGCTATGTTCAACACAACAAAACATTGCACAGCTGCGAGGCATCCTCA
>NW_022103906.1:32183303-32184379 GCF_000313985.2 Echinops telfairi
CTCTTATAACAATCCATACATCAATCGTTTCAAACTCATTTTTACATATGTTGCCATCATCATTTTAAAAACATTTTCTTTCTGTTTGAGCCCTTGGCATTAGCTCCTCTTTTTTGCCTTTCTCTCCCACACTCCCATCCTCATGGATCCCTGATAAATTATACATTATTATTATATTCATATCTTACACCATTCACTGTCTCCCTTTGCCCATGTTTCTGTTGTTCATCCTCCATGGGGGTGGGTTATATGTCAATCATTGTCAATGGTTCCCCATTTCTCCCCCTTCTCCCCACCCTTATGGTATGGCTACTCCCATTACTATTCCTGAGGAGGTTACCTGTCTTGGATTCCCTGTGTCGAGAGTTCTTATCTGTACCATTGTATGTGTTCCAGTCTAGCAGGGTTTGTAAAGTGTAACTGTGGTCATGACAGTAGGGGAAGGAAGTATTAAAGAACTAGAGGAATGTTGTGTGTTCTGTTGGTGCTGTGGTACACCCTGCTACATTCCTTCCTTGTGACTCTTCTGTGAAGGAATGTCCAATTGTCTGTAGATGGGCTTTGGGTTGTCTCTCTGACCCCCATCATTTATATCAATATATTTCTTTGTTTTGGGTCCTCTGGTGCCTGTTACCTGATCTCATTGACACCCGTGATCACACAGACTGCTGTGCTTCTTCCATGTGAGCTTGTTGCTTCTCTGTTAGATGGCCACTTGTTTAACTTCCAGCCTTTAAGACCCCAGGCACTATATATTTTAATAGCCAGGCACCATCTGTCTTCACTACATTTGCCTCTGCACCCATTTTGACTTCAGTGATAGTTTTGGGAAGGTGAGGGAATGTTCTTTTTAATGATGGATGTTAATCAAAGGTCCTTAAATTTGAAATTTACAGTAGAGCAAACCATATATTATTTTCTAACTTAAAATGGTTAATACTTGTCAATGTCAGCTCACTAATGCCTAGGATATTGATTTTTTTGCATCCCATTTAATTTTTTAACAACTTCTAATCCTCTCACTCACCCCAGGAGCATAGTCCTATAAAATTGAGCTTAATTCTAGATTTCAGCTG
>NW_022103906.1:32184599-32186846 GCF_000313985.2 Echinops telfairi
TCTAGTGGTTTGCTTCCCTTCACGTTTTTCCCTTTTCCCTATGTCTTCATCCACTTTCTGATGCCCAAGTTCTCTGGTCTTCTGTGAATGCTAATGAAATTATCAAGCATTCGTTGTCACCCACAGAGAAGGAACGCTGAGCTAATATGCCTTCTCATTCAAGAGCAGAGCTACCCAGAGACTCATTTCAGGACATTCATCTGCCACCGAACAATGGCATCTGCTGCTGAGAAGAAATGAAAGCGACTGCTAAGTAGAGCAGCACAGCAAAGCACATACTAGTCTTGTTGAATAAGGGAAGATGTTGGATGATGATGGCTGTGAAGCCAGGTCTGACAAGGTCTTCACCCATATTGCCCACAACCCCTAAGCAGCTGGTTGTACAGCTGCTGCTATGGAGTCTGGCACTCTTTCCACTACTGGATGCCGTGAAGCATGTTCAGGTATTGGGGTAAATCCAATGAGGCAGGGAACAGCTTGGTCAAGACAAGCTCTCTTTTCTGTAGTAGGTCTGCTTAAAGAAAATTCTGGGAATGGACAGAATTAAGGGCAGGGGAGTTGTTAATCAAATTTTCTGCAGTGAGCTACAAAACAGAATATGAATAAGATCTGACAACCCTTCCTATTTAAATAGGACCCTTGTCAAATAAAATAACCTTCATGAATTGGCTGAAAACCCCACAGCAGGGTAGCTGAACTCAAGGTCATTTGGCAGTCATGGAAGCTAAAAACTAGCTCCAATTAAATTTTAAAAGAAAAAAAATAGCTTTGTGCTTAACAGTGTTTTCCCCCTCTGAGGCAATGGCTTGTGCTATTCACACCCCACCCCACCCTGGCCCCCACTGCCCTAGGAATGATGATCTGCAGAGTTCACTCTGCAAAGGATAAGCTGTTAAGCTTCCAATTTGAATGACTTTGTCCTTTCTCCTTCTAGGCCTTCAGTGAGGGTTGACTGTAAGGCTTATGAGGTTCTTGAGCACAACCATCTAACTATGTTGTAGGAGGAAAGACAAACACCTGGGGAGCAAGATCAGTTTCCCTGCATATTAACTACAAACCCGGTCTAAGCGCATAACCACCCTGAGATCACTGCTTTACTTACTGTATATCCTCATGTATAAGCTGAGTTTTTCAGCACATTGTTAATGCAGGTTTTGCGGTAAAATGAAGTGCCTCCGCTGATATTCGGGTCAGCTTATACTCAAGTATATATGGTATATAAAAAGAATGGTGGAAAGTGAAGCATAACTTGCTTTTATCTTCACTGATAAAAATCTTTGTATCCTCGGAAACGGAAACAACCCTTAGATTAGGTTATGGATTCAATACACAAAGTATAGCTTAGTATACCACACAATAGGAGGAGCAGCACACTATCGAATTATGGTGGCCTGGGAACATATTTTTATATTTAGCCCACTGGGCATGTATGGAGGGTTGCAATTCATGTATTAACTCAAAGGCAGATTTTAAATGTCTACTGTGTATCATAGGCTGTGTTAGACCTTGGGATCACAGCAGTGTAAAATAATTCAAATGCATAAATGCTTTCTTTTATATGATCTAGGTATCACATATATATCAGGTGATTGAAAATATTAATTTTGATCAGTTGTATTTTTGTCCTCAAGTGACATATTTACTCATTAATACTTACAAGAAATTGTTTGCTTCAGATTTGACTAAGGCAATAGTTCGTTAGATTTTTTTTTTTTGACTGCTGCCTTCATGGGCATTGATTTAGGATCCAATTAAAATGAAATTCTTGACAAATTCATTATTGTCTTCATTTATAATTGACAATGTTGTTTGTTGAGATAGTTGAGAGAATATTGGTTTTCTTTACATTGACATGTAATCCAAATTTAGTTTGTAATTACCAGTAATCATCAATGTATCTTGTTTCCATATTTTAACAATTTCTAACTGAAGTTGGTTAGAATTCTCCCATTTCTTCACCATTGACTTTAATGGTTGGTGGGAAGCTTAAGTAACAGTTATATTAACAAGTCTTCCTTATAAGTTTATAGATCTTATCTTACCACATATATCAGTGTACTTCAGAATAGATCTTGAAATGTTCTATTTTTTTTAATAAATCATTTTATTGGGGGCTTTTACAACTCTTATAACAATCCATACATCAATCGTTTCAAACTCATTTTTACATATGTTGCCATCATCATTTTAAAAACATTTTCTTTCTGTTTGAGCCCTTGGCATTAGCTCCTCTTTTTTGCCTTTCTC
>NW_022103906.1:32187846-32191668 GCF_000313985.2 Echinops telfairi
GAGCCATTTATCTCTCCGCCCTTCAATTAATCCCACATGTGTTCATTGGCCAGGTTGGCACAATAAACGTTACCTATCTCACCAGATCATTCTTTCAAAGACATCAGCCATTCCTTGGGATAAAGGTAAGGCTGTTTGATCCTGTAAATATACACAATCTCTGAAATTTTTGATAGGGTTTCTCTGAATTATAGTCAACTCGATAGCAATGAATTTGTGTTTTGTTTTTTGTTTGTTTTACAAAAATAAAATATTTTATACATGTGTAAAATAATAAATATTAAAGTGAATCCACATAATTGTTAAGTTCCCAATGAATGGAATAGACACTAATGTTCATAAAAATGTTAAACTTTGATGTGCTTAAGAATCATCAAGGGGCTTGCTAAAGATGCAGAATTAGTGAGTTATTTGAGGAGCTCAAGAATAAGATTTTTTGTTTGGTTTTTGAAACCAGCATTCTAGGTGATTGCTATAAAGAGTAGGCCAGGATTGGCTTGGCTTGTTTATTGGTCAGAAAAGGCTTTTGGTAGATAGCTAAAAAAATCATAGAATTGTTTTGTTTGTTTGTTTGCTTGTTTGTTTTTGCAAGTGAAGGCAAGAGCTTTGGGTGTTCCTAACATGCCCATCACTATAACTGTACCTTCTTCCTCATGATGGACACATGGAATGTGTAAGACTGGCATGGGTTCTGTGGTAGTCACCTAATCTCCTGTCAATTGAGGATTAAGCATGCAGGGGTGGAGTCTAGCCTGTCAATCTGGAGATAGCCAATGAGACCTCTGTATGGGCATGGCCTTCTCCTGAGAATTCTAGGAAATCTGATAGGTACTTCCTTCTTAGAGGCAGGAGACACTATCTCTCTCTCTGCCACTCCCTGGGAGACATTGTAGCTGACAAGACACATGGATGCAACCAGATCTCTGAAGCCGGAGAAGCCACAGAGAGACCCCTGCCAGTGCTAAAATGCTTACAACCCCACTGAACCCAGAAACTTTCTACCCACTGGCTTGTGATGTCCTGCACTTGGCTTCAATGCATGTGCTTCGTGAGTCTGAAGAGGACTTTATAGATTGGTATCAGACATATGGGCTAATATCAGACTTATGGCCTTGGACTGGACTGGGCTGGGATGTTTTCTCAATGTTTAATTTCTCTTGTATCTAAATCTCTTTCTTATACACATATGTGTGTCCATGGATGTGTTTCTCTAGTCTACCCAGACTAACACAGGTGTCTGACCTCCTCGGACTTCACTGCAGGGAATAATCACCCCACGACTGATTTCTATAAGGCAGAGATCAAAAATGCCACCAATCTCTGACGTTCTTTAACCATTCTGACAAAAACCATAGTTCCCACTATACTACTTCTCTACTGAATTAGATAATCCAATGCACGGGCCACACAGAATTCACAGACAATACTCATGAGCATGTGAGTTATTAGGTAAGTTAACGGATTCGACTTAAGGATACAATTCTTTTGTCTGAAGCATTTCTTTTGAACCATGCTGGCAGCACCCCTCTCTGGTTCTCAGCTTCTCAGCTACAGAGCCGCTGGGCCCCTGCTCTTTTTGGAAGCCCTAATACTTTACCAAGCATGATGTTCTTCTCCAGGGACTTATCTTCCTTGACAAAATGTCCCAAGTACGTTACACAAAGTTTCAGCATACTTGGCTCTAAAGAACATCTGGCTGTACATGTTTGTTCTTTTGTCAATCCATTGTATTTTTAATATTATTTGTTAGCATCAGATTTCAAATGCATGGATTCTTTTTTGGTCTTCTTTATTCAATGTCCAATTTCCACATCTATATAAGACAATTGAAGAAACCATGGCTTGGGTCAAGCACACTTTAGTTCTCAAAGTGTTGTCTGCTTTTCAACATTCTAAAGAAGTCTTGTTCAGTAGAGTTACCCAAAGCCACACATCATTTAATCCCCTTAATGCTGCTTCCAGGAGCACTGTGTGTGGATCAAAGCATGATGAAATCCTTGACAACTTCAATCTTTTCTCCATTCACCAGGATGTTACCTACTGGTCCATTGGTGAGGATTTGGGCATTCATTTAGGTGCCCAAAAGGACATCCCATTCTGCAAGCCAGTCTGCTGCCTAAAGGCACTCAGCGTTAGTCATTCCATTGACTGGGAAACCCATCGCTCTGCCTCCAGCTCTTGGGGCCACAGGAATCTTGGTGTCCAAGAGACATGCTCTGCTAACGACTCTTCTTCCTTGATCATCAGGGCTCCCCATTTCTGCTTCTGAAATTACTAATTTTATACCTAGCAGAATGGAAACATGGACCAATTCCCTCATTCATGCCCTATACTCTTTTCATATTTTTTTTTCACATTTGGTGAAAGTTATAAAGTCTGGGTACACAAGCCATGCCAAGTAATCGGATTGCACTACAGAAGGTAATAGAAACGAATCAATTTACCATGGGTAGGTATCACTAGAATGTTAGTTATCATGTTTGTCAGAGAGTTGCTATCAACTAAAGAGGGAAGGGAACTAGATTACGAGTCCACGGACCTGGCTTCCAGCCCTGGCTT
The DNA here is from genome assembly GCF_000313985.2 of Echinops telfairi. Taxonomy (NCBI): domain Eukaryota; kingdom Metazoa; phylum Chordata; class Mammalia; order Afrosoricida; family Tenrecidae; genus Echinops; species Echinops telfairi. The sequence goes on from NW_022103906.1 coordinate 32,190,406, forward strand.
TGCTTCTTAGTGGCTGTGTGACCTTGTCAATATTGCGTCCCCTTCCGGAGCTGCTTCTTCGCTGGTAAAATGAAGGGGGTGCACTAGGTAAGCTCTGACGGTCTTTGTTGCTGCGACAGAAGGCCACTGCTTGTACCTTGACAAGACTTGTATTGTACATTTAATTTATGCTTTTGAACTGCTAAAGTAAGCATGGCTAAAAACAAATGCATATGGTACTCAACATAAGAGTAATGGTGCTCTTCCTAATTATCTGTTCAAGCAGTGTAACTGTACTTCAATTTATGATGAGAGTAGCACATCCATTGGACTGATCAGGATGCAGCAAATTAAGTTACAGCTGCCCTTTACCTTAATTTAAAGTCATCCCCCTGCCACCGGCAACAAAAGTCTTATCAGCATATGAATGAGGTCCATTAGCAAAACAAAAGTTGTATCACATAATGTCAAAGTCCTGTGCTAGACACCTAACCTTGTAAATACAACACTTGCATGGAAAGTGAAATTCATGTTTATTATTTCTGGCACTGGCCCAGCAGCCTTTCTATCTGTAACTGAATTCATAGTCATCTGTTGCTGGCAGGGGTTGTACCTCACTTAAGGCCAAGCTAATAGTTAGATATCGAGAACAACCCATGGCTAATGTGCAATTCATAGTTTCCTTACAGAAAGATTATTCTCTTAAAAGAAATTAACAAAGGGTTTTGTTACAGACAACTTTAGAAATGTATTTTAAGTACAATACAGTATCTCAAAACTAACATAGCTAACTTTTCAAAAATATGTCATTACCTTCATAAATTAACTCAGAGTCCCCACAAAGTAATAGCACCTGGTGTAGCTCATTACTAACATTCTTTTTGAGCATTTTAATCAACCTGCAAGGTAAGTATTGCCTCCTACCTATGGGTGAGGTCCGAGGGGTTTAAATCACTTGCCCAAAGTCAAACAAGGTAAGGTTTCAAATTTGTATACAGCTGGCCCAAACGCACATACTCATTCCTCTACAACTTACTGCTTAAGAGAGAAAACAGAAAACCTCAGTAATATTTAACAGTACTCCATCCACCTGAATCACGCCTATTATAAATGAGATTGCTTTCTATTGCTGCCAAGTCTAGTGTATATTTTCTTTGTTTTCACTCTGAATAGCTATAGTTTCTGATATGCATTCTTGAACTATAACTAAAGGTGTGATAAATCAGATAATTCTACCTTGCAAATCTGGCTAGACCAGAGGATGTACACTGGTACAGATAGGAA
>NW_022103906.1:32191909-32200907 GCF_000313985.2 Echinops telfairi
AAATGTTTTGAGAATGATGAGGGCAATGAATGTACAAATGCGCTTTACACAATTGATATATGTATGGATTGTGATAAGAGTTGTATGAGCCCCTAATAAAATGATTTAAAAAAAATTTAAGACAAAGGTTCTAGTTTTCCTGGGACATTTTTCATGATTAAACAATTTTGGATCATGAGTATTTTCATAATGCTGAATAAAACATTTAAGATTTATTATTCCAATTTATCTTATGTCTTATATCTATATAACAACTTTAAATTATGTCTAATATCTTTGTTTAAAAAAAGCCATTCTATATAAAACTATCTACAGTGTTATATAGACTCTGCATTGGAATTGGACTCTACTGTTCTAAGTGACTTATATTATAATAAGTGATTTGACCTGCGTATCTACTCAGCTGTAAAGGACATATAAATGGGAAGTTTTTAGACCTACAGTACCTTCCCCATAGTTCCCAATGCCAAGGAGTTCTATAAAATAAAATAAAATTTATATATATATTAAAAATTCTCAGGTTAAAAAATGCACTACAGAGAATATGCATGTTCTGCCTAAGGAAGTTTAATGAATTTGAGAACAAGCACTGAGTACAGACAGATACTCCTTTTGGGGTATTTGTTATAAAATATACAGTACATGCAATTTTGACTCTCTAAACTTTCTATTGAAGAGGACTGACACGTGAAAAATAGGATATTGAAGAAATGATGGTTAGTAACATCTGAATCTATGGCATAAGATTGGTGCTGTATCGTCAAACACTTCCTTGGATCACTTGCTCTGTGAAGACAGCAAAACTTTTCCGTTTTTTTAAATCATTTTACTGGCTCACACAACTCTTATCACAATCCAGCCATCCATCTAGTGTGTCAAGCACATTTGTACATTTGTTGCCCTCATCATTCTCAAACCATTTGCTTTCTACTTGAGCCCTTGGTATCAGCTCCTCAGTTTTTCCCCTCCACGTCCCCCTTCATGTACCTTGATAATTTATAAATTATTATTATTTTGTCATGTCTTACACTGTCTGATGTCTCCCTTCACCCACTTTGCTGTTGTCTGTCCCCCAGGGAGGGGGTTATATGTAGATCCTTGTAATCGGTTCCCCCTTTCTACCCCACCTTCCCTCCACCCTCCAGGTATCGTCATTCTCACCACTGGTGCTGAGGGGTTCATCTGTCCTGTATTCCCTGTGTTTCCAGTTCCTGTCTGTACCAGTGTACATCCTCTGGTCTAGCCAGATTTGTAAGGTAGAATTGGGATCATGATAGTGGGGGGTGGGGAGCAAGGGGGAGGAAGCATTTAGGAACTAGAGGAAAGCTGTATGTTTCATCGTTGCTACATTGTACCCTGACTGGCTCCTCTCCTCCCCGTGACCCTTCTGTAAGGAGATGTCCAGTTGCCTACAGATGAGCTTTGTGGCCCCATTCCACACACACCCTTATTCACAATGATATGGTTTTTTGTTCTTTGATGCCTGATACCTGATCTCATTGACACCTCGTGATCACACAGGCTGGGATATTTCTTCCATGTGGACTTTGTAGCTTCTCAGCTAGATGGCCCCTTGTTTACCTTCAAGTCTTTAAGACCCCAGACGCTATATCTTTTGATTGTTGGCCACCATCAATTTTCTTCACCAAATTTGCTTATGTCTTCAGTGATTGTGCCGGGAAGGTGAGCATCATAGAATGCCAGTTTAATAGAACAAAGTGTTCTTGCATTGAGGGAGTGGAGTACTTGACTGGAGGCCCAATGTCCATCTGCTACCTTAATACTAAATCTATAAATATATTCACATCGGTCTATTTCCCCATCATCATATATAAAAATATCTACATATTGTAAATGCACTTTGCCTCCTAGTTCTTTCCTCTATTTCCTTTTAATTTCCTCTTGTCCCACTATCATGCTCAGCCTTCATTTGTGTTTCAGTAATTCTTCTCGGTTATATTGCCCTTGATCAAGCCCTACCAGGCCTCATACACCCTCCTAACCACCTATTTTGGATCACTTGTTGTTCCCTTGTCCCTGGGTTTGTTAATAACACTTCCTTTTCTCCCTCTCCCATGTTCTCCCATTGTCTTTTCATGAAGACAGACAAGCTACCCTATGTAGAGTCCAAGTGGTTAAAAACTAAAACTGCCTGACAACTACCAGGTGATTGGACTACCTTGAAAGGAAATCCTCCATCTTCAGTTATCATGAAAACAACTACATAAAAGATCCCAACCAGACCCATCTAGTTGAGCTGCTTTCAAATTCTTGACCCATGGAAGCTGTGTGATAATAAACTTGTCATTTAAAGCACATTTTGGATACCAAACCAAACTCACTGCTATGGAGTCAATGCTGCCTCTCAGTGACCCCCAGTGAGTTTCCTAGACTGTGTTTACAGAAATGGAAAATCCAGTCTTGCTCCTGCAGAGCGACTGATGGTTTTGAATTGTGACCATGGGGATCACAGCCCAACACATAACTACTATACCAGCAGGCTCCTAAATAGTAAATTGGTTTTTTGAAGTTGCTGTAAATGATCTGATTCCAAGAAATGTGAATGGATGTGTTATTCCTGATACTTGAGTAATGAAATATGCTAATTAAGAAGGAGTTTGTAGAGACTGCATAATATAGAACAATTGCTGGTAGGCTGAACAGGAGGATAATTGGATTCTTTTGCTTCAGCATCTCCAATTGACACAAGCAGAACATCTCTATGTGCCCTTGGTTTTTCCAGACACACAACTTACTGTGTATTGGAAATCATCCTTGTTCCTGCTAGTTAAGAGTAATGTTGGTCTATGATTAGATTATTTCCAAACCAGAAAACACAATGTTACTGAAAGGGAGAAAATCTTTAGTATTCAAATATACCCTGTTTTTTCAGATGAAACTCAAACCACAATTAGTACTTCCATACTTCTGGATCCCTACAGAAAACACTTGTGTTCAGAAAAGAAGTCTAAGAGGTCAAGGAGAATAAATATTCCTTGATTAATATTTATATGTATGCAATTTACTATATTCAGTCTAATTTTTATGCTACTTCAATCAGTTTCTTTAAATATAAACATTGGTAGGTTTTTTTTCCCTAGTATATAATAAGCAGGCAAAAGTGGTATCTAAATATATTGGTTTTAGAAAGGAAGAATATGAAATTTGGTCATTTCAGGAGAGAAACACACTAACCACGATGTCTCAGTTCCTTCGGGAATGTGAAAATACTTTTAATGTTTATGTTTGTATTGGTTATCCATTGTTGGGTTAACAATTTACTACAAAATTTAGCAACTTTAACCAATCATTTATGATATCACAATTTCTGTTAGACATTCGGAAACAACTTGCTGGCTATTTTTGTCCCAAGACCTTTTATGAAGTAATGTTCGCCATGTCAGCTAGAGCTCCCAGGATCTGAGGATTTGACTAGGACTGTTGGCAGGCAGGGTTTCCTTGGTACATTCTTAGGGTTGCTCGAATGTCCTTGCTTTGGACAAGTGATCTAGGAGACAAAGCAAAAAGAAAGCTGCCATACTTGTATGATCTCTTCTTAGAAGTCACATATTTTGATGAGCAAGGTGGAGACCTAAGATATATTAAACCAAACACACATCCATTGAGTGGATTCTGAGTCATACCATCCTTATACAGGTTTCCGAGATCAGAAATCTTTCTAAGAGCAGGTAGTATTATCTTTGTACCCCAACCTGGGGTTAGCAGCCCAACATCTAGGCCCCAGATCCCTAAGGACCCTTTATGTTTGTGTTCAACAGACTAAAAGATTTGTCTCAGTATTTCTAATGAACATGAAACTATTCAGAAGAGGAAGCTACTTAGCCAAATGACCCCATGAGCAGTGAATTAGGTTGTGTCTCATGCCAGTGATCCTCATAAATATTGAGAAACTTATCTCAAGGAAATGGCCCACACAGCTGTACTGTTAAGACAGGCAAGTCCCAGGTCATTGGCTGGAAGCGCTTCCTGACTCACCAAGTTCCACTTTCCTCCAGGTTAGAGACTTCTCCGGATTCACATAAGCTGCAGGGACTGATACACCCCAAATAAACTGGCAATATAGCACACCACTGGCACAAGCACAAGGAACAAATGATAATGAGCCAAAATTAGATCTAGATGGAGTAAACAAGACAGTTTTGCCAGACATGTATATTGAATGCAGACCATTCCCTGAATGAAACTCTCTTTCACCTGACTGGTTGCATAGAGCAGAACGTGTCCCAGTAATGATAACATGATACCAGACTCATCTTGGTGGAGGACTATATCATTATATGACTGAGAAAATACATTGCAACTGTCAAAGTACAGAGAATCCTGACCCAGCCAAGTTAGCACACAACCCTAACGATCACATGATGAAAAATTCTTCCGTTCTCCCTTCAAGACTTTCTTCTTCCTAAACCATTATAAATGCCTCATACTTAGGTTGTTGTTGTTAGGGTCTGTCAAGCCATTTCCAACCCATAGTCAACAAGATACACCAACAAAATGCTACCTGATCTACACCAGCCTCACAATTGTTGTTATGCTTACACTTATTTTTTCAGCCATTGTGTTAATACCGATTGTTGAGGGTCTACTTTTTTCCTGCCTCTCTCTCTAGTTTACCAAGCATGATGCCCTCTTCCACGTCTATCTTGATAATATGTCCAAAGTACTTGCGATGAACTCTCACCATCTTTGCCTCTAAGGAGCATTTTGGCAGTACTTCTTCCAAGACAATATGTTTGTTCTTTTGACAGTCTGTGGTACTTTCAAGAGTCTTCATCAGCATCAGAATTCAAATGCATTGAGTCTTCTTTGGTCTTCCTTATTCTGTGTCCAACTTTCACATGCATATGGGAAAATGTCTGGCATACCTTAATCAGCAAAGGAACATCTTTGCTTTTCAACATTTTAAAGAGGTCTTGTCATAATGTCATTTGATGCTCTAACTATTGCTTCAATGACCATTGATTGTGGATCCAAGTAAGATGATTCCTGAACACATTCATTTTTTTCTCCATTTATCATGAGACTACCTATTGGTCCAGTTGTGAAGGTTTGGGTTTTCTTTACATTGAGTTATCACCTATATTAAAGGCTGCAACCATATTTTCTGCAGCGTGCGCTTCAAGTCCTTCTCACTTTCAGCAAGCACGGTTGTGTCATCTCTAGTTAATAAGCCTTCTTGCAGCCCTGATGCCATTTTTCTTCTTCAGGCAGTTCAGCTTCCCTGACTTTTGCTCCGCATGCAGATTGAACAAGTCTGATGAGAGGACACAACCCTAATGTAAACCCTTCTTGATTTTTAAGCCATGCATTTTGCCCTTGCTGCTTTCTAACGACTGATTCTTGATCATATTCAGGTTCTGCCTGAGCACAATGAAGTGGTCTGGAATTCACACTCTTCTCAAAGCTATCCATAGTTTGTTATGATCAACACAGTTGAATGTCTTTGCATAGTCAATAAAGCATAAGTGAACATCTTTCTGATATTCTTTGTCTTCTGAATATCAAATTACATCTGAATATCAGCAATTATATCCCTCATTCCACATCCTCTTCTGCATCTGGCCTCAATTTCTGGAAGCTCCCTGCCAATGTACTGCTACCATCATTGTTGGGTGAACTTCAGCAAAATTTTACTTGCATATGATAGCAATGGTATTATTCTATAATGTGTGCACTCTATTTGGGTCATCGTTCTTAGGAATGGCTGCAAATAGGGATCTCCTCCACTCGGTTGTCCAGGTAGCTTGCCTTCCAAATTTCTTCCTGTAGTCAAGTGGGTGCTTCCAGTGCTTCATCAGCTCATTCAAACATTTCACTTGCTATTCCATCAATTACCAGAGCCTTGTTTTGGGCTAATGCTGCCAGTACAGCTTGGCCTTTTCCCCTCATTACCACTGGCTCTTGATCATATGCTACTTCTTTAAATGGTCTACCAGTCCTTTTTGATAAATGCTCTGTGTATTCTTTCCATCTTCCCCTGATGTTTCCTGAATCATTCAATATTTTGCCCATAGAAGCTTTCAATTTTGCAACTCAAAGGTTGGGTTTTTTCCCCTCTAGTTCTTTCAGTTTAGAATGTGCTGAGTGTATTCTTGCTTAATTTTTTTGTACTTCTAGGTGTTTGCACATTACATTTTAGTATTTTACATTGTCTTCTCCAGCTACCCTCTGGAACTTTCTGTTCAGCTATTTGACGCTTTTATTCCATTTGCCTTATGTACTATATGAGTAAGAGAAAGTTTCAGAGTTTCTTCTGGCATCCACTTTGAACTTTTCTTTCTTTCTTGTGTCTTTTTATGACCTTTTTCTTTCTTTGCATATGATTATCTTGATGGCATCTCACAGCTCATCGGGTCTCCTCTTATTAGTGTCAATGTGTCAAGTCTGTTCTTGAAATATTCCATACGGGTGGGGTGTACTCAAGGTCAATATTTTGGCTGCCATTTACTTGTTTTAATATCATTTTCTTTTGCTGAAACCTGAACTTACATATGAGCAATTGATGGTTTGTGTCACAACTGACCCTGGCCTGGCTTTAGCTGCTATTATTGATGTCTCTTCCCGCCAATGTAGTTAACTTGATTTCTGTGTATTCCACCTGGAAAAGTCCATGGAGTATCCTTTTATGTTGTTGACAAAAAGGCTTTTGCTATAAAAAGTTGCTGGTCTTGCAAAATTCTATAAGCTTTGTTTCTATCATCAAGGGTATATTTTCCAAATACTGTATTTGTCTCTTTATTTCCAACTTCAACATTTCATTCACCAATAATTATCTAGGAATCTTGATTGCATATATGAAGAATTTCAGAAGAAGACTTGAACACCTAATTGAAGTTTTTAATGTCTTTATTCTAAAGTGTGTCAACATTATAGCATGTCTACAATTACATCCATAGAAGCAGAAGTCTGAAAATTAAATTGAATTTAACTAATCTATGGCAAAAGATCTCCCTAAATTTTTAAAAAGCAAGATGCCACCAATAACCAAGGTGCACCTATTTAAGCATGGTCTTTTGAATTGCTCCATATGCTGTGAAAGCTATAGAAAAATAAATAAGAATCAGTGGATTTGAACTTGAGTATTACTAAAGACAGTTAAATAAACCGTGAACTACAAGAGAATGAGCAAACTAGCCTTAGAAGAAACATCACTATAATGCTCCTTAGAACAGTAAGACATTGGCTCACTTACTTTGATCACATCATTAGGAAAGACCAATCATTAAGAAAAGACATTGTGTTTGGTATGGCAGAGGGTCTGAAAAAATTAGAACTATTCAATGAGATGAGTGGAGGCAATAGCCCAAACCATTATGGAGTGTATCATCAAGTGGTGATTGGCACAGGCCTGGATAAAGTGTCTTCTGTTATGCATAAGGCAGTCATGAGTGGGAACAAACTTGGTGGCAACAAATAACATCAGAGATCAATTTGTTTATGTCTCCTTCTGTCCAGTAACTAGTTGAAAGGTATCAGGCAAAGATAATTTGATGATAAGCTGGCTTCAGTTAAGGAGACACTGTGAAGCTGTTCAGGATGAAGAAGGATTAAGTGGGAGTGAGGAAACTGTCTGGACTTTTAGAACGCTATGCTATCCCTGTGGTCCAGGGAGTCAGCTATGTGATCAACTTGCCTTATTTCTTATCCATAAGTTGCAAGGATGTTTAAGGCTGAAATGTGGATTTTTGACTCTAATGTTGATTGACCACAACTTCAAACCCTTGCCTTTTCTCTTTAGCTAAATCAGCTCAGTACATGTACTATGAACTATCATGGACAACACTTGTTCTTGTCCTTCAAACCAAACCAAACTCATTGCCATCAAGTGGACGGATTCACAGCAAGCTTATAGGGCAGAGTGGCACTGCCCCTATGAATTTCTGAGCCTTTAACTCTTTACAGGGAGAGAAAACTTCATCTGGCTCCCATGAAGTGGCTTATGGGTTTGAACTGCTAGCTCAACTGGTAACCTACTATGGCATCATTGCTCCTTATATAGGTACTTATGTCTACCAAATCTTTGCCCATCTCTAAGGATTTTCTGGATTCTGGTATCTGTTGCTTCCTCCCCAATGATGCATTTTCATAGACCGAGATAAACAGAGTTCTCTCCTGCTCTATTTAGTAGTGGGTAAGCATGCTTGTTGCAGTGATGATTGGAGATAAAAGATGAGAAAGAGATGAATGGTAAAGAGTAACAAAACTTATCTAGACAAGCATATTTCTAGCAGAGTTATACATTACAGTTATTACTTTAAAGTATATACTTTTAGATAACCTTTTCCTATCTAAATATGAATTAGATAGGCCTGGTGATGATGTTGGTTAAATATTGGACTGCCAGCTTCAAGGTCAGTGGTTCAAACTACCAGGCACTCGATGGGGGAAAATGAAGATATCTGCTACCATAAAAATACCATAAGACTATTATAGAAATTACTTAAATGTTTATTAGATATTACTTAAGCCCTCACTCACCCACCCTCACCCAAGGATTTGGACATGATATGTTATGCGACTAGTTCCTACAACAAGTTGACAGGCTAAGGAGACAGAAAATCACCAGTCAGATGAAAGGCAAAATAATGAGACACCATGATAATTTGTAACACTAAGCTTTTCATTAAGGGCTTCCTGGTAGCCTATTGGTTTGTGCACTGGGTTGCAAACCACAAGGTCAGCAATTCAAAACTACCAGCCACTCCACAAGAGAAAGATTAGATTTTTCTACTCCTGGAAAGGTTTATATTTGTTATAGGGCAGTTTTACACTTTTCTATAGGGTCTCTATGAGTCAGAATTGCCTCTATGCCAGTGAGTTTGTTTTTTCGTGGCGTAGTGGGTTTTGCCACAAATTAAGCCATTGAAACCCACCAGCCACTCTGTAGGAGAAAGATTTGTACAAAGATTTCTGCTTGTACAAAGATTTGCAGCCTCAGAAACCCCAGGTAATTGTTGAGTTCTGCCCTGTAGGTCAC
>NW_022103906.1:32201708-32203527 GCF_000313985.2 Echinops telfairi
AAGAAATGGGGAGCTGATATCAGGGGCTCAAGTGGGAAGAGAATGCTGAAAGTGACGATGGTAGCAATGTGCAAATGTGCTTGACACACTGGATGAAGGTATGGATTGTGATAAAAGATGTAAGAGCCCTCAATAAAAGTATTTTTTTTAAAAACCCAGTCATTGAAATCTCAAGAGAGCACAATTCTACTATGTAACATATAATTAACTTGTCAACAACTGGTTTGTTGATCCTCTCTGTCACTAAGTCTTCAGTAAAACCTCAATAAAGGCCCAAATACATGTGCGTGGTTGGCATTTTTATGCAGAGAATGAGCAACATGGTACTTCTAAGGCAAGTAAAACCACATTAAAAAGTTTTACAAGAGCATGGTAGTTTCAGAGTCACAGATCAACGTGGAAATCATTTTTACTTGTCAATTTTGACTCATAGCAACCACACCCATACAGAGTAGAACTGGTGGAAGCAGATCCCCAAGTCTTACTCATATGCACCTTTGAGAGGGGTAGAAAAGACAACTTTTTGGTTAGTGGTCCTGTGCTTAACCTTGTGTGCAACATACTAAAAAAAAAAATCTAAACCCAGTTGCTTATATAACTCATAGAGACTCTATATAGGATTACTAAGACTATATATCTGTGGTAGAAAGCAGATTGATTTTTCTCCTGTTGGTAGGTTTGAACTGCTGATACCTTGGTTTGCAGCCCATGGATACCTGACAGTGTCACCAGGGTTATTTTTGCACCATTTCAACACAAAACAATAATAAAAACTCACTGCTATCAAGTCAATGCACTGAAGGACCCCTAAAGTCATAACTTCCTTCCCAAAAATATTGAAAAGAGGAAATGCAATCCATTCTTGGAAAGGAGATGCAGGTATTAGCCATCAGGGTCACATGACCCCGGGTTACACACTTCCAGAATATCCTTGTGATACGTTGTTGTTGTTGTTGTTGTTGTTGTTGTCAGGTGCCCCTGAGTTGGTTGCAACTCCTTGTGACCCTGTGTAAAACAGAACGAAACACTCCCAGTTCTGTGCGAGGCTCACAATTGTTCTTGGGTTTGAGCCCCTGTCTTTTTTGTTTTGCTATTCGGCAATCTATCGGATTATAATTCACATATAATACAATGCAGCAGTTCAGTCAGTTCAAGAAGAGTTGTGCAATCATCACCACAATCCGTTTCTTCATTCTTGTCCTTCTTGTTATTTGCCCACCACTATTCTCCCCCCCTACCCCAGAGATCATCGATCTAGTTACTGTCTCTACAGATTTACCCCTCCTGGATTTCACACAGAGAAAAACATTAAAAATCAAACAAAAATCTAATAAGAATAATAACGTAAGCAACAAAAAGAACTTCAATCAAATAGAAAGTAGAAAATATTAAAAAATCTAGGTCAAACTTAAATGAATTATAAGGGAGATCTAATGATAGTGTGATAAATTTTACCCTGACTGCATCTGCAACAATTTGCCGCAACGCAGTCTGCATGTCAGCAAGGCTGTCCGCATCCCTGGTTCAACAGAGGGGATTCACCAGGGACTTAATCCATGTGTATTCCCCTGCACTTTTTTGGCTTTTAAACTGAAGTAGCTTTAACATGGTTGAAAAGGGAGGTGAAATCATATTTTAACCTATGATTGACATAATTGACTTCAATGCTCTCTGTCTGATAACAGAGCTATTAACATCCCTAAATTGTCATCAGAGGGCATTCGCTGGAGCCTTCATCCACAGGTGGACCTGCAAATGGATTCTGGGCTTCCATTGTCATCTGAAGCCTTCTGAAAACCAGGTGTTCACATTTTAACAT
>NW_022103906.1:32203873-32207426 GCF_000313985.2 Echinops telfairi
TGTTCTTTTGGCTGCCCATGGTACTTCCAACTTTCTTTGCAAGCACCATAATTCAAATGCATTTATTCTTTTTTTGTCTTATTTATTCAATGTCCAACTTTCACATAAATATGAGGCAATTAAAAATACCATGGCTTGGGTCAAGAACACCTTAATCCACAAAGTAACAGCATTGCTTTTCCACACTCTGAAGTGGTCTTGTGCATTGCATTTACCCAAGCTAATGCATCCTTTGATGTTTTGACTGCTGCTTCCATGAGCATTAGTGGTGGATCCAGGCAAGATGAAACCTTTGTCAACACCAACCTTTTATCTGTCTATCATAATGTTACCTGTTGGTCTAGTTGTGAAGCTCTGTTTTCGTTACATTGAGTTGCAAACCATATTGAAAGATGCAATCCTTAATGTTTATCAGTAAGTGCTTCAAATCCTCCTCACTTTCAGCAAGCAAGGCTGTATCATCTACGTATTGTAGGTTGTTCATAAGCCTTCCTTCAATCCTGTTGCAGAATTCATCTTCATATAACTCATATCCTTTGATTATTTACTCAGCATAAAGATTAAACAAGTATCGGTAGAGGATACAACCCTGACACACGCCTTTATTGTTCAAACAACTGCCTCTTCATTCATGTACATACTTGTTTCATATGAGCACAATGTAGTGCTATGGAAATCTCATTTTTCTGAAAGCTATCCATAATCTGCTATGATCAACACAGCTTCATATGCATGTTCAATAAAACACAAGTAAACTTATTTCTGGTATTCTCTGATTTTAGCCAAGGTCGATCTAACATCAGCAATGATGTCCCTTGTTCCATGTCCTCTTCTGAATCTGGCCTGAACCTTTGGTAGCTCCCTTTCAATGTACTGTTGAAACCAGTGTTGGATGATTTTTTTTTATTGGCATAATTTTACTTACATGTGATATTCATGATATTGTTCCATTATCTGAGCTTTCTGTTAGGTCATCTTTCTTTGGAATTGGTATAAAAGTTCATCTAGAAGACATTTCTTGGCATAGAGGAGTATTTACAGTACTTCATCAGCTTCTTCAGGCATTTCAATTGATACCCCATCAATTCCTCAATTGATACCCCATCAATTCTTCAATTGATATCCCATCAATTCTTCAATTGATATCCCATCAATTCCTCAATTGATATCCCATCAATTCTTCAATTGATACCCCATCAATTCCTCAATTGATATCCCATCAATTCCTCAATTGATACCCCATCAATTCCTCAATTGATATCCCATCAATTCTTCAATTGATATCCCATCAATTCTTCAATTGATATCCCATCAATTCTTCAATTGATATCCCATCAATTGCTGGAGGCTTGCTATTGGCCTGAGCTTTCAGTGCAGCTAGAACTTCTTTCTGTACCATTACTTGTTGCTCCTACGCTACCTCTTGATATGGTTGGATATCAACTAGGGTTTTTTTTTTGTACAGTGACTCATTTATTCTTTCTATCTTCTTTTGATGTTTCCTATATCATTCTACATTTTGCCTATAAAATCTTTAAATATTGCAACTCAATGTTTGAATTTTTCTTGCGTTCTTTCAGTTTAAGATATGCTAAATATGTTCTTCCTTTTTGGTTATACAACTCTAGGTCTTTGCATATTTCATTATAATATTTTGCTTTGTCTTTTAAAGCTTCCCATTGGAATTTCCTATTCAGCTGTTTGACTTCTTTTCTTTCATGGCCTATTCTTAAGAACAAGTTTGAGTCTCATTAGGATCTATTTTTATCTTTTTTTCCTGTCTTTTCAGCGACCTTTTGCTTTCTTTATGATGTTCTGGATGTCATCCCACAGCTCATCAGACCTTCTGTCCTTAGTGGTCAATGTGTCAAATTTGATCTTGAGATATTCTCAAAATTTGGGTGGGATAGACTCAAAGTCATATTTGGCTCTCATGGAATTATTTTAACTTACTTTAGCGTTAACCTGATCTAGTATGTGATCAATTGATGGTTTGTTCTACCGTAAGCCCTGGTCCAGCTTTAGCTTCTGATGCTGTTTCTACATAGCCTCTCCTCCCAGGTGTGCTCAGTTGGATTTCTGGAGAAATCCAATTGTACAGTCCTCTTTGTGTTATTTTATTTTAAAAGTATTTTCTATGAATAAGTTATTGGTCTTGCAAAGTTCCATCATGCAATCTTCAGCTTCATGTCTGTCCCCAACACCATATTTTACAACTGCACTTTCTTCTTTGTTTCAATCTTTTGTCAATAATGATCAATTAATCTTATTGTATGTGTGATCCATTCCTGACCGAAGACATTGGTGGAATTCTTTAATTTAATGATTGGTGCATAAATTTGAATAATAGATGTATTGACTGGATTTCCTTGTATGGAGACAGATATTGTCCTACCATCGACAGCATTATATTTCAAGACTAATTCTTGTACAGATTTTCAAAAACCCAAATGGACTAAAAATGATCAAAAAGGAAGACCAATCTGACCTATTAATGAGAGAAATACTGGTAAGATTTAGATATGAGGAATTATCAGAAAAATCCCGATCAATTTTTGAGCCTGAAGGATGAATCTTCTCTTTTGGTTAAAAAGTTAATTCATACATGTCCCGTTCACTTCATTATTCATGCAACACAAATTAAATGGCTTAGCTATTTCAATAGAGATTAATTACATTAGGCACAAAGCACATTTTCAGTTCAGGCCATGGTTTCTACTTCATTTAATTCATTATCCCTTGTGCAATCCACTGGCATCCTGCAGATAACAGCTAATTTCAATCACATATGTCTTCTTCTGTAGTTTTGCTTTTCTTTGAGGGTTTTCTAGGAAGATTGCTAGCCAGAGTAAAAAGGGGAAAGATGTATACTTTGACCAAAAGAAATTTATTTTAAAGGCTGTTCTCATCTTGTGTTATTGTTGTTTGTGCTGACTCTTTGTGCTGGTGTTCTGTGATGGAGATGACATACCAGCTGGCCTCATAGAGAAAGGTATGGCTTCCATGAAAATATCTCCTTTGCTATTGGATGTGTCCAGAGGAAAAGCAGACAGATAGGCTGAAAAGGGCTGAATTAGTGTTGTGGACAGAGTGCCTTTCATTGCCTTTGATTATCCATGTGAGAAAGAATCTGATATTGAGTAGACCTTTCCTGTCTTATGCCAACTTATTTGCCTTAGCATCCTCCTGGCAGGGTAATTTGTGCCCAGCAAGAAGAAACATCTGGTGTGTGTGTTCATGTTTTTCATAAAGTTTTTTTAAAAAACATAGCTCTTTGGAGATTAACAGCCAAGAATGCTGAATTTTCTTTCAGGAGATGTGAGTATAGATGTAAGGGTGAAGCATGATTCTAAAGTTCAGAATGGAAATGCTTCCAAATCCCCACATATATTATGAAAATACAGTTAAATGCCAGGCACCTAGAATATACTTACTACAAGGCAAGTTGAAAAGTGTTCTCTTGGGCCCCAGCGGTAAGCCTCACTGGGGCTGGGGAAAGTCTGTTCTGAGGCCTTGCACCTTGAGAGATTTGTGAAGGACAGAGGGACACAGG
>NW_022103906.1:32208243-32209436 GCF_000313985.2 Echinops telfairi
TTTTTGCCAACACATCGCCCCTGGCTCCCCGTTGAGTCATTAACAGTGAAAATACAGGAGAGCGCGACACGGACGGGGACCATCAATGTGTCTCTGGAGCCTGCAGCCATCTGGAAGAAACACACGTTTTCTGTCGGTGCCTGGGTGCTGCTGTAACAGCCTTCACATGGAATGTGCTTTGTGCCTGGTGCCTTTCGATGCCCCAGACACTTCCGATGATGTTTCCGTTGGGGAAATCAGTTGCTTAACAGGGATATGGAAAGTACTGGATACAACTTTTAAATAGTTCGTTGGTCCTTATGGTGTCAGTTGCAAGTGGTATTTCTTTTCTTGAGAAAGCAAAGGAAGGAGGTTGCTTACATCCAGGGGGAGTTCCGCTTTCCTAGCTAGCAATCCTGCACATGCGCCGTCAGGGTTGCATGACCTGATAGGCAAGGTTTATTTCTGTTCGTTTATTAATTTGTAGAGACCTTTCTGATCACAGCAAAGATTCTGCTTCCGTTCTCCCATCGCTGCGTCCTTTTCTTATGAAATCAAACTTCTTTTCAAATGTATTCATAGGGATGGAGTACATACTAAACAAGGTTTACACAGCAGCGAACAGGTGCTTATTCCTCATCGGCAACGAACAGGTGAAACCCAAGGGATATTGGCATTTTTAAACACAAGAAAGCATATGCTTACTCCATTTATTGGCTAATCCACCCCTAGCGAACAGTGTATAAAAGCATGTGAAATGGTTCGCTAATAAAAAATAAACAAATATCAGTAATCCCATAGTTACCTTCTTTTCTGGGTAATCTGCCCTGCCCGCCACGGTTCTTTCTCCTGAAGTCAGGATGCAGCCTCCGTAGGCATGGGTGGCATCATTTAGGCCTTTCCACTGGGGTTCTCTGCGCTGTGGGTGTGGCCTTCCGTTACAATCTCACACACCCAAGGCCAAACCATCAAGTTGATCCTGAATTAGGGCCCCTCCACCTAGTGAATCCACAAACTGTCGCTGAGAACTGTGTTCCGTAGGGTTTTTAATGCCTGTACCCTTATTGATGCAGACCACCAGGTCTCTCTTCAACGGGGCCACTGTGTAGATTCAAACTGCCAATCTTTCGGTTATTATTATTCCAGAAAAAAATTGCCCACACCGCTTGGGAATCGTAACTCATGTTGCAATCTCAGATAAGCATATTCATGGA
>NW_022103906.1:32209767-32229099 GCF_000313985.2 Echinops telfairi
AAAAATCCTGACTTTTGCCCTGTTTGTTTGTTTTTTCCTTAATCACAGCTTTGTTACATTTCTTGGTAAACTGTAAACAACTTGGTTTTAATACTTTTTGTCTAGTCTTGGGTTGCAGCCTGACTGATGATTGGTCAACAGAATATAGAATTAGATAAATTGCAGCCTACTGTGCAAAGGAAAGCCTACGGAGAAGGCATCCATCAGTGTGTGGGCCTGAGTTCCAGGAGAGGCAGAAAGAAGCCAAGGAGAGAGACAGAGGAGTAAGAGGGAGAGAGAGAAACCTCCGCAGAGAGCTGTAAGTCAGGTGGGTCAAGGGCTGTTAACTACAACAGCAAGAAGCTCAGAAGGGCTGGCAGCCACAGACCACATGACCGAGAGCAGCCTTCCCGCTGGGGGCTCAGAGTTGTCCTGAAAAGCCAGGAGATACTAAGAAAGAATTTGCCTACAAGCTTCTTGATCTAGATCCTTAGTGTAGCCTATTGATATGGACCTCAAGTTGTATTCAGTTCCTTAATACACCACCTAACTGTGGGGACAATTTGTAATCTCTGTGAGACATTGGCCTAAGGTGACCAGATGTCCCGCTTTTGGCGGGACAGTCCCAATTTTTGGAAAGAATACACGACAAGCTAGGGAACAGTCTATTTGGTCCATATAGACCAACTTTTTAATCAAGAGCCCCCCCACCCCCTCCTCACCCCGGTCCATGGTGTCCCGCTTTAAATCTGGTCACAGGGCAAATTGCAGCAGTCCACTGGGAAGTAGGGCAGCACTGAGGACGAAGGCGAGTGGCTGTGTCAGAGACGGAGCAGGACAGGTCGTGGGCATGTGGAACTCTGCGCTGCATTCGACTTCTGCCTCCAGGAGTTGGCTTTACTCTGGCTCTTCTACTTGAAGGGATTCGTATAAAAAGAAACCTGAGAAAAATAAAAATTCAAATATTTTCCACATACACTATAGAAAAGCTGTAAGACTGTACCTGGCAAAGGTGCCTTGTGAGCCCCAGCCAATAAGGCAGCTCCATTGAACACTGGATCTCACAGCTTCCCTGTCATCGATGTCTAAGAAACCTCTGGCAAAGCCGAACATGGGGCTGCTCAGACACGCATCTTTTAAAGCAGTTACAGGGCTACTGCAACCCTAGGAGCTGTGGTGTCTGGCTGATGGGGAAAGATTTCTCTGATAGTCTCTTCAAGCTTAAACTGCCTTGTGCTTCTGAAACATTACCAGAAGCTGTTATTTAGGGGTGGCAGAAAGATGTGGTCGTCTCTTTCCACACATATTTACCACCCTGAAATTTGCTGGGCCAGGCTACTCCAACCTGAAGGACTCAATGCAACGTAGGAACAAGGCAATGGCAGGGGTGTGGTTTTGATTGGGAGTTATTGAGCACAGTGGAATGGAAACTGTCCAGATTCTGCAAGGTCAGATTTGAAAATCCATTATTGTAATTACATCTCTCTCTCATTGCTGTTGAGTCAATGCTACTCTTAGTGAGCCTATAGGACAAATGTTAACTCATAGTGAGCCTATAGGACAAATGTTAACTCATAGTGAGCCTATAGTACAGGCTGTGATTTTCTGAGACTGTAACTTTTTTGTTTGTTTTACCATTTTATTGGCACAAAATCCACACATTGTACAATTCAAAAGTCAAATCATATCAAGAAGAAGTGTACAATCATTACCACAGTCGATTTTAGAACATTTCCCTCCAAGGTTACATCGCTTTTAAAATAAGTTGTGCAATCACAATCAGTTCTAGTGCGCCCTCCCGACTGCCACATATATTATTTGCTCCCCAAATCCCCTCACCCACCCTCTCTCCCACCCCCTCACTCCCATGTCCCATATAAACTCTTGCATCAGATATTATCTCTATGCATCTACTCCTTCTGTGCTTCAACTGTAACTTTTTTATGGGAGTATAAAGCCTCATATTTTGCCTGCTTGGTTTCAAACTGCCAAACTTTTGGATTGCAACCTGTAACTATATCTAGGGAGTAGAAAATCCTAGTACTGAGTTAATTTGTTTAAATTAGGGATTAGCCTTGTTTTCCAGTAGAGGAAATCAACCTACTTATTAAAACAGGTTTTAAAAGGGTGAAACAGTTATTGATGCTAAAAGATCTAAATATGTTTGGTTCAACAATTTGACAAGCCTTTGCCTAAGTAGTGTTATTATTTTAATAATCATCTCAAGCCCCAAACCCACTCCCCTCAAGTTGATTCCAACTCCTATATAGGATCCCCATTGAGCGACTGATGGAGTTGCCCCACTGACCATGTGGAGAGCTAGTGGTCCAAAGCTTGCCAGACAGCACTTCCAGGACTCCACTTGCCTTTTAAATGACTGGGAGTTGGGAAAGGACAACTTCTAAGCATGACTTCTCTCGATATGTAGCACTTTCCATTGAGACTGGTATTAGGCAAAGCTTCTCTATCAGCACTTCTCCTCTTCAATATCTGCGCTTCAGGTATTTTTATTGCTGCGCCCACCACTGCCTCCCTCCCCTAAGACAACACACAACAATAAAGGCAATTAATCCACCGTCCCTTTTCCAGTGGTTGATGCTTGAATCTCAGTTTCCTGGCTCTGGATCTCTTTTTCTCTGTTCATCTTTCTCCATGGATCAACATTGTCCTTTCCCCATCCTGTTTTCTGTGAGCCTTCCGCCTCCGGCCCTCTATTATGGCGGATCATCATGGTGACAATCACTTTATACACTTTTTATATTTATTTACTTAATCACTAAATGAAAAGGGCAACATGCTCCTGAGAAGGATAGAGAGAAAGGAAAACAAGGGACCCTACAGCTCCAGCGGTGTGTGTGGAAGACTGTGCAGGGACTGTGGGCCCCAAGTATCAGGGAGCCATTCAGGGTCCTGCAGGTCAAGACCAAAATTGACAAAAGAAATATTTAAAGTGCAAGATAGATCCATACAGTTTAATATACCAGAGCATGGATAGAGCTCATTTAATTATATCAGATTGCACATCCATCAGCAATTAACTTTTGAGAAAGTAGCATTTGCCAATATTTTGGCATTATATCACAGGAGGAGGTTGGCAATCATCTGAAGCAATTATTAACACAGTCTTCCCTTTTCTTTTCTTTTTCCTCTGCTCCTCCCCCATTCTTCCCTTTTCTAATGATGTGTCACTGTGAATCTGGATTTCCTTTGTATTCTTCACCCAAATCAACATAGCAGAACAGACTGAATAAAGAAGCAGATAGGAGCACCCAGCTGCCTCCCAGTAAAACAGACATTGAAGAGTGGCAAAAAATGTAAAATAATGCCACTTCATTATTTTTTTGGGGGGGTGAGGAATATATTGTTTCTCATTTCATTAAAATATGTTGTTTACGCTAATATGATTGGATTTACTTTATGACTTTAAGTGAATTGGTAAAATCCACTTAAAAATGTTCTCAATAATCATTTCTAATGTGGTAAATATTGATAGTTGTAGCTCATATAAACAAAAGCTCTTTGAAGTGTTCTTAGCAATTTTAGAGAGCATAAAGATATCTCAAATTAACAGAAAAAGAATTGAAAGTCAGGATTCTAAATGATCTCTAGGAGCCCTGGTGATACAATGGTAGAGTGCTTGGCTGCTAACCAAAATGTTCATGGTACAAATGCATCAGATGCTGCATGGAAGAAAAGACCCAGTGGTCTGGTCCCATACAGATAACTGTCTAAGAAAGCCGAGGGGACAGTTCTACTCTGTCGCACTGGGCCACGATGAATTAGAATCAGCATGAAGGCACACAGGCACGGGATTGCTTCCAGGTAGTAAGTATACGGTCCCAAAGCATTGAAAGTAAGCAACTAGTCTTTTTTGTCTTTTCCAAAAATTATTTGGAATCTTGTCTATTATTTTTGAGTGACAGTTTGAGTAGCATTTCAGTTCTGTCCATAGGCCTTACCACAATTAACTCTACATGAGGGATTCTCAATCTGGGCTCTACAACTTCCTAAAATTGAATTTAAAAAATCCCCCATATCTCTATAATCATGTGCTTGTGTGTTTTCTAGGGATACTTTTCCTGCATCATCTCGGATTTAGTGAGCAATCATGAGTCATACTCTAATCAGAAAGCCAAGCTTTGTCCTAGCTTCTGGTGCCAGGCAACATGCTCACAACACCCACTAAGATCTCCTGTGTGGGTTTAGTTTTGAGTATTGGTTACCTAGTCTCTGTAAAAAATGTATCTGACCTCTCATTACATGTGTGTTGAGGAAGAGAGAGGAACAATAATAGGAAATTTTTAAATTATTATGAATGGGACAGTATGGGGAAAATTCCATAAGAATATAATTAACACTCAAGTGAGAAGTCCAAAAACAATGAAGAAAGAAGTCTTTGGTCAGTCAGGAGACATGCTTTCCTTTCAAAAATTAAAAAAAAAAAAAGAGAGGAAATGCAAAATGTCATTTTGCTCTTTTCCTATTAAAAGGTGAAACATTTCACATAAGCTAATTGATATTATTGGAAAGCTTGAATAAGAGTGGATAGGATATTCTTTAGCTCAATGACTCAAAGATAGGTTGGCAGATCCAGCTAGGGCATAGACTGCTTATTACCAGTTTATGGTAAGATAATATGGAAATTGAAAATCTGCATCGAGAAGCCACTAGATTTGCATTGCTAAACCCTTCAGATGTACGCACATCCCCAGACAGGCGCTCCAACTGGAAGTCATCTTCTTAGGGCCATCGGAAGAAGGTTTAGTATATATGAACCTACTATTTTTGTTGCCTTTTTAAAGAGTGTCTTCTGATAGGAATTATCCTCCTTATGAAAAGTGGAAGGATAATAATTCTCCAAGTCTTTGCAACTCTTGGAAATACAAATGCCCTGTAAAGTGCTCTGTGCTTCTCATTCGGAATGGGTACCACTTATCCAAGGCCAAGTCGAGTCCAGAAGGAGCCCGTCCAACAAATTTCTCTCCAGCTCAGAAGTCCTTGGTCTCAAAATGACACTCCAGCTTGGGATCTGACCTCTGTGGTACACCGTGCATACTCAGAGCAGAACTTTGGAAACAACCACAGTGGCTC
This sequence comes from Echinops telfairi, assembly GCF_000313985.2. Lineage (NCBI taxonomy): Eukaryota > Metazoa > Chordata > Mammalia > Afrosoricida > Tenrecidae > Echinops > Echinops telfairi. Next base: position 32,214,838 of record NW_022103906.1, read on the forward strand.
ACTTCTAGCTGAGTCAAAGGCATTGGCAATTCTAGTTGCTGTCTTCCTCTATGCTTTTGGGGGAAAAGAACAATAGTGATAAATATTTACATTTGAAACCCAAACAGTTTGACAACAATTGCAGCTGCTAAATGATTTCTGAAACGTGTGAAATCAAATAGAGTAAGATACAAGACAGGCATGTTGCTGCTGAGAAGGCAGGCTTCCCTGACTTTGATTTAGTCGTTGCCGCAGGTCCCGTGGAGTATAATTATAAAGTGAGACTTCTTAAGGGAGTTTGACTTAAAAAGATGGTAAACTGAATTGCCATTTGATTATTAGCATTTTGATGTCATTAACCTTTAGCTGACAAATGATCTACTGAGTAGAGACCTATTTCAATCTAAACTCTTGGAAGGCCTGGTGTAGTCTATAGATTGGGGTCAAAAGATAGATTTCTGGACAGAAGAAAACAAATCTGGGATTTAGAGAGAGAGATCTCTATGCATTAGTAGTTTGCAAATAATCAAATGCATGAATAAGCAATAAAGTCTGTCTTTTTTTTAAAATCATTTTTGCTGAAAGTGTGTAGACTAGATAGCCCCTGTTTAGCATTGAGTTCCATTTTCACAAGCTAAGCTGAGGCCTTCCACATTGAGAGTTCAAAGTTTACATTTCCCTGGTGATCGTGCTCCTCACTGGGAACAAGCCTGTCATCAGAGGATGGTAGGTATATGCAGCAGTCAAAAAGCTCCAACCTGTACCTCTTTTCTGATTAGTATTAATGTAATGACCAGGAGAGAGACTTACTTTCTCAAGAGTGTTTTCTCACAGGCAACATGGTCTCCAATTTAACTCATGGCCTTCAAGTTATGCCCACTCTTAGTGACTCTGTAGGACAGAGTAGAACTGACCCCGTGGGTTTCCAAGACTGTACCTCTGTACAGGAGCAGAGCCTCGTCTTTCTCCTACAGCGTGGCTGATGGCTTTGACTTGCTGTCCTTGAGGTATGCAGCCCCAAAACTAACTAACAGAGCTCCTGGTAGTACATGATTTGTGATCTAATTCAAGTATAGAGCCTGACAGCCTAACAGAAGCTAGATAACTTGTTACTCTAACAGTAATCAAACCCCCTGTTGCTAACTTAACAATGGATGCACTCAGTGGCTATGCAGGAGAAAGACCCAGCAGTTTACTCCCATTAACATTAGAGCACAGACACCCCTGGGTGGTTCTAGCTATCACATTGGGCCACTATGAGTTGAAACTGATTTGTCACACTTAACAACCACAACGTTTGCTAAAAGAACTTGGAAATGATTTGCTTGGGCTGATATTTATTGAGAGTCCCTGGGTGGTACAGACAGCGAGCATACTCAGCTTGCCAGAAGATCTGATTCTACCCATTGGCCTCTCAGATGGATGGTCTGGTAACTGAGAGGCAGAATACAATTCCTGGCAGTAGAGAAAGTTCATGGGCAGGCATTGTTGAATCCCTTGGATGGCTCTTCCTGTGGTGGGTGGTCCAGAAAGTATTTTTAGTGAGTAGGTGGGTGGGCGATGAAGGCCAATACAAGAAGATCTGTCTTAAGGGTCATAGGAGTTAAAGCAAAGAAAAAATCACTTTGGGATGCCGGTGAGGAAACATTATTTCAAGGCTGTCTTGAAGATGAGTAGGATTTCGATTTAAAAATAAAAGACTGAAAGGCAAAAATGTGATGTCTAAAATTTACATTCCACACCTATTCAGATGTCAACAAGAGTGGGATCAGAATCAGACTAATAGGCCCGGGAAGGTAGAGCAAAGAACGGTTCTGTTAATATTGAGTAGCTGCTGCGGTAGGTCACCTTGATATAATAGAATGAACGCATGCTTTAATGGCAGTTTAATTCAATTTACCATGGAGGAGATATCAAATACAAAATGTGATGGTGCTGTATTTAGAAACATATATGATGACGTAAGTAAATAGAAAATGCACGCAAATGAAATACTGCAAAGATCACAGAAATGATGTCTCTTCCTTTCTCCCTTCCAGTGTAAGTAATTCAATGTTTTACTGCAGTGCAAGTGTCTAAGTCCCTTTAATGCTTGTGGAGATTGGCCGTGCACCCAGAGAAAGATCCTGTGCTGTGGTTTACCGGTCATGAGCAGGTGGCCTATCCTAGAAAATACATTGGAGTCCACTTTCTGTTATACGGAAAAGGGAGGAAGTTGTCGGACTTCCCCAACCCTGCCCCTAGAAGGTCATGTAGTAAATGAACTGTCCTTATGACCAAAAGATCATATGCTATCTTATGAACATCTTTTCCTCTCGTCTCCAGAGATTGGGAACTCAAGACACCAAAACATTTTTTCATTTTTAGTCTTTGCCATATAAATATTTAAAACCTTTTTAAGAAGTAGGGAGAGAAGCAAGAATATAAAAGAAATATATTTTGAGTCATTTTTATAATTCTCACATAAGAATATGGTGAGATACTGAGTAGTCCCTTTAATACTGGTCATGGGAGTCAGAGAAGAATTGTCACAGTATCTAAGTGCTTTCTGTATTAGCTTGGGTCATCCCAGCACACATCTTTAGCAGGTGGCCAAGCTCTGATTGGAAGATTCCAGAGAGTTCTAAACTCATTTTAAGCATTCTAGAAGAAGACTCATGGATTTGAAAATGATGGTTTAGTATTCTTTTCCTTAAGGGTCTTCGAAGAATATTAGAACTGAGAACTGCCCACATGTAATGTATATATTTCATAAATACCCTTATATATTTCTTTAAATAACTTTAAACATATAGAACATTCTTACCATGTACATCTGGATACGGGTTTGTGGGGTGTGAAAAGTGCAAATGCCTATTCCGCATCCCAAGTCTAATGATTGCTAGTATCCTAGAAGTAAAAATAAAAGGATTCAAGAATCTGCATTTTGGAAACACGCTTCCTTCTAGGTAATTTTCAAGCATACTAACATCATAGAAACATCTCAGGATGAATCTAGAAATTTACCAAAAAGAAAAATGAGAGACAAAGTCTCCCAAGAATTTTTCAAAGACCTTTTCTTGTAAGAATTAAGAAATGAACTCTTTGATTATTGTTGTTTTCAATAAACCCACTCCAAAATGATCAGAAGTGGCATAGCTTGCGCTTTACTAAGGGCCAAGTGCCATCTTAACTTCTTTTCATAAATTATCTCATGTAAGACAACCCAGTTAGACACTGTGTACTATTTATGACTTGAAGTTTAAAAACAGAAAATTAAGTGAGCTATTCTAAGTCAGATTCTACTCAGTGAAAATAAAATTAAAAAAAGAATCCACTGGCATCCAGTTGATTTCAATGCCTAGAAACCTTATACTGTGTTTCAGAGATTCTCGAACTTTCCTGTAGTCAAGATGATTGCCTCACCTGTCTCCTGTGAAAGGCCTGGTGGGTTTGAAACACAGATCTCGTGTTTAGCACGACAGTGATTAATAGGCAGTATCACCAGCGTTCCTCAAATGACTATGGGGCCTTGTCAAAAGTGGTATTTCTGGCTAAGTTCTCTTTGATTACAGGGATGAACAAGATAAAAGCCAAAAATCAGGTTAAAAAGCTAAAACTGCCTTGTAAGTGCCAGAAACCAAGATAAAAACTGCTATATCAATACAATAAAGATCCAACATTCTGCGTCTATTTTCTTTCATTAATTTTTATGTTTTGAGGAATGTGGCGTGTTGGTCAAGTTCCTCTTTAGTTCCTTATTCCTGTGTATAGTTTAAAACACTGGACTATTCCCATAAAACACACGACACGCTCTCCATGGATTTATTAAAAAGACCCCCTAAAGAGGAAAGTTATAACATCTGATCAAGTCAGCAGTTCCAGCTGCGTAATTTGCATCCATTATTTTCTATTGACTGCTGTGCAGGACTTCAATTTCTGTAGCATAAACAGAATTCCCATTTCTTTTGCAAGGAGACTGCCAAGGGGTACAGCTAGAAATAAGAGTCATCAGCAAAATAATTTCATAAATTTCCAGAGACTTTCAGGAAAGTTCCTCCGAGGATGGCTTTCTATAACGGGAAATCACTTTCATATTTCAAGTCATTGCATTTGTTCTACATGATTCTCTTCTACATATAACACAGAAAGTAGACAGTGTACAACCTCCTGAAGTAATAGGGAACAACCCAAACCACGAGGATATTGGAAAACAACCAAGACTTCATGTTTCCTTCTTTTGCCCTTCATACATTCACAAAAGTAAGAATATGCTTTCTGTCAACAATAAACCAATGCAATTATTAAATGTTTTATAATAAGTATTGCTTATGTAATCCCCAAACATACCTCCCCAGCCACTTGGGGGAAAAAAAGTTTAAATACTTCCCAGGTGAGATTTATAAACTCTTTATCTGAATAGTGGAAAATGAAGCAAGTGTCTTTTTAAACACTGGACATACACCTACCCTTCCTGTGCTAATCCATTAAAAATGCGGTCATTGGAGCATGTTGTGCACCTTGAAGATCCAGGGTTTGGTGCCCCAGTGTTCCATGATGCTAGGCCTTGGTCCCCAGGGCACGGACAGAACTCAGACCATTGTGCTTACTAGGTTCATGTTACCATGCACACTCCTCCCTTAGGACCTTTAAAAGTGTTGTTGTTATTTTTTCCCCACTAGGAAGTTGGCATCTGATGTGGAAACTCTACTAGGTAAACTAGACGTCATATCAAACACATCTGTAACCTGAAGACCTAACACTGAAATTCCATGGCATGGGAGGAAGCAGAAGACAGCTACACCGAGAGTAAGGAAATGTCAGTAGGCACACCAACATTGACTTACTACTTCAAAGCCCCACTTGCTATACTAATAAATGTATTGTTCTGACAGACCTGTGATGGGCAGTGCCAGTGAATATTATTTTAAGTTTGTCCTGACAACCAGCTCCCATTGTTTGTGTAAATAGCATATAGTCACATGAAGTTTTATTCTGTACAAGTGAATAATCAAAGTATTGTAAAATTTAGTTCAATCTCCCTCTCTCATGAGTGTTTAAAAAAATTAGGACCATGAGCTAATCAGTGACACTATAAATAGAAGGTTCTTATGCTTCAGGGAAGTGATTGATAACATTTTCTATGACAAATTAACAAGAATGTCTATAAGATGAGCCAGTGGCAGATTGAAAACATAGATTCAGGAATGGATTTGGGACTCGCAGTTAATCCTAGCTCCAATCTTTAAACAATTATTTCTTACTCCTTGGCTCTGCTCACTGGGTACTATAGCAAAGTGTGGTAAAGAAATTACATGATACCTGGCTATCAGATAGAATAGTGTCTGGGGTCTTAAAGGCTCATTTCCAAACAAGCAGCCATCTAATGAGACGTCAACTAAACCCACATGGAAGAAGCCCACCAACATCTGTGATGCAAGACTTGTAAACTATATAATCCAACACCGAAGGAGGGAATAGTATCAGAGCTTAAAATGTGAGATTCTGGTTTGAAGCAGGCTATGGGTGACCGTGGAAGCCCAAAATACATGTGAGGGATCTACACAGAGAATAAGCATCTGGTAATTTCCCTCTAACCACAATTGAAGGATGGGAACAAACTGGTTACCAGACAGAATGTTGGAGAGTAGACTATAGTAGATTAAAACCTGAATGGTTAAAATCTTGTCACTTAATCTCCCCTCTGACATACTTTAGGCTCTATCTGGTTTTTACTGTGTGTGTGTGTTCTTATTGGGTTTCTCTCTGTTGTATTTTGTCACTGTGCGCAGTCTTCTTGCATCTGTAATGTGTTTTTCTGTTCTTTGGTATGTGAAACACAGGATAGATAGAACTATAGAGACAACAACTAGAATCCATGTTCCTGGGAGGTAGCACAGTGGAGGTGGGGTGAGGCATAAGACAAAGCTAATATCAAGGAGTTTAAGAAGGAAGCAAATGTTTTGAAACTGATTTTGGTAGCAACTGTACACCACTCTTGTTGTGATTGGATTGTGGAAGGGTCTGGTGTCTGGATTAGCTCCTAATGAAATTGTTTTGGGGAAACAATGTGGTCAAATATAGTACAAAACTTTCCAACCATCATAGAGATAGGATCAGGCTCTGTGACCTCCCATGAATCACCAAGATGGTCAACCACAGGTGGGGCAATGACTAAAGAGCTGGGTTGCTATCTGAAGGAACAAGTCTGCTTTTTAAAGATTGCAGTTTTGGAACTGTTATGGGGAAGTTCGGCCCTGTTATAGTGCCATTGGGTTAGGAATTGTCGTCACAGCAAGGAGTTTGAGTCTGGGAATGAGCTGCCTTAGTCAGGGTTCTCTATAAACAGAAACTGTGTTGTGCATTTACACAGATAGAGAAATGTACTTTCAACAATTGACTCGCAAGTCCAACATCTTTATGTCAGGCAACATGTTCAAGAGTAGTGTGGCTTGTTTCCCAAGATCCATCGGAAAAGAGACAAGAAGAAGACAGAACAGAGACAGACCAAGTGCTTTCTAATGTAGAAATCGATGTACACTTCTGTGGCAGACTACACCTGACGGAAGCTCTTCGTTCAAAAGACTGATTAAATTGCACTTTAGTACGTTATGAAAGATGATTATGTTACATTGCCTTCGATTACATTGTGGGAAGCCAACTGGCCTGCTGTTGGTTGTACCACTGAGAGACAAGAGGACACAACATTAAGCCCCAATCTTATATTTACTTTTCTGATGGTTCCATGTTTTATTAGACAGAATGAAAGATGCTTGACCTCTTCCTTTATATCATTTATGATGCTATTTTTGTCCCACAGTTGTATGCCCATTTTCATTGTAGTTTCCTTGTTGGTGTCCTTAGGTCCTGTCCAGTCCTGTGGACCCTGTATACCACACAGTGAGACACTGCCTGGGCCCGGGGCATCCTCCTAATTGTTATGTTCAATCCATTGTTTCAGCAGCTGTGTCAATCAATCTCATTAAAGATCTTACACTTTTTTTGTGTAAGATTTTTTTCACTGTCAAAGTAATTGAAATTACTTCTGCAAACTTCTTTGAGGAAGAAAAAGTTAGCAGAGTAAAATTTGAGTAAAGTATTCAAGTATTTATGTCAATAAGTACTGAATCTACTCACCTTCACTGTTTCTCCTTCTGCAGAGACAAGTTTACCATGGCCAGTTTCTGTAGGTAAAGAGCTTAAAACCTATTTCCCTTGGGACTGCAGAATAGGCTAGTTGCTGCCAAATATAAGTGATAAAGACTCATTTGTATGCAATTTGTTTTTCTTAAGTGTATTAAAAAGAAAAATTTAATGGTAACATTTTAGATTCCAGTTATATGATGTATAAAGCCTTTCCTAAGTAAAGTGGGAAGTGCCCAAATTTGTTAGTTTGTTCTTTGCTTTTCTTTTTAAAATAGTTTTATTGGAACATAATCCACCATCCATGTAATTTAAAATTTCAATCATATAAATGAGTTGTATAATAATTACCACAATTAATTTTAGAACATTTTCTTCTTTACTGTACTCCATGTTTCTAACTCCCTATTTCCCCCCACCCTCTCCTGCCAACTCCCTAAGAAACCAGCAATCCAGTTAGTATCTCTATAGATTCACCCGTCCTGGATTTCATGTACTGAAAACCACATAAAAAACAAATAACCAAAACCTAAAACCACTAGCAAAGTAAAATAGAGAAAGCCTCAATCGAAAAGAAACAAAAAAATATTGAAAGCTAGAACAACTTTAAAATGGGTCAAAAGGGAGCTCCAATGAGAAGGAGTTGTATTTTAACTGAACGACATCTGCCATCGTCCACAGTCTAATGCAGTCTGCCTGCCAGCCAGGCTGTGCCGTCCTCCCTCTGTGCTCAGAGGGCATTCATTGGAGGGTTTCCCCTGCCCTTGAAAACAAAACAAACCCATAAAACTGATACAACAGTCAAATAGGTTATAAGGGGATCAAATAAGATGTTATCTTTGTACCTAACTATATCTGTTATAATCAAATAGATAATCATACTTATTTCATCTTTTAGAGATAAGCTCAAAGGGATGGGGGAAGGGTAAAGGGTTTGCATAAGATCATTCACTGAGTAAACTATAGAGCCAGGATTTAGAATGTAGTGCATCTTTTAATATATCATAGTCTTCGATGGAGTAGGTGTATAATTGAAGAGCTGTCTTGACCTGGGATCGTGCTAAGATTAATATTCAAGTGAAAAAGTATATTGATGTTTTATTCCCTTTTTTTCACTCTCATTTTTTAAAAACATTTTTGCAGCACCTAATCCACATATCATACAATTCAAAAGTTCAAGCATTCAAGAATATCAAGAAGAATTGTAGAATCATTACCACAATCAATTTTAGAACAGTTCCCCCCTCCCGCTCCCGTTGTTAAATCATTTTTAAAATGAGTTGTCTAATCATAATCAGTTCTCGTGCTCCCTTCCCCCTCCGGCCTTCATTGTTTACTTCCAAAATTCCCTAACCCTCCCTGTCTCCCAGCCCCCAACTCCTACATGCCCTATAAACCCTTGTAGTATTATCTCTATGCATTCACTCCTTCTGTACTTCACAAACTGGGAAACCCAATAGAAACAATAAAAAACAAAATAGAAATCAAGTGATAAGGATAAAATAATAGCAATATAAAGATAAAATACAAATAATGAGTAGGAAAGGAAAAGACCACCTGCAGTATTTAAAAAGCCAGGGAAGAAATTTTTGTCTTGGAACACCCAAGAGATACTTGCAACTAGAACACATTCAGTTTGGGTCAATAGAGTAGTCAGCTGACCTAGTATCAAGTTCCATCCAGCATAATCAAGATTACAATGATTTCTGTCTGATAGTAAGGCTGTTCAAGACCCTTGCTTGTGGTTAGTGGGGGTCTGCCAGCGGCTTACTCTAACTAGTTATTCTGCAGATGGGTTTTGGCTCCCACTCTCCTCCATGGCTTTCTATCAATTGGGTGTTCATAAATTTATCTCTGATACTTTTTTTTCCTTCATGATGTTTGAATTTTGTTATTGTCATTGTTGGACCACACAAGCTGGTGTGCTTCTTACATGTGTACTTTGTTAACTCCTTGCATAGATGGCTGCTCGTTTGAATACAACCTTTTAAGACCCGAGGCACAATTTTGATCGATAGCCTGGTACCATCTTCTTTTTTCACAACACTTTGCCGTAGCATCTCTATCTTCAGTGATCATTTCATGAGGGTGGGTATCGAGCAGGGCCATGTTATCAGATCTCATTGTTCTTGGATTGGGACTAGAATTAGTATGACCCCAGAATCCATCTGCATGTCCCTGGCATATGTGCGACTCAGGCTTACTTTGACAGCTGTAACATGACAAGATCAAAACCCCATAAGATCAACTGCACCAATAACAGCAACAGACTAACCCGAAAACAAACAGAAAAAGAGAGGGAAAAACAAGACAAAAAGCCAAACAAAAAACAGCTAACGGCAGGGAAAAAACCCTACTTAGAAACAAACAAGTGCAACACTGTCAATCATCCCCCTGGGGTATGAGGCGACTGCACGGATAACATGGTCAGTTTCCCCAATGGCACACCACTCCAGACACTGTCGATATGAGGAATCTATGTGAGCACATTTCCATCTTGAGTCACAGCCCATGAGTTGTTCCTCTACACAGTTCCATCTCCCTATACGATTGTGCCCTGTTTACTCTAAATATGGGAATTAGTGGGCGGTGGGGGGGGGGGGCCTTCCTGGATGAATTCTCCCAAGGTCAGATCCCTGCCAAACAGATCAAAACCTGTCATGTCACTGTGAGGTGGGCATGGGGCACTAAATAGATGGTGATTCTGGGTCGCTTTTCTTTGCCATTTTCAACGCTCCACTTCCTTTCCTTGTGTTCTGCTCTTCTCATTCCAATATGGTGCCAGATGTGCTATCTCTGCGTCTGCATCCACTGCAGGGCCATACGTTTGGTGTGTATGCTTCACTTTAATTCCTCCCCTCAATATCCTATACCACTTCCATACTCTCCCCCCTTTAGCCCATCTCTTTTCGAATGCCCCCGTTCAGATCCTCACCCCATACATTGTACTCAGTGTACCTTTCACTGCATCACATTTAGTATAGAATTTAATACCATCACGTGTCTGTCAGTTTGTCATACTGTGGCATCAGACATGTGGCTAAGATGCTGGAAGTCATGTCACCATTATTTCAAATATTTGGAAGGTACCCCATAGTGGACAAGTTTCAGTAGAGTTTCCAAGACAGCTTAAGAATAAATGCCTGCCATTTTGTTTCTGAAAATTAGCTAAAGATCTTGTAGATCTCAGTGGATTATTGTCTATTACAGTGCTGGAAGATTCGCTCCTTATATTGGAAGCCGCAAGAATGGACTCAGACATACTGTAGCTTATGGAGAAGATGCTGTAAGCTTTATTGCTATTGGACCTGATGTCACCCGGAGTCAGAGTCCACTTGATACAGCTAACAGGGTTAGCAACAAAACTTAATAAATCTTGCCTTAAGACCTGGTTCACTGAAGGCGCTCTATCGGTATTAAGATCTTCCTCATTTCTCCTCACTCCACTTTCTGGAACTCTTTGGGGGATCAGAGAGACCCCCTGAGAGAAGAGCGAACAATACTGAAGGAGAGCACCCCAAGTTCGCTGCAGAGAAACTCGGAGTGGCATAGCAGTAGGAAGAAAACTACTTAAAGTTACAGATTTATGAATAATAAAAAATAGGTCTTTGTATTTTTTAAGTATAAAACATCACAGAACATAATCAGTTTCTTTATTATATTGTAAATCAAGGAATTGTCAGTGTCTTAAACAAGTTCACCCAGGAGACCTACCGGATATGAAACCAGTCCACCTGCAGCTTGCCTATGAGGTGACTGAAAGTACCAGAGCTCGGGGCCTCAAAGTAGCATTCTTGCTTTTCAACGCGCTAAAGAGGTCGTATGCAGCAGACGTACCCAATGCAATGTGGCCTTTAATCTCTTGACTGTTGCTTCCATGAGTATTTATTGTGGATCCAAGCAAGATGAAATCCTTGACAATTTCAACCTTCTGCCCATTTATCATGATGTTACCTATTGATCTCATCCTGAGTATTTTGGTTTTCTTTACATTAAATCGTAATCCATTCTGAAAGCTGCAATCCTGGATCTTCCTCAGCAAGTGCTTCAAATCTTCCTCACTTTCAGCCAGCCAGTTTGTGTCATCTGCATATCACAGGTTGTTAAAGTTTTTCTGCGATCCTGGTGCTGCGTTTCTTTAGTACGGCTTCTCTGGTTATTTGCTAGCCAACAGATTAATAAACATGGAGAGAAGATGCATCCCTCACGCACTTTTCTTGATTTTAAGCCATGCCGTATGCTTCTGGTCTCTCCCACAGCTCTCTCTTGATCCATGTACAGGTTCTGCAGGAGCACAAGGAAGTGCTAGAATTCCCATTCTTCTCAAGGACATCCATAGGATGGATGGAATTCACAGTCTGGCTCCTAGGGGCCGTACACAGGGAGGGCTTCCAAGACTGTCAGAATTTATGGGAGCAAATAGCCTTATTTATCTCTGGTGAAGAGGTCGGTGAGTTTGAATTTATGGTGAGCCTTGTCCAATATTTATCTCACAGGGCTTCCAGGGCTCTTTCATAAATGATTTACTGAGATTAAATTTAAGAAACTTGCTTTGGTTTCAAAATATAAAGGCGATCAAAATATAAAGATTACGTTTCTCATTATAAGGGATTTATGCTTAAATGATTAATTAATTTCAGAAAGTGCTACTTTTACTTGATCTTGAAAATGTTTACTTATTCATAAACTGATTTCAGAAAGCATAAGCTGCCATTTGTCAGTACAGGGATAAATCTAAATTATTGCTTGTCTCCGCCCACCACTGAATTCTGCTTCCTTTTGTCACTCGGTTTCTGAGTGCCTTTCTGATTGTGTTTGCTATTGTTTCTTAAGCAGCAGGTCGTGACATGAAGCAAGGAATGATTATACCGTTAGCCATGGAGATCTACAAAGAGAGTCAATTTCTCCAGAAAACACGTTTCTGATCATTATTTTCAGGCAATTGTGCAATTTTGTGGCATTATACTCTTCCCTCATAAGCACACGGAGTGTTTATTAACCATTCTTTCCAGTCTCCGGCTATTTAGGACAATTTTTATGGCAAAGTCATTATTATAATACAAGAAGTATGATACAAGTGAAATTTGTGCTTCCCTTTCAAGGTGATACAAAGGTGGTCTCCCTCAATGTGTTATCTAATGTTTATTTAAAACTAACTGTAACTCAAGGTCACAGGTAAAGCAGGCTGAATCTCCATCCTCCTGCCTTTTCTAGCAGCCTAAACTAGTAATGTTTGTACTTTAATTTCAGAATGCTTGCAGTGTTGGCAATGGGTTAAACTCTTTGACACTGGTTAGGATGAGAATAAATTCACAGCCTCTCCTCCTCCATATCTACTACTCACCTGTTTCTCACCTGACCTTGGCCTGTCTCTGCTCTACTGCTGATATTGGGAAGCATGGGGCTGTCAGGCCCTCATGACAGTTCCTAATGGACTTGTAGATGGCTGTAGACGAAAGTAGTGTCTAAGCAACCAAATCTTTTTTTTTTTAACAAATGTGTTATACTATACTTGAAATTCAAAACAAAACAAGACACACACAAAAACAAATGGGAATGGGAATGGCATCTGACATAGAGAACCTATCTTTGACCTGCCTTATCTGCTTCACAGTTCTCTTTTCTCTCTTGAATTTTTTCCAAGGTAAGCAGAATTTGATTAATAACAGGAGGATATTATGAGAATTTGATTATAAGCAACTCTCCCACTGATTGCTGTGCTAGCATGAGTTAGTCCCTGTTCTTTGGTCAATGGAGATACCTAATGCAGAAGGAAGGAGGCTTGAGACTAAGCAGGTGGACACAGAAGGGGGTGTCATATCTGTTACTCTCTACAGCCAATTGGGTTAAGAGTATGTGAGGCTGGGTGGAGCTGAGAGAATATCTAAGATGTGCACAACATCTGTCACTTTCCAGTCTACAGATGAACTACTCGGACTACTATAGGAGACTGAAAAAAATGTTGGGTAAATAATTCTAAATCTGAATCTGAGACCTGTGAGAAAATGGCATGGTTGATGATACATGTCTACCAGCCTTCTGGCTAAGAAAGGAGTATCATAAATATGTCTGACCCGGTGGACTCTCTCTCTAATTTTCTACCTTTAATTGAGTCAGACTCAGTCTATGAAGGCTTACTAATCAAATCCTGATGATGCACATGTAATCCTTGTAAGCCATTGCTTTGGAGTGGACATTCTGAATTGTAAACATTACTCACTCACTCGAATTCTTGAATAAAATACTTGTTTACTCTTAGTAAAATGGTTGTACAAATGATGTGTAATGTTTGTATTAGCCCAGAGAGCCTACCATTCAGCACAACATGATTTTTTTTATCAAGAACTGTTTTTCACTTGTCTTCCCTCTTTTACCTCAACACATTGTTAAGAAAACAAGCTCTCTGAAGTGTATCAATAAAACCATCACCTATTCAGTAGACGTATCAGTGAATTACTTATCAGAAATCGTGGATATCAGACATGAAATATTACAAATACTGAATGAAAATAAAATGTCAATCAAGAGCACAATAGTTCAATAGCAAAAATATCCTTCTACAATAAAGGGGAAATTAAGATATTATGAGACCAAGCCAAGCTGAGAGAGGCTGTCCCTGCTCGAGCTGTCTCACAAGAAGTGCTGAGGGGAGTCCTTATGCCTGGAGGAAGAGAACACTAGACAGTAACTCCAAGCCTATGAGGAAATAACGAACCCTATAAGCCAAGTTCCCCAAAGAAGAGCAGTTCCTCAACAGCATATCTTGTAAACATACATTTTCCCAAATGGAAATCTATTAAACTCTTAGTTAAATTTTAGTGCTATTTTTAAAAGGTTCTATTATTTTAAGAGAAAATAAACAGATGGACTAACATTTAAAATAATTCTTCATGGCAGATATTTGAATACTTTAGAAACCACTGTTAGAGAAAAGCACTCTTTTCAGCTATAGGAAGCCTTGATTTTTATTAAATTATTTACCATTTGGGACAAAGATGTTTAAATAGATGAATTCCAAATCTGGAGTTCTGTTTCTTTACAAGTGCCTTTTCTTAGTACTGTAGTCACATGTGTCTTGCTTTTCTTATTTAAAAGCACAAAATGCAGTGACCCTCCAGAGAGGGCAAGCCATCAATCAATAAAGTCCCTAGACCAGGCCTG
>NW_022103906.1:32229199-32232329 GCF_000313985.2 Echinops telfairi
TCCCAAATGGAAATCTATTAAACTCTTAGTTAAATTTTAGTGCTATTTTTAAAAGGTTCTATTATTTTAAGAGAAAATAAACAGATGGACTAACATTTAAAATAATTCTTCATGGCAGATATTTGAATACTTTAGAAACCACTGTTAGAGAAAAGCACTCTTTTCAGCTATAGGAAGCCTTGATTTTTATTAAATTATTTACCATTTGGGACAAAGATGTTTAAATAGATGAATTCCAAATCTGGAGTTCTGTTTCTTTACAAGTGCCTTTTCTTAGTACTGTAGTCACATGTGTCTTGCTTTTCTTATTTAAAAGCACAAAATGCAGTGACCCTCCAGAGAGGGCAAGCCATCAATCAATAAAGTCCCTAGACCAGGCCTGTAATGAGAGGGGGAAGAGCTCTTGGCCCAGCGAGGGCTATTCTTATGAAGAGTGAATATAAGAAAATTGTTATTTTATCAGTCTGCTAATCTTCAAACGTTACCTATGAGTCAACAGTACATATTATGGATGCAGTTTATATATATAGATAGATAGATAGATAGATAGATAGATAGATAGATAGATAGATAGATAGATAGATAGAGGAGAGAGAGAGAAAGTTATAGAAATAAAAGCCCCCAAGTACAAATTCAATAAATTATGGGCTGAACTTCAGTTCCTGATTATAGATACATAATGCTGCCATAGGCTTCTTCAGGTCATTCTACATGAGGTTTAGAGAATAGACTGATTTAGTATGTACCCTATACTCAAATGATTTTCTTAAGCCGTTAATTTAGCCAACTGATGTAGCCAAAAGTTCTCTCTATCACAAGGTAGTTGAGGCTTACTGAAGCAATTCAGCACAACTTATTTTTTTATAGATACTACTTAACTGAAATGACTGCAAGGATGTAATGTGCCTATAAATAACCCTATAAGAAGCAGTAGTGCATGCAAGGCAAGTCGTGGAAAGAGTCTGTGAGAGTCAAGGGAGGTTGGATACAGAACAGGGAGGGTACCTTGTGACCAGAGGCTAGGCTGTGTTAGGTGCCAGTGACAAATAGTTTTCTGCAGCCATTTGAGTTACTGAAGTCAATGTCCCCAAAGTCCTTCTTTCTATACTTAGTTATCCATAGATGTGTTGGAAAGTCTAGTTAATTATGGATGATAAGTATGTGATGGATCCGTTATAAAGATACCTCAGTGGTGAGTCACAGCAATTTAATAGTGGATATTTGGGGGAATATTAGAAAGTTTCTGCAAGCATATTCTAAGTCTCCTCATAAACTAAAAGACTATTCTAGTCTTGGGACTTATATGAGCATGCACTGTGGAGATGCTTTCCCTTTCGATGCAGGTAGAGCCCTCCCTTATGGAGAAACCTGGGTAGGACCTACTCTGTCTCTAAGCTTGACAACAAGATCCCCCATTTATAGACCATATACCCCAGAACAAGCACGTTAAGCTTGCCCTGTCTCCATCTTTGTTTGTTTGTTTGTATTTTATTTTTAAATTGTGATAACAGGAAGCTACTGCTAGGCATGCTCATTCTTGTCAATGGCAAGTGCTAAACATATTCGGTTATTATGTTTGAAGGCAGCAGTAGTTCCGTGGTAGAATCCTTGTCCTCAGAGCCAGAGATTCAGGGCTGACTTGTCAGCAGCTAACAACAACATTAATCATTTTAGGAAAAAGAAGATGTCTTTGACTCTCTTTGAAAAGTCAGGGAAAAAACTTCTTCATTTGTACCTGAAGAAAATACCTACTACAGTGGAAGTCTAGACGAGGTGCCAGAAAATACAGCTCTCTTTATGCTTACCAAAATCATGTCTTAAACATAAAATTCAAGAAGAAATATGAGGCACCTTTCATTTAACTCCTGAGGCAATTTTAAACTGAGAAGTATTCTTTTTCTTCTATATTTAGTTTAAATTTTGGGAGAAGCAAAACAGGCAGATGACTGAGGAAATGGACATGCACCCCTCCTTGTGTTTCTCTTAGGGACCCACCTATGACAGCAACTTCTAAGTTCTTCAATTACTCCAGAGTCATTGTTTGCTGAAATCTATCCATTATCCATTTTGTGAGAGATACAGATGTTAATTGTATTTGCTTATAAACTCAAATAAGTCTCAAATCATAGGAGACCAAGAGAGTTGATAATTAACTGCTATGTTCTCTATGAATTGAATTAAAAATCTAATTTTGAACATATACATCTAGTTGATTGTATCTCTTTGTTGCTTGAAACTCCCCCCTCCCCCACAGCTATCTCCCAAAGAATAATTAAGGACATTTACACTTCTCTTGTTCACAAGAACATCGATTGCTCTTGCTGCTAAAGAAAAATTCCCATCCAGTGTGATTTATATTTGCATAATATACTGTTAACACAATATCAAAAAAAGCATTTTTCTAAAAAGCAGAGGAAGGTATTAAAATTGAGGTTTATAGAAGGGCAAAGAAGGTTATGAATAATCGCTGTCAAAGAAAGCAGCTTATTCCATCAGTTTGCGCCAACACTAAGCCTTTTTTCTCTTAGAAGTGATTAACCTGTAATGCAGAAACTTTGTCAAATGCGTGCAGGATGGCATTATGCAGACACCCAACTGACTTCTTTGCTCTGTGCTCCACTTTTCACCTGGTGGGGTGTAATGCCAAGGAGAAACAACATTTTCAAATGCTATCTTGCTTCTTCTACCTCCTGTGACTCGAGTCATCTAAAACAAGTTACAAAGATGCTTTTATATATATATATATATATATAAAGACAAGTTTCCATGGAAAATTAAAAATGAACGGTATAATGAGCTTCCATTCAAACTGAAATGTTTGATCATCTGTATATAGCCCAAGGGAGCCCGTGTTAAGCACTGGGCTGCTAACCACAGGCTTTCACTCCCTTAAAGAGTTAGTCTCAGGAACTCACAGGCATTTCTACTCTACTCAAAAAAGGTCACTATGAGTCAGCGCCAGCTCCATAGACGTGAGAAACTCTACTCACAGATAAAATAAGATGACCGTAGTTTGCTTGGTTATCATTAGAGTTTATCTTCCATTTTTTGCATTAAGAAATTTGTTGTGCGAAAACTTAGAATTTCATGTGATTACAATTACATGTGTATACAATGTTGCTATAGTACA
>NW_022103906.1:32233219-32234543 GCF_000313985.2 Echinops telfairi
ATCTTTGAAAGGCATTGACGGAAGAAAATAAAAGACTACATAAATGGAAAGCTTTCCTACACTCACAGATGAGAAGATTCCATATTGCTGTAATATAATCTCTCATCTAAGTGACCTATAGCTTCAAGTCAACCTCAAAACCCCCAAAGATCTTTTTATTGTTAATCAATAAATGTAATGTAAAATTCATGTAGAAATCCCAAGGAACTAGATTGCCCTACATAATTTTGAGAAAGAAAAAAATCACAGGACTATCACTATCTGACTTCCATACTTTAAAATTATATTTCTGAAAACATTGTGTTAATGTCAAAAGGATACACACATAAATCAATAGGATAAAATATAGAATATACATCCACACATCATATGGTCAATAGATTTTTGAAAAAGTTGTCAAGATAACTCAGGTGAGAAAGAAAGGATTTTGCAACAAATAGTGCTGAAATAATCAAATATCCACATTCCCAGTGGTGAACCTTGACCCATTCAAATCACCCTAGTTAAAAATCAATTCAAAATTAATCACACATGCAAATATAAAACCTAAAAGTATAATATGTCTGTAATAGAGCCTAGAAAAAAGTGTTCATAGGCAAACACTTCTTAGTGAGAACACAGAAAAAAAGAAATACCTTTGAGCTCATCAAATTAAAAATGCATCCTTTTTGTAAGACAAAAACATATATACAACGATAAGCCCCACACTAGGACCAATATCTGTAAAGAACTGGTAACCTTTAATGGATACTATACATGAAAACCTTTATAGACTTAATAATTTAAATAAATAAATAAATAAACAGTCACATCAAGATGGAATGATTAGTCTGGTAACAATATAAAATAATTAGATGGATGCACATGAAAAAATGCTGACCATCAGTAAGCATTGTTTTCTTTGTTAGGTGCCATGGAGTCAGTACCAACCCATAGCAGCACCATGTGCAACAGGACACCATACGGCCTGGACTTGCTTAGTCCTCACAATTGTTCATATGCCTGACCCCATTTTTCCATATGCCGTGGCCATCCATCTCATCCAGGGGCATCCTCTTTTTCACTGCCTCTCTAATTTACCAAGAATGATGTCCTTCTCCAGGGACTGTTCTCGCTTGACCACATGTCCAACATGTGCAAGACAAAGTCTTGCCATCTCTGCCTCTAAGGAACACTCTAACCATACTTCCTCAAAGACAGATTTGTTTGTTCTTTGTGACATCCATAGTACTTGCAGTCTTATTATCCAGTACCATAGTTCAAATGCTTCAATTCTTCTTTCGTCTTCCTTATTGAATCCCCAACTTTCACATACAAATAAGGC
>NW_022103906.1:32235198-32236429 GCF_000313985.2 Echinops telfairi
GTCCTCTTCTGAATCTGACCTGAAAGTAGGGCAGCTCCCTGTCAATGTACAGCAGTAACCGGTATTGTGTGATCTTCAGTAATTTTACTTGCATGTAACATCAATGATATTGTTCTATAATTTGAGCATTTTGTTGGGTCACCTTTGTTTGGAATGGATACAAATATTGATATCTTCCAGTCAGTTGGGCAATAGCTGCCTTCTAGATTTCCTGGCATACATGAGTGAGTACTTCCAGTGCTTCATGAACTTGTTGAAATGTCTCACTTAATATTCCATCAATTCCTAGAGCCTTGGTTTTGGCTAATGCTTCCAATGAAGCTTGAACTTCTTCCTTCAGCACTGCTGGTTCTTGTTCATATGCTACCTCTTAAAATGACTGATGTAGACGAGTTCTTTTTGGTGCAATAACTCTGTGTATTCTTTCCATAAACTTTTGATGCTTCCGGCATCATTCAATATTTTTCCCATAGAATATTTCATATTGCAACCTGAGACTTAATTTCCCCCCCCAATTCTCTCAGTGTAACATGCTGAGCATATTGTTTCCTTTTGGTTTTCTAATTCTAGGTTGATGCAGAGCAAATTTTAGAGTCTCTTCTAACATCCACTTTGATCTCTTCTGTCTTTTTAATGACCTGGTGATTTCTTCATGTATTATATTCTTGGTGTCATCCCTCAGCTTCTCATGTTTCCTGTCATTGTGTCCAGTGCATCAAATCTGTTCTTGAGATATTCTCAAAATTCAGGTAAAATATATTCAAGTTTGTATGCTGGCTCTTGTGGACTTGTTTTCATTTTCTTTAGCTTCACCCTGAACTTACATATAAGTAATTGATGGCCTGCGCCACAATCAGTCCTTGGCCTGGTTTTAGCTACTGATATTGACCTTATTCATTGTCTCTTCCCACAGATGTAGCCAGATTTATTTCTGTGTATTCTATCTGGAGAAGTTCACATGTTGTGATAGGTAGGTTTATTGTGCCAACCTGACCAATAGGAACATGTGGAATCAATAAGATTGCAGTTTGGTGGAGAGCAAAGAGATAAAGACTCGGCAAGTCCCGCCTCTCTCTTTCTTACTCTCTGGCTAGTTTACTGCCTCAACTTGTGAGCTACACTACCTGTGGGACTGCTAACCCATGGATCATGTCACTAGAGCTTGAGGTTTCTTTGAGACCTGCTGCACCATACTGCTTGTGCATACATCGCTTGAGCGTGGGACTGTCAG
>NW_022103906.1:32237001-32240709 GCF_000313985.2 Echinops telfairi
TGTGTGTGTGTGTGTGTGTATGGATAGATACACACACACACACACACACACACACACACACACATATATATATAATAGTATGTGTCCTGGTTTTGTTTGTCTAGAGAACCCCGTCTAACACACACATATAGTCACATTTTGTGATGTTGAAGTAAGGTGCTTGCTATGAAAAAATCCTTGGCCTTGTAAAATGATGTTATGTAGTCTCTACCTTCATTTCTATTACAAAGACTCTGTTTTCTAACTATTGGTCCTTCATCTTTTGTTCCCCAACTTTTGCATTTCAATTGCTAATAATTATCAATGCATCTTTATAGCATATTTGATAAATTTCAGTGTTTGATAAATTTGATAACTATACCTCAGTAGATTTGCTTAATTTTTGTATCACAAGCTTTAGTGGTTGGTGCATAAATTTGAATAATAGTTGTATTGAGCGTTGTTTACCCATTCCTCTTTCCCTCACTACCGTTAAATTAATGCTGACTCAGCGTGAGTGACCGCCAATGGTTTTCCAAGGTGTAGCTCTTTACAGGAGTGGAAAGCCCAGTCTTTCTCCTGCTGAGGTGCTGCTGGTTTCTAACTACTGACCACGAGGGTCACAGCCCAGTGCATAGCCACTACATCGCCAGGGATATTATTTACTTTATGAAATTACTGTTTATTTTACAAAATAGTAGTAATCCATGAATAATAAATAAATTGTATTTATTTTGCACAAACTAATTTATGCACGA
The DNA here is from genome assembly GCF_000313985.2 of Echinops telfairi. NCBI lineage: Eukaryota > Metazoa > Chordata > Mammalia > Afrosoricida > Tenrecidae > Echinops > Echinops telfairi. The sequence goes on from NW_022103906.1 coordinate 32,237,739, forward strand.
TAAATAATATTTCTTTATGCAAAAATGTACAAACATATTTTTAGTGGCTTTATCTCCTAAATTGGAAACAACACAAATGCTCATCAACTGAAGAAATGATAAATGGTGGCACATTCATGAATATACTAATAAATCTATACATAAAGAGTCAACCACTGGTAACTCTTTAATATGGAAGAATCTCAAATGAATAATGTTACATGAAAAAGTCCAGGCTCACATATCTATATGCTGTATGATTCTATTTTTATGACATTCAGGAGATGTCAATTATAAGGACTGAAACACTAGTGATTTTGTAGTAGATAAGGGATTGATAATAAAGGGTACAGAGAAATGTTTTTGGTGATGCAATTATTATATCTTGTTTGTGGTAGTGGTTATACAAGTATACCAATGCTCATTTATTGGCATGCTTAGCTTTCAAAGACTGTCATCTTGTGAAAATATTCATTATCAGGAAATGATAGGTAACCACATCTATCACAAAATTGAGAATGACTACATAACTTACCAATCATATCATTACATAATTCCCAAACACTGAGCAACCTGGTGCAGTGGAGTTAACTGACTTAACTTTCACCATGACAGCTTTGAACATTGGTGCTTTTTTGAATTGTCATTAAATTTCTGAACTGTCAGAAATTTATTGTTAATGCACAGAATAGTTAGATAGTAGATTTCTTTTTACTATTGTCATAAATGCTCAATGTTAGGTTATTATGGTGGACATGAGTCTAGTGCATAGAAGTCTAGTGCACTGTGGTTTACTTAGTCATTACTAGGTGATTGAGTATAGAAATGGTTACCTTCGTACATTGTGTGGAGCCTTACTTGATTACTAATTGAGGGTCTGATGTTTGGGCAGTAGATTTCCAGGCCTTTCCTCTGAGGCATTTCCGAGTGGATTCTAAATCCCAGCCTTTTGGTTAGCAGCTACACATGCTAATCATTCGAGTCCCTCAGGAACTCCTGAATCTAACACTTCTCCTAATTAAATATAACCTCTTGAAAGTAGGTATAATTTTATTTACTTTTTAGCATGTACTATAGCATTTTACTGGGAGAAAGTGGAAGCCTTCTACTCCCGTAAAGATTTTCAGCCTTGGAAACCCATGGGGCAGTTCTACCCTGTCCTCTAGGGTCACTGTGAGTTGGAAACAACTTGATGGTAGTTAGCTGAGTGATAACACCTAGCACGGCACTGGGCACAGAGCACTTAGAAAACAATAAAGAAATGCAGATGCCAACTCCTTGACAGCTTGATGAAATATCTGTCTATGCTAGATTAACTGCATTATGATCTTGAAGGCATCCTGTTATTTCCAAGTGAGAAAACCTAGTAACTGGTGGAATTCCTCTCTCTGCCATGAAACTATTTCAAGCATGCAGAGAAAGGGAGATTAAATTGCATTTGACTGGCATCTATCTCTAAATGGAGACTACTTTTTTTTTTAACCTTTAAGCTTTTAACTGGAATCTTGGTAATAAGATCATTAAGTAACTTTCTTTGTTTACTGAGAAAAGCACATATATGTAAAGAAGATGACAAAAAGAGGAAGGAATAAAATCTGAAGAAATATACCAAAGTGATGAGACTGATGTAGCAAATGAACTGAAAATAGTGGTAAAAAGCTGTGAGACCTAGGAAATTGTTTTGCTAGAGAACAGCAAGAATATATCAAAGCTATTAAAACCCAAAGGTGTGAAGTCATGATTAGGACTAATACTATCAGTATAGTATAAAGAGCTTTAGGGCTTTTTTTAATATGGTATATATACATAGTTAAAAGCTATATCCTTGAGATGAAACGTGTGGAAAATAGTTTTGTTTTGTTTTTCCCATGGAAAGGGTAACACTAACCAAAGTGAAGCCAATCAATTGTAACAGTAGTTTCATGGATAGGATTATTCTGTAAACATATCACAAAATACAGCTACAAAAAATTATATCTTAGCTGGGAGACAGTTCCATCAGCGAAGACAAGAAATATCAGCACACCAAGATCGGTGGGGTGAATTGTAGCAAATCCAGGTTGTATGGGCTGAATTTTATCTAACTCAGAAGACCTATGTTTAAAAAAGGGGAGTTGCTGGTGGTATGGTGATTCTGCGCTCAGCTGCTAACCCACATATTCAAACCCACCAGCTTGAGGGCATTCGAACCCACCAGCTGCTCCTTAAGAGAGAGACATGGCAGTCTTGAACTTTAAAGATTACAGCCTTGGGAACCTAGTGAGGAAGTTCTACTGTGTACTATTGGGTCATTGTGAGTCCGAATTTTAAAAATTGAAGGCCAGCTAGTCTCTATCACAATTAGTCTTGCCATTGTACTACAAAAGCAGCCATAGATAAACAGGATGAGTGAGATTGTTTCTGGGAAATCTTTATTTACAAAAATAATCATTGTGCCTACAGGCTGTAGTTTTCTGACTCCTTGTCTAGCCCATCTGTGGTGAAGACACTTCTCCTAGCCGTGGTATTGGTGAATTGTACTTTTTTCTGTTTTCATTGGTCTTTATCAACAAATTTTAAAAATATATATTAATAGTATCGTGTGAGAGTTTGTGGATACTCTTGGCATAGATTGAGTAGTTTGGCAGTATTTTGTTTCAGTGTATAGGTTTCATTCATTATCTTCTGGTTTTCATTATTGCTGGTCAAAAGTGAAGCAACTTTTAAAAATGCACCACTATTGACTTCATTCCTATAGGATAGGATAAAACTGCCCCCGTGGGTTTCTGAAACACTACAGCTTTATGGGAGTAGAAAGCCTCATGTGTCTTTCTTGGACTGGGTAGGGGTTTTGAAGTGCTGACCTTGTGGTTGGTAACCCAACGTGTAACTCACTGCATCATGAACCCACTGCACCCCGGGGGTCTTATCAAGGTTGAATACAGGTATAATTGTTATGACTTTGGAGGTAGGCTCTCATTTCACTGCGTTTTTGTTGCTGTTGTGTTTGTGT
>NW_022103906.1:32241824-32253528 GCF_000313985.2 Echinops telfairi
GGTGTCTGGGAATTTCTTAATCATACTTTCAGACGTTGTCCTTTCCTTTCTCTCCTTTCCTTCAGGAATTCCAACCAAACATATGTTATTGGATCCTCTCATTCATCTGTCCTATGCCTTAAGTTCTCTTTCATTCTTTTTAGCTTTTCGTTTTTCTACTCTGCTTTCACTATATCTTCTGACTTAATTTCCTCTTCATCTGTCTGCTGTTTGCTATGTTCCATTTACTTTTAAGTTTACCTATCAATGTATTTTAAATATTATAATCAATATTTCCCGCATTTCTCTCTGGCACTGTTTGCTAATAAGCTAAATTGCCTTCTATAGTTTACTCTTGTTTTAGTTACCTAGTGCTGCTGAAGCAATACCACCACCACTACCACCAATACCATCAGAGAAGCGTTGCTTTTCTTTAAAGAACAGAAGCGATCCATCTACAGTTCTGGAGCTTAAATGTCCAAATCACGATCTGACCCATGTCAATTTCTTCTGTGCTCCTCTCTGCTAGTTTCTAGTGCCATCCTTGGCATTTCATTGGTTGTTAACAGGTCTACAGATGCCATTTGTCTTCTTCCATGGTGTGTGAGTGCCTATTCTTCTCTTTATATATCACTGAGGAGAATTTAAGTTAAGGGGCCACTCTACGCTGGTATGACCTCATTAACACTAGAAAATAAATTATATTTCCAAACAGGGTAATAATTAGAAGTTAAAAACACAAACAAACCCTGCTTTCACTGAGACTATTTTGAGTCACGTGATTCTGTGGCATATATATATAGACCATCCCCATAGGGTTTCTAAGCCTGCAATTTTTACAGAAGCATACTGTCATTTAAATCTCCCATGGAGAAGTTGGAGGTTTCGAACCACCACTTTCTAGTTAACAGCCAAGTGCTTCGCCCTTGTGTCACCAAGGCTGCTTACGTAGAGGCATAAGGTTTAGGAATTCAATTAGTCAACATAACTTTTAGGAAGGGACAAAACTGAATCCATAATGCTTTTCCTAGCAGAGGTTGAATTTTTCCTTCTTTAAAAATAGTTTTATTGGTTTATACTTCACATATTATGCAATTTATTTATTCAATGACAGAAGATTTGGGCAATAAATACCAGATCAGAACATTTTCTTCTGGTGTTCATTGTTGTCCACTCCTCATTCCCCTGATCTCCCTGCAATGTCTCTAGGTAATTATTAACCCTTTATAGATTAATCTATCCTTAGTTTGATATACAGAAAATCATACAAACCACAAACAGCAAGCAAAACAATGACTAGACCAAACCTGGGGGCAGGGGGGAAGACCTCAATTAAAAAAAAACACAAAGTATTAAATGCTGAAAATGATGTTTCATGTGTCAAATGATAAGGTATTACATTTTAACCTAATTATGTCTGACATAATCAATTCCAAAATGCTCTCTGTCTGACAGCAAGGCTATTCACATCATTCTGTTATGGTCAAAGGGGATACATAGAAGATCAATGCATAGTTTTGTTGTTGTTGCTCTCCAGCGACTTGTTTCTCCTGACAATATGTCCAAAATATGTAGGGCAAAATCTTGCCATCCTTGCCCCCAAGTAGCAGTCTGACCGTAGTTCTTCCAAGACAGATTGGTTTGTCCTTGTAGCAGTCCATGGTGTTTCCAGTATTCTTCTCCAGCACCACAATTCAAGTGTATCAAGTCTTCTTAGTTCTTCCTTATCCAAGACCTAATTGGACCTTATCCAAGGGCCAATTTCCACATGCACATGAGGCAATGGAAAATATTATGGATTGGGTCAGGATCATCTTAGTCGTCAAAGTAAAATATTTGCTTTTCAATTCTCTAAAAAAGTCTTATGCGGTGCATTAACCTAATGTCATCACTTGTCTGTCAATTTGTCATACTGTGTTGGCCTGTGTGTTCCTGTGATGCTGTAAGCTATGATTGGTGTTTAAGTGCCAGCAAAGTGAACAGCTTTCAGTGGCACTTCCAGACTAAGAACAGACAATGAAAAAAGACTCAGCTCCCCACTTAAAGGAAAGAGTCACTGAAAACCTTATGCATAAATTAATATGGGAACTCTGAAAATGGATTTGTGGGCTGTCACTGTTAGCCATAGTCTTCTGCAAACCAGGTGCTCAGTATTTACGTTCTGATCCCATTCACTCCTTCAGATCTGAATTTTATCATTTACTATGATGGTTAGGGTACTTCTTCCATGTGGACTTCATTGACCACTTAGCTAGATGGCTGCTTGGGTGTGTAGCTTGTATATGGGTTCTGAAGCTCTGTTGCTATGGCAACATGAATATGGGCAGGTCTGTGCACTCAGAGTGTGGGGGGAAGCACGTGTGTTCCAGAATCTACACAGGTTCCACCCCCGCTTTTTTTTTAATCTTGCGAAAATGTGTTTTCTTAGGATTGTGAGGTCACATCAGGAGATGAAATGGGAAAAAAGTAAATAATGTAATAAAAATATTATAAGAGAATAAAAGTACAAAAACCAAAGAAATAAGAAAGAGTAAAAAAGACACTGCCTCGTGGATGAGGATTCCTGCACCTTTGGTTGTGTTATTTTATGTATGTACGTGCCATGTGGGAAGGCAAAGCATGTGAGGGGGAAAGCAATGGGGTGGGTATAAAGCAGAAAATAAGGAAGAAGGGTACTGAGAATGTCTGCACCAATGTGCTCATGTGATCTGCTGCCCGCCCAGGGCCCCCAGAGGCCAGCACGTTTGCCTGGCTGGGGTTCCCCCAGAGCAGAAAAAGCTCAGTTGCACCTGGGAGGAGCAGCCTCACAGAAGTGTCTCCTGTCTTTGGTCAGAGGTAAAGGCGGTCTGTTAGTAAATGCTGTTGCTCTCGCACATGAAGAAATTTGGGTCTACTTAGCTTTTAAGTTAATTTTCTTGTTGCCAGGAAATGCAGATCTCCTAGGGGGAAATTCTCTGGTAGTTACTAAAGAGATCTTTCTGTGTTTGTTATCTGGTAGCCATATTTCCTGGTATCTGGCATTCTTATTTTTATTTACTTTATAAATTATGATATTTCATAATTAAGTATTATAGTATTAATTCTAATAAACAGAAGTATCTGTTTCTTTTTTCTTTTCTTTCTTTCTCCCCCTTTTTTGGTATTTCTTGGTCATTTCTTGTGGGTTAATTTGACCCTTATATATTTTTTACTCATACTTTTTTAATGAGAATTCTTTCAGCTCTAAGATAAAAGAATATTTTTTTCCATAGAGTGCCTAATAGCAATAGTATTTCTCTACCACTTTAAGTTAAACTCATAATCTAAAGATAAATTTACTGATTTTCTTTTTTTTTACAGGTAATAGGAAAACTTGCTTTAAAAACTGTTAAAGATTAAAAAAAACAAAAAACTGTTAAAGAGCCAGCTTTTCTATTTCACATCTCAGGAATAATTTCCCCTTACTACCCTTATGCAGGGTAAAGACAACTTTTTTATAAGACCCTTGGAGCTAAAGTAGAAATAGATCTTACTTTTGCTTCATTTTTATCTTAAAAATATGATTCTTTGAGGTCCCTACTTAAACGTATAAAAAAATCTCCTCTTAGATTCTCTATAGCTCTGAGCTCTGAGAGCATCTAGAGCAGTGGTTCTCAATCTGTGGGTTGCGACCCCTTTGGGGATTGAACGACCCTTTCACAGGGGTCGCCCAATGCATAACAGTAGCACAATTACAGTTATAAAGTAACAAAAAAAATCATGTTATGGTTGGGGTCACCACCACATGAGGAACTGTATGAAAGGGTCATGGCATTAGTAAGGTTGAGAACCACTGGTCGGGAGGGATGTTGAAATGTTCTTAGATAGAGAAGTGTTCCTAGAGCAAAACTGACTTCTGTCCACTGTACTTCTCTAGATTCCTTCTCACCCTAATTTTAGGCTGACGTTTTTTTTACTCATTAATCCTTGATGTTTTTAAAAAGGTATTTACTCAATCATTTGATTATTCTTAGTGGGAGACTTGTTCTACATAATCCAGACCACAATACTAGAAAGGAAAGTTTTAAAAATCTTCAATAGAGCCCAAACATTTCCCCCTTTCCTTTGTACACAGGAGTTTTAGTGTGAATAAGGTTTGATTTCCACCCACTGTGTTCAATTAGTAACCTATTGTGAATTGAGACTACCACTGCTTAAATTGGAAACTTCGCTATTAGGGATTTGGTTTTACTTTTTGAATCTTAATACCCGAAGCTAAAAACGTGGACAGCTTCCATTATCTTTGTTGCTATATTTGATCTGTAGTAGGGAAGTGGGACTAGTGCTACTAGTGACAGGAGCAAACGTCCTGAAGCGCGTGCAGAGCCCGCATTGATGCACTTCTGCAGGTACATTGCCTTCATCATGTGTCCCTGAGCCCTCTGTTATGTAAGGTGAGTAGGACTTCAAATCCTGAGAGTTAATCGGGTCTGTTATGCATCTGAAAACTTGGAGGGTTACTTGATGACTACATATCTTTATTTGGCTTGAAGACAGTAGAGCTCAGGCTAAGCGATGAAATTGTACTCTTCCAATTACAAAGGTTCAAGGCTCTTGACAGTCACCACCGGAGCTCGGCGTTCCCAGTGATGTTTGAGAGTGCCCTTTGCAGAGGAGAAGGGACCTATGGTCTCTGCTCTAAGCTTCTCTTCAAGTCATGGTGACAGTGTGCCAGCAACCAGTGGTCTGGTCTTTCTATCAGACCGGAAATTTCTGAGCACAGAATTTGAGTTAGAGTGGAAGCCTGAAATCCACTTATGAGTCTACACGTAGATTTGAATGTATTCTCGCCAGCAGCTTGAATAACTTTTCTTTTAGGCAGAGTGCATTCAAGAGTAATTTGCTGCCACTCCCAAAACAGCGCAGAGAGAGAAGTAGCATAGCCCTTGGGGACTTGATTTGGTGTGCCCAGAGTGGGATTTCAGGTGCTAGAGTGGTATAATCATGACTGTTACCTTGGTAGGAGGACCCTAAACCAATCTTATAAGCTCTTCTGTCTCGCTTGGTATATATGTCCAAATCACAGTCCTGTTCTTGTTTCTGTAGTCCCGCCTCAAATTGTGATGTGATGATCTGTCACCAATCATGCTTTGTGACATTTTTTCTTTGCTCTGCCATGTCTGGTTCAGGTCTGCAAATCTTTGAAAATCTTTAGACACCTCATCAGGATAATGCGTCTTTGTCTTGTCTTTTCCTGTTCAAGACTTAATAAAGGTTTTCCTTAAATCATATTTTAGATATGGGGTGTTGTACCCTACAGTACCTTTATTAGATAAATGCTCCAAGAGGTACCACTAGTCTTTGTCTCCACTGTTACTAAAGCCTTTTGGACTCTCGAGATTGGGAAACAATTGCTCTAGCTGCTCTCCCTTCCTGACAATCAGGCAGGACATGATTACAAGAAGTTCCCATTGTATAAGCAAAACATGATTGCAACTCTACAAGCACACACTAAAATGACGCAAGGTAGTACTATCCCAGTGCCTGTAATCCCATTCTGGGATGGCTTTTCTTTATTTGTTAATAAGGAACTGTTGGTGCAGTGGGGTTAGGTGCTGCCACGTGAGCTCACCTTCATGGTGGCCCTACTTAGAACAGAAGAAAACCCTACCAGTGCCCTTGTCACCTTCACAGTTGTTGAGATATTTGAGTTGACTGTTGATCTCTTGAGTCCATGCATCACATTGAGGGTCTTCCTCTTTTTTGCTGACCCTCTGTTATACTCAATACGCTGTCGTTCCCTAGGGACTGGTGTCTCCTAATAAGATGTCCAAAGTATGTGAAATGAAGCCTCACCACACTCACTTCTAACGAGCATTCTGGCTGCATTTCTTCTAAGACACATTTGTTGGTGTTGTTTTTCTGGCAAGCCATAGACCTGTCAATATTTTTCAACAACACCATTATTTAAATGCATCGTTTTTTCTCCAGCCTTCCTTATTCATTGTCAAGATTCACAAACTTGATTCAAGTTCATAGCTTCAGGCAAATGATGCAACAAGGTAAAGCAAGAAGCAAGGAGATCACTGGCTGGTGAGTGCAGAATCACTTGGATCGAAAGGTCCCAGGAAGCATGGTAGGATGCCCGTAGCTCTCAGCATCAGGAAGTGCCCTTGGGGCCAACCCAGGAGGCAGGCACAGAGTTCCAGTGAAGTCCCAGCAAGGAGGAAAGCAAGGGGCATAAAGGAATTGCCGCTGTACTCTCTTGCTCTTATAAAGCATTACCCCTGGAGTGGTGAACTTAAGCTATTATTTGATTGATAGTTTGGATTCTACCCTTAGCTAGAAGTGTCTAGTTGACATAATCATTAACCATCACACTATCCTTATTTCTTAGGAGCATTCTGGCTGTATTTTTTCCAAGACAGACCCTTTTATTCTTTTGGCAATCCATGGTACTTTTGATGTTCTTTGCCAACATGATCATTCAAATGCATCAATTCTTCTTCATCTTTCTTAATGTTTACCTTTCATATACATATGAAGCTATTGAAAATACTGCTGCATAAGTCAGACATACTTAGTTCACAAAGTAACATCTTTTCTTTTCAACACGTTAAGAGGTCTTGTGCAGCAGATTTACCCAATGGGATGCCTCAGTTGATCTCTTGGCTGCTGTTTCCATGAGCATTGGTTGTGAATCCAAGCAAGACAAAACGCTTGACAACTTCCATCTTTTTTTCCATTTATTATGTTACCCTCTGGTCCAGTTGTGAAGATTGTGGTTTTCCTTGCAATGAGATGTCATCCACAGAGAAGGCTGCACTCTTTGATCTTTATCAGCAAGTACTTCAAGTGCTTCTCACTCTTAGCAAGCACAGTTGTGTCATCTGTATATCAAAAATTGTTAACAAGCCTTCCTCCAATCCTGATAACTTGTTCTTTTTTGTATACCTAATTCATCTTCCCTGATTATTTGCTCTACATGCAAATTGAACAAATATAGTAAGGGGATACAACCCTGACTCACGTCTTTATTGATTTTAAGCTATATAGGACATTTCCTTGTACAGTTCACACATCTGTCTCTTGTCCCATGTACAGCTTCCAAATGAGCATAATGAAGTGTTCTAGAATTCTCATTATTCTCAAGGCTATCCATAGTTTGTTATGATCCAAACATTCTAATGCCTTTGTATAGTCAATAAAACACAAATAAACATCAAGATTCATCTCACATCAAAAATGTTCCACATTTGTTCCACACCCTCTTCTGAATCCAGCCTGAACATCTGGCAGCTCCCTATCAATACAAAGCTGCAGCTGTTATTGAATGACATTCAGTAAAATTTTACTTACATGTGATATTGATGATATTGTTATATAATTTGTGGATTCTATTAGGTCATTGTTTCTCTGGAATTGGTAAAGATATGGATATCTTCCAATCATTTGGCCAAACTGCTGTCATCCACATTTATTGGCATAAGTGTTTCCAGTGCCTCAGCACTTGTTGAAACTTTGCAATTAATATTCCATCAATTCCTGGAAATTTGTTTTTGCCAATGCCTTCAGTGCACTTGAATATCTCAGTACCATCGGTTCTTGCCTGTAGACTGGCTACCTTCTGAAATAAAGGAACATCAACCAGTTCTTTTTGGCTCAGTGACACTGTGTATACTTTCCACCTTCTTTTGATGCTTCCTGCAGCGTTCAATATTCTGCCCATAGAATCTTCCAATATTGCCACCCAAGGCTTGGCATTTTCTTCAGTTCTCGCAGTGTCAGGTGTAATGCTGAGTGGGTGCTTCCTCGTTGGTGTCCGAAGTCTTTGCACATCTCCTTCGAATACTTCCTTTTGTAGTCTTGAGGTACCCTTTGAAACTTTTGCTTCAGTTCTTTTACGTCATCATTTCTTCCATTTGCCTTAGCTAGTTTACAATTAAAAGCAAGTTTCAGAGTCTCTTCTGATATCAACTTTGGTCTTTTTATTCTTTCCTGCCTTCTTAATACTACTTTTCTTTCTTCATATGTCATGGTTTTTATGTCATCCCACAACTCATCAGGTCTTCTATCATTATTGTTCACCGCGTCAAATCTGTTCTTGAGATTTTCTCAAAACTCAGGTGTAATAGACACAAAATCAAATATTGGCTCTCATGAACTTGTTTAATTTTTCTTCAGCTTCAGCTTGAACTTACATATGAACATTTGACTGTTCTCCCATCAGCCCCTGCCTCTTTTTAGCTACTGACCTTGAGCTTATCTATCATCTCCTCTCCCAGATGTAATCAGTTTTACTTCTGTGTATTCCTTCTGGCGAAGTCTATGTGTATAGTCGCCTTTTATGTTGTTGAAAAAACATATTTGTTACGAAGAAGTCATTAGTCTTGCAAAATTCTCTTATGTTATCTCCAGCTTCATTTCTATCATCAAAGTCATAATTTCCCACCACTAACCCTTTTTGTTTGTTTCCAACTCTTGCATTCCAATTATCATTAATTATCAATGAATCTTGATTGCATGTTTGATCAATTTCAGACTTAACTTGTTGGTAGAATTCTTTGATTTCTTCATCACTACCTTTAGTTATTGATACATAATTTTGAAAAATAATTGTATTAACTGAATTTCCTATGTGGGGATACATATTATACTATCACAGACAGCATTGTACTTCAAGATAGATCGTGAAATGTCCTTTAAAATGATGTATACAACATAATTCCTCTTGAACCGTTCCTTCCCAGCCTAATAAACCACAGGATTTTCTGATTCAATGTGGCCAATACCAGCCCATTTCAGCTCTCCAATGCCAATGATATTGATTTTTATGCAGTCCATTTCATGTTTGTTGATATCAAATTTTCCTAGATTCATGCTTCATGCATTCTAAGTTCTAATTATTAATAGCTATGTGCAGGTTTTCATCTCATTTTGATTCATGCCACATCAGCAAATTAAGGCCTCAAAAGTGTTACTCCCGAAGGCTTTATTTCCTCCACGTCATTAGAGTCTCCCCTACTCTCAGAAAGCAGCTCCTCCTGAGTCATCCTTCCTCAGGCCTGCCCGGCTGCTGGGCCGTCTCCTGGTACTGTCTCTGGCCATCTTCTGTTGCCATGCGTGAGGTCTGCAGTGTCTGACCAGGTTCGGCTGCTCTTCGTACATTTTTCGGGGTTTAATTCCTCTGAAAGGGACAGCCTATCCCTTCTTCATTGTCCGTTCTTAGTCCGGAGGCTGTGTTGAAACACGGGCACTTTGGGCGGCCCTGCTGGTGTTTGAAATATGAGTGCCATGCCTGAAAGCATCACAGCACCACACAAGCTACCCCAGCACCACAGACAGACAGACACACGGTGGCCTAACAAGGCAATGGACCCAAATATTAAAATACCAGTTAACATCACTGAGAGGTGAAGGAAATGAATGCAGGTGAACCAGTTCCTCTACAAATAGTGTATACCAGGAGAACATTCCTAGCGTACAAATAGCTGGTAATTCTGGTAGTGTTTGGTGCCATCAGGTGGCTGTTGTAAGTTCCACGTTAAATATTGCTGAAAACAATTTTGAGTTCAGTGCATTGACCAGATCCAAAGAATCACCAGGTAAGCTGGTAAATGGTTCTTCAATGTTTTCTCCAGTAAAACAAAGGCAAGCCCGGAGATGCTTGGATCTGGGTCTCTCTCCCAGCATCCAATCTTTCCTAACCAGGTTGCTTCCCTCTTCCCTACCTTCTCCTACATTTACGTTCTCACTTCCTTTCCTCATCGCTCTCACAAGCCTCCTGGGGGAAAATAAGAACCGAGGGCACAGAGTTGGGTCCTGTTTATCATTGTTTTAAGTAAAGCTTTCAATACAGGTGTAATGGTTCCTGTCTAGGCTTAAGAAGAATGCTGTCTTTGAGCAGACCTGCAGGAAGTGATGGGGGTGGGCTCAGGAGGCTCGGTGGTACTATAGGTAAGTGGAGGACTCACACCTTGGCTAACAAATTGACTCTAAAATACTTTGTGCTTTCCTCAATTTCTTTTCCCGCGGCGATTGTCAAGGAAGCCTGGTAATAAAAGAGTCCAGCACTTGGGTGATAACAAAAAGGCCCACCCCCAGCAACAACATGCTCATGGTCATGGAGTCCCCTTGAACTCCTAGGGGCCCTATGAGTAGAACTGTGCTGTGGGAGATCAGAGCCTGTACGTCTGTATAGTAGCAGAAAGCCTCAGTTTCTCCCCCTCAGTAGCTGTTGAGTTCCAACTGCTGAACTTGTGGTTAGTGGCCCAGCACATAATCCACTAACTCATTCGAATCCACCAGCTAGTCTCCAAGAGGTAGGCGTGACAGTCTGATTCCTTAAGGACTCAGAATTAATTCAATAGCTAAGGACTTTTTATTTTGTTTTCTCTTGTGGTGTTTTGCCATTCTCTGGACCTGACCCTCTCTAGGATAAAACGACCCAGATGCTCCTGGCAGTTTCCGTCATACCTCATTCACCTCAGGATGAGACTGTCCTGTGACAGAGGTGACATTTCAGTTGGCATGGCTACCAAGCTTTCTAGCTACTGTAGTTATTCCCTATTGGTTTCCAATCTTAAGAAGCTTTCTCGAGGAAACAAAAAGTTCCCTGGTATTCCTCCTTAAACACACTATGGAAAATGCATTCTCTCAGCTATCAGCGATAACTGTGTGACACCACTGTGAGGTACAACCCTGCCCTGGGACAGGGACGGTCCTAAGTGAGTCTCAAGCAAGAATTCCTGCCAGCATCTTTCTTGCAGTGATTTATTTAATCATTATAACACTTTCAGATTATCTTAAAAATTGTCTGTGCTCATAAATCAGAGAGTAGGCAGTAAAAAAGTCTCTAAATCCCATTCTGAGGAATTATGTGAATTGCTTAGTAGAAATGTGAACAATGGGGCAAAGATGATAAAAAAGCATTGGTAAAGAACATAATTATTAAAAATGCTGAAATACATAATCTATAAATCTTAACACAAAACTGGCAGGTTCTATGGAAAAAATATCCTTTGAGAGGAAGTTTCATGACATTTTCATGCATATGCTACCTGAATTCCCATCAACTCTGGAACAAACTGTCAAAATTTAAGAAAACATTTGCATCAGGGACTGCAAGAGTAATCACCTTAGATTTTATTTTATTTTCCCCTGTTTGCTTTGTTTCACTCTTTCTGAGGTTGGTATACCAGAAAGTTCCTGCCATTTGTTTATTTACTTTTAGCTTGTCATAAACATAGATAGCGGCATCTTCATTAGTGCTGAGGTTTTGGCAAATGAAGGAAAGAGGCCAGTAAGGAATCAAAGAAGCTCGTGAAGAGCGGGCATGCCCGTTTTGGAGTCGGCGAATGACTTGAGCAACTTGAATGAACAAACTGAGGTGCTCAGGTCATGTTCAAAGTGAAAATGAAGTCTTGATTAATGAAAATGATCTAAGGTGATGAAAGGATTCTTCCTACTTCAAAAATATTATATGTAGCTACATGGGGAATCAGGAGACCTGATGATGTGGTGAGTTGGGCATTGGCTTACACTCTGACTTTAAGAAATCAGTCAACTCCCAGACCGGCTCTCTTTCTGAAGAACCTTTAAGCCTCCTCTATTCGTAATAAACACAATGAACTCATTTTCCATAATAAAATGCAATACTCAATTTGCTTTTATCATAACAGATTTCTTTAGCAAAGCATAAAGTTTTCCATGCCCTCAACAAACCCCCAAACCACAGCCATTAAATCAATTCCAACTCTTTTTTTTT
>NW_022103906.1:32255186-32257217 GCF_000313985.2 Echinops telfairi
AGTGAGAAGACCACCCTGACTCACACCTTTATGATTTCAAACTCGGAAACATTCCCTGGTTCTGTTCAAACGACTGTCTCTTGAAACATGTAGAATTTCCTCATGGCACAATGAGGTATTCTGGAATTCCCATTCTTCTCAAGGCTATCCACACCACACAGTCAAACGCCTGCACATAGTCAACAAAACACAAGTAAACAACTTTCGGGTAGTCTCTGCTTTGTGCCATGATCCATCTGGCATCAGTAACGATATCCCTTGATCTATACCCTCTTTAGAATCTGGCTTGAATCTCTGGCAACCCCCTGCAACTTTTGTTGGATGATCTTCAGCAAAAATTTACCTGCATATGATATGAAAGACCTGGTTCTATAAGTTGAGCATTCTCTTCGGTCATCTTTCTTTGGAATGGGTAGAAATACAGATCTCTTCCAGGCTGTGGATCAAATAGCTGGCTTCCAGTTTTCCTGGCACACGTGAGTGAGCCCTTCCAGTGTTACATCAGCTGTTGAAGCATTTCAATTGGTTTTCAACCAGTTCCTGGAGACTTGTTTTTGCTAATTCCTTCAGTGCAGTTTAGATTTCTTCCTTCAGTCACATTGGTTCTTGTCCACGGAATGTGGACAAGTTCTTTGTGGCACAGGGTCACTGTGCATTCTTTCCGTCTTCTTTGGATACTTCCTGTATCATTCAATATTTTGCCTTTCGACTCAATATTGCAAATTGAACATTGGTGTTTTTGTTTGTTTTGTTTTTGGTATTTTCAATTTAAAGGGTGCTGAATATGTTTTTCCTTTTTTGTTTTCTACATTTATGTTTTTGCTTATTTTTTTTATAATGTTTTACTTTGTCTTGAGCTGCTCTTTGAAATTTTTCTGTTCAGCTCTTTGGTTTCATAATTTCTGCCATTTGCCTCAGCTACTCTATGATTAAGAATCTCTTTTGACATCTAGTTTGATCTTTCCTTTCTTTCCTATATTTTTAATGACCTTTTGGTTTCTTCAATAATGGTGTTTTTGAAGTCCTCCCACAGCTCATCAGGTCTTTTGTCATTAGTGCTCAATACAGTAAATCTGTTCTTGGGATAGTGTCAAAATCAGGTAGCATAGGCTCAAGGTCATATTTTTTCTCTCATAGACTTGTTTCGATTTTCTTCAGCTTTATGGTAAACTTACATAGGAACACATGGTAGTCTGTTCCACAGTCAGACTCTGACCCAACTTTATCTGCTAATATTGAACTTCTACATTGTCTTCCCACAGTTGTAGTCAATTTGATTCCTATGTATTCCCTCTAGAAATGTCCGTGTGTATAGTCACTATTTGTGTTGTTGAAAAATTGAATTTGTGATGAAGTCATTGATCCTGCAGAATTCTAACATGTGATCTCCAGCTTCGTTTCTATTACCAATCTTATATTTTCAAATTAGTGTTAGTCCTCTTTGATTCCAACTTTGCACTTCAATTGCTAATAATTATCTATGCATCTTAATAGCATATTTGATCAGTTTCAGATTGAAGACATTGGTAGAATTATTCTATTTCTTCATCACTGGCTTTAATGATTGTCATTTAAATTTGAATATTTGGTGAAATGTCTGGATTTACTTGTATGGAGATCGATACTGTCATATCAGAGAGACAGCATTGAACTTCAAGATCGATCTCAAAATGTCCTTCTGAACAATTAATGCAACACCTCTCTCTAGAATCTGTCGTTCTCAGGGTGTAGTCAATTATATGATTTTCTGATTCAAAATGGTCAATATCAGTCCATTTCAACTTGCCAATGCTTAGGATTTATCTCAATTCCATTTCATTTTTTACAACTTCCGACTTTCTTAGATTCATACTTCATACATTCCAAACACAGATGATTAATTGTTGTTTTCAGCTGTTTCTTCTCATTTTGAGTTGTTTCCCATTAGCAAATGAAGGTCCAGAATCCTTTACTCCTGCAGGCTTCACTTCATCCATATCATTGTGGTCAACTCCGCTTTGAGAAGACAGCGCTGCCTCCGTTCTGTGTTTG
>NW_022103906.1:32258059-32273016 GCF_000313985.2 Echinops telfairi
AAAATTCATGAGTTTTCCAAATTTTCATTATGCTGTTATTGCTGGTCTAGTAATCCTTCTGGAAAAATTAAAATCTCAAACATACTAAAGACTTGATAAATAAAGTTAAGAAATCATGAGTGGATATGCATGATCTTAAAGGACTGATGGACTCAAAATATGTTAAATATAGCACTGACTGTAACAGTGCTTCAGCAGGTACCATATATACTCAAATATAAACTGATCTGAATATCAGCAGAGGTACCTAATTTTACCACAAAAACTGCATTAAAAATGTGGTGAATTTATATACGTTAATCACTTGTTAACAAAAGGTCTGTAGTTCAAACCTCTCAGACTCACTACAGGAGAAAGATGTGGCACATGACAGCAGTGGGCATAACTACAAATCACTGTTGCTGTTTTTGTTAGGTTCCATGGAGTCGGTTCGAACTGGTAGTGACCCAGGTACAACAGAGTGAAGCATGACTGATACTGTGCCATCCTGACAGTCGTTCCTATTGTTGGGATCAAATTATGTCACCACATTATCAAGCATGGTGTCCTTCTCCCAAGCCTGGTCCACCCTGACATGCCCAGAGTCTGAGACAAAGGAACATTCTGGCTGTACTTCTTCCAAGACAGAGCTGTTGTTCTTTTGGTAATGCATGATATGTTTAATATTGTTTATCAGCATCATAATTCAAATTCACTGATTCTTCTCCATTCTTCTTTATCCAATGTCCAACTTTCACATGTATATGAGGCCATTGAAAATATCATGACATGGGTCAGGCACACCTAAGTCCTCAAAGTAACTTCCTTGCTTTTCAACAGTTTAAAGAATGTATCAAATGCAGGAAATGTATTAAATGAAATTACTATAAATACTTGTTTACTATATTATATAATAATATGTATGGGAAATATTAATAATAATCTTTATATATATATAAATGACAAGAGGAATATGGTAAAAAGCCTAGTATATGGAAAACAATTGAAAAGTTGTTAGAGATAAGAGAGTGGATTAACTTTTTATACTACATAGGGCAGAGACATTAGACATGGTCTCATAATTGTTATTGATGATTAGAAACATAGTAA
Organism: Echinops telfairi; assembly: GCF_000313985.2. Taxonomy (NCBI): domain Eukaryota; kingdom Metazoa; phylum Chordata; class Mammalia; order Afrosoricida; family Tenrecidae; genus Echinops; species Echinops telfairi. Next base: position 32,259,149 of record NW_022103906.1, read on the forward strand.
TAAGGTATGTATGTTGTCTAATTTGTAAGTGAAAAAATGAAGACAATATAGTTAATAAAATAAATTCTAGAAAACTAAAATATTAAAAAAATGTAAGCTTGAGATTTACAAAATCAAATGTACTAATTTTGACAATAAATGAGATTTGATGTGAATTAATATACTACTGTATTTAAAGCCAAAGGGTTTTTTTCCTTGTTTGTTTTTAATTGAAAAAAATATCATGAACATTTAATCACAGTTTCAATATTTATTCTCTCTCCCCTGGCTAACACAATTCAGCTAATTTAGAGATATTATATTATCCATCAACCCCTTAAGGTATCATGGATAATTTAAAGCAATCAGTGTACAGAATTAACCTGGAGTCTGTTATTAGTCTAGAGGTGGATTTATGGCTTCAGCTGGTTCCATCCAATTGAAGGGAAGAAAAAGAATCATAGTCTAAGATATAGGCAATCTTTAAAGTACTTATATGTGGGGGAAAAGATTTAAGTGAGCTGAAATGAACCTCGGTTCTTGATATATATTTGAGTCACTATTATGCCACCTAGGTTTCAAGATATGTGAGAGAATGAATTTTTGTATATTTGATAATGATACTTCTGTTACTCTGAGTCAAGCAGAAAACTCAAATCGAAAACACCTACAACCTCTACCGTTTATTTTTAAATGTCAGTGTTATATTAACCATAAAACATATACCTACATAATAAGGCTTTTTGGTGTTGTTATTGTTGTTAAGGGCCTTTGAGTCAGGTCCAACCCATAGCGACCCTGGCGTGCACATCAGAGCAAACACTGCGCAGCCCTGCACCACCCTCGCCATCATTCTCATGCCCGAGCCCATTGTGGGTAGCTATGGCGTCCATACATTTCTTGAGGGCTGCCTTCTTTTTGGCTGCCCCTCCACTTTATCAAGCATCGTGTCCTTCTTCAGGGATTGATCTCTCCTGACAACAATTCCAAAATATGTGAAATGAAGGCATGCCACCCTTGTCTCTAAGGAGCACTCTGGCTGTACTTCTTTCAAGGTAGATTTGTGTATCCTTTTAGTAGTTCCTGGCACTTTCAATAGTCTCCTTCCAACACCACAACTTACATACATGGTTTCTTCTTTGCTCTTCTTTATTCAGTGCCCAGTTTTTACATGCATATGCCTCTGTGGAAAAACCGTGGGCTGGGTTAGGTGCACCTTGGTTTTCAAAGTAAAATCCTTGCTTTTCAGTACTCTAAAGAGGTCTTGTGCAGCAGATTTGTCTCATACAGTGTGTCTTTTGATCTCTTAACTGTTGTCTCCATTAGCATTGATTGTAGGTAGAAGTAAGACAAAATCCTTGAGAAATTGAACATTTTCCCCATTTATCATGAAGTTACCTATTGGCCCAGTTGTGAGGATTTTGGTCTTCCTTTATATAGAGTTGTTATCCTTACTGAAGGCTATAATCCCTTACTTTCATCAACTGTTCTTTATCTCACATTCAGCAAGCAAGGTGGCATCATATGCAAATCGCTGGTTGTTAATAGGAGAAAGGCCTATACACTATGATGAAAAGATACAACCCTGACTTCCACTTTTAATTATTTTAAACCATGTAGTGTTCCCTGTTCCGTTCAAACAGCTGTCTCTTCATCCATATACAAGTTCCTCAAAAGTACAATGAAGTATTCTGGAATTGTCATTCTTTTCAAGGCTAGCCATAGCCACAGAGTCAAATGCTTTGGCTCAGTCAATAAAGCACAAGTAAATATCATTCTGATATTATCTGCCTTGTGCCAAGATTAATCTGGCATGAACAATAACATCTCTTCTTTCATATCCTCGTATGAATCTGGTCTGAATCTCTGTTAATGTAATTTTGCAAGTATTGTTGCATGATCTTCAGAAAAATTTTGCTTGCATGTGACCTCAATGATATTGTTCTCTAGTTGGAGCATTCTGTTGGGTCCCTTTTCTTTGGAATGGGTGCAAATATTGATCTCTTCCAGTCAGTTTGCCAAGTAGTTGTCTGCCAAATTCCCTGGCATAGACAAGTTGTGTTGTCAGGGTAGACTAGAGAAACAAATCCATAGAAACTCATACGTGTATAAGACAGAGTTTTATGTAAAGGGTAATTGTACATTAAGAAAACATCCCAACCCAGTCCAGATCAAGTCCATAAGTCCAATAATAGCCCATATGTCCAATACCAGTATATGAAGTTCTCTTCAAACTCACAAAACACATGTAGCAATGCTGAATGTAGGACAAACACAGGCCAGTGGGTAGAAAGTCCTTGGATCCAGTGGCATTGTAAACATCTCAGTACTGGCAGGGGTCTTTACATGGCTTCTTTAGTATCCAGGACTGCATCAGGGGTAGGTCCATGTGGCTTCTCAAGGATGTCTCACAGGAAGTCAACATTGTCAGTAGAGAGAGTGTGTCTCCCACCTCCAAGGAAGGAAAACCAGAATTCCCAGAATCCTTAAGGGAAGGCCATTCCCACACAGAAGCTTCTTTGGCTATGACCCGATAGACAGCATAGACTCCACCCCTTCACTCTTAGTCCTCTGAAGTCCCAAATTGACACCAGATTATGTAACTACCACACCATTGCTTCCAGTGCTTCATTTGTTTCTTGATCCATTTCAAGTGGTATTCAACCAATTCCTGGAGCCTTGTTATTGGCTAATGAATAGCCTTAGTCAAGTATATTAGGGGACATCTAGCATGGGATATTCCTCACTGCCATTGAGTTGAGGCAGACTCACAGTGACCCTGTGGTAGGAACAGGGTAGAAATGTCCCTGTGAGTTTCCAAGACTGTTAACTCTGGAAGAGAGTAGAAACCCCATCTTTCTCCCTCAGAGTGGCTGGTGGTTTCTAACTGCTAATCTTGTAGTAGCAGCCCAATATATGTCCACTCTGCCATCAGAGCTCCTCTATCATGGAATCTTAAGCGACTAAAAGGAATAGTAAGAAGATTAACTTTACTGGAAGTAAAATAGAAAGCAGTATTAATAGTCTATAACATTTTGATGTGTACTTAGAGACTATTTGGTTGACTCATATAAGGCTGATAGATATATGTCTGTGGATAGAGATGAGAAGAAGAATTAGTGTCACTATAGATGGTTCTGTTGCCCTTCAATTTTTTACCTTGTTGTTGTTGGATCTAAAGGACACATAAATAAAAGTAATTAAAGATTAAAATAAAAGTAAGTAAAGATTAAAGCAAAAAAATTTTAAAGAAAATACAAACACAAAATGCTGGGGTCACGTGTTGTGTAGAAGGCTATGGATGATAGTGACAGCCTCAAATCCATTTGTAGTGTCCTCATGGGATAAAACCTCCATTGAATCCCCTCAGGCTGTGTCCCAGAGATGTCAATCATCATGCCTCAGGCAGAGTGCAGTGGAAAATGGATGATTTTAGAGTTCGGTTAATATTAAACGTATTTGTTTTAATTTTTGACCCATTTTACTTTGTTTTAGTTTCTATTATTTTCAGCTTTCTTTTGGAGGGTGGTTTTCCATATTTTATTTTGTTATAGTTGGGGATTTTTGTATAATTTTCTTTATATGAAATACAGGATTTATAAATTTATAAATTCAGTAATTAGATTAATATTTCTTAATTAGTGGGAGACAGGGAAGGTTGGGGTATAATGGAGAGTTAATAATTATGAGTACAAGGGTGAAGAAAATGTTCTAAACTTGATTGTGGTGATGATTACATAAATATTTTAAACATATTTAAACCACTGAATTATATGGTATATGAATTACATGCTAATGAAATTGTTCATCAATGAATAGATTCTGGGGTCAAAAGCTTTGTATCAGTATAGAAAATTTGAACAAATGTAAAAAAACACTAAATGACAAAATCTTAAACAAATAATGGATACAATTATGAGTATTACTATAAAAGGTCCTAATACTTCTCTGTCAGTGTGTGGGGCTGTGGTTTCTTGCATGTAGCTTTAATGCTAGAAACCATCACTCATATTTTAAATGCCAATAGGATCATGCAAGGTAAGCATGTTTCTAGACTGAGAACAGATGACCAAAAAGAATAACTTGACCATTGCTGAATGACTAGAACACTCAGAGCATTTTCTTCCTTCTTATATTAAGTATTATTAGCTGCCCACTTCCTCTCACACTCCCGTCACAAACCTGAAAGCTATTAATTTAGGTACGATATGTATAAAGAAAAGCAAAAGCAGTAATAAAAATCCCGTGATAATAACAAAATAAAACAAGAGAAGACTCAATTGAAAAACACACACAGAAAATTATTTTTTAAAAATAGAACACATTTAAAACAGATGAAAAGTGAGAACAGATGAAAAGCTGTGAAATTTTAACACCTAGTTATGTATGCGTTTGCCTGTGTTCCAATCCACTCTGTCTTATCGCAAGGCTAATCATATCACCAGCAAGGATCAAAGGAGCGTCACCAGAGACTGAATCTATGTGGGGCTCCACACATGGGTGGGGCTTTCATCGACTTCCATAACTTTTTATAAACTGGGTGCTCAAAATTTAAGCTCTTCCTCTAGTCTTGGATTTTATTATTTATAATTCCTAGTTCACACAAACTGGTATGCTTCATCCATGTTACTTAGCTTATACCTCACTTAGATTACTGCTTGTTTTAAGACAACCCTTTAAGACTCAGGTACTATTATTTCTGTTAATTGGCACTATCTGATTTCTTCACCACAGTTTGATAAAATATGCATGTTCCCAATGGCCTTGTCATGAGGGTGAGCAACAAACAGGGCCATTTCTAAGAAAGCAACAAGTAGACAAGATATGAAAAAATTGAAAACAAAAAGTAAGGATTCAGGGTACTTGATGAAGAATACATAACATCAGATGAATGAAATGCCCAGAAATAATCAAAAGAGAACACTTTAAAGAAGGAATTATTAAAGAATTAAATCAAGAATGTTGGTAAGTATTAAAGAAACAAAGTTTGAAAGGTCACCTTATTAACTGATTATTGATTAAAAGAAGTTCTATCCTAATACACATCATTGTGAAGAGTGAATGCATAAAACATTGTGATTTTAAGAAATAAGACTGGTATTGAGAGGATGAGTACACTAGCTTGGGCATTTTGAGGCTTAGTTTATATACCTCATCAACTATGCACCTAGAACTGCATAGCTAATCAAGCATTCAGACACAAAGAGGGAATAAAAACATATTGAAATATTTAAATTATCAAAAGGAAAAATAAAGAAGACGGAGACAGAAATAAAATGTATGCCTTCTTTCTCCGGGAGCGAGGATATGCTCCATCAGAGATCCTAAAATACTGGTGACCATCAAAAGGAATCCCTACACTGTTGGAGTCTTTCAGACATAGAGATCTATGAAGGAAGCCTAAATAGGGAAGAAAAAAGAAAGATAAAAAAGGGGGAAATATCCAGAATTTTATATTTTAATTGTTGACAATTGTTTCCTTATATAAAATAATAAACAAAACAAATCCTTGGCTCAAACTCAGTCACCTGTCCATGCAAAACTGCAGGATAAACTGATAGATTACGCATTGCAGTTTGTGCAGAGCGGAAGTACATTGTATTGAAAAACAGATCGTTTGTCCACAGTAGTGCCTGGAACAACACAGCACATGCATTTAAGCTGTCGCAGCTGGAACTGCGTTGCTGTTTCACTGCTGTACTGCAGGAATGATAAATAGCTTAGATTGACGTTTTAACATCATAGAGTTTAGAAGAACATCATATTACTTAAAGAAAATCTAGTAAAACCTACAGAATCTCTGGAACCATCTAGTAAAACCTACAGGATTAATGGAACCATCATAATCATATCAGAAATCCTTTCAGGCCCTCATCATCATTATTCTTTTTTAATGTTTTATGTTTTTCTACCCCATTCAGTAATGATATAGGAGTTTATTACTACCACCTTGTGATCAAGTTCTAGTTTCAGGAGAAGTTTCTGATGCTGCCTTTATGGTACTCTTGAGCCTCTTTGGAAGAAACAAATGAAAGAACTTCAGGGTGTATAGTCAAAGGCAAAGAAAGGCTCTACCTAAGAAATCCTTCTGATTTTCAACTGGTATTAAATATGATCGATAGAACATTTCTATGAGATTGATTGTATGCAGGATCTTGGAAAATCCAATCCCTTAACAGATGATCCTTTACTACTCGCCAATGAAATACGATCGATTGTTTGTCTACATGATTCATTGTCGTCGGGGACAGTGAACATCAAGGAGGTTCTGCTGCCCAGAGAAAGGGGGGAGACACAGAAGTTGCTGAGCTTGAGAAATTTGAAGATATCTTTCTGCAAATAACCGTCAATCACACCGTGTGCTTTTTCAGCTTTTTTTTTTTTGACACATGTATAGGCACAGAACTGTGAATATAAGGTCACGAGTTTTCTTTTGAGTCACCACCCTCCTCTCTTTGGAATCACTTGTCTTCTTAAGTATCATTAATTTTCTGAATGCTGTTGACGATTGACATGTGTTTATAGCATCACTATTAATACCCCAGCCCTCATAGACACCACACGGAGACAGACAGACTCTATTTTGACAAATTGTACAAAGGCAAAAGCATTTATAATGAGTCAATTTTGTTTGGCAGTTAAGCATTGCAGCAAAAATGTTTTAAAGTCATGTCAGGGACTCAGGCCAGTAAAATTATGACACAGAAGTTAGAGGTCTCTGTAGGACACTCTGCTTTGAACATTATGCAGATTTCAATGCCTTTTCAGAGAAATAATGCAAGCTATTGTTACAGAGCACAAGCTATGATATCAAACTGATTTTGAATCTGTCAGTTGATAGAAGCTTATCTGGATAAGTTATTTAATGTCTTTCTGAGATTAAACATATTTACTTTGTAGAGTTGTTGCAAGGCTTAAATTAGATAATGAATGTAAGTTTCAGCAAATTCTTGCATTATTCAAAGTGATGATGATGAGGATAGCAATTAGATGATGAAGACATTCTGATTCAAATTGAACACCCTGATTTATTTCATTTAGTAATCTCTACCATTCTTCTTTTCATTTTTACCACCAACTAAGGAATATTGCTGTGTTAGTGTGTGTAGGCTAGAAAAGCAAATTCATAGACACGCACATGTGTACAAGAAATAACTTTATATACAAGAGCAGCCCAGTCCAGATCAATTCCATAAATCCAATATTCATCCAATATTAATCCAGATGTCCAATGCCAATCTATAAAGTCCTCTTTAGACTCATGAAGCACACACAATGCAGGAAGATCACAGGCCAGTGGGTGGGAAGTTTTGTGGATCCAGTGTGGTAGAGGCCCATCAGTGCTGGCAGGGGTCTCCACATATCTTCTCCAGCCCCCCGGGCTGTATCAGGGTAGGTCCATGTGGCTTCTCCACAGGGATGTCTCACAGGGAGTGAGCCTTGTCAGTAGATATAAAGTATCTCTGGCCTCCAAGGAATAAAAATAAAAGTTCCCAAAATCCTCAGAAGAAGGCTCCACCTCCACAGAGGCCTCATTGGCTATATCTGATTGATAGGCTAGACTCTACCCCTACACTCTTAATCCTCAAATTGACACCAGATTATGCAACTACCAGAATTACCGAAGTTCCTTTTCAGATATGTACACGTGTTTTATTAAACAAGGAATATGAAAAATACATACTTAGCCAGAAGTAGAGAAAAGTCAACATATGTGGACATGAGTCATGATAGTGTAGTGATTAAGTTTCACAATATTCAAATAATTGTTCCACTGTTCACCATCCTGAGCCTGGAGCACGTTAATCATTCTGTTTCCCCACTTTCCCTATCCTAAGAATGGAGAAAATAATATTGTTCTCATAAAGCTGACGTAAGTCCTTTAATTTTTACTTGCGCAAACAATAAAACCTGTTTCTGAGGTTGAAATAATTCTGAATTTTTTGAGATTTAATACTCAAGTTCATGGTTGGCGGTGTCCTTGGTGCCACACAGGGTCAAGCGGTCAGCGTGTTGGTGGGCCCAACCAACCAGAGTTGCCTTGGAATATGGTCCTGATAATCAGCTTCCAGAGGACATGGTCCTGAAAACGGAAATCCTGAACGTAGCCGGTTAGATAAGGCATGCAAGGAACACAATACAGTTCCAACCTAGGGTTAGCATGAAGTAGAGAGAACTTGGGAAATCATGTTTTTGCAGGATTTTAGGGACCTTTTCCTATTTATGGGTTGTAGATATTTATTTCACTGTGGGACCTAAATTTTGGATCACCATTCTTAACATTTCAAGATACTCCATCTTCACGAGCTCTGCGTTTCTTCAATGCTCTCTTACACTCACCCGATGCTCCACAGAACAGGCCCTGCGCCATCCTCTCTAGGGTTATGTTTGAGCCCCTTGTTAATCCATTTGCTTCAGTCTTCCTCTTTTTCTCGACCCTTCTACCTGACTAAGTATGATATCGTTTTCCAGACACTTGCCTCTTCTTAATAACATGTCCAAAATACTTGAGACAACACCTCCCAACCCTTGTTTCTAAGGACCATCCTGACTATATATCGTCTAAGACAGATTTGTTTATTCGGGGGGCTGTCCGTGGTACTTACAATATTCTTCACTAGCACCATAAATCAAATGCATGAATTCTCTCGCTGTCTTCCTTCATCAACGTCCAACTTCTACATGCAGATGAAGCAAATGCATCGTCCATGGCTTGAGTCCAGCACACCTTAGTACTCCAAGGGAAATCCTTGTCTTCAACAAGATCTCTTCTCGTGCACCCTATTTACACAAATAAATGCACCATTTGATTTCTTATCTTCGACTTCCAGGAACATTGATTGTGAGTCCAAGTAGGGCAAAACCCTTATCACTTCAATCTTCTCTCTGTTCATGAGGATGACATACACCTTTCCTGATTTTAAAACTCAGTATTCCCTTATTCTGTTTGAGTAATTACCTCTTGGTCCTTGTACAGGTTCCACATGAACACAATTAAGTGTTCTGAAACCCCCGTACTTCTCAAGCCTATCCATATTTTATTAGGATACACACAGTTAAATGCCTTTGTGTAGCCAATAACACAAGAAAACATCTATCTGGTATTTTCTGCTTTCAGCCAAAATTCATCTGACATTAGTAAGGGTGTCCTTGTTCCATGTCCTCTCGTAACTCTGGCTTGGATTTCTGGCACACTCTGTCGATGTCCTGTTGCAACTGTTCCTAAAGAATCTTCAGCAAAGGTTCACTTGCATGTGATATCAATTATATTGTTCTGTAAACTGCTCATTCTGTCAGTTTGACAGTATACCCCTTTGGAAGGGGTATACATATTGACTTCTTCCAGTGGGTCCAAAATTTCTCTCACATAGGTAAATGAGTACTTCCAGTGATTCATCAGCACGTTAAAATATTTCATTTGGTATTCTGTTGATTTCCGTAAACTTGCTTTTCATTAATGCCTTCAGTACAGCTTGAATTTATTCCTTCAATAAATGTAGGACTCAAAATTTAGATTTCTTTAAATTGTATTTTATGCCCACATTCAAAAACATGAAAAGGGTACAATATTTTAATTGACATCCAAAAGGATATTCCTTGTTTCAAGTCCTCTTCTGATTCCAGTCTGACCTTCTGGCAGTTCCCTGTCAACTGCAGCTGCAACCATTGCTGGATGACCTTAAACAACATTTTAATTGTGGGCAATACCAATGATATTGTTCATAGTTTGAGCTTTCTGGTGGGTAACTTTCTTTGGAATAGCCACAAACAGAGATCACTTCCAGTCCATTCACAAAGTAGCTATCTTTCAAATTCCTTGGCACAGATGAGTGAGGGCTGCCAGTACCTCTTCAGCTTTCTGAAACATGTCGCTGGGGATCCTGTCATTTCCTGAAGTATTGCTTTTGGCTAATGCATTCGGTGCAGTTTGAACGTCTTCCTTCAGCACCATTGGTTCTTGCTCATATCCTGCATCCTGAAATGGTGGACTGTCGAATAGGTTTTTGGGGTACAGTGAGTCTGTGTATGTTTCCCTCTTCACTTGATGCAAATTATACAATGATAATATTAATAACACATGCTTGCAAAATTTTGCTGAAGATCATCCAATAAAGTTTGCAGTAATACATTGACAGGGAGCTGATAGAGGTTCAGGCAGAATTCAGAAGAGGACTTGGAAAAGGGATATAATTGTTGATGTGTCTAATAGATCTTGGATGAAAGCAGAGAATACCAGAAAGATGCTTACTTTTGCCTTATTGACTATGCAAAGGCATTCAGCTGTGTGTATGTCATTAACAGTCGATGGATAGTTTTGAATATAATTGGGGTTCCAGAACAGTTAGATGTTCTCATGCAGAACCTGTGCATGACAAAGAGGCAGTTATGTGGACAGAACAAGGCAATAATGCATAACATAGTCCACAAAGTCTACATTCTATGTTGATGCGCAGCAATTGAAGTCTTATGAGATTGTGAGTGACCATTTAAAGTGCAATTATTGGCCACTCTTTCCCTGTCTGGAGGAAAGAAGAGTAATGAACTTGAAGACATGTGAAAGCAGTTAGTCCAAATGAACTAATGAACAGAAGGTGCCAACATCTTCTGTTCCACGACCCTGAGATCAGAACTAGATGGCGCCCAGCTATCACTCCCAACTGCTCTGAAAGCGATCACATTAGTAGATCCTGGGTGCAGTGCTTGAACAATGTAGATCAAAATTCATAATCACTAAACTGATCATATAGCAACTAGTGGAACTTCTGAAACCAGGACGCTTGATCCCTCTCTGGGCTTTGAACTGGACTCACCCCTGTGGATCAATTTTCAGCTAAAAGCTGACAGGCCTCTAAGGGGAATCATAATACTATTGATGTCTGATTTGAAGTGAACTATTTAGGGCCAGGAGAGAGATGTAAGGCATGCTTTGGCTTAGGGGTCAATATAGCATCATTTGTTAGGAACATCTGTAATTTGTAAAATGTCAAAAACATTTCTGATTCTTCTGCTATGGTTAGAGGTGTGGAGACATTATTACTTCTCTTTAAAAAATCTGAAATAGATATGAGTTAATCATTCATGAAGTTCACATACTGACTCTCCTTTTCGGTTGTTACCTGCTGTCATGTTAACACTAACGCATGGTTGAGATACAAAAGAACGAAATGTCCAGTTCCCTTCGCTGCCGCTCGCGTCTTCGCAGTCAGGGCTGTTCCCTAGTGGAGGTTGGCAGCCACGCACATTTTAAGTGGTTTCTCACCTAGGAGGTAAGTTTTCCAACATTTCCAACACAGGCAATTCTCTGTGCTTTTAACTGGAAATAGATCACCAGGCCTTTCTTTCCACACTATATGTTGGATAATATTTTACTGTACTCAATAGGACTCTCATTGCTAATTTCCAAAATTGGATCACTCAGCCATTCTGCCTAGCCTGCTTTACTCTGGAAGCTCTACTAAAACCAGTCCACCGCGAGCGACCTTGCTGCTACTTGAAATGCTGGCGACACAGAGTCCAGCCTCACAGCAACACAAAAGACACCAGAGCAGAACAAACTAACAGACAGACAGGTGGTGGGCTTCCTTTCTTGTACTCTATATAATTCCCAGCGACAAGTCCAAATTTTATAAATAATGAATGCCAAGTTTTTGTTAGATGATCACAATCTTTCTCTGCTCTAGCTTCCTAATGAAGCTATTTCCTTTATTTAACATCATCAATAATGTAGTTTATTAATATCTTTTACATTTCCTGGAGCATTAGCACTTTACTTTTAAATTTCTCCCTTTTTCAAATAGAGAGTCAATAAGTCATCATTTCAGTAACTTTCTTCTCAATACCTTAAATTCTCTTGCCTCCCTGTCACATTGACCTGGCAAGATTCATACAAGATGAACCCAAGCATGTTCTTTGTCTACCGTACAGCCACATATCCAAATGTTTCTGGGAAAATCACAAACAGGATAGATTGCTGTGATTATAGGATCATGGCCAGTCATCTCAAATCAGAATCGGAATCTACTATATCAATCAGGTTAATCTGCTTTCTCTTACAAATATTTCAGGAATGTACTCTCTTTATATACTTAACTCTCACATTACAATGTATTTCACAGAGAAAAATTAAGTAATTTAGAAAAAAATTAACTCTCTGTTCATAATCTTGCATATGTTATTTTATTTTCAAATATGGTTTCCATAATCTTCTCTTGAAACTGTGAAGGCATGCCTCTTCTTGAGATTGACATCTACATCTTCCCAGGATTTTGCACTATCAATCTCCTGATTTTTCTTCAGCTTGTATTCAGCTTACAATGTAATATGCAATTTCTAATATTTTTGTTTCTAATATAGTACAAATGAATTGCTATCATCATCCCTTAAGAGGAATAGTTACTATTGAAGCTTGGAGAACTCAGTGGTAGGGGGGCGGAGTTGGATTTGCTTTCTCATTTTTACTGATCTATCTTCCTCTCCCCATACACAAAGATATCATTTGAGAACAAAGACAATACAAATGGAAGATTATCAGGTTAAAATCTCTTATCCTTAAAGGACAGCCAATTGTAATTTTTGTGTTTCTCATTCTGTGCCGGCGTCAGGCCAGGGTGACTAGAGAAGCAAAGCCAGTGACCCTCATAGATGTGTAAAAATGAGCTTTATATCAAGAAGCCATTATATATTAAGAAAACATCCCAACCCAGTCCAACTCAAGTCCATAAATCTGAGACTTACGCATAAGTCCCCCTTCGAACTCACAAAGCCACATGCAACGATGCAGATGCAAAGTCTTTTGGATCCAATGGCAGTGGATGCAGCTCCAGGGGTCCAGCCAGTCTCCTGCAGGTCCCTGAGTGGCTTGCCAATAAAAAGGTGAAGGCAGAGAGAGAGAGGAAGTTCCCAAGATCCTGATGAGAAGACCACACCCACCAGGAGGTACCATCAGGCTGTAACCAGATTGACAGATTAGACTCCACCCCTGCACTTCAAGTTGACACAAAATGATGTAATGACCACAGTGCCCCTTTAGAGTTATTCAAATCATTTTGTTTAAAAGGGGAGTCTGGGTATTTCTTCAGATTTTGAGGGTTTGAAATATGTGAATATGTTCATGGTAATATATCTCAGGATCAGAAAAGTAAAAATTGTTGAGAATTTTGTACAGAATAAAATGTGGGACACATTCAACATCAGGTGTCTCTGGATAGTGCCAGAGACATGTGTGAACAAAACAACAAGTAAAATAGTGCTGAAGAGACAAAGGTCCTTTCCCCCTACTTTTCTATCTTTGTACAGAGTTAGGAATATTTTGCTGGTAAGTGGACCTACAGAATTTACACCAATACTGTTTGTCAGCCATGACTGCACTTGATTCTTAATAGTCCTCATTGCCTGTATGTGTAAGGTTGAAGAATGTCATGTTTGGAAATCTCTTCAAATGCAGGGTGGCAATTTCCCCTTACCCATGAAAAAAGCATAAGCTTTATTCCCCCACTGCTAATGGTTGAGTAATTCTCTGAAGGGGTGCCACTGTCATGCTCAATGAATCAGGAAAATGTTTGACTGGTGAAATCAAATACTCCGCTTTATTACGGAGGGTCCCAAAGGCCCTTTACGATGCGATATTCACAGAGATATGCTTAGTGTAAAGCCCAGAAAATTGCTAAGGTGTTTGTTTTCCCTTGTTCAAACCAGAGATAGGTTGTGAGACAGATTAGCGATAGCAAATTCTTTGACATTCTTACCTCGAAGATAGCGGTTCTCAATCTGTGGGTCAGGACCCCTTTGGGGGTAGAACAACCCTTTCTCAGCAATCGTCTGATTCATAAAGTAGCATAATTACAGTTATGAAGTAGCAATGAAATACTGTTACGGTTGGTGGGGGGGGG
>NW_022103906.1:32274052-32280787 GCF_000313985.2 Echinops telfairi
TATGATGACTTAATAAATGTGAAAGTTGGTCTGCCTACCATTGGGTTTTCAGAACTAGATTTCCAGGCCTCTCTCCTGAGGCACCTCTGGGTGGTCTGAAGCCTCCAACATTTCTGTTATCATCTGAGTGCGTTAGGAGTGTGCACCACCCCGTGATACAGCACCGGTGAAATAGAACAATTGGACAAGATGTTGGGAGTATGTGATCTAATCATCAAAGGCTAACGAAACTCATCCTTTACTTTTTATCTTCCTGTATCTTATCACTGATGGATTTCTTGTGAGGGTGTAGAGGTTGTATGTTTTTGGTATATGTGAACTAGATTTCTAGACTAAGATTATTTGCTATTCACTGATGATATAATTCAGTAACCACTGGAGAGAGGTGTAAATTTATACCTGGTCCATCATGTGTAAATTTAAGACATAACTTACATGTGGTGTCGCATCAGGAAGAAAAATACTTAAAATGGTATGATATCAAATGTTAGAATGGAAGAGTATGATAGTGTTGTGTCAACTTGAATGGGCCAGGATTTCTGGTGGTTTGGCAGTCATGACTTTATATTCCCCCATGATGAGATCTAAGACAGTCCTTCTTACTGAGATTTGCTATGAATAGCAAATAAATTGAAAGGAAGTTTCCTTGGGATTGTGATTCACTTCTGCTGTGAGAATACAGAGATCACTGTGGAAAGGCTTTCCTTCTCTTTGCTGGGTCTGAATCTTGCATCTAACCCATCAATCAAACTCTGCCTCTTTGTACTTGAGCCAGTGGCCTGTCCTATTGCCAGTTGTTCCTGGGAGGAATCAGCAGCCTACCATCTTACCTGCTTGAGAATTATTAGTAACCTGTCATTTTACCTGCTGACCATGTGTTCACTTGCCTCTGTCATCAGAAGTTCTCATCGGAACTGATCTTGGATTCATCAACCCCGGCGGCTATGTACGTCAGGAGAAACCTCCAGCCTGACACCAAACCACAGGCAAGGAACTTGCCTGTATCAAACTATGTGAGCCATTTCCTTGATACAGACCTCTCTATATACATGCATATATAAGCTCCACTGGTTTTACCTCTCTATAGATGCTTCCCCAAGACAACGAGGGAAGGAAGACCTTGACAAATTTGCTCTTCTTATTAAAACAACAAAAATATAGGAATCACAATGAAAGGAAACCATTTCAAAACTCTATCCTTTAACAAAAACTACAGGTTGAACTTAAAAATCATAAATCCAAGAGAAACTACCAAGTCTCATTTCGGTGGAAGGGGGTGGGGTGGTCTGTGATGCTTAATTGGAAACTATTTAGAGCTTAATTTAGAGCTATTCCATATCCCTCCCTCCCTGGAAAGTAATGCGGTAATGGACATGTGTCAGAATGTCAAAGAATGAAGATACTTTTGGAGCTTCCTTGTAGCCACGCCCCATGTACACCGTCAATACGTTGTCCAAATTTGCAGTTTGCTGAGATATCCCTATTTTCTGAGGGCTATGGTCATTTAATTGCCTCAAGGCTCAGCTCTACAGAAGGAAAAAGGGGAAAGCCTCCTTGAGTTACATAAAGGCAAGAGAATGTTTCAAAATATCTGTAAAAAGAAATTCCACTGTCTTTTAATTACATTTTCCGTGAACTTGCAAAGTCTCTCTGTGCAGGTTATAGCTTCCTGGCAGCATCTCAGCAGCCTAAGGCTGGTAATTGATTTGGGCAAACCTCGTCTGGATAGGAATTTCGACAAAAATCCTGGAGAACCAGACAACCACAGGGCATTTTGGAAAGTTCCTACATATTCCTGAAGACCTAAAAGAATGCATGAATATACAGAAAAGACATGGGAATAGAGAAAATATGATTCACTCACCTCTGACTGACTTTGAAGTCTGGTCCAAACAAGAAGTGAATGCTAAGACTATCTTGTAAACAGCTACAAGTTTGGGGGCTTTCATTTCCACACTGAGCATCTTTTCAAAGAAAGGAGTCGTGAAAGCAACGCGTTTAAGAAAATCTTAGCAACCAATGGCTAACTACTAAAATCATACTGACTTATACGTGACCCTTATAGGTGTCCTGTAGGGTCACTATGAGTCAGCATCAACTCAATAGCAGTGAATGTTTTTGGCTATATCACCGAAATGAGGCTTAAAGATAAAGTGAAAACTTAAAACAGACTCAGATATTATACATTGCACAGAATGCAGAATTCATACAGAAAAGTTATTAAGCAGCAGTAAGAAAAATAACAGTAGCAACAACAAACTTTGGGAATGAAATAATCTGATACCAAACCTATGGCACTATATTATTTAAATGTTTATCTTAAAAAAAAGATGACATGTATGTTAGTCCAGGTAGACTAAAGGAAAAAATCCATAGAAACTCATATGTGTATAAGGAAGAGTTTTATATTAAGAGTAATTGTGCATTCAGAAAACATCCCTCCTCCCACCCCTGCCCCCCAAAAGAAAGCATCCCAACCTAGTCCAGTCTAAGCCCATAAGTCTGATATTGGTTCTTATGTCCAATACCAATCTATAAAGTCCTCTTCACACTTGGGAAACACATGCAATGATGCCAAATGCAGGACAGTCACAGGTCAGTGGATAGAAAGTCTTTGGATCCAATGGTGTTGTCAGCATCTCAGCACTGGCAGGGATCTCTACGTGGCTTCTCCTGTTTCAGAGGTCTGGTTGCATCAGAGTAAGTCCATGTGGCTTCTCCAGCTCCGGCACTAGTGTAGTTCCATGTGTCTTGTCAGCTGCAACGTCTTGCAGGGAGTGGCAGAGAGAAAGAAGTCTTCCCTCTCCAAGGAGGAAAAACCAGATTTCCCAGAATTCTCGAGAGAAAGCCATGCCCACACAGAGGCCTCATTGACTATGATCAGACTGTTAGACTAGACTCCGCCCCTTCACTCTAACCTTAAATAGAAACCCTACATAGAATAAATTCAGAGAACCGAACCTAGACATACGGTACTAGACAAAAGTCCAAGAAAAAGAGAAAATCTTGAAAACAGCAAGAGGAAAGATGATGGACATTATGTGAAATGTTCAGATTATGCAAACTAAGAGAAAGTCAGTAAATTGTTGCCAAGGGTTTAGGAGAATCAATGGTGTAAGAGGTGGGGAGTGATTTTTATGTGTATGGAATTTCATTATGGTTTGTTATTATTGATACATTTTGTTATTTGTGAGAAATAACTCCATACAATTGTTTTAGAATAAAATTCTATCACAAAGGTATGTCATTGTAGGAATATATAATATTCTTAAAAATTGTAGGTGTTGTTGTTAGGTGCTATCAAGTTGATTCTGAAACATGGTGACTTTATGCACGACAGAACAAACCCTGCCCAGGCCTGTGCCATGCTCACCCTTCTGCCCATGCCTGAGCCCATCGTCGCTGGCACTGTGTCCATCCATTCCCTTGAGGGCCTTCCTCCTCTTCACTGCCCCTGTGCTTTACCACACAGGGTGTCCTCCTCCAGGAACCGGTCTCTCCCGACAATATGTCCAAAGTACATAAGATGAAGCTAAATGATAATAGTGATGCTTCAGAATATGGAAATATATATATATATAAACATTTTACCCTAAAACTTACCCTTCCCTCTTGCTTTTGTTGTGCAATAAGTAAGGACTATAGGTTTCCTCTAACAGGTGAACCCTATGACCAGAGTCCAGCTCAGTTTCTGGAAGAATACTTTTATTGAACTGAAGAAGTTCGTCTTTTGGAGAACATCCAAATGAATAAGTCACTAGATTTGCAAAAATTAAAGAAATCATAATGTGGCCTCACAGAGAGCCACATGACCATGAGCTGAAATTGATTTTCCATAAATTGAACATGTTTTTAAATGGTCATGGATGGATGCAATTTTCCCATTTTATATTGGATTATGTCAGAAACAGCAAGCTTGGAATCTGATTTAATTTGAAAGAGGACACATTTATATGTCTCTGCTGTTTCTCCAGGTGGTAGAAGTAGATGAAGAGGATTTGTGTGTGTGCATTTCCACCAGTTCTCCTTAAGTTAATTTGACAGAAACAACATTTACAAGACAATATGTGATAGGAATTGCATCAAAGATAATGAAAGTGTCAGACAAATGGCAAAGCATAATTGGAGCAGCTTGTTTTCTTTTTTTCTGAAATTGTAATACATTTGAGAAACCAAGATGTTGTGCCTGCTATGAAAACATAACTAGGGCAATTCTCTGGTACCACTAGAAACTTGACACTAATTAATAACAATAGGAATATTATGCTAAGTAAAATTTCATAGTAGCATTTAGAAAGACCGAATTTTATAAACAAATATAAAACCAATATATATATATCAGAATTTTATGAAAAAATCTAAGTATCTATTTTATACATTTATTATTCCTATCATAGATATGTATATTCATATTCATATATATGTTATTGTTAGGTGCCATCGAGTCAGTTCTGACTCCTAGTGACCATATGTACAACAGAGCAAAACACTGCCCAGTCCTGCATCATCCCCATCATTGTTCTGATATTTGAACCCATCGTTGACTCCACCGTGTCAAATCGGTGCGCTGGCATGATGACAAAGTAGAGGGCCATCAAAAACAGGCATCTGGTGGAGGGCCTTCCTCTTGTGGACTGCCCATCCACTGTACCCAGCATGGCGTCTTTCTCCAGAGACAGTTCTCCCCGACAACAGGGGACGAAGTCTCACCATACTTGCCTCTAAGGAGCATTCTGGTTGTACGTCTTCCCAGACAGATTGGTTTGCTCTTTTGGAAGTCCATGGTACTTTGAATAATCTTTGCTTGCATCATAATTCAAAGGCATAGATTTTTCTTCAGTCTTCCATATTCAATTTCCAACTTTTACATCCATACGAGGAAATTGAAATTGACATGGCTTGTGTTGGGCACACCTTCGTCCTCACAGTAATATCGTTGCTTTTCAATTCTTCAAAGAGGACTTGTGCAGCATATTTACCCAATGCAGTGTATCCTTTGATCTCTTGACCACCGTTCCTATGAACATTGACTGTGGATCCAAGCAAGACAAAATATTTGATATCAAACTTATCTCCAATGACCTTAATTTATGATACATATTGTTCCAGTTGTGTGGACTTTGGTCTTTTTACACTGAATTGTGATCCACACTGAAGGCTGCAATCCTTGATCTTCATCAGTAAGCAGTTCAAGTCCTCCTCTTTTTCAGCAAGTAGGGTTGTGTTATCTGCATATTGAAGTTTATTAAATATGTACAGATTATATATTTAACAAACTTCAAACTTCAATATTTGATTGGAAGTTATCTTAAAAATAAGGGAAATCATATGGTTTCCTTCTAGCACTGTAGTTATTACATGACCTTAAGCAAATTATTTTCCAATCAATTTTCATGCATTCTTTTAACAATTATTTTCTGCATTTTGTGCAGTCCTTTTCTAGGTCATGGATACAGATATCAATAAGGGATTTGTTTTAAAGACTCAACACCTGTTAGTAAGCTCTCTTGGAACTTGGAAAATTTGCAGAATGATTAATGATGTAGGATCAAAATGAGATTGCTGTAACCAGCACTGCAGTCTTTAAAGGAAAACAAAATAACCATTTCTCACATAATACTCTTTAATAGCATCAGTCGAGGTTAGGGGGAGTTGTGTTCGTTTCAATTATCCAGAGAGGTGTGTTCCATGCAACTTATTGCTACCCCATGACCCCTAGATGTTGTTGTTGTTGGCATACCGGATTCCAGGTCATTGGCGTAGGAAGAGATGATAGATAACAAAGGACTGAAGTCTGTACCACTCTGAACATGTCTGATCCCCTCTGAGCTCAGAAGCTCAGCCGTGTCAGGTCTGACTGGGACTTGAATGGGAGACCACCTGGGAATATTGGCTACTATCAGGAGCCCTGGTGACATTACAAGTTACAAGTTGGGTTTCTAATGGGGTCACTGTGAGCCAATGGAATTGATGGTCATGAGTATGGTGTTTTATATTTTTTGAACTCCCAGATCTGGAAGCAGGACAATTATTTCTTTTCCAGTGCCAAATCATGTCTTTTGCTTCAACAAAGGAATCTGGAAATTTTACTTGAGCTGGCCAGGTATGCCTTTAGGAAAAAAATATAAATCAAAATAAAGTGGCAACCAGGTCTCTCTATGGAAGATAGAAAATATAGTGAACATATTAATTGCCATATTTCTCATGTGTAAAGCACAAGTTTTGAGTTAATTTGAGATTTTGAAACTAAAGCTCTTGGCAAAAAACAACCTCTACTGTGCTCACTTTGCATAAGAACACAACTTTTTAAAATAAAAAGATTGCAAGCTTGAAAGGACAGCACAAACACATTGAAAATTTCAACACTCAACAAAATGTAAGAAAAAAGTTTGAACTATTGGTCAAGAGATGCCTCCTCTGGTGAACTCCTTCCTCTTTCCAATTATCATTGTCAACTGCTGGAATCTGAATTCTGTGGAGCTCTAGGTATATTTGTTGCAGCACTATAAAATATTATTTTTGGGCAAATCTAAGATGTTTAGCTTTTGCCTAAAATGGCCTCATGTATCTTCATTGCTGTGATAGGAGCCAGCCTGGCCTCACAGACCACTCTGTTAGTTCACTGCTTCATGCCAGGAGGTTGCCCTCAAGGCTTGACACACCAGGTTGAGATCTAGACCACATGGAGCAAACTAAGAGGGAGGGAGGGAGGGAGGGAGGGAGAGAGAGAGAGAG
>NW_022103906.1:32280887-32285022 GCF_000313985.2 Echinops telfairi
GTAGGGCCAGCCTCACCATGAGACATGTCCCCTTACTGACCCTTAGCCCTAAGGGGAACAGCACCAGAGACCAAGTATAGGAATGGTCCCCCATCAGACCCTCCCACACCACAGTGTGACACGAAGGGAGTGCAGCAGAGCAGCAAGGGGAGCAAAGCAACAAAGTCCCCATGGAATTCTGAAAATGGACTTCGGACTCCGGGGCTTCTCACTGCACCAGACCTGATCAGAAAACATTCAAAAGGGTCAGCAGACAGACCTAGAAATATTCATAGGCGATTTTTTTCTATTTTTATGTCTATGTATATAAGATAGGCAGGATAAACAATCCCAAAGAGAAAACAATGGGACCAATGGTTGGGGGCAGGCAGGGGCAAAGTGGGCAGAGGCAGGGGAGAGGAGGAGGTGGTGGTCAAGGATGGGGAGCCAACAAACCCAGAGACAAGGGAACAAGAGATCTAAAATCAATGGTTAGGAAGGCATAGAATGCCTGGTGGGTTTTGATCAAGTGCAGAGAGCCAAATGAAGGTCAGATATGATAGTGGGACAGAAGGAAAATTAAAGGAAATAGAGGAAATAACTACGAGGCAAAAGACATTTATATGGCACCAACAAAACACACAACATTCCTCTAGTTCTTTAAAGTTTTTCTCCACCCCCCACTATCATGACCCCAGTTCTAGCTTACAAATCTGGCTAGACTAGAGCAGGTACACTGGTACAGGGAAGAGCTCTGGACACACAGATAAGATAAACCTCTCAGGACCAATAATGAGAGTAGTGAGACCCTGAAGGTAGGGGAAAGATGTGTATGGGCTGGCAATCTCAATGATCGGTGTACAATCTCCCTGCCCCCACCCCAAGGAAGACAAACAAACAACAGAAACATGGGTGAAGGGAGACAGTGGATGGTGTCAAGTATGAAAATAAAATAATTGATAAATTATCAAGAGCTCATGAGTGTGGGAGGGTGGGGGAAGGGTAAAAAGAGGAGGTGATACCAAGGGCTCACGTTAGAAAGAACATGTTTGGAAATGATGATGGCAACATATGTACAAATGTGCTCTATACAATTGACATACAGATTGTTATACGAGCTGTAATAGCCACCAATAAAATGATTTATTAATTTTTTTAATGTCCTAAAGTTAAGCATAAGTTAAGCATTGGGCTCGTCACATAAAAGTCTGTAGTTCAAACCCTCCAGCTACTATGAGGAGAAAGATATGACTGTCTGTTTCTGTAAAGTCTTGTCGTCTGGATGTTCTTCTGTTCTATTGGGTCATGATGAGTTGGAATTCACTGGATGGTGGTGGGCTGGGGTTTGGGTTTAGTTAAGTGTGGATCTACCTTTCAGAACCCCAAGCTTGCTCTGTGATAAGGTTTGGGGTTAAATTATCTAAGCTTCTTCCCTTTGAATGAGATTCGAAATAAGTAAGTAGAGCATGAGGGTTATCTGGGCTTTTAAAATATCTGTTCACAAAAGAAAATGTATTATTAACAAAAAAGACACCTCAAGTTCAAAACATATGTGCTTGCTCCTCACCCCAGGGACACAGGTTCAACAGATCTCAGTAGGCATGAAGAAAGGATCTACTCTTCTTATAAATGCATACATTTAATTGAGGTCTGCTATTATTTTGACCTCAGGAATACAAAGGAATAAAGGATCATCTTATCCCCAAATTTAAGCTGTTCTAAAAGCCTTCAAAAACCTATAGTAAGTTGGATGCAAGCCATTGAAGTGAGAGTTGGAGACAGGGAAAAAATGAAGGTGGAAAGCACCCACCTCAGCCCAATCCTGCTTCTACATTAGCCTGTGCCCCACTCAGCTCAGCGCTCAGTAACAATCTCACTCTTCCTCAAAGTTCTCCTTTTCATTCAAGTTGGGCAAATGTCTTCCACAAGAATTATTTTTTTAAAACACTGGACTATTTTAACTAGAATGAAACTATTTCTGTGCATGAAATCCCAAAGCTTCTTAGGAAATATTTGCTCACTTTGAGCAGATTTGACAGCTCTCTGTTTAGGTCAGCACTGTAGAAATTGGCAAGGTAGGTGACAAAGATAGCACAATTCTCCCTTCCAGGCATATTGAAGAGAACTTTCATCAGATGGGACCGGAAGGAAATTCTACATTTCTCAAGACTTGCCAGTGCCACACAGTTAGCATGTAACAGCATTGTCAGATATTTAGACTTAAATACATTTATATATAGAACCTACTATGTTATATTGCTCAAACGCAATGTGCATTTTAATTTTAAATGTCTTATTTGGAGCTCTGGTGGCTAGGGGCTTTATACGTTTGGCAGTTAGTCAAAAAGTCAGCAATTTGAATCCACCCCACTCCCACCCCATGGAAGGAAGTTGAGTCTTCCTGCTCCCATAAAGAGTTAAATCTTTGGGAAAACTCAAGGGCCACTCTGCCCTGTGGTGTCACTGTGAGTCATGCTGAATTGATGGCAGTGTTTCGTGTACTTTTTCAAAACATAAATAACTGGTAAAATGACATTTACATTCTTGAAAGAACCTATTCATTAGAACGTCATATTTTACAGAGCTCTTGGGTGGAGTCAATGGTACAGAAACAAAAAGTAAAGGCTGAAAAAGAAATGTCAGAGTCAAAACCTGGCTTTCGTCTCACTCATTCTCTCTCCCCCCTTCTCTTCTTTCTGCTCTTCCTCCGACTCCTGTCTCCTCCGCTCATTACTCATTTTCTTCTCTTTTAAGTGTTTTCAGGACACCTGCATCTTAGGCTTTGCTTGACTTGAATTGTGTTGTCATTTATCACCAGTGGGATAATATCAATCCAAACATCATTTAGCAAGGCTTTCCTATAGTGTTCAGTTGCTTAAATAGGACAGTGTTTGGTTTTCTTTCTAAATAATCTAACCTGTTGTGGAATTTGATTATACCATGTTTACTCACAGAATATAACCTTTCAGAATAATATTAAAAAGGAAGCTATTTTAGTTCTGCTTCCAGAATTAGTTTCTTTTCTTTTATGAAGAGAGATTTACTCTGGTCAGACATAGTAACTATGCTGGAGATTTTTATTAGAGACTCCCAGGACGGTGAGTTGGAGAAAGATGAGGCTTTCTACTCCTATAATGATTTACAGCCTCAGAACCCCACCAGGGCAGTTAAACTGTATTCAGTAGGGTCAGTGTGCATCGGAATGAACTCAATGGCACTGAGAGAAAGAAGCCACAGCCAGCGACATTAATACCTTGGTTTCTTCCCTGAGCACATGTGTTTGGAGAATTTTTAATGACTCTCATGAAGTGCATGAGATTCCAAGAACATTACAGCTTACTATGTTCCCACGAGATGACAGCTGGATTCTGGGGAATTTGGGAGGAAGGGGTAGAGTCCACACGATGGATCTGGTTCTCGGTCCCTTAAGCAGTATCTGTGTAAACTACCTTAAATGGTCCCTTGAGCTAGTAAAAGTCTGACTCGAGTTGCCTCTCTGAGCTCTTCTCCAGCAAGGAAACTACTTTCATCTTTGTTTCTGGTCTAGGTTTCTACTTTTGCTCCCTTGCCCAGTTCACTTCCAATAGGATGAGTACATCATTGCCCACATCAACTGACCCTGCTTATCTTTGAAGAGTCAATTAAACGATTGTTCTTTTCTTTTAACTTTTCTTAACAACGCTCACTCCCTACCATCCTATGGAAACTAGTTTTTTTTTTCTTTTTTCTCCTCTGTCCTGTAGCAGTCTGTAAATCTTGAATCACATTAACTACATTTATTTGCAAGACCATTACCACGTCTTATAGAATTTTATGACTTCAGCTACAGGATACCTATTTTGAATTGATTGGTTAAAAAAGCAAATAAATACACATTTTAAAAATCTGTATGAGAGTAGTTAAATCAGTACAACTAAAAGTGAAATCTTCTTTCAAAATGGATTTAACTAAGCACTGCATTACTTAGTCTTTATGTTTAAGTCCAATGGGTATTATTGGTCCCTCAGGCTGGTCCATAAGTACTGTGGACATATTATCAAGAGAGACCAGTCCTTGCAAAAGATATCATGCTTGGCAAAGTAGAAAAAGAAGAACCGCCCCCCACCCCCCCACCCAATGACGGGTATCAACACAGTGGTTGCAGCAATGAGTTCAA
>NW_022103906.1:32285814-32291346 GCF_000313985.2 Echinops telfairi
ACGCTCACCTTCACCTCTGGTCTGTTTTAGGCCATTTGGCTCCTTTTTGGTAGAACAGCCTTTGTCCTTGTGAAGTTTTTTAAATCAATAAAGTCAGTGGCCTTCAAAAAAAAAATATTGTGAATAAAGAAAGTAAGATTCTTCAAAGTAGAATAATTAAAGAAAATAATAAGTGGTACAATTTCATACATTCATACATTAGGCTTTATAATCCATTATTTACTTTGACCTTAACAACAATTCTTTTAGGAAAGTAAACTATTGTTTTACTCTGTTATGAAGAAGGAGGGTAGGGATATGAAGGGACTCGTCCATTTTTCATACCAAACTGAGGAACCATAACCAACCCAATTTCATATTCTTAGTGCACTGTTCATCTCCCTATATCTCATGATGTTGTTGTTAGGTGCTATTTATTTAGTTCTGATTCATACAGACCTTATGTACAACAGAACAAAATACTGCATAGTCCTACCCCATCCTCACAATTGTTTCTATGCATGAACCCAGTGTTGACGCCACTGTGTCAATCCATCTTGTTGATGGCCTTCCTCTTACCAAGCATGATGCTATTCTCCAGAGACTGCCTATAAGAAACATTCTGACTGTACTTCTTCCAAGACAGATTGGGTTGTCCTTTTAGCAGTCCATGGTATTTTCAATATTTGTTACAGTTGAAGAAAGGTTTATTAACAACTTGTGCTGTGCCAAAGACACAACCCTGTTTGCTGAAAGTGAGGACGATTTGAAGCATTTGCTGATGAAGATAAAAGAAATGCAGCCTTCAATATGGATTATGGCTCATTGTACAAAAGATTAAAATCTTCACAGCTGGACCAATAGAGAATATTGGTCAGCTGGATAAATGGAGAAAAGGTTGAAGTTGTCAAGGATTTTGTCTTGTTTATGTCTATAATCAATGCTCATAAAAGCAACAGTCAAGAGATCAATTGGCACATTGCATTAGATAAATTAACTGTGCAAGACCTCTTTAAATTGAAAAGCAAGGATGTTACTTTAAGGACTAAAGTGTGCTTGACCCAAGCCATGGTATTTTGAATTGTCTCAAAATCATGTGAAACTTAGACACTGAATAAGTAAGATCGAAAAAGAATAGATATATTTGAATTGTAATGCTGGAGAAGAATAGCTCAAAATAGACACCAAGAATGAATTATTAATTAGCATGCTTATTAAACAATAGAAGTGTCTACGCTCTTTAATTCAGGGTCCTTTTGTTAATTCAATTTGTTGTATGTGTGTGTTTCAAATAGTTTAGATTTCAATTGTTCATTTAAGGTTTTCAGAACATTTATACATCTATAGGTAGGAGGTTTCCCCAAGTAGAGAGATTTATTTAAAGACTTCTCCCTGAAAGTTCAACTGACAAAATCAAAAACTTTGATTTTTTTCCTCCCACAGTTGTCAATGTATCACACACATTGTACACCAGTTGACCTCACCCAAGACTGGGACGGCTGGGTGCTCTTTCCTACAAGGACTGATATTTTCAGAGTAACTTAATTTTTTTAAATGTACTTATGATTACAAATAAAAAATTGGCAGTTTATTATTTTCCCACAAATTTAAATGGTAAACCTTTTAATACATTTAGAGTTGTGTTTGATTATTTCTGTAGAATTACCTAAGATAAATTGTACTATATAGCAGCTTTTTGTCCTAATATTTATATCTTTGTGGTGTCTTATTAAGATGAATATCAGGGGTAGTTTCAAAGGCAGACATTAACATGGAAGTTATATCAAAGGATAACAAGCCCTGATGGGGAATTAAGGAAGGAGCAGACAGTAACAGAGCGATGGTTCCAGTATCATTCATATGACTTTGCTGCTTCAGATGTGCCTATGGGAATGAAGCTGATGCTGGTGGTGGCTGGACCGTAAGGAATAAGGAAGGGTAGTACATAAATACCAGTTGTCAGTATCACCTGCGTATCTTCAGAATCCCTGCCTCCATGCATTACAAAGCAACACCAGTGATTTGGGATTCATCGCAATATAAAGACTTACTCCAATTTACGGGTTCAGTGGGACAGACTCATTCAGAGGAGGATCTGAGTTCTTGATTGGTTTCTCAGATAGAAGTATAGGTTTCCTGATTGTAATTAACAAAGCCCAGAACAGTTGTACTGTCAACTAGTGATTTGTCCACGGCTCTGATCATTAGAGGAAATAGTTTATAAAACAAGAAATCTTGTCTCATTCCAGGTGATTTCTCAGACTTATTTGCTATGAAATGTCACCTCAGGTGAGAGAATAGAATTTATCATAATTAAAGAAAGCATTGACATGTGACTTTAGTTGTCAAAAGGGCCCCTTTTAACTTCTGATTGATTTGTTAGAAGTGCACATGTGCATGAAATATTTATTATGGTGAACGTTATATGGTCTCAAGAATGATTACATAATTTTTATTCCTCTCAACAATGACTTCTGCAAGAAAATGTTCTTGTCTTTGAGAAACTAATGAGCCATGTTGATGCTCTACAAATGTGTACTGAGTAGTGGCGTAATACCCACGGACCTGTTGGGGCCCTCGCTTTCCACCTTGTGCTGCTTTACTACGCAAACTGAGCAAAACAAATTAGGATAATTATTTGAGAAAGAGGTGCATAGTGCTTCTAAGTATAATTTTCACCAACCAATTAGCAAGGTGTGAAGACATTAACATCTAATTAGACTAAATTAGAAATGGACAGCAATTTTAAATGTCCAGACAGCCTTCTTCATTGGATTTTGTTTTTCCTAATAAGACTTCAATCGCCGGCGTCTGTGGCTGATACTAACCATTTTCACAGTCAGCCGCTAATCCAGGACTAAGTTTTGGCTCGCCCAGCGATGCTTCGGAAGAAAGGCCTGGAGATGGTGTTCTGAAGAATCAGCCCTAATAGACCTTATGGAGGGAGCACAGTTCTCTTCTGACACACAAAGGGTAGCCATGAATTGGATTAGACAACAGCGGGCTGTAGGCTGGAAAAAGCAAGGATGTTACTTTGAGGACTAAGGTGCACCTGACCCAAGCCATGCTATTTTAATTTGCCTCATCTGCATGTGAAATTTGGACATTGACTAAGGAAGACCGAAGAAGAATCGATACATTTGAATTGTGGTGCTGGAGAAAATTACTGCAAGTACCATGGGCTACTAAAAGGCCCGACAGAGCTGTACTGGAAAGTCAGAGTACTGCATAGAGGCAAGGATGGCAAGAACTCGTCATAGATACTTAGGGCATGTGGTCAGGAGAGGTCAGGAGAGGTGAAAGGCATCATCCTTGCTAAAGTCGAGGGGTGATAACAAAAGAAGAAGGCCCTCAAGGAGATGGATTGGCCCAGTGGCTTTATCAGTGGATTCAGCGTGGGAACAAGTGTGAGGAGGGAGCAGGAGCTTGCAGCATCTCATTCTGTTGTGCGTAGGGGCACTATGTGTCAGAGCTGACTTGGTGTTACCTAACAAAGACAAAAGGGTGGCTGCTGACGAATATTTTTGTCCTTTGTAGTAATCAGCTTTAGAATTTGATTCTTGATTGTGCTGCCTCTACTTGGAGAGTAAGAGGCACAGTTTACTCCCTTCTCTTCCATACCTGAGAAAAAAATTGAAGGGAGCAAGAAGTAGCCAGAGATGACATTGGTTCTAGCAATAGATTCTTAATCCCTCTCATACTATAAAACTCTTAGTTTTACATTGAATTAGAAAAAGTATCCGGGATGCTTTTTGTTTCCTTCCACTGTCCTCCTAAAACTAAGTCGAAGAACGATGGACCATCTCGGAACCAGCATTCTCTAGTGGGTTAACCTTACAGAAACAAGAAGCGAAGAAGTATATAAACACTCCACAAAGAGCCAAGCAACTGGTTCATTTTAGTATTTCAATGTTCCTGGTTAATGTTGCCCTGTGGAAATCAATATTTTATCATTTTTCATCAGGGAAAATTGACTAATGAAATTAAAAAATAGCAAAAGCTGTTCCTGCCCTTCTAAATCCTTCTTAGGAAGAAGTCAACACTCTTTTCTATTAGCTCTTCATCCAAGGCTTAGGTGCAGGGTTACTTATAAGTGTCATTATTTAAGATTCTTATAAAAATGAAGAAACACTACAACCCTGAGAAAATCTTAATCTAATCATATGGGTGACATTTTTATCTTGCCCTTGGAGAATCAGAATAACTAAATTTTCTCCTGTAGCATGAATGAGATCCCAATTTTTAAAAATGGTGCTAACTCAAGATGATATAAAATACAGGTGGTGGTGAATGGCAGTGCAGAGAGCCTCCGATTTTCAAAATTTAATATAAGCCTATTGTCCACTATTTACTTTAAATATTATTACCAATTAAATAGCCCATGTAATTGTCTAATTCTAAATGGACTTCATTAACCTAAGAATAAAAGAAAATAGTTACAAGGTAAAGCAAGATCTACTTTTCACATCCTCCACAATAAGCAACCTAGTCTAGTGGAAAGGACAAAGGAGGACTGGCTCCTATTTCAGAGGTAGGAGCCACTAATAACCTTACCCATAGCATCACAGCACTGGCAAATACTGTCAGCCTAGACAAAGGAAGCAGAACACTGTCAAAGACACTGCTGGAGGATGGGTCCCTCCATCTGAGAGCACTTGAAATGTGATGGAAGAGATGAATTTTTGGAAGGGGCTCGAACATGGTGGCGGAACTTGATCATGGTGACTTGAGTACAGTAAAACTTGTGGGAATGGAGCCATCAACAGCTCTGCCGATGGGGCACGCCTCAGAGGACCAGCTTCAAAAATCTTCTCATGATTGGAAACGTGCAAAATACAAATTTAGGAAAATTGGAAGTGGTCAAAATTGAAATGGAACACATGATGATATATATCCTAGGCTAGTGTTTCTCAGCCTCCCTAATGCCTCGGCCCTTTAATACAGTTCCTCATGTTGTGGTAACCCCAACCAGAAAATTATTTTCGTTGCTACTTCATAACTGTCATTTTGCTACTGTTCTGAATCCTAATGTAAATATCTGATATGCAGGATGTGTTTTAATTGTTACAAATTGAACATAATTAAAGCATAGTGATTAATCAGAAAAACAATATTTAATTCTATATTGTGAAATATTTATTTTTAATTACAACTAAATGAAATTTTGTTTTGAAGCACTCATAGCGTGGGTAACAGTCTTGCAATAATATAAGTAAAATGCCAACGTCAGTGCAAAGGTTGAGATAGCTTCATTCTCACTTTACTTTTTTTAAAAATCATTTCATTGGGGGCTTGTACAACTCTTATCACAATCCATCCATTCATCCATGTGTCAAGCACATTTGTACATTTGTTGCATCATCATTCTCAGAATATTTTCTTTCTACTTGAGCCCTTGGTATCAGCTCCTCCTTTTTCCCCCTGCTCCCTCCCCCAACCTCCCTCCCTCACAAACCCTTGATAATTTATAAAATATTATTATTTTTTCATGCCTTGCACTGTCTGATGTCTCGCTTCACCCACTTAGAGCTGGAAACAGGGAATCCAGAACAG
>NW_022103906.1:32291581-32297759 GCF_000313985.2 Echinops telfairi
ATCAGAAATAGGTGTTTTCCGATGGTCTTAGGCGACCCCTGTGAAGGGGTCGTTCAATAACCCCCAAAGGGGTCACGACCCACAGGTTGAGAACCACTGTCCAAGGCAATAGTGAGCTGAAATGGGTGGGTATTGGCCATTTTGAATGAGAAAGTCATATGATTTACTATGCTGGGAGTAACACAATCAAGAGGAATGGTGAGGCATTCAACATCAGAAAGGACCTTGCAAAAGCCACCATGAAGTACAGTGCTCTCTGTGATCTGACTATTTCTGTTGGCCTTCAAGTAAATCCAATCAATACAACTGTAATTCAATTTTATGCACCTACCTCAAAAGCTTGTGATGAAGAAAGTACAGAACTACCACTGTCTTCAGTCAGAAATTAATCAAAAACGCATTCAATGCATTGATAGTTATTGGTGATTGGAATGCAAAAGTTGGAAACAAAGAGGAAGCATGGGTAGTTGGAAAATATGGTCTTGGTAATAGAAATGAACCTAGAGTAGTATGACAGAAATTTGAAAAACCAACTTGTTCATAGCAAATAACTTTTTATTCAATAACACAAAGGCTACTAATACACAAAGGCTTCCCGAGATGGAGTACACAGAAATCAAATCGATTACATCAGTGGGAAGACATGGAGGAGAATCACAGTATCAGTAAATAAAACCACACCAGGGAGCAACTGTGGAAGAGATCATCAATTGTTTGTATGTCAGTTCAGGATAAAGCTGAAGAAAATTGAAGCAAATCCACGAGTGTCGATATGCAACCGTGAGTCTATCCCACCTGAATTTTGAGACACTTCAAGGATAGATTTGCTGCATTGAACACTAGTGACAGAGACCTGATGAGCTGTGGGAGGACCTCAAGAACGTCCTTCATGAAGAAAGCGAAAGCTCAATGAACAACAGGAAAGAAGGAAAAGATCAAAGAGGAGGTCCGAAGAGACTGAAACTTGTTCTTCATCATAGAGTAGCTAAAGCAAATGGAAGAAAGGATGGGAATCAAGCAGCCGAACAGAAAACTTCAGAGAGAAGCATCAGAAGACAAATTATTGGGAAAATTATTGGGAAAATAAGAAGAGTGTGCACGAGGATTGGAGGAAGGCTTATTAGCGATCTGCAGTATGCAGACGACAAAACCTTGCTTGCTGAAAATGAGGACTGAAAACATTTGCTGATGGAAAGCGAGGATTGTAGCCTTCAGTATGGATTGCAACTCAATGTAAAGAAGACCAAAAACTCACAGCTGAACCAACAAGCTAAATTCATGATAAATGGAGAAAATATTGAAGTTGTCAAGAATTTTGTTTTACCTGAATCCACAATTAATGCTCATGGAAGCAGCAGTCAAGAGATCAAAAGATGAATTGCATTAGGTAAATATGCTGTACAAGACCTCTTTATAGTGTGGAAGAGCAAGGATTTTACTTTGAGGACTGAGGTGCTCCTGACCCAAGCCATGGCATTCTTTATTGACATTGGACATTGTCAATTGGACATTATCAACTTGGACATTGAATAGGGAAGACAACAGAACAATCAATGAATTTGAATTGTGCCATGGAGAACATTGGAAGTATTATTAACTTCTAAAAGGACAAACCAATCTTTTTTTTTTCTTTTAAATCTTTTAAAAAATTTATTTTATTGGTGGACTTTTACAAATCTTGTAACAATCTGTCATTCAATAATATTAAGCACACTGGTGCATATGTTGTCATCAACATTTTCAAAACAATTTGTTTTGACTTGAGCCTTTGGTATCAGCTTCTCTCCTCTCCACCCCCCATTACCTCCACCTTCCCACCCTCATGGATCCTTGATCAATTATATATTATTATTGTTATTTCGTGTCTTCCACTGTCCATTGACTCCCTTCACCCACCTTTCTGTTATTCATCTCCCTGGGGGATGCTATATACCCAACTTTGTGATGGGTTCCCCTTTGCTCCCCCTTCCCTCCCCACCACCCCCACTATTCCCACACCTTCACGATATCACTCCTCCCACTATGATTCCTGAGGGTTGATCTGTCCTGAATTCCATGTGTTGAGAGCTCTTATCTGTACCAATGTGTGTACTCTGGTCTAGCAAGATTTGTAAGGTAGAACTGGGTCATGGTAGTGGAAGGGAAGAAATAGTCAGAACTAGAGGAATGATGTGTGTTTCATCGGTGCTATACTGCACCCTGGTTCAATCATACTTTCCTTGTTACCCCTCTGTAGAGAGATGTCCAATGGTCTACAGATTGATTTGGGTCTCCACTCCAACCCCCATCTTTCACATCGATATAATTGTTTGGGATCTTTTATGATACCTGCTCCCCTCGACACCTCATGATCACACAGGCTGGTTTGCTTTTTCCATGTGGGATTATTTGCTTCCCTGCTAGATGGCTGCTTGTTTAACTTCAAGCCTTTAAGACCCCAGACATTACATCTTTAGATAGCTTTCTTCACCACATTGCTTATGCACCCTATTTGTCGTCAGCAATCATGTCTGGAAGGTATCAAAGAGTGCCAGGTTATTAGAACAAAGTGTCTTGTGTTAAGGTTGACCTTGAGTAGAAGCCCAAAGTCTGCTATCTTAA
Source organism: Echinops telfairi (assembly GCF_000313985.2). NCBI lineage: Eukaryota > Metazoa > Chordata > Mammalia > Afrosoricida > Tenrecidae > Echinops > Echinops telfairi. Next base: position 32,294,183 of record NW_022103906.1, read on the forward strand.
TACTTAACATATAAATATATTTACATTGGCCTCTATCCCTTTCATTCTAAATTAATGTATTTACATATATACATATATACATACCTATAGCTATATATATAGACAGCTTTTGCCTCCTACTTCTTTCCTCTATTTCCTTTCACCTTCCTCCTATCATGCTCACCTTCCATTCAGCTCTCAGTAATTCCTCTCAGGACACATTGCACTTGATCAAACCCCACCAGGCATTATATGCCCCCCTTGTCATCAATTTTATCTCTCTTGTTGTTCCATTATCCCTGAGTTTGTTGGCACCCCACTCCCCCTCCCTACCTTCTCCTCTCCCATGTCCCCTGGGAACTGCAGGTCTGTTGTTTCCTCCTCGGGATTGTTTGTCCTGCCTAGCTTAAACACATAGACATGGGGGTGACAGAAAAATAAAAACAAACAAACAAAACACCCAATAGATAGTTCCAGGTCTGTCTGCTGTCCCTTATGTATGTTTTCTGGTTAAGTCTGATGAGGTGCCAAGTCCTGTCCCCTGAGTCAGAAGTCTGTTTTCAGGATTCCTCAGGGACTTGGGTACTGATGCACTCCGTTTGCATTCCACTGCACTGTGCACGGGACAGACCAGGACCACTTTCAGCACAGTGACTCCAGTGCTGTCCCCCATAGCTCTATGGGTCAGCGAGGGAAAGCCCTGTCTCCTGGTGGGGCCGGCCCTATGGTCCTCTCTGTGCATCGACTGCTCCAAGCAGACCAATCTTTCTTGAAAGAAGGCAGGCCAGAGTGCTCGTTAAAGGCAGGATGGGAAGACTTTGTCTTACATCCTTTGAACATACAGTCAGGAGATACCCATCCCGGGAGAAAAACATGATGTTTGGTAGAGTGGAGGGCTGGCAGAAAAGGCAAGGCCCTTAAGGAGATGGACTGACATAGTGTCTCCATCCAGGGGCTCAGACACAGGAACCTTGGGGAGGGTTGGACAGGACCATGCAGGGTTCGTTCTGCGGTGAATATTTTTGCTGTGAGTTGGAACCAACTAGATGACACTCAGCAACAACAAGAAGTCTCATGGGCACTCATTGGGATATGACTTAGAGGAACTGAAATGTTCTCTATCTGTGAGTAAATACATAATCTTCCATTATAAAGACCTTTGCCATCATGTTACTGTTCTCCTAAATAAAGATTTACAGAATGTCAAAGCCAGAGAAACTTGATAGATGAACTATGCAAAGCTCTTGTCCTTTAGATGAAAGAGCTGAGGAAAGTGTTCTTTCAAGGTCAAATAAGTTAAAAATGTATACAAGAATGTAATCAAACTCTCTTGTTTTAAAAATGCTTTTTCCTCTTGGGAGATGCTGCTGTGAAGAATCATAAGAATGTGTTGTGCCTAAGAATGACATTTTATAAGTATTATTAATATTTGCCCAAGTATCATCCCTTGTGCGTGGGATTAAGAGGAGGTAAGGGGCCTACTCAATAACAGCATGCAATAAGTATCAGTCATATATATATTTTTAATCTCAAAGATGGAATTTAATATACTCGATTAAAACTGAAAATTTGGATTTACAATTTTAAAAAGGTAAATGAGACATTTAAAATTATAATTAAAATTCATCCAATTGAATATTTCTTCTTTGAAGTAATTATTTGCATATCTTACACCCTTTTTTTCTGAGACGATTGCAGGCGCCATTTTTAACAGGCACTGGTAAGAGAATTAATGTGATTTGCAGTTTCTTCATGGTTTCCCATGTAGACATCCTTCCTAAGAAAGATCAACTTCCCCCCCTTTTTTAACCACACTGACTCAGATCATCTGTTTTCACTTAATTAAATGGTGTCTCACTTTTGTTAGCTTTGCTCTTATCTCCTCAGTTCTCTAAACCAGCCCAAATGTAATAACTGTTATATTTAAAAAGTAATCACACACAGGTTTCCTTACTTGCAAGTAGGTCTTGATTTAGTTGATAAATGTCTGTAAATATTCTAGTAAATTTAATCACATCTTAAATAAGTTTAAGCACATATTTTCAAACAATCCCACAGTGAATTTTCTCCTAACTCCCACTTTTAAGATCTTAATTTATCTAAACTGTAACTCTGGATTTTAATATAAATCTAATTTTAAAATTAAACATGTCTTAGTTATCCAGTAGTGCTAGGTCCACGTTCAGCATGTTTGATCGAGGGAAAGTTCGTTCTCTATATTTCCTGCTTGCAGGGGTTTCCAGTGCAGGGACAAAAGGTCTGACAAGCAGATTCTGTTCATGTTGGTGGTAGGTTCCACTCTCCCTGCTCAGGCTCTCATTCTTTATCTCTTGTAAGATAAAAGGAGTTGCAGAATACATCCCAAGGAAACTTTCGTTATATAGGATCAGGGCTGTGAAGTATTATAGGGGTTGTATATCATCTTACCACCATTTGCTTGTGTTTGTTCTACTTTGGTGGCTTGTGTGTTGCTGGAATTATATCATTGGTACTGTATTTCAAATACTAGCAGGGTCACCTGATATTAATGGGTTTCAGCAGAGTTTCCAGACTAATAAGAGCCTATGAAGAAACAATAGGCTATACAGAGGAATTAGCCACTGAAAACCTTTCTGATACTTTCAAACCATTGTCAAATATAGAAAACCTAATGACTAGCAACAGAAACTTGTCAGACATAGTGGCAGAAGAAGAGCCCATTGGGTGTGAAGGCACTTAAACATGACTGAAAAAGAGCTGTCTTCTCAACGTACAGTCGACCATCATGGCATTAACGAAGTAAAGCCTTCAGGAGTAAAGCCTGTGTGACTCAAATTGAGAAGACAGCTGTACCATCAATTAATAAATACAACTCAGAGGGTCTGAAGTAAGAATTTAGGAAAATTTGAAGTTGTCTAAAATGACATGGAACACATAAATATTGATATCCTAGTCATTAGTGAGCTGAAATGGACCAGTACTGGCCACATTGAATCAGAAAACCCTATGGTTTACTATGTCAGACATGAAAGATTCAAGAGGAATGACACGGTATTCGTTGTCAGAAAGAACATTTCAAAATTAATCTTGAAGTACAATGATGTTTATGGTAGAATAATATCTATACATCAAAAAGGAAATCCTGTAAAGACAACTGTTATTCAAATTTACACACAAACAACTAAGCCTAGTGTTGCAGAAACTGACTGAATAAGTCTACCAAAGTCTTCAGTCTGAAATAGACCAAACATGCCATCCAGATGATTTGGCAAATTATTTCACCATGTCAGACCAAGGAGGAAAGGGCTGCCTACTTTGCTGGAAGGAGCCTGAGGTAGTTAGTTTATTGTGCCAACCTGGCCGATAAACACATGTGGGGGTTAATTGAAGGGCAGAGGGATAAATGGCTTGGTGAGCCTCGCCTTTCAAGTTCTCGGGTCTCTTGCTTTCTGATGGTCAGATCAGGGTGCAGCTGCCTTAACCTGTTCCCTGCTTCAGCTGACAAGGCTCACTTCCTGCAAGACATCCTCAAGGAGAAGCCACATGGACCTTCCCCGATGCAGCCCTGGGTGCTGGAGCAGCCGTGTGGAAGCCCCTGCCAGTGCTGAGATGCTTACAC
>NW_022103906.1:32299402-32307305 GCF_000313985.2 Echinops telfairi
CAACAAATGTATAGATGTGCTTTACACAATTGATCTATGTATTGTGATGAATTGTATGAGCCCCAATAAATTGATAAAAAAAAAAAGCAAAGGTCATTAAAAAGGCAGGAAAGAAAGAAAAGGTCAAAGTTGATGTCAGAAGAAATTTCTCTTAATTATAGAGTAATTGAAGCAGATGGAAGAATTGATGAGGTCAAAGGGCTGCATAAAAATTGTCAAAGGGGAGTTCGAGAAGATAAAGGAAAGTACTATAATAAAATATGCAAAAACAGTTAAATAACCAAAAGAACATGCTCAGCATATCTTAAACAGAAAGAACTAAAGGGACACATTCAAACCTTGGGTTTCAATATTGAAAGATTTGATGATCAAAATATTAAACGATGTAGGAAGCATCTAAAGATGATAGAGTGAGCAAGAAACAATGGTCCTGAAGGAAGAAGTTCAAGCTACACTGAAAGCACTAGACAAGAACAAGGCTCCCGGAATTGATGGAATGCAAAATGAAATCTTTCAGTAAGCTACTTGTCTGACTGAAAGAGACTCATATTTGTGCCCTTCACAGTGATAAGTGACCCAACAGAATGCTCAAACTATAGAACCATAGCACTGATATCGCCTGCAAGTAAAATTTGACTGATGCTACCCTACAACACTTTCAGTAGTACATTGACAGGGAGCTCTCAGGGACTCCGGCCAGCTTCAGAAGAGGGCTATCCTTGTGCTCACGAGGAACTTGTACATGGATCAAGAGGAAGTTGTTTGAACAGAGCAATGGAATACTGCGTGGTTCAAAATCAGGAAAGGCTGTGCTTCAGGGTTGTAACCTCTCACTGTACTTTCTCATTCTGTATGCTGAGGAATCATCCGAGAAGCTGGCTTATATGAGGAAGAATGTCACATCGGATTGGAGGAAGACTTACTAACAAGTTTTGGTATGCAGAAGAAACAACCTTGCTTACGGTGAGGAGGAATTGAAGCACTTGCTGATGAAGATCAAGGGTTGCAGCCTTCAACATGGATTAGAAGTTAGTGTAAGGTAGGCCAAACTGTTCATAGCTTGACCAATAAGTAACATCATGATAAATGGAGAAAAGGTTGAAGTTGTCACAGATTTTGTATTGCTTGGATCTGCAACCAATTCTCTTGGAAGCAGTAGTCAAGAGATGAAACAAAGCACTGTACTGAGTACATCTGCTGCCAGAGATCTCGTTCAAGTGCTGAAGCAGCGAGGTTATATTGAAGACTAAAGTGAACGTGACCCAAGTCATGGTATTTTCAATTGCATCATATGCATGTGAAAGTTGGGCATTTTTATAAGTAAGACTAAAGGAAATGCATTTTAATTTAATGTATTTGAATTATGGTGTTGGTGAAGAACATTGAAAGTATTTTGGACAAAGAAGAAAGAAATCTGTTTTAGAAGAAGTGCAGTCAGAATGCCCCTTAGAGGCAAGAATCGGGAGACTTTCTGTCATATCCTTTGAATATGTTTTTAGGAAGGCCAGTCTCTGAAGAATGACATCATAATTGGTAAAATAGAGGGACATTGAAAAAATGAAGGCCTTCAAAAAGGTAAATTAACATGGTGATTGAAACAATGGGCTTAAACAGAAGAAAAATTGTGAGTGGCACACTGCTGTATACATAGAATTACTTTGAGTTGGGACTGTCTCAATGAATGTCAACAACTTAGACTGGGAAAATATTTAACAGTGATGTATCGGACAACAGTCTAATCCCCAAAATTTATTTTTTTTAATGTTAATGATCCAACAACAAAATACAAATAAATCCAATTTAAAAGTGGGCATAGGAAATGAACAAATGCTTTAGCAAAGAGATCTTCAAGAAGCTAACAAGCATATGAAGAAATGCTCGCTATCACTAGCTATTAAACCATATAAGTCTCACTGCTAGTTAGTCAATTCCAACGCCAAGCAATGCAATGTGACAGAGTACAACTTCTCCTTAGGGCTTCCAAGGCAGTAAATCTTTACAGGAGCAAGCAGCCTCATCTCTCAGTGACTGGTTGGGTTGAACCATGACTTTGTAATTAGGAGCCTGATGCTTATACTACTACAGCACCATCAAGGATCTCTTATTAGTCATTAGAGAGATGCAAAGCCAAATATTAATGAAATGTAATTTTCACACCAGTATTATTAGCTGGATTCTAAGACACAGAAAAGAACAACTAGCTACTGAGCGTGTGGAGTGAGTGAGATCCTCAATCTATTGTGGGTGGTACTGTGAAGTGGTCCAACTTCTGTGAGCAATGATGTGATGATTTCTTAAATAGTTGAAAATAAAAATACTATATGATTCAGCAACCCCAGTGCAAAGTATATATTCTAGAGAAGGATGAGTTGTGACAGAAAACACAGACGTATGCCTGTGTTCATCACAGCATTATTCATACTAGCTAAAGATGGTAACAACCTCCATGTCCATCAATGCATGAATGAATAAGGAAACTGTAGTGTGTGAATGCAGAGGAATGCTACATAATATGAAAGACTAATGTTGCATCACAAAACACACGGATGAACCGGGAGGACATTATGTTGAGGACATTATGTTAGTTAATCACAAAGGGACACATATTCGATTCACATGCATAGGAGGTGATGGGAAATGCCGTGGCTCATAGCAAATACCATAACATTGTGCAAATGTGCTGCCCAAGATCTCCTTAAAGTGTTGGAGAGCCAGGATGTCCCTTTGAGGACTAAGGTGCGCCTGACCAAGCCGTGGCATGTTCAATCAGCTCATGTTCATGTGAAACTTGGACATTAAAAAGGGAGACTGAAAAAGAAGCAATGCTTCTGTAGTATGGTGCAAGTGAAGATTATTGAAAATACCATTTACTGCCAGAAGAACAGACACATTTGTCGTGGAATAAGTACAGCCAGAAAGCTCCTTAGCAGCCAAGGTGGCAAGACTTTATGAGTTTTATTTTCCTTACATTGAGTTGCAATCCATACTGAAGTCTGTAGTTTCATCAGCAAGTATTTCAAATTCTCACTATCAGCAAGCAAGGCTGTATCATCTGCATATCAAAAGTTGTTAATAAAACTCCCCATCCTGATGTTGCATTCTTCTTTATAAGGTCCACCTTCTCAAACTACTTATTTGCACAGTCTACAGATCGAAAAGAGGTTGACATGATACAATTCCGACCCTCACTTTTCTTATTTTAAATCATGCAGTATCATGTTGTTCTGTTCTAATCACTTACCCTTGGCCTCTGTACAGATTCTGCTTGAAAACCGTTAAGTCTTCTGGAATTCTCATTCTTCACAGTGTTATCCATACTTTGGCATGATCCTCTCAGTCAAATATCTCTGCATAGCAAGCAAACACATGTACAGTTTATCTGGTTATCTCTACTTCCATCCATGAGCCATCATCCTAAATCAGCAATGACATATCTCTTTGTACATCCCGTTCTGAATCTGGCTTGAATTTCTGGCAACACTCTGTGGACGGTCTCCTGCAATCATTGTTGAATTATCGTCTGCAGATTTTGCTGGCATGTGAACATAATAACATTGTTAGATAATTTCTTAATTCTGTTGGGTCATCTTTCTTTGTAATGGACACAAATTTGGAACTTTTCCAGTCAGCGGGCCATGCATCTGTCTCCAAACGTTTTCGCATGGAGCCGTGCGTGCTCTCATTGCTTCTTCAGTTTGTTGCATCATTTCAACTTATATTATGTCAATTAAAGGATGCCTTCACTACACCTGGGGTTTTTTCTTTCAATACCATAGGTTCTTATCATCTCTTACCTCTTAAAGTATTTAAACATTGACCAATTTTTTTTACACGTAATGACTGTATCTTCAATCGAATGTCTTTTTGATGCTTCCCTTTCTTTATAATTTTATTGGGAGCTCTTACAGATATCATAACATTCCATAGTTCAATCACATCAAGCAGTATTGTGCAATTGCTAATGTGCAGTGTGCAGTCAGTCTCAAAGCGTGTTCGTTCTTCTGGAACGCCTTGGTGTCACCCCTCTTTATCTCTTTATCTCTCCTCTACCCCTCCCCCACCCCGCCTTGATACTTCCTGCATTGTTCAGGATTTTTCAGCTCGAGATGTGCTAAGCATGTGTTTTCTTTTTGACTTTCTAATATTGGAGCTTGACCTTGCAGTTTCTTCGGATCTGAGAGGCTCATCTTTGCCACAGTGTTTCCCAATTTCCTGCTATGATTCGCAAGGTTGTCAATGGCTAATCCCTTCTTCTGAGACACCTGTGCGTGGTATCAAACCACCAACTTCCATTTAGGAGGCAGGTACTTGATCTTCTGTGCCCAAAACACAAGTGTAGTTTCCCTTAATAAAAAGCACATTCTCCCTTTGTTTTCAGAATTCTACTAGCTGATTTATTATAAGTATATTTGGATGCTGTGTACATAGTTTTCCAAACTGTGTCTGCAAAATAAATAAATAAATATTATAAAGTTAATAGGTTGGCAAAAAGCTAGAATTGTATTATACAACAAATTTCTTAAAATTTGGAGAATATATATCTGAATATCCAACTATAATAAATCCACATACAATGTAATAAGGGCTATTTTGCAAAAGGAATGAAAAAAATAAGTCTTGATAGAGCCATAGAAGCAAAGCAATGACTTGATTGTTTCAAACAAAATAGATTTGTTTGTTTGTTTTTCTTATTTTGGAAACATTGCTGCAGTAATTGAAGCCAAAATTATTCTGAGGTATAAAAACCAACCAACTAAAACACTCACACCTGTTCCCATATCAGAAAAAAGACAAGAACACAAAACCAAACAACATACATACACCAATTCCAACAGCGACATGAGAGCACTGAGCCACCTCGCACAGGCGGAGAGAACGGAGCAAACCTTGAGGGGCCACGAGTCAGACCAGCGATGTTCAGGGTTCAAGTACAAAGAGGAGAAATGTGTCGACTTCTAATTCCTACCTCAGGTCTGGGCATGGTTATTGCTTTTCTCCCTACAATGGCTTCCAATTCTCTCTTTGGTGATTTATTATTCTCATTCCAAGGGGGCAATGCCACATTGGGGTCGTAAAATGGCATGAAATGAAAGGATGCTGAGAAGTGCTCCAAGCTGCTCTCGGCCCAGCAGAAACCTTCCAGAGGTCTCTGTGACCTTCAGCCTCACGTTGTGGATAGTGATTGCGTGTATGAAACCTAGTTTTGAGGTGCAGGCATTTGGTCTGAGAGATCCTGCTCCACTTCTCTTCCGTGGTCCGACGAGAACCCGGAAGTTGCCGGCCTCTGTCGGAAATCGAGGCCTTTGTGAAATGCAAACAAAGCAAGAGCCGCAGGAATTGCTTCCCCGCCTTCTGCACAGAAGAGGGTTCACCTGGACGCACGGGTGACTCATGTGGGTATGCCGATTCTCTCGGCCAGCATATCTGGAAGAAGTTAATGGTTCCTCCATTTTCTTACGTCATCAAGCAGCACCCTCTTCGGCTCGTGCCCAAGATGAAGTGATGGAGGCCCAGAGATGTGGTAAACAAAGTCCTTGTAGCCATTGCCCCTCAGTCCCCTGCGTATAATTATTATTATAATTATAGTTATATTAATAATAATTATATATATATGTATATATATGTGTGTGTGTGTGTGTATATATATATATATATATATATACTACCAGCACCTTCTGATGCTTACAGTGAGCACAGGTTGGGCTTTGATACTAGGAATGGAAACATCTGGCTTCAAGGAGAATTTGGGTTATTGTGAGAAAATCATAATCGTTTGATGCTTTCATTTTCTTGCCTTTAAAATAAGGATGAGATAAATAAAACAGTCTCCATAGACTGTCTACCCTTGGACATGTTTCATCCGTGGCTGTTCTAGAGCAGCTGCAGAAGAGTGGTTAGAGGGTGTTCTTACAAACGTCCTTTCAGAGGCCACAGTGCAGAGTTCAGAGCTGCAGATTTTCATTCATAGTGATTCTGAGTTTTTAAGCACAATTGTAGCGTCTGATAATGTTGCTGTTGTTGTGCGTTAACATTCAGAAGGTTCTAATTCATGGGAGCTTATGTATGACAGAACAAAATGGTTGCCTGTTCAAATACCACCTTCATGATCATTGGTGTGTGTGAGTTCATTGTGGTGGCATTGTATCAACCCCTCTCGTTGAACATTTTCCGTATTTCCATTGACTCTCTAGTTTGCTCCAAATAATGTCTTTTTCTAGATGTTGGCCCAGGAAGCAAGTCAAAATGTCTTGCTTCTAAGAAGCATTTTGGTTGTTTTTCTTCTGAGATGAATTTGCTCATTCTTTTGAGAGTCCACAGGATATTCAACATTTTCCACAAACATCAAAATTAAAAGACATGAATTTTTCTATTTTCTGCTTTCATATTTACTTATATCTGACGTTTCTAATTGAAAGTATTCTAAAAACTCTGAACCTTGCTCTTGAAAATACAGTGGCTAAAGAAAATGTTAAGATTCCTGAGGGCAGCTTTTGAAGATAAATTAAGTTCTATGATGAAATTTGCAAAGATCTGAAATTAGTAAACGAAAAGGGAAGAACAATTTTAGATTATTTCAAACTATAATAACTTAGAAAAAAAATCCAAGCCTTGAGTTGAAATCTTGGAGGATTCTGTGGGCAAAATGCAGGAAACATTCAAAGAAAATGGAAGCAATATAATTACTGTACCAAAATGAGTTGGCTGAAATTCAATTATTTTAAGAGGAAGTATATAATAAAGAATTGATGGTCTTAAAGGAAGACGTCTAAACCACACCAAAGGAACTGCTACAAAAACAATGCCCTAAGAATTGAATAAATACCAACTGAAATCTTTCAATTAATTAGTGTATCTCCAAGAGCACTCATTTGTCTCTGACAGGAAATTCGGAAAACCAACAGCCTAAATCAGATCCATATCTGTGCCCATTCTGGGAGGAAGGTGGCCCAAGAAAATGCCGAAATTATTGAATAATATCATTAATATCATAGGCAAGTAAAATTTTGCTGAAAATAACTAAAAGAAATACCAGCAATATACCAACAAAGAGCTGCCAGAAATGTAAACTGGATTCACAAGAGGATATGGAATAAGGGATATTATTGCTGAAGCTAGATGGATCTTGGCTGAAAGCAGAGAATATTAGACACATATGTACTTATGTTTTATTGTTTAGATGGATCATAACAAACTTGGGTAACATGGAGAAGAATAGAAAATCCAGGGCCTATCATCATGCTCATGTGGAATTTATCAGCATTTCATAAAATAGGCAATACCTCCCCTTGGGAGAGGCTGAAATGATCTGCAGGGTCTGAAGAAGCAGATACTTATACTTTCTCCTGGATTATGAGCTATAGTACAAGTCATTCATTGCCAGCAGAGTGTGAAGTCATTTTTTTTTCTGAAAAGATGGTAGTCCAAATAGTATGGGAACCTCTGTTGTATATAGACCAAGAGGCAGTCAAATGAGCACAACAAGGGGATTCTGAAGAGTTTAACATGAGGAAATGTGTGCATCACTGTTGTATTGTTTCCCCAGACATGTTCAGTCTGCATGCTGAGCAGATACTTCAAGAAGCTGGCCTAAAGCTGTCTGAAGAAGAACGTAGCATCAACAGGGAGGAAAACTCACTAACAGCCTGTACTATGCAGATGAAAAACCTTGCTCACGGAAAACGAAGAGGATATGAAGCACTCATTGGTGAACATCAACGATGACAGCCCTCAGTATGGACTGAAACTCTCTGTTTAAAAGACCCTCACAACTAGACCAATAGCCAACATGGTAAATGGAGAGAAGGGTGACATTGTCAAAGATTTCATTTCACTTTGACCCATAGTCAATGCTCATGTAAGCAGCCTTCAACAAGCATTGGCTGCATAAGACCTCTTTAGTGTG
>NW_022103906.1:32309476-32351544 GCF_000313985.2 Echinops telfairi
TTTTGAGAAACGATGTACAAATGCGCTTTACACAATTGATGTGTGTATGGATTGGGATAACAGTTGTATGAGCCCCTAATAAAATGTTAAAAAAAGAAAAGAAAAGAAAAGTGTGCAATGAATAAAGAAGACTAGAGAAATTGGATGCCTTTAAAGTATGGTGTTGGTGAGTGAATAATATTGAAAGTACGATGGACTGTATGAAGAAGAAACAAATCCGTTTGGCAAGAAATAGAAGCAGCATGCTCCTTAGCAGCAAAATTGATGAAACTTCATTTCACCTACTTTGGACCTATTATCATAAGGGACCAGACCCTAAGATGGCTGGTAAATTGAAGATCAGCAGAAAAGAAGAAGATTCTCAAAGAGATGGATTAGCACAGTGGCTACAACAACGGGCTAAACATAGCAAACATTGTGAGGATGTTCCAGGACTGGACAGTATTAGTCTGTTGTGCATAAGGTTACTGTGAGTCAGAACCGACTAGACAGCACTTAACCAAAACAATTTGAAAGTACAGCCTCTCAGGTAGCTTCTCCCAGATCTGTACCATAATGATAACACATCAAGTTGTCAGCATGTTTTCAACCACCAATACAGATAGATAGATAGGTGGTTAGATAGATAGGTAGGTAGGTAGGTAGATGATAGGTAGATGATAGATAGATAGATAGATAGATAGATAGATAGATAGATAGATAGATGATAGATAGGTAGATAGATGAAGATGATAGACAGACAGACAAATAGGGCAACGAAATGACCCCAGGTGGCACTAATAGTTTGCTCAGCAAACCCTCCAGAGTGGCGTATTTTGGACCTCCCGATGCACAATAGAACTACTTGGCACTCTGCTTCCATGAAGAGTACTGTCAAGAAAACCTCTGGAACAGTTGCACTTTGTAACACGGGAGGTGACTAGCATTCAGAACCAACTGGGGGACACCCCCAAGTTTGCCCAAAGAGAGTGTGATTTTTGTCCTCTCAACTTATCTATATTCCAGGAATGCTCCTACACCCCTTCTACCCTTACCTGCCTCTTTAGAGCACTAGTTTCCTGTCTGATTACAGTTGAGCTTTTATAATGGGGAAATTGGGAACATAGTTAAGATAGAATTCCAGAAGCCTAGGGACAAGAAGATTGAGGATGCGTGAGTTGAAGAACACAAACATGATAGTAACGGGCACAGGAAGGCAGCTGGAGTGGACGACGTCTTACTCAGCAGCTTTCAGTAGAGGACTATCGTAGCAGGTTCAGAGGAAAATGGATGGAAATAGGATGTGAATGAGGTTGTCCTGGGCTGTATTAGTTATGTCTTCTTCAGGCTTCAAGAGAAGCAAAGGAGTTCTTTTTGTGTCTTATTTACTGTTCCACAGCTCTGATCAGATGGGACGTGTAGTATCAGGGTTTCAGCTCATTTTGAAAAGGAAAAAAAAAAAGACAGCTGTTGAAGTAAGGAATCAAGATTAAAAACCTTTGCTTGATTCACAATTTATTCCAACGTAGTTATGATTTAAAAAAAAACAACCTCTCCCTTCCCAAAAGAAAACAGACACAACTCGCATTCATTAAATCTTGATTTCAGATAATGTTCTGAGTGCTTAAGGCATCTATCTGAACAGAGATGCCCTCTCTGGTTTCCTCAACTGCCCTTCTTTTCCCAACTAAGGTGATAATTATGATGGCTATAGGAAGTGTCTTTGTTATTCATGCTTTCAGCACAAAAGCATGATTGTCATTATGCCAATAAGCAACCCGAGGCGAATGGCAATGAGACCGATGCTGGACTCAATCCAAGCTCACACAGTGCTTCCTGAGCTGTGACGCTCCAACATGCCCTCTGTAATTTCCTGTAATGACCTGGAGGTCGCTCTCAGATTCCCAGAGCGTCTGACTGGTCTGGGGGCTTACTGAGCTAGGGAAGACTGCAGGACAGTGGGAGATGTCACACGTCCAGCTCTCTATTTTTAGCGATGGAACTGTGTAGAGGGCCCTCAATTTCAGAGAATTAATGATCCCATGATTAAATGCAGAGAGTTTACTTCCTTGTGACAAAAAGCTCTTGTGTATTAAAATCTTCACTAATAAACTGATCACTTATCAAATTAGAATCTTCTCCACTATCCTCCTCTGTCTGGTAAAATCGCCTAATCAAACTATACATTTTTCAAAAAAGACAGGATTGCCTGAAGTTAATGAGAAGAGTGAAGTTGGAGAACTGTTGGCATCACAAAGGCAGCCGCTGACAAACATAACTGAGGAGAATTATGCCACTCGAGGCCGGGGGAAAATAGAGATTTTTGGCATGGTGAATTGTGCAAAGGGGAATGTTTTTAACATACAGAGGTGAGAGAGGAGCTTGGGACAAATGAAGACTCCATCGAATGCTTCTGAGAGCCAGTCCTCTCTGGCTGTTGTGTTAAATTGAGAGGGTAGAATTGTCTATACCCTGCCAGAAAGACCATGCATCAAAAAATCCACATTTAACGTATGATTTGAGTCTTCCAAGAATAAGCACAAAATGCGATGGTTCCTTTAAGCTGGTCAAATACAGCATAAAAACATTTTCATACTACTCAGGTGTAGTTTTTCCTGAGAACATCTGAAACAAGTCCATTTTATATGTTTACATAAAAAATAGATAAATGAGTAGGAATATATGTATGTATTTACTCTGTGTGACCAACCACCCAAATCCATACACCACTCAGACTCGATATCTGCTCAGGGAAATGAACAAGGAGAAAGAGCAAGCTGTGGGTCCCACTTCCTCTTCTTTGCCCCCACTCTTTAAAAATGACACAAACAAACAGACTCGTGATCGTCTCTACTATGGAATCTTGGTGACACTGTGAGTGTCACATTATCACTGTGTCTGACACAGTTCTGTAATGGCTGCTTTTCAGGACATGGCAGACCTGGTGGGGTAGTAGGTTCTGTATTGAAAGGCTAATCACAAAACCAGCACTTCCAAACCACCAGCTGCTCTGAGGGAGAAAGATGAGGTTTTCTATTCACAGGCATATTTATAGTCTCAGAAAATCACAGAGGCCGGTCTACTCTATCCGATGGGCTACTAGGAGGCAGAATTGACTCGATGGCAGTGAGTTTGTTTGGGGGTTACTTTTATTCTGGAAGTAGATCATCAGACCTTTCTTCTAAGTTTTTGGTTTGCTTGTTTGTTTTTTCATGGACTGAGACCTCCAGCCTTGCAGTTAGGCATTTGTACCATCCAGGGACTCCCCAGCCTCCTTGCTTTCACTATTGAAATTCCTTCTAAATTGCTTCTTAAAAGCTAACCTCCAGTCTCACTGCAGTTCCCCCATCAGGATACTAACTTCTCTCAGAAGGTGTTGTGTCATGTCAGCCATTAGGGGGCACCAGTGTTGCAGAATATGTTTCTGTCGACTGTTACCATGCAGCTGGAATCCTTGTTATGCAGCAATTTTGTCAGCAGTTTTTGAAAAGATCCCAGGTGGCTTTTGATTCCATATTAACAGATAGTGATCCTTGATAGATGGCTCTGTCATATTATGTTGTAAAACTTAGGCTGTTACTTTAAGGTACACAAATGATAACCTCAATCTTAAAATCCAATTATACTCCCCCCACCCCCAATCTTTCGTTGGCTGATGATTTAAACCCACCCTCCAGTTTTTATCTACAAATGCCACACTTGAAAATTCCCTACCAGCTAATGGAAAGTGAAAAAAGTCAAAGAAACATCGTTGTGTTTCCATGAAGATGTTTGAGATGAAACATCTTCAATATCGATAACTGTTGTCGTTAGATGCTTTGAGTCCGAGTGACAGAGTAGACATGCGTCATAGTGTTTTCCTTGCCAACCTGTTGGTTAACATCTGAGCAACTAATGCTAGGAAACTAAAATATAATCTTAATCGAATATATGTTATTTTAAGATATAGTGGAGCAATTACATTGAAGAGATTGTCAAAGTGCATCGCTTCAAGGATTTACTGAACTGAGCTATTAAACTAAAATATCATCCTAAAGGGAATCAGGGAAACTAGAACAGAGAGCAGGAGGCCGATGGGATCTCTTTTTCTGGTGTTCATATTGTAGTGGCCCATTTTGTTAGTGCAGAATAATTGTATTAAATGAATGTAACCGTAAGCAAGTTAAGCCTATTAGCAGCTGTGGGCCGTTCCCTCTGCAAATTATTCATGAAAAGCTTTGGTATCAGGTAGGCCACTGTATTTATAAAAGAGAGCACATTCTTTTTAATAGGTGCCTGAGAAAAATGGATGGGGAAGAATTAATTTTTTTCCTTGAAATTCACATTATAAAGCATCCCAAAGTCTAAAAGAAAGGGCAATTGGATTATCTGTTACAAAGTTCTGTTTCCATAATGCAGATAAGTGATATTTGAAGGCAATTTGAAAATGTCACTTGAAAAAAGAGGAACAGCCAAGCAGAAATAAGAGCAGATAGATCAATAGATGAGCCATTAGACTCTATTCATGACTGAGAGGAATTGTGTGTCATTGGTGAATGCTGCAGTCCATGTGTCGGAATCACTGTCCTTTTCACGTTCAGTCCACTGTCTGGTCCAGTTACTTGAAGCTCATCAGAAGAACCTGACACTGAATATTACCCAAGGTCATGTGTTTGATCTCTGTGCGCTCAAGATACTATGGCTGGTGTGTTAGTCCGGGTGGACTAGAGAAACAAATTCACAGACACACTCATGTGTATAAGAAGGAGCTTTATATATAGAGTAATTATACATTAAGAAAACATCTAAGCCAAGTCCATAAGTCCAATATCTGCCCATATGTCCCATACCAGTGTATAAAGTCCTCTTCAGACTCAGGAAACACATGCAATGATGCCAAATACAGGAAGATCACAGGCCAGTGGGTGGGAAGTCAAGTGGATCCAGTGCTGGTGGGAAGCATCTCAGCACTGGCAGGGGTCTCCATGTGGCTTCTCCAGTTGCCAAGGCACGGGGTCTATAGTGAAGTTCCATGTGTCATGTCAGTAGAGCATCTCTCAGGGCATGAACCGAGAGAGAGTGTGTCTCTCACCTCTAAGGAGGAATACCAGAGTTCCAAGAATCTTCAGGAGAAGGCCAGGCCCACAGAGAGGCCTCATTGGCTACTACCTGGTTGAAGGTAAAGTCTACCCCTTCGCTCATAATCCTCTCAAATTGACAACAAGTTGTAGAACTACCACAGTCAGGAAGGGCCTTAAGCTGCTACACTGTTACAAAGAGCCATTAATAAATCCCCACCGACCAGTGTCTCCTCTAGGCATACCAGAATGTCAGTAGTTTTTCTGTTTTCTGTTTCCAATATTTCCTTGCGGGAGCAATCCTTTCCTAAATCCCATACCTGACTATGGAAATCGTAGCCATCATTTCAGGTCTAGCTGGAATGCCATATTCTATATACAGACTTCTCTGAAGCCCATCAAGAATTCTCCTCCTGTGAGCTCTTATGATGCTGTGTGCCCCTAGTTGTGTCAGGTTGCTGTTGTCTTGTTAGGTGCCATCCAGCCTGTTCTGCCTCAGAGCAATCCTCTGTACAACAGAATGTAATCCTGCCCAGTTGGATGCCATCCTCACAATGGCAGTTATGTTTGGATCGTTGTTGTAGTAACTATGCTACCCGATTTTCTTGAGACTCTAACTCTTGTTCACTGGCATGCTTTACTAAGAAAGATGTCTTTTTCCAAGAACCGGTTCCTTTTAATAACCTGTCTAAAGTGTGTGAGATGAAGTCTCGACATCGTCACTTCTAAGAAACATTTGCCAGTACTGCTTCTAAGCTAGAGTTGCTCATTAGGGTGGTAGTCCACGATCTATTCCATATCCTTTGCCAGCATCACAATGAAAACGTTTCGATTCTTCTTAGTCTTCCTTAGGTATTGTCTAACTTTTGCATTCAGATGAGACAATTGAAAATACCACAGTTTGGATCACACATACCTTCTTACCCTTCAAGTGGCATTTTTGCTTTGTAACACTTGAAAGAGGCCTTTTACAGGAGATTTGCCCAATGGAATGTACTGTTTGATTTCTTGACTGCTTCTTCCATGGGCACTGATTATAGATTCAAACAAAATGAAATCCTTCACAAGATCAAGCTTCCCTCCATTTATCATGATGTTGTTTATTGGTCCAATTGAGAAGATTTTGGTTTTCTGCTTATTTAATCGCAATTAATATTAGTGTTAGTCGGGGTTGATTAGAGAAACAAATCTAGAGACATTCATATATGTATAATAGAGAACTTTATATCAAAGAGTAAATGTATATTAAGAAAACATCCCAGTGTAGTCCAGGTCAAGTCTATAACTCTAGTATTGCCCCATATGTCAATACTAGTCTATAAACCCATGCAACACATGAAATGATGCCGAGCGCAGGATGGTCACAGGCCAGTGGGTGGAAAGTCTTGCAGATCCAGTGGTGGTGAAAGCATCTCAGCGCGGGTATGGGTCTCCACGTGGCTCCTCTAGCTCCAGGGCTCATGCTCTATCAGCGTAGCTTCATGTGGCTTGTCAACAGGACAGTCTTGCAGGGAGAGTCTCTATGGGTACGGCCTCCAGTGAGCCATTTATCTTCATTCCAACTCCAAATGAGGTCATGAAGATATGACCTGATTGACAGGTTAAACTTCACCCCTTTGCAAGTTGACAGAAGTTTATATCACCCAGGAGCACAATGTAGGGATGTGGGACTCACATTCTTCTCAGCTATCCATAGTTTGTGATGGTCCACACAGTGGAAAGTCTTTGAGTAGCCAACAAGACACATGTAAACATCTTTGGTATTCACTTCTTTGAACTAAGATTTGACTTCAGTAAGGATATCCCTTGTTCCACATCCTCTCTGAATCTCTGGCAACTTCCTGTCAATGGATAGCTGCAACCATTGTTGGGTGATCTTCAGCAAAATTTTAATTACATGTGTTACTAATGATAGTGTTCTATCATTTGAGCATACGTTGACTGTGTATTCTTTCCACCTTCTTTTGGTGCATCCTGATTCATTCAATATTTTGCCCATAGAATCTTTTAATATTGCAACTTGAGGCTTGAATTTTTTTCTGTAGTTCTTTCCATTTAAGATATGCTGAGCATGTTCTTCCTTTCTGGTTTTATAACTAGGTCTTTGTACATTTCCTTATAATGTTTTACTTTGTGTTCTCAAGAAATGTTTCTGTTCTGTTTGGGATCATCATTTCTTCGACGTGCCTTAGCTACCATGTGATCCATAGTAAGTTTCAGAGTCTTTTCTGACATTCTTTTTGATCATTTCTTTCTTTCCTCTTTTCCGTGAACACTTGCTTTCTTCATGCATGTTCTTGATGTCGTACCACAATTTTTCAATGTGTCAAATCCATGCTGGAGATGTTCGCAGAATCCAGGTGGATAGACTCATGGTTGTATTTTGTCTTTCATGGACTTACAACAAATTGACAGGTAAATGGTGTCTTTGCCCATAGTGTTCATCAATATTGCAACTCATGGCTTGACGTTTTCCGCTACATCAGCTTGAGAAATGCTGGGCATGTGCTTCCCTCTGGGTTTGCTAATTCTAGGGCATTCACATGTTATTGTGATACTTTGCTTTATTGAGCCATCCTTCGAAATCTTATGCTCAGCTTTGTTACTACATGCCCCCCACCCCATGGCTTTAGTTAATCTGTTACTCCATGTTCAAGAGCAAGTTTTAGTGTCTCTTATGAAATCTCCTTTGGTTTTTTTCTTCATTTCCTGTCTTTTTCTTTCTTCATGTCTGATGTTCTTGTATTATGTCCTCTATTATCTTATTTGTGACCATATCTCCATGTTCTAATATACTCATTACCTGAGGACAGGGGTAATTTCTCATTCCTAGTGTTTACCACACTACTAACATGCTGCTTTATGGAGATTAGATCTTCCAACAAAATTAATTAATGGATTGATATATTAAGTAATGCTATTAACGAATTACCTGTTATTGAAGCATCAAAGAATAGTGAGAACTTGTCTTGGAAAAGTTTATAAAAAACAAAAACAAACAAATAATTAAAGAGTGCATTATAGTAACAAGAGATCTATTTATTAAATAAAAGTCTTCTGTTTTCTTTAAGTAAACATTGCATTATGAATTCTAGACTAGGAGGTAATGAATGAATTATCGTGATAAATACAGCAAACAAAGCCAGGAATAAAATATGAAGCCTTGCTATTTGTACTTATGCTTTGATTTATTCTTAGTACATGCAGCATGCAAAGAGATGAATGACAGACTGGCTAGTTTATGTTTCAGACTCTTAATTCCTCTTTCTGAACAGAGGAGATTCTTAAAAAAGAATGGCGCTTTAAGACAGAAGAATCTATTGCCCTAAAAGAACACTAGAGGGAACCCTTTCCAATTGAGTCTTAGGAAAGAAAAGGACCTTTAGTTTTAGAACTTCTATGAGGAGCTTATTTGTTGCAGTGGTAAAGTGCTTGACTTTTAAGCTGATGGTTTGAACGCATCAGCTGCTTTGAAGGGAAAAGATACAGCATTCTGTTCTTGTAAATATTTATAATCTCAGAAACTTTATAATGGCAGTTCTACTCTGTCCCATATGACCACTGTGAGTTGGAATTGTCTTGACTACAGGGAGTTGGGTTTATATTTTTCAGTATTGGGTCATTATGAGTCAGAATCAACTCAATGGCAGTGGGTATTTAAGGAGCCCTGGTGCTGCTGCAGGCTGGTTTCTGGAGTGCTAACCAAAAGGTCTATGGCTCAAGCCTAACAGCTGCTCCCTGGGGGGAAATTGAGGCCCTCTACTTCTTGGAAACCCTGTGGGGCAGTTCCCTTCTGCCTTTGGGGTAGCTGTGCATGACAAGGCATTCCAAGAAGTCCGCTTGGTTGGGATCCCTGTTGTCCTCATCCCTGTGGAGCATTACTAATGCATGCACTCACTTCTTGCCTTTTTAAAAGTCAAAAGCAGGAACTATTAAAAGAACAAAAGAATAAATAAACTGAGTTAGCTAATAAAAGTATTCTATAGTTTTATTTATTTTTTTCCTTTTGATGCTAGAAACAGGAAATCAGATTGATTTTATTTGGCACCAGCTGATTATCTGTATTTGTATGTGCTAATTTTTTTGCTATTGAGCATTTTGTGTTTTTCTGTGTTGCACTATAATTCAAGGGAAACAAATATTTGGACCTAAAACTCAGAAGATCTGAATTTAATGTGATTTCTCCTATTGCATGACTTTAGATAATTAACTTTTTATTTTTATTATTCAGTTTATAGGATTAGAGGGCTGGATTAGATGATTTTTAAGGTCTTTTACTGAGTTTGTGAACTTTGATAGATGTATTAAATTGTTGGTAATATTTAGAAAATGGTTATTAAATGGGCATAAGCTACAGATAGCTAGCACTTTAATTCTGTTCCTTATTAAAAGAATAAATGTAAAAATTGAATGTGCTGAAAATGGACTATTTTAGGAACTGGTATTGTTACTTAGGTTCCCGAATTCTGAAGTCAAAATATTTCTGTGAATTTTGCACTCAAGCACATTGCTCATATGATCTTGGGGTGACTCATTTTGGTGACTAGGTTAGATCTATAAATACATGAAGCTATCGCTTTATCTTTGTGATTAGTGTGCTGGCCTAAATGATCCAAGAAAATGTTTTTATTTTATTTTATTTTATTTGTGTGTGAGAGGGGCAAGAGGTTGTGATGACTAGGGTTTTTTGCTTTTGCGTAAGCAATTTTTATTCAAGTGTGTGTGTATTTAGAGGAACAAATAAAGCTTCATTAAATAGAAAGTCCTGTTTAAAGGACTTACCCAATGACTATCTTAATTAAGGGGTTAGCTTCATCATTGCTATGTTGTCAAGCTAAATTGCTTCCATCCTGTCTTCGGCCGTAGATGTAGTGATCTTGCTAGTTTGTGGGATTGACTCTTGGGATCATTTTGGGGGATGCTTCCCTTTCTTCTTCCCCACCTTGTGTCCTGTCCCTCCTGGAGACTAGGAACCTTAGAGTCCTCCAACTCTCAAGAGCTAGCAAGCCTTTCTAATGACCTGACCAATCCTGTTGAGGAACTGGGAGAGCATAAAGCACAATGAATGGTGGAAGTCTCAAGGGGTTAGTTTCTGGGGAGAAGTAACAGAAAAGCACAGGCTTGTTGGCTTTGGAATGAATGAAAAGACAAAAGAATAGTTTGTGACTATCATGAGATTAAAGCTTTGGCTGTATCACATAAATGAGGAAAGATGGAAACAAAAATAGTGTCAACACTATTTATAGTGTTATATTATAACACTAATATAAGAGATTTGGAGGAGAAAGGTATTTTGAATCATAGGAATGAGCTTCCTTCTGCCATTTGCTCATTCAGTTTCTCAACAAATATTGAGCATCTTCTGTGTATCAGGCACTGCACCTGCACCCAGTGGAATCTGATGTGCTTCCTGGTTTGAGGGAGGGGTCAGTGGTGGTAAGTCTTTGATGGTGACCAGCGGAGGGGGAAATTTTGCAAGTAGACAGGGTTAACACTGGCACCATGTTATGTGTATTCAAACGACTAAAATGTGTTTGGTTTTGTTCAAGAGAGGGAGTGGAAGGTGGTGAGGTTGGCAGATGCCCCGTGAGCCATCCTAACAAGATGCTTGCAAATTCCCTTCAAAGTGGTATGTCATATGTGGAGACGTAGAAGGGAACATCAAAAGATTTGTGGACCAGTGAAATTCAAAAATAATGGCATTTTCCCACTAGCTGTTAAAAGCTGCCTCCTATGTTTTCTGTGGAGAACTGGACAGCAACACTACTATTTTAGAGACCGATGTTGGGACAAAAATAGAGCTAGAGCAACTTGCTAGATGGTTCGAGGCAAAGTACGATGAGGATCTACTGTGCTTCACCTCGCTGGTCATTTCTGATGTTAATGTGGCATAAGTACATCTCCCTCATTGCCCAAGCAAAGCACCCGCTGCTCTCAAGTTCATTCTGACTCACAGTGACCCTGTCAGGTTTGGGGGGCTGTAAATCTTTACAGGATCTGGCAGCCTCATCATTCTTATGTGGAGAGACTGGTGTATTTGAACTACTGAGCTTGAGCTTGGCAGCCCAATGTTTATCCAAAAGTGCCACCTAGGATCCTAGGAGTCTGAGAGCATTGTGTCAATAACAACCATAAAATTCTCTCGCCTCATTTTATCCTGTCTGGCAGGTGGGGACAAGTGGCATTGCGGATCTCATTTTATACATACACTTCATTTACACGAAGTCAAGAGCCCACTGGGAAGTTGGGGTTAGAACTTGCAGTTTGGTATCTGCCTCTTCACTTCTGTTTTTCTCTTTTATTCTTCGGTTCCCAGAACCCTCTCTCTGAAATTGCTAAAGACATGCATATGAGGCAGTGCTCAGGATGCAGTCAGTCTGGTTGCTGAGAACCCAAACAATAATCAGCAGCGTGCATTTTACGGAGGACAATCCAATTGCTATGTGCATTCAGCTCCTTGTATATAGTGTGGTTGGCTTGCTTAAGCTGCTGAATTTAGGTGCACCTGGCCAAGCTTTGTTCCTGGTTTTTCTATGTACACAGGTTCGAAAACTGAAATAAGTTGAGAGGGATCTGGCTCCTTGGAAACACCACTTTTCTGAAGGCTTCTTTCACATATCAATCTCCAAATAGGAACCATAATGCCAACCATGTGCCTCTCTGCTGTTGGTTAATGACGAATCCAACTACTGCAATCCTATTACCAGGAAGAGAATACCTCTCTTTAAAGGCCAGATTTCTCCATGAGGATTCCTTTGAACATTTCTACCCACAAAACCTGCCCAACCAGAAAGGTCTTTGCTAGTGTTTGCACCTGGTTGCAATTATGAGTTGTTGTTGTGTGTGTGTGTTTTCCTTATATGTAGGCATAAAGGGACTTAATTTTCTCTGCTAAGAATAACCCACTCTCTGTTACCAGGTCTCCTGGTACAAAACAAGGAAACTTTCTTCATGTAGCACTTTTTCGTGATTCACCTTTTGCTATCTGAAGTCATGTCCCTTAAAGGGCAATTACTCATAAGGTTGTGATGTTGTGTTAGCAAGGCTGTAACCACACTTGTCCAGGAATAAAATTCTCCAGAAAACAAATACGCGCTGTAAGAGTTTCCCAGATGTCTCAATACGACCTCGTAATAAGTGACATACGCTCCTGGTCCTCCTGTTTGACTAAGCTGTTGAGCTCAGGCATGCTGCAGGAGCCTTCTGGGGCACTGGCTGTGTATCCTCCTACACGCTCTTCATTGTAATTAGTTAGCTTAAAAAATAGTTCATTTATCTGATTTAGGCCCTGGCTGCCAAACAGATGCGATGCAGACTTTCACAGTGAGAAAGGTATTGTTTCTCTAGAGATGAACTTGTGTAGAGAAAGCAATGTGGTGAAGTACCCTGATCCCCTGGCTCATTGCTACCCAGGCTGTGCTGACGGAAGGCCAGCCTGGGTGACAGAGCAGCACTGCCCCATAAGGGTTCCCAAGAGGTAAACCATTAAGAGAGCAGACTGCCACCGCTTTCTCCTGCGGATCAGCTGAAGGGGAGTGAGGGAGATGTTAAAATGTCCATCATTTTTTTTAACAGCCCAATACTTAAGCCTTGGTAGAACTAGGGCTCCCTATGAAGGACAGGGCTAAAGAATCAAGGGAAGGTCCGTTCTCTCTCTAGTTCTTGTTCAGTTTTCGCAACCCCATGCTTTCAGGGTCCATTTTGCACCAAGATCAAAATTAATGGAGCTGTTCACATGAGCCCAATTACAAAGCACTCACCTGAGAAACTGTAAGGTACAGGAACATAAATCTTATAATCAAATATTGAATTATCTCTAATTTATTTACTTAGGGAATTGAGAACCCAGAGTTCTGCAATCAAATGTGTAAAGATTTATTATGAAAGAACATTTTTAAGAGCAAGAGGAACAAAGCTTTTAGATTTTTTTCCTGTGGTAGAAATGCCTCTTATCAGCAGGATTGTTAAAAGGTCAAATCCAATTTAGGAAGTAGTAGCTAGATACCTTTTGAGCCTGGCTCTAGTAGACTTCAGTGAAATTACCTTCAAAGGCTCCTACCCGGATTTCTCTTGCCACCTGTCAAAAATGAAATGCAAACAGAAGTACCCGGCCCCCACCCCAGCCCAGCAGAAAGAAGCAAAATGATGTTGGCTGGAGACAATTGTGGCATCTGTTTTGCCCTCTGCTCTTTCCATGTAAAAGAAGCATACAATTATCCCAGAGAGGATTTCCAAATGAGTATCATCAGACTTTGAGAGGCGATAACATAAACAAATGGACGGTATGTCTTCAGGGATTATTTCTCACCGTCTGTGTTCACAGCCTCCCAACAGAGAGCACAATTTGATTCCTCTTATTTCTTTAAAGGTACAGATTTGCAACAGAGAACACGGAATTGGATTTTGCAGGAGATCGATGAATATAGAATCTGGGGTGTTCCATATGCACTTCATCACAAATGAGATTACTGAAAACATTTTAAATTAAAAAAAAAATCAGACCGTATAAAGCTTTCCTCAACAGGCAATATATCCCAGAAACTCAGTAGAGCTTCAGAAGCAAGAGATTTTAGAAAGGAGCAAACCTTGCAGCAAAAGGTCTTCGTCACAGTGGAGGTCCACAGTTTACAAAATAGCGATATGGTTAAACAGTTTCTATAAATCTTGTAGCTGACATATAAAACAGACGGGACAAGCAAGGAATGAAGGTGACGTTATATTTCTTCATCACTGTCCACGACCACCCCCAGGCTCCAAGGACTCTCAGTGAGGCAGCAGGGGAGCTCTGGGCTGGGGACTGCTGAGAAGGCCACTGGAGAGTTAGAGAAAGACTGACCAGAGATCTAGAGATTGACCAGAGAGTAGACACCCTGGTCCCCCAACACAGAAATGCTTTGAAACTAGTGCTGCAGGACACGATTCTCCAGCTATGGTGAGTTTGGCTTCCAGGGCACACAGTTGACGCTGTGAGTCATTTCTGCCCCAGTGATGTGAGAGGTAGGCCAGTGCTGCTGGCATTTGTGGGGAGAAGCTAGAGACTGCTGAACACAAGCACAGGACAGCCCCCACAGCAAATCGGTCCCCAAATGTCAACCGTGCTAAAGCGTGTACAGGAATAGAACATAAGACTGTATTGTAACCTTTCTCTGGGTAGAGAAACCTGATATGAAGTAGGTTTACTTTTAAAAATTGTGTATACTCTGGTCTGTGGCCAAACTCAGCCCACAACCCGTTTTGGTAAATATCATTTTACCAGAACACAGCCATGTTTATTTGTTTATGTGTCATCGAGTGCTGCTGTCGTGTGACGAAGGCAGAGTTATGAGGCATTGCAACAGAGACCATATGGTCCACAGAGCCTGAACCATTTATTAATTATTTTACCCCTTAGAGAGCTTGCTGACCCCGCTGCAGAGCACTGGTTTCCACAGTGCGATACACATTTTGAAATACGAGAAGCAGCTTTAATTTATGAGAAATTTAGATGACATGAAAAATCACAATAGCATGAAACAGTTTTGTGAGTTGTCATTTTACCCACAACTTAAAAATTCTCCTTTTGGGGTGAACAAAAATCACAATAGTATTCAACGAAGGCCTATAGGCAAGGGAAGATCTAGATTGTATGGGGCCTAAAGAGTCCACAGTTTTAGATGGCCTTTTAAGCAGAAGACCTCTGCTGGTGTAGTGGGTTACAAGTTGTGCTAGTAACTGCATGGTTAGCAGTTCAAATCCGCCCTTTTTCTCTGTAGAAGACGTATGAGGTTCTCTGCTTTTAGGAAAGTTGACAATGTCAGAAACCCACAAAGGCAGTTCTACTCTGTGCTACAGTGTTGGCATAGAATTGACTCGGTGGCAAGGAGGTTTATGTTTTAGTTTAAACAAATACAAAATTATGATTCTAAACTTGGGTACAAAACTACTACTTATTTGGAACCACAAAAATAAAAGTCTCAGCAATTAACAGAACCTTGAAAACTCTAGTCCCTTTCTTTTAAAATCTGTTCTGGAAATCTTCCAGAAAGGACTTCCTGATTCCATTCTGACCTCCCTTCCTCCCCTGGAATAACCTGCATCTCACCAGTTCCCAGCAACCCCAGGGCCAGTACGGGGGTGGGGGGTGGGGGTGGTGGGGGCTTTCAACCTTAAATTCCATTCGTTTCTGCGCATCTCTGGGTCTGTCCAGTTGTTTTGAATAACGGTTCTGTAGAGCAATTGGTGAGCACGCTTGAGTTTTAATTGTGATTCCGCAACTCCTTACCTGTGGCCTTTGGCAAGCGAATGCATCTCTGTGACTTCATTTCCTCACACGGTTCAAAGAAGGCTGTCCCTGTAAGTGTCTAAGGAGCCCTGGTGGTGCTGTGGGCTGTACTTTGTGTTTGAACTCACTAGTTGTTCCTTAGAAGAAACAAGAGGCCACCAGCCACTCCCAGAACAACCTGTTGCTGTAGATTTAGGTGCTTTCCAGTCAGTGCCAGCTGTGCTGACCCCATGATGTGCAACTGAAGGAAACCCTGCTGCTCCTGAACTGCGTGTTTCAAACCGTAGTTACAGCCATGGAGTCAATCCACCTCCTTAAGCGTCTTTCTATTTTCTGGCAGACCCTCTACTTTACCAGGCCTGTCGCTCTCTTCCAGGGACTGGTGTCTCCCGCTAACATGCCCACAATCGTGAGATGAAGTCTCACCATCCAGGCTTCCAAGGAGCATTCTGGGTATTTCTTCCAAGACAGATTTGCTTGGTCTTTGTATAAAGGATCGTAGAAGCATATCTGCTGTAATTATGACTCAGTGGTAATGGGCTTGGTTTGGTTTGGGCTTCAGTGGCTAATCTCTAGAAGGTCTTATTCAATTGTCCTTGACTTTGTAAAATATATATGTCTTGAGTTTACCTTGAAAAGTTTTGATTTGTTCTATTGCTATGTTTTCTCCCAGTTCATTTGAATTTTCTTTCGATAAGAAAAAGAAAATTTAAGACCAATATTCTTAAAATAGTCCTGAACTTTCTCTTCATGACATATTTATAGTTCATAAGGTTCCTCTCCTACAACTTGTCCAACCGAACCTGATCTTCATCAAATCATATGTTTTTCATTTCATTGCTTCTTTTTCGTGCTTATAAATAAGCTTGGAGCACCTCACAGAAGAGGCACACAGAATTCAGCTATAAGAATCTAAGAGGAATTCCTTTTATTTCCGAAGATTCTTGAGAACATTCATGTGGTTACAGATCTTGTCAATTTTCCCCAAATTATCAGCATATTAATAAGTCCCTTGCTCATATTTCAAACATGAGTAATTCTTTCTACTGGATTTCTTCACTCAAAATAGTTCTCTAGTGCATAACTTCAAATCAGATTCCAAGTTTAGTATGCTGATCATGTAAAAAACGGATGAAATGTTATTTCAAGCTCAGCCAGGAGTGATCTTGCTCAAAGTTCCACTAGTGAAACTGACAGCGAAAGACTTAGAGAGAGATTAGCTTTGACCAGATGGGAGGGAACTTCCGGCAGGTGTATATTAGGTATACACGGGGGGTGGGGTTGGAGGGGAGGCAATCATTTTCTATACATTTCCATGTTTATGATGTTTCCAGACTTTTACTTTTCAATACACAAGTGGCATTTATCTACCTTATCCCTAAGGAGTCCTAGTGACATCATGGTTAAATGCTTAATTACTAAACAAAAGGTTAGCAGTTCAAACCCACCAATCACTGTGTTAGCAAAAGATGTGACCATCTGCTTCTATGAAGAGTACAAGCCGCAAAACTAATGGGCAACTGTCTTTTGTCCTGTGGGAGTGCTATGCGTCAGGATCAATTTGATGGCACATGGCAATCCCCTGTCCCTATACTTGTCACTTATTTCCAATCAGTCCTTATTATATCTTGAGTTAATGGCAGAATTAAACATAGCTGTGACTGTCAAATACCTTAGAGATAATTTTTGATGTAGGCAAATTGAAGGTCAGGGAATTTTAGTACAACTTACAGTAAATAGAATTATGTCTAGGACCAACCCTACAAGATTACTTAGTCTTAGTGGTAAAGTATATCTAAATAAATGATTTTATTTTTGAATAAATGAACAAATATAAATTTTTTAAGTATAAAAAGATGTTCAAATCATAATAACTTTTCCTGACCCATACCTCTGAACCCATCAGTCCTATCCCTCAAAAGCCACAATTTCAGATGACTCAATGTTTAGAATTCAAAATAAGATGTGTATATAACAAGGAGGAGGAAGGCCCTCCATATGATGGATTGACACCGTGCAGGGTCAGTCCTGAGAACAATTGTGAGATTGGTGCGGGACCAGGTGGTGCTTCATTCTGCTGTAACGGGGTCACTCTGAATCAGAACGGACTCGATAGCACCAAACACCACCACCCAAACAATTTTTATATATGAATGCAATCTACTGATCGCTCCTTGTGCTACGGGCTTCAGGTACAATGTAGGGTTGGCGGGAAAGGCAAGAACCTTGAAGCCAGAGTGCCTGGGCTCAAATCCTAGGATCATCACTTGTTGCTGTCTATTCATTGTCTGTGCAGAGGCCACAAGACTTGTCCCTTTATCATTGGCTGTGTGTAACGATTAGATGGATGAGACCAGGTAAAGCATCTAGAAGAGTGTCCAGCACACAGTGAGTAGAGGCTTAACTGTTATGGAATCCCTAGATGGTACAGACTGTTAAGCGGTTCACCACTCACTGTTATGTCCATTCAGAGGCAACTTAGCGGTAGGGCCTGGTGATCAGCCTCTGAAAACTCACAGTCTGGAAAACCTAATGGTCAGTCCTACTCTGCACACGTGGAGTCACCATGAGTCAGAGCGATTCCGTGGTAACTCCATGAACTGTTGTAGGCCCTCTTTCTACCTTCCATTCTCCAACCACTGCATTTACTGATGAATCTCTAGTGAGGGAATATATTATGACCAAAAATTATTTAAGGACTCTGAGGTATTTGATTATTTCAAATACGTTTTATTTTTTGCCCAGAAATTAATATTACTTTCACTTATGAGCAGCAGTTCTCAACCCGTGGGCCACGACCCCCTTTGGGGGTCGAACGACCCTTTCACAGGAGTTGCCTGATTCATAATAGTAGCAAAATTATAGTTATGAAGTAGCAACGAAAATAATTTTATGGTTGGGGGTCAACACAGCATGAGGAGCTGCATTAAAGGGTCGCGGCATTAGGAAGGTTGAGAACCACTGACATGAGTATTACTAGTTTTCTTACTTATCACTTGAAAGATGCCTATTTAAAAGGACTATAACTCCAAGGACTGTTTTTTGACTGATGTCCTTTTTACAGAGAAAATTAAAGTCAAAGAATGGCTGAATTACATTCTGCTTTTCCAGCATGACGACATATTCTCTGTTTTATGAATAGCCTGATTTTCTCTTGCTTTTCACTTTTCTCATCCTTGGGAACATTTTCCAGTACATTTCACAGAGAGTGTTCATGGAGCAAACATTTTTGACACACTGTTTGGCACTGTCTTTACTCTATCCTCCCACTTGACTGATAGCTTGGGCTGTGTGTTGAGCTCTACGTTGAAAATGGTTACCCTCAGAAAGTTGAGGGGACTCTTCTCTAGATGTTGAGGTGCTCTGTACTCCTCTGATTAATGATCTTTTTTAAAAATCTGTTTTTTATTTTTCTGAATTCTTGTAAGATCAGGAGAAGCCCAGTGATGTCGTGGGTTACATGCTGGGCTGCTAACCCCAAAGTTGGCGGTTCAAACTCGCCTCCACTCTTTGCTCCTGGGACGCTCAACAGTTTCAGGAGCACCGGATGCACAGGGCTACACTGTCCAGTAAGCTCTTTATGAGTTGGAATTGGCTCAGTGGAAGTGTGGTTTTTTTGTTTGTTTTTTAAGATTTTCGTTTCAGTGCCATTTCATAATGACATGTTTTAGAGTTTGTGGTTGTTCTTTAATTAATCGTGCTTGATGTTCAGTGAGTGAGTTAAGCATAGAGAGTCACGTCCTTCAATTCTAGGAACATTTCTGGAGTTATTTTTATTAAATAAGTTTCCTTCTCTTCATTCACTTTATGGACATACTGGATTTATTTTCCCATTGTTTTCCACGTAATGCTTTTATTATTCTCTGTCTATTCTCTGTTTTCTGAGATACTTCCTCACTTTTCCTCTGATTCTTATTCTCACATTTTCACTATCAGATATTTTATTATCAAAAATGATTATTTATTATTCATTAGCTTATTTTACCTAAGGAGCTCCGATGGTGCAGTGGTTAAGTGCAAGGTTTCTACCTGGAAGATTGGCAATTCAAACCATCGGTCACTTCTTGGGAAAGAGATGTAGAGGTTTAACCTCTAAAAGATTCATGGTCCTGAAAATCCTCTGGTGCCTTTCCGTTCTGTCTTACAAAGTCATGGTTCATTGGAATCAACTTTTACATAATATCCTGTTTTTATTTCTAGCTTGGGGGAGGAAAAGTGTTATTCACTAAGATCTTGATTAAATTAAATGTCCACAATGTTTTTTATTGTGGTTATTGTAGTTCTGCACTGATTCCATCCATAGCTTTAAACATTTATACATTATAAGGTTGTGAGGTTTAAACTTCAGAAACCACAAAATTCATTTTTAAAAGAAAGCAAAAAATAAATAAAAATAACTGAGACATTTGTCAATACAGCCAGATAACCCATACATTTTCACCAGGACAGTCTTTCTCAATATGAAATCTTAGAAACTTTATCTCTAACTCTGATCAGCATGGATTTTTTTTAAACAACGAAATTGTCTGATATGAAATGAAAAAAAATGTTACCCTATAACAATGTTAAAATGTGTCTTTAGTTTTGATTCCTATACTTGCTTTAATCAAATCAGCCTACTTTCTTGTTCGATCCTCAGGCTTGAAAATACCAAACTGGTGAAACTGACTCTGACCAGGTTTAGAATGAATTAGAGATCTAAGGATATATATATCCTTATATATATATACACACACACACACACACACACACATACACACAGACACTCACATACACATAGACAAGAGTCAGAGACACAGTGAGAGACAGAGAAAGAATGAGCTAGAGATACAGGTGGTATTAACTGTAGAGAGACAGAGGAGAGGGAGAGGGAGAGGAAGAGAGAAAGGGAGATTAGATCCTCCCCTAGTATCTTTTCCCAGCCGAAGTCTTTGACTGATAATATATGTTCTTAAAAATTCCCTGAAATAAATGTTAAAACTAATTTCCAACTAAAATTTGTGTAAACAAGAGTTGAATTCAAAGTCAAGATTCCCTGGAAGGCTTATATAATTTCTTTAGAAGTCTGAATCTCCTAGACTTTGAGCCCACAGTCAAAAAAGGACTTTATTGTCACACCAAGATAGATTTCCAATGCCAATTCTGCCAGGATGCATTTTCTTGGCTAAGATATTTAACCTCTGGAGCCTGAGTCGATTCAACTGTAAGTCTGGAACAATAAACACCAATTTGGCAAAGAGATGCTTGGAATTTGACAGATTCTTTAAAAAAAATAATGTTAATTTCCTCTCTCTTCTAATGATATTTTGGATGAGTGTTTCTTATAAGGCAGGAGACCTTGAACTCACTGATGTACCTCTAGTCCCTTGCTGAGAGGACTTACTCTTGGTTGATCTCTTTTACATCGTTAATGCCATCCGTGGGGCGTGGGTCTTCCTTAAATTCAGTCTGGGACAGTGGAACTTCCTGATCTGCGAGCCTTATCCTGTTCCTGGCTTTGTGATTTCCTGACCACATCCATCTTCAGAGGCAGCTGTGGTGGAAGGGAAGTAACATTGGGATTTAGAGATGACCATGGCTCTCTCAATTTACCAGCTGTACACCCGTTGGTGTTTCAGTCTTTGCTTATAAGCATCACACAACAAAATTTACATTTATGTTATTATTTGCACACTGTTTATTTCCTCAAGGTAGATAGGTATTCTATATCAAATATGGAATCTGTCTTGAGCAACAAGTGTATCTCCAGTTCTTATTACAGTCCCTGGTTTAGAGTCTCCCTAGTGAACTAGGACCCTGATCTATAAACATATGTTTTAGAAATACATATATGAAATTGGTTTTCCTTGAATTGCCTTGTAATTTTACCCATTATTATGCTGATTTTATCTTAAAATATTAATTTTATGTTGGTAAATTAGAAACTGTATATTCTAATATCTCTCCAGTGTGAAATCCTGCTATTTCTTTGTAAACTCCTTCATCGACAGCTTCCTTTTAGCACAGATGTTTTAAAGATTAAAGCACTCCAATAATTTCTTCCTGCAATAAGTGTGGGGCTATCTTCAGAAATGATAGAGATAGCGTCTTCAAACTTCCCAGATGTGATTCAGTGTCTCCCATTATTTCAGTACCTCATAGGCACCTCCTATGTATGACCCTGCTCTTCCTGGACAATTATATTAGTAGTACCATACATAGTAACGAAGGAGATGTTTCGGAACGTGAAACAGGCTCACAAAGCACTCATAGGTCTAGGCCAGGAAATGTGAAGACAGCTACTTGGCCGGTTGCCTGGAAGATATCCATATTTGTGCCCATTCCAAAGAAAGTTGGTTCATATTTCATCAAATATGGTTGCGTGCATATTTCACCATTCCAAAGAAAGGTGACCCCCCAAAATGCTCAAACTATAGAACTATATCATTGATGTAGAATACAAGTAAAATTTTGCTAAAGGTCACCCAACAACAGTTGCAGCAGTACATTTACAGTGAACTTCCAGAAGTTCAGGTCAGATTTAGAAGAAGATGTGGAGCAAGGGATGTCATTGATCATGTCAGGTGGATCTTGGCTCCAAGCATAAAATACCAGAAAGATTTTTGCTTGTGTTTCATTGACTACACAGAGGCATTCAACTGTGTGGACCATAACAAACTGTAGATAGCCTTAAGAAAAATGAGAATTTCAGAACACTTGATTGTGCTCATCAAGAATTTGTACATGCATCAAGAGGTAGTTGGGTGAACAGAACAAGTGAATACTGCATGCTTTAAAATCAGGAAATGTGTACATTAGGGTTGTATCCTCTCACCATACTTGTTTAATCATTTTGATGAGAAAATCATAAGAGAAGGGGGTTGTATAAAGAAGAGTGTGTGGTCAGGATTAAAGGCTTATTAACAACTGCTTGCTTGTGAAATTTAGGGGAAATTGAAGCACTTGCTGATGGATATCAAGGGTTATAACTTTCAGTGTTCATTACAATTCAATGTAAGGAAGACCCAAATCCTCACAACTGGACCGATATCTAGCATCATGATAAATGCAGAAAAGTTTGAAGTTGTCAAGGATTTTGCCTTACTTGCATCCGCAATCAATGCTTATGGAAGCAACTGTCAAGAGATCAAAAGATGTATTGTGTTTGGTAAATCTGCTACACAAGACGTCTTTAGCGTATTAAAGAACAAGTATGTTTACTTTGAGGACTAAGGTACACCTGACCCAAGCCATGATATTTTCCATCGCATCATATGCATGTGAAACTTGGACCACTGAAGAACAGATGCATTGGAATTGTGGTGCTGGAGACGAATATTAAAAGTACTGTAGACTCCTAAAAGGTCAAGCAAATCTGTCTTTGATGAAGTATAGCCAGAGTGCTCCGTAGAGACAAGGATGGCAAGAAGAGAGACCAGTCTCTGTAGAAGGACATCATGCTTGGCAAAGTGGAGGGGCAGAGGAAAACCCTGGAAAAGATGGATTGACACAGGGGCTTCACCAATGGGTTCAGGCATAGGAACAATTGTGAGGATGGTACATGACCTTGCAATGTTTCATTCTGCTGTGCGTACGGTCGCTCTGTGTCTGAGCCAACATGATGGCACCTAACAGCAACCACAACTAATATAAAGATGATCCAGAGACACACAGTCGCTGCCTTCCTGATCTCAATATCTAGTGAAGTCATTAAACAAGGCATTTTACAAATGAGCATCTAGTTACACAGCATGATGCGAGAGTATGTGTGGAACAGTGAGGCTTGATTTCAACCAGCATCATGAGGGAGGTTTCTCTGATTAAATGAAGTTTGAAACGTGAGTGATAAATCGGTGTCATATATTTCCAGTTAGTATTATGAGCTGAATGGGGGTATTTATTTAAGGGGAATTTTCCGGCGCTATAGAATTATAACTAGCTATTCAGTGTCACATACAAGCCAGGAGCTTGGAGGAGAAAGATGCAGCTAGAAATATAACATATTTTCAATCACTTTTTTCCTTTACAATAGGCAGTTTCATATACTAAAATTTCAAGAATGAAGCTTAACAATGGCATTATCAGCAGTTTGACTTAGCAGTAGTATTCCCAGTGTATCTTAATCCAGTTGTTGACTGAACATGCATGTGGATCTTCTTGGAATATTTCCTCAAGATCTGTAGCATAGATCTGGCTACTGGCCTGTGTCGTGATTAGTGAAGTACAAGCCTGTTGAAGTTCGATATTTATTCTTTATGGTTCTATTTGATTGATAGATGAGTCTATCTATATTGGACATGTAATTCATCCACCATAAATAAAAATCTTCTGCCTCTAAAGATAAAAATCAGAGGCTCCGAAGTAGCTATTTGGCAACACTATTTAGTAATCCATCACAAAATATATGACTAAGTTATTAACAAAAATTGAAATGTGAGTGTTTATATTTGCCAGGCAATGGCCTTGTCTTGGTAGTAACCTAAAGTCATGCACTCTTAAATATGTAATTCTCTTAAAGGAAGGCATCTAACACCTTCAGCCCCACTATTAAAAAAAAAAAAAGCAAATAGGTTTTTATCACCAGAACTCAGGTCTCTAACTCTGTAGGAAAGAGAAATAAACTGGAGAAGTAACTGAGAACCTGAAGTGTTAGGACTCCCATATGTTAATCAACCACAAGTACTAGATATAACTCAGATTGCCCAACCCTTCGGACATATAAGCTCTATAATATTGCCTACAGCATCAACCAAAAGCAAACACTTTGTGTTCACATCTCACCCTTGCCGTGTACTTGTTATTCAGTCTAAGACAAGTTATTTACCCGTTTTGAAAAGCACTACGGAATTCTGGTGGAACGGTGGGATGAGCAGCGGCCTTATGGTTCTAACCCACTATTCACTCCGTGGGAGGGAGATGAGGCTGTCTGCTCCCGTGAATATCTGGTTTTGGAAATCCTAAGGAGAAGTGTTACAAGGTAATTATGAAGAATCGATTCAGTGGCAGTGGGTTTGATTTTAATTTTACTCCCAGGGAAGACAGAGCTACTTTATAACCTCATCCATTCTGTAAGAACTCTCCAGGTTCCCTGCAAATTCTGTCCACAACTTCTGTCTGTCTGCAGAGCGGAAGTGGGAGAGAAGACTGTTTTGAATACAACAGGCTTTTTATGTCAAGTTGCCATTCTAAACATTGACCTGAGATTATGATTTATAACATAAAAATAATCTAAGACTTTTAATTTCTTGGAGGCCTATCAAAGTTTTCAGGGAGCCCTGTTAGGATAGTGGTTACATGCTGGGAATGTTAACTACAAGGTCATCAGTTTGAAACTACCAGCTACTCTGAAGGCGAAAGATAAGATTTTTCTACTCCCTTAAAGAGTTACCGTCTCAGAAACTCACAGGGGCACTTCTATCCTGCCCCGTGGAGTTGCATTTGCTCATAGACCCTGAGTTTGGTTTAGTTTGGGTTATCAGAGTTTAAATCTAGGAATAGAGAAAGAACTGCCACATAAGAAGGTTTAAAGGGAAAATAAAGGTTAAGCATAAAGTTACTGTATGCTTAGACTGCATGAGATCAGCTTGTTTAATAAACAAATTTCACAAAAAAATTTATTATATAGTCACTAAGTACTCTGAATTACAGGAAATGTTGCAGAGATGCAGGCAATTAAGTATAATCACAATTTTACTAAGTTGTATAGTCCTAGGACATGGGAACTACATCTTGTCAATGACTGAATCTATAATAACAGTAAATACAAGAGCAGGAGACCCTTCCCCTTAAGACTCTTTACACTATTTTTGAAGATGGAGACACCGTCATTCATTACTAGGAGTCCCCAAGTAGCTCCTGCCTCATAGCAACCCAATGTCCACCGGGACGAAGCAGTGCCCATCCTGTGCCATCCTCGCCATCACTGACATGTCCGATCCCACTGGGAATGACACTCATGAAATAGTTAGAAAACCTGAGTTTTAGTTAAAAGTTTTGCTACTGAAAAGCAGTAAGACAGACTAGTCACCTAGATTTTTATTTTCCATCACTGTGTTTTTAAATGGAGGAGGAAGTGGGCTGGATAAGTTATATGATATTTTACGTGTTTAAAATTATATTATTTGATTAGCAACACTACTCATAATAGCCAGAAATTAGATGCGCCTCAACTGTTCACCAGCAGACATGTGCCACCGCCACACAATGGAATATTCCTTGTGATGAACAAGAACCGAATACTGATCCATGCTGCCGCGTGGATGATTTCATGCTAAATAGAAGAAGCCAGTCACAAAATGACAGCATGTTTTAGGAGATGAAGCCAATGAATGTGGCCCTTCTAGCTATAATTCCTTATGTGATTATTAGAATTCTGGATACTATGCCTGTGACTATCATCCCGTTGTGGAGGAGTTCTGTGCTATACTAATGGACTCAGGTGGAGTTAGGTCCTGCCGTTAGTAGAGGGTGTGAACCAGCTCACACCCTTTGCTTCCTTGGACATGTCTTGAGACTACCAGAAGGTATGATTTCAGACATCATCCTTCATTTTCTTTAGGGGTATGGTCCACTAACAGACAAAAAGTGCACCTCCATCCAAGCCTCTATGTCCAACAGACATCTCAGACACAGAGGGAAGCCCAGGACCATTGCAATAGACATGTGATCTCTTGTTGAAATGGCTGAGACCCAGACCAAAGGCACCAGGGACTGGCGCAGAGACGCAGTGGAGCAGCACCAGAGCTATGGGGCGGGGGGCTCCTCCTCATTTAGCTGAGACTCTGGAACTGGAAGACAGCAACAGTCAGGCTGGCTTCCTGGCACATCAAGGCCAAAGCTAAGGGACCACGTATGTGGTTGAGAGGGGGAAGACTAGAGAGAAACACGCCTGTGGGCTGAGGAGAGGTGTTGCCGTGAACCAATGACTGCCTTCTTCTTCTCAGTGATCCTGACTGATGGCCGACTATTAACGTCCCTCATTGCTTTGTGCAAATATGCTGTGCAGACCTTTTTAAAGTGTTGAAAAGCAAGGGGGCTACCTTGAGGACTAAGGTGCATCGACCCATTGGTATTTTCGATCACCTCCTACATCACCGCAGTGTGAAGTTGGCCATTGAATAAGGAAGACCCGGGAAGAATGGATGCCCTTGAATTGTGGTGCTGGTGAATATTATGGAAAGTGCCATGGACTGCCCAAGAATGAACCACTCTGTCTTGGAAGAAGTGCAGTCAGAATGCTCCTTAGAGGCAGGGATGGTGAATGTTCACCTCATGTGTTTTGGACATATTATCAAGAGAGACCAGTCCCCAGAGAAGGACATCATACTGAGTAAAGTAGCAGAGCAGTTTAAAGGAAGAATATGTACAGCAAGATGGATGGAAACAGTGGCCTGCGTAGATGCATAAGGATATTTATCAGGATGGCCCAGGACTGGTGGTGTTTCATTCTGCTGTACATAATGAGCTACGTGTTGTACAGAGTGGGAAGTCAGAACCAGCGTTATGGCAGCTAACAATTGCAAACCATTAAGTCCCTAGTACAGAAACCCAAGCAAACTCGCCGTGAGTGGATTCTGCGGCATAGTGACCCTAAGCTAGAACTGACCTTTTGGATTTCTGAGACTGTAAATCTTTACAGGAGTAAAAAGCCTTGTCTTTTTCTTTCAGCGTAGCCAGTCGTTTCAAACAACACATCCTGCAATCAGCAGCCCAATGAATAAACACTACACACCAACAGGGCTCCAACTTCTCTCAAAAACTTCCATGATTGCGAACGTTGTCTATGAGTTCTGAGTGACCGTTGCAATGAATTATTGAACCCAGAATAGAAGTAGAATGCTTTTGGAGGAGCAGTTGGTTTATGTAATTGATTTATGGATTGTTATAATATCTGTAAGAGCCTCGAATAAAATGATTTTTAAAAATAATAGGAAAAGAAACATAGAGGCAGTTCTGGCCCCTGACCCGTGGCGGAGGGAAGCCAGAGGAGATCAGATATAGTCTCCTAGGCCACTTACTGCATTGTATTTTCCTTTTATTTGGAATGTACAGAATAGACAGATTATCAGAGACAGAAGATAGATTCCTAGTTTCGAGGGTTTGAGAGGGGTTGGTGTTGAAGGGGACTTGATCGCTTTTAGAGCAAGGTCTTTTGGGAGTGATGCATATGCTCTCCGTGGATTATGATTCAGTTCTGTGAATGTATTAAAAGATTGAATTCACACTTTAAATTGGTGAAATACACATTGTATGAATTATAACAAAATAAAGATGCTATTTAAAATTCTATGATTATCGTTTATCAATTAGAAAAAAGAATCAGCGACCACATTGAGAATTCAGTAATGTTAAGCTCAAGGGAATCTGATAAACACATTTCCTGATAACACCAAATCCATTACGAAAGGTGATATCTGTGTTATTCTCATGCATTGTATTTTAGTAGTATAAATTTAGGTAGAATTTGTCAGAGGATCAAACAAACAGAAAACCTTCAGGGCCAACAAACTGACTTTGCCATTTTCTTTTTTTTAACTCTGAATTTGTGATAATAAGACTGTGGATAATTAGCATCATAATGGCATTCAGGTTCAAGATGAAAATTTTAAGTGTATAGGTAAGTCCTAAACTAAGTTTTGACAAATAATTCCACTTTGATTTTCTAGGAAAGAAAGAGACACGTGTGACCAGCTCCTATTAGGTTGTAGGTCCTATGCCAGCTGAGCATACTCACTCTCATGTATCAGCGGATGTACCACTCACTACAACTCTTAACCAAGCGAGTGCTATTCTCCTTCCACACAGGAATAAAGGGTGAACTATTGGCACAAGAGCACAGAACTTACACTCACTAGACTTTAGATCTAAATATGTCATTAAAAAAGACAAAAATTGAATGTAGAAATTGAACTATTTCAACTATTTTTTCTTCATATCTATTAGAATCTCTGTATAGCCTAACAAGGGCATAAACTCCATAGTTTAGCACTAATGGCTTTGTTGATATGACCCTATTGCTTTTCATATAACTGGAAACCAGCTACGAACTCCCCAGACATTGTGATGACTTGCTTCCTGTTCTGCATCTAGAATTTACTTTTCTAGTTTTCTACACAAGCTCTATCTTTCCTCAGTGAAAGATTCTAGTTTGAACTCAGGGTGAAATTTCGATCTCTCGGCACATGTCTGCTAAGTGATGAACAAGATCTCTAGAAAAGGAACCCAAAGAGTTTACTTCAATACTCAGAAGATGCAGTGCTAAATAGAACATAGGGAACAAAGAACATAGTAGGAGCATGTTCTTTCCATATTCTGCAGAACCCAGATGGAGCTTAGACCCGACAAAGCCTGCTAGAACTCCACACACCACAACTCCACAAGGGAAGGTCACAGCAGGCGAGAATCCCATTGTGGGGACATGAGTGTGAATTCTCACGCAGAATAGCAACAATAGTGTGGAATGATTTCTTCTTAGAAACCATACGGCCACCCAGCATCAATAAGAGTATTTGAACTAATGGACTTGCAAGGTCCACGTGGAGCACATGTGCACTATCTCCTGGGGATTCACAGAAGTAGTGGGATGAGATTTTGCAAGGAGCCGAGTTCCCACAGTACAAGAGGACACGAGTCAGCCAAACTGAATTTGTTCATTGTTAATGAGACTTACTATGCGGACCTCACGGACTCAAATAGTTAAGTTGGTGACTAGCTCAAACGATGACAGTTGAAACCCACCCAGAAGTCATCAGAAGACAGGCTTGCGTTATGTTTCCTAAGGTTACAGCCTTGAAAAGCCCGTGGCCAGATTCTCCTGTGGATTGCTTACAGCAAGGATGATGCTCTTATGTAGAGGTTGAAATGAGACCTGAGTCACCATCCAGTTGCCGTCCAGTTGTGTCAGACTCATAGAACCACCCCCACCCCCACCCCCGTGCGTCACGCTAGACCTGTTCTCCACAGGATTGTCAATGGCTAATTTTTTGGAAGCAGATGGCCAGCCCTTTCTTCAGAGATCCCTTTGAGGGAATTCTGACTGCAAAGCTGAACCTTTTGGTGAGCAGACACGTGTGCTAACCTGAATTACATAATATTGACCTATATTCCAAAATTTACCCATTCTGTCCAATGAAATTATGTTTCACTCTCCTCCACTTCATGGTTTTCTGTTTCATTTTGAGTTTGTTTTCTAAGACAAATTACAAATGGATTGGAGTTGCCTCTTTACATCTTTCGAAATGTCTGGCTTCAGGATTATATAGTCCAACCTTCTCAGTGTATGGCCACAGCTAAGAGAATTTAAACCAGTTGCTGAAGATAAACAACAGATATAATTAGCTGGAACACCTGGAGTATGTTCAATCTCTCCTAATTGTGGGTTTATTGTGTGTACGAGTGTATGTGTATTCCATATTGTTTGTTTGCTTGTTGTGGTGGCTTGTGTGTTGCTGTGATGCTGGAAGCAATGTCACGGGTATTTCAAATGCCAGCAGGGTCCCCCAGGGTGAACAGGTTTCAGCGGAGCTTCCAGACTAAGAACGACAAGGAAGAAGGACCGTGTGGAGGAGGGAGCCTGTGAAAATCTTACGCATAACTCGAAACACTGCCGGCTCCTCAAGGCCAATTGAATGGAAGCAGAAAATGCCAGAGAAGGTGAGGGCGGATGGGGCTCTAGGGTCATAGGACACTGACATGCGACTGCCAGTGAGTTGACTTCTTGAAGTGTAGTCAACCATGGTAGCATGAGTCAGGTAGACCTGTGGGAGTAGAGCCTTCAGGATCTTCATCATGATAAATAGGGGGAAAGAAGTTTGGAATTGTCGAGGATTTTGTCTTTCTTGAAACCACGGTCAATGCTTAGTTCATGGAAGCAACAGTCAAGAGATCAAAAGATCCACTGAGTTAGGTAAATCTGCTGCACAAGACCACTTTAGAGTATTAAAAACAACTATCGTACTTTTACTATGGTGCACGGTATCCAAGCCTGGTATTTTCAATTGCTTCATATGCATGGGCAAGTTGGGCCTTGAACAAGGAAGACTGAAGAACCATTGAGGCATTTGACTTGTAGTGTTGCAGAAGAACATGGGAAGCACCATGACCAGCGAAAAGGACAAACCAATCTGTCTTGGAAGAGATAAGACCAGAGTGCCCCTTAGAGATAAGGATGGCAAGGCTTTATCTCACAGACTTTGGAAATGCTGTCGGTGGAGACCAGTCCCCGAAGAAGGACATCATGCGCAGTAAATCGAGGGGTGGCGCAGAAGAGGAAGGGCCTTAAGGAGATGGATTGACACAGTGGCTGCAACAGTGAGATCAGGCTCAGGAACAATTGCGAGGAGGTGCCGGCCGTGGCAGTGCATCACCCTGTCATGCACAGGGCCTCTGAGGGTCGTGGCACCTCACCACAAAAACATTGTCTTCTTATCGATCATGTCTCTATTGATTCATTTTTTATCCTGCTCATATACCTATAGAAATGTTATCAATCATTAAAACAGTACCAGCCTAGATAATAGAAAAATAATGATTAACATTGATTGTTTATCACCTACTATGATAAAGAAACTGTCCTAAGTAACTTGCACATTGAATTTCATTGTCTTGGTAACAATATTGCACTTTTATAAATGGATAAACAAAAGGTTATACGGCCAATTACCTGTGTAAAGTCAAGCAACTATTACATGGTGGAGTGAAGGTACGTCTCTGGGTCTGTCAGATTCAGATTCCTTGCTGAAGACGCTGCAAAGGAGATGACCAGTTTTTGAACAATCAAGAGGCACCCTAAATATAAAACTTTTTGTGCCTGAGTTTCAAAGATTTGTAGATATCATCAAAGGAGTTCAAGTAGAAAAAAATCAGCAAGCATCTCCCCTAAAGTACATATGTCCCAAAGTCAACCCAGCGGCTATCAAGATCTGACTAGAGATGTTGCCAAGAGGTTGGGATGAGCCCAAAAAAGACAGTGTGAAGAACTCCTAAATTCCTTTCACATGTGTATAGTTTGTATGTTCGCAAGGGAGCAGCTTTCATCTAACAATCAGATAACGTGGAGGGTGATGTGGAATTCTTTTAAATATCTATCCTGTCCTCAGGGCAACACACAAGGGCCTGGCTGGTCTTTGATTCACCAGGGAAAAGTGCAGCGTGGGCTCCAGACAATCTCCTGTTCTTGGGCTTTCATTTTGAACAAGGCAGGAAGTGGCTAAAGATTAACAAAGTAAGCAAACTTGTTTGCTGTATAAACTATGGATAAGTTTAAGGCTAACTTCAGGAATTCTGGAGCCGTGGGCTGTGCTCTGTGGTTTCCATAACAACAATGACAGAAAAACCGAGGCGGACCAGCATGACTCAAAGTGTTTCTTTCCAGTTCTCTGAGGCCAAATTTGGTCACTGGGAGACCTTTGAAGAACAGTCATCTCTGTCTTACTAATCACATTTAAAGGGCAAAGGGTTTCTCTGTAAACGCAGATCTCTTCATGAGTGACCGGGGAGGCATATGCATGTATCCGTGGGGGACAATGGGGGTGTCCCCACTAACCACACATGGCTATTCCCTTCTTAGGCATTACTTCCTAAGAGTGTGCTTTTCGATATGTGGGGATATCAGTGTGTTGCTGCATGGCCACACAAAACGGAGAAACTGGGAGGAGAGTGATCCACAGGGGCTTGGGCAGCTTCCGCAAACGCTTATTAGGATGGAGATCTGAATTGCTCTATGGAATAAATCTCTTGTAGAAGATCAAGGCAAGTAGTTTTAAGAAAGAGAAGACTGAGAGGCCGCTGTAGATCTCTTGAAAGGTAACTGTGGCTCTCGCAGTTTGTAAACCATCTCAGTATCCTTCCTATCTTACAGCTACTACTAGAGCCCGGCTCACAGAGACCTTCCACATAGAACGGCCCCTGTGCGTTTCCAAGACTACATCTTCTATGGGAGTAGAGTCCCTGTCTTTTTCCCAAAAGGGGGTTGGTGATTTTGAACTGCTGATGTTATGGTTGAAGCCCCAGGAGTAGCCACGACACACGAGGAGGGCTTCTCAAAGGCATAAACAAAGTTGCCTCTCCAATGTCATATCTGTGTCCTTTTTTTTCTACGTCAAGGTCATGGCACACAATTCTTCCCTCTGGCAGATTACTTTCTCCTTCAACACATCTGGCTACTTCCATATACCTTTTGTCTTTTCCACGTCATTGATCATGGTTTTCCTTTGAGTTTATTACCACCACATTTCTTAGTCTTTCCACATCGACTTCAATCCCTCCTAGACCATCCACACAGAAACTAGGGTGAGATTTGAAAAGTATAAAGCCATCTTGCTATCCTTCTGTTGAAATGGTTCAGTAACTTCCCCTTGCCCTCAAGTGAAATTCAAATTCTGACCTCCACTTAGTCTTCAGGCGGGTTTTCCACTCTCCTTTTAGATCTAAAGGGCTTAAAATGCCCTTTCTTTAGTGAAGACAAATGCAAAGTGGGTCTTCTTTCGATGTTCTCTCTCATAACACCCTATAGCCATGTTCACAGTACGCCATTCTATTGTTATTTCTAGTTGAGGCCGAATTGTTTCTTACATACTCAGCTGTAAGGTCAATAAACACAAGAACAATGACTCGTTTGTTTGTCACTCATAATCTAGAATACAGTCTTACAAATAGGAACTGTATACATTTTAGTTAGATCAAACTTAATTCTTCTTATTTGAAGATAGTAAATGAGGCATAGGAAAGTGGATTGATTTCCACTGCTATGTACCTTTGTTCAAAGGTAGAGATTATGAAAGTACATCAACTTAACAGATGTCACTTATTTTGTCT
The DNA here is from genome assembly GCF_000313985.2 of Echinops telfairi. NCBI lineage: Eukaryota > Metazoa > Chordata > Mammalia > Afrosoricida > Tenrecidae > Echinops > Echinops telfairi. The sequence goes on from NW_022103906.1 coordinate 32,342,567, forward strand.
TTTGGGGACTTTTTGAGTCAACGCAGTAAAGTATTCAGAGAAAGTGTGTGATGTAAGTTCTTTATTATCTTAGCCTCAGAGGAAACGACCAAGCTTGTTCTAGCTAATCTTGGACCTGAATCATTTCCTGTGAGCTCTGTAGATGCCGTGAGTGAAGTGGTGGCAGACCTGCTTTGGGAAGGATCTCGACTTGTAGCAAATTATGTTGGACTTTGTGACACCATATGTTGCAAACATGACCTTCGTGTGCTAAGCGTATGTCTCAGGGAAGCCCTGGGATTTTAAATTGGTGAGTCAGCGTGAGAATGAGTGTCAAAGAGAGTCTCTGTGAAAATATTTTCCATGGTGATTAATTGCCTTTTCTTTATAATGGTAAAATTATGAAACGAAAATTTATTCAGGGGAAGTTTAATTCATAATAAAACTGAAAAACCCAAACACCAGTCCTCTGGGGGGGTTTCCAACTGAAAGACACCCTACAGGACAGCGTTCAACTGCCCCACAGGGTTCCCAAGGCTGTAGGTCATTAAAGAAGCCGATTGCCACATCTTCTCCCTTGGGTTTGAACTCTCAACTTTGCAGTCAGCACAACTTAACCATGGGTCCACAAAGACTTCTCCTCATTAAACCATAATACAAGATGAATATTGAAGTTTCTGGATCTTGGAATGTCAATTGTTTCTGACAAGGTTTTCAGATCTGCATCAGAACCAAGGGATTTAGGAGCAGAAGGAATAGAAAGAAACGAGCAAGCACTGATGAATTCACTGAACTGAAGAGAAGTATTCAGGAACAGCTGACATGATCTCCATTGTTCAGAAAAAGAAAATGAAGCTAGGAGGGGTCCAGTGACTTGTGTGGTGTCACAGAGCTGTGTAGGCACAAGGCAGGGAGGAAATACAGTGCTCAGGCACACTCGGTCGGGGACTGTGTGCTACATTCTCAGGTGAACATAGGCTGCCTGTTACCCAAAGGAATAGTTTTTCTCCAATCCAGGATAAGCAAAAGATTGGAAAATAATGGCGATTTTTTTTCTTTTATAAAATATCAAGAAAACTCGATAGTAAGTGTACCATCTTCTTTATTGGGTAATATGTTTCAGTTCAAATCATATTAAGCTGCCAGTTTTGTAGCACAAAAGCAAACAAAGGTCGGCACTTTTAAATTACATTTGTGTTTGAATTTTCTGTCATGTCCGACTCTATTCTATGTCACATCTATCTTTAGCACTTAGCACATTGTCAAGTACAGAGTAGAAAGCCAGTAGATGTATAGTGAAGGAATAAATTAAGGATGGTACACATAAACTATCATGCAATCTAAAACAGGCTAATAATACAGATGAAAACTTACTAGTGGCATCTTGGAATACAGGAACGTGTGGAGGCTTTAAAGTTACTTTATTCGTCCCCTTGCAGTGTGAGACCTTGGAGGATATTCCGACCACTCTGATCCTGGGTTTCCTCCTTTATGAAATGGGAATGGCAATGGACGCCTGCAAGGGTTAAGTGGATTGAATGGCACTGCTTTGTTCAGAATTGGTTTCATAGTAGGTTCTGAGCAAAGGTTCTCCCTGACGTATGCCTAGGAGAGCCCTGCTGGAGTAGCAGCTACACGCGGAGCTGCTGTCTGTGGGGTCTACAGTTGGAAAGCGCCATTCTCTCTGAGGGAGAAAGACCGCGCTGTCTCCTTTGGAGAAGAATTAGTTCTGCAAACTCACAGGGGCAGTTCTGCTCCGTCCTATAGAGTCATGAGTTGGCACACATGGAGTCACATAGACTCGATGGCAGTGATCGTCTAAAACTGTATTGCTTGCCTCATGTTTTTCCTCATAGTAACTCTAAAAGTTCAACCATTATTTTCCCTTCTAGTTGATTTCAATTCAGAACAACTCGATAGAACAGAGTAGATTACAGCTGTAAAACTTTATAGAAGCGGACTCTCATTCTTGTCTGGAGGAGCAGCATGTGAGTTCAGACGGTTCGCTTTTCAGTTGCAATCCTAGGCGTAACCTAACTCACATGCTTCATAGGCATGAGAAGGTTTTGAACTTAAAAATAAAATTGGTGCAGTATAGCACCGATGAAACATTCAGCTTCCCTCTAGTTCTTTAATGCTTCCTACCCCCTCCCCCTACCCACTATCATGTCTCTAATTCTACCTTACAAATCTGACTAGACCAGAACATGTACGTACATGGGTACAGAGAAGAGCTGGAAACACAGGGAGTACAGGACAGATAAACTCCTCAGGACCAATATTAAGACCAGCCACACCAGGAGGGAAAGGTGAAGGTTGGGGGAGAAAGGGAGAACTGATCAGAATTACCTATATATAACCCCTTCCCAGGAGGATGGACCACAGAAAAGTGGGTGAAGGGAGACATCAGACAGTACAAGACATGAAAATATTTTTTACACATTATCAAGGGTTCATGAGGGAGGGAGGGTGGGGGAAGGAGCAAAATAAGCTGATACCAAGGGCTCAAGTAGAAAGAAAATGCTTTGAAAACGATGATGGCAACATATGTACAAATGTGTTTGACACAATGGATGGATGGATGGATTGTGATAAGAGTTGTATGAGCCCCTAACAAAACGATTTAAGGAAATTTTAAAAATCACCCAAAGAGATTCATAAAAATATGCAATGAAGCAGTATTTTTCAAGAATTAATTCTAATAATTTATGAAAACAGCATAGTAATGTAGACAGTCAAGAAAATAAAACTTCAAGTTTCTTTTCCTTTTTGAGAGAGAAATTTTTAATAAGAAATTCTATTTTCATACTGTGAAATGGTAAACTTCCTGTGTTCTAAGTTCATTATCAATGCCCCGCCTTGGGAAGATGATAATGGTCAGCAAAACAGAGCTATTTTGGTACAAAATAAGGCCGCAAAAGTCTCCTCATCAGCAAAATTGTAGGGAGAGGCAGGGAAAAAGCGTGTATGTTTGTAATTAAGTGGATCCTTTGATATTTAATAGTAAAAAAACAAAACCATTTTGTTGATCTAAAACAACACTTTGATATTTTAGGAAAAGAGAAAATTTTCACAAAAAAGTTCTTAGTGTTTTTTTTTTCCTTTTTATTATGTGTAAAATGTACTTAGTTTTAAAAATACTGAATATGTAGAGGACAACTTCCAGATGTTTGGGGCTATTCCGTTTTTAAGCGGGGTACCCAGAACATTGCTTTTGTTTATATCTACTTTTGTTTTCACCTGATTTTTGTTTAAATTCTAAATGCAGATTTGAACGTAGCTTTAGTCACTTAATTTCCCAGAGGTGGTAACAGGCAGGGCATTCCATGGTAGCTTGTTGGCAATACAGAACCTCAGGACTCCCCGAGTCTGTATTTTAACAAGATCTCTAGGCGACTTCTGTGCACATCCGTGTTTGAGAATCACGTTGGTTTGCATGGTATCTGCCACAGATAGGTGTTGGAATTCTCACCTTTATGTGGTAATTAACTCCATGGCTGTGTGGTTAGTCTTGGTTGCTTGCTTGTGTTTATAGCTGTAGGGGTAATTTCCTTTGGGAATCAAGAGTTTCCATTGCTGTGTTAATGAGCCTGTATCAGGGTTGGATATGTCATCATGTTATATATTTACATGTGTTATATAAAAAGAACATATTAGGCATTGAGAAGTAAGCATGAATGGGAGAAACATAGATGCTCCATGGCGCCATGCAAGGTATGCTGAGCATGGTAAAGACCTTGAGACCAGGACATGCCCTCCAACATGGACAGAGAGCGCCTTTCCTGTGAGACTGCCTGATCTTGAATGGTGGCCTCTGAAACTGCCAGGTGCTCTGGTGGTCCAGTCAGTTAACTCCCGAGCTGCTAACCACCATGTCAGTGGCTCAAGTTCACCAGAGCCTCCATGGAGAAACACTGAGATTGTCTGCTCCCCTGCAGATATCCAATCAGAGGTACCCTACGGAGCAGTTCTACTCTGTCCGTTAGGCTGAGTTGGAGTCAGCTCAATGACAGTAGGTCTGAGCATTTAAAACTGTGGGAAAATGCATTTTCTGTAACCTATTTCAATACAGCAGCAGTAGATAGCTATGGCAAGCACGGAGCATGAAAAGGGTGGAGCTTCTTTAGAAAACAGTAATGTTGACAGGGGGTGGGCGTGGGGGTGGAGCCTAGGCTACCAGGGCAGGATCTAAGTGGTAGACAAGCTGAGAAGTTAGAGTGAATAAAGGTAATTAGAGGAGCTGTCTTCAATCACAATGGGGCAAAAGCAAATTATAGTCAATGAGTCAATATAGTCAATAGCTCAGACCTACTGTCATTGAGCTGACTCCAACTCACCCTAACGGACAGAGTAGAACTGCTCCGTACAGTACCTATGATTGGATATCTTTCACTAGCAGAATGAACCATTCCCTCCTATGAGTCATTCTTATCTAATAAATATTCCCTTTGTTATTCTTACTGACCTGTGGCTGTTACATAATCTGGTGTCAACTTGAGAATATTAAGAATGAAGCTGTGGCGTCTAGCCTGTCAATCAGGTCACAGCTGGATGACCTCACTGGGAGGCAAAGGAGATAAATAGCTCACTGGAAGCCAGACCCTGCTTGTCTTCCTGGTGACAAGCCACATGGAGACTCCTGATGGAGCAAGAGCCCTGGAGCTGGAGGAACCACATGGAGACCCATGCCCTTGTGAAGATGCTTCCACCGCCACTGCATCCACAAGACTTTGACCCACTGGCCTGTGATCTTCCTGCATTCCGCATCACTGCATGAGTCTGAAGAGGCCTCATATTATAGACTGGTATCAGACATATGGGCTAATATCGGACTTATGGACTTGATCTGGACTGGATTGTGATGTTTTCTTAATATTCAATTATGCTTTGATATCAATTTCTTTCTTGTACATAGAGGAGTGTCCTGGATTTGTTTCTCTAGTCAAACCAGACTAACACCCTGACTTATGCTATAATCATACATTTGCAGATGTGCCCTCTTTCACTGTGTCATTGCTAATATGTTAAAGCTGAATATATTCTTCTTTGCATTCCCTAAACCTAGTGTTCAATAAATGATTGAGTTGAGCTAACTACATTACAGCTACACCAGCATTAAAAAGTAAGGCTGTGGCCCAGCCTCAAGTTCCGGATGGTTCAATATTATGGATTAGATGTGATTGTTAATTATTATCCATTCACTTATTCAACAGCTATTAAATGAATGACAGCTGTCTTTCTATCTTCCCTTTCAGTGAGGGGAGATCAATGCCTTGCATTGATCACCAGTCCTTCCTCAACATTCCTGTGATTATTGGTAGCTTTGTGAGCAATACATTCTGACACACAGAGCTCTTTCTTAGTAAATCCTAAGATTTCCACTTTCCATGGTGATGGAGAGAACACTGCCTAGGCTTAGTAGCAGCAAAATATCCAAGGAAACCTTCCTAAGAAATGATTTTGGGTCCAGGACAGCGGTTGAGTACAGTTTACCTACTTAGTGGGTATAAAGAAGGCATAGAAAGAAGGGAGAATAATTGGAACTCTAAAGAGATAGATACTTTGTAACAACTTACTGTTAAAATGAGCCCAGCTTCTAATAGGTACTGAGCATATATGGAGTGCATGATGACTACAAATGATTCAGGCAAATATTTGGAGCAAGAACATTCCAAAGAGTGGAATAGATAGAGAGATAGATATAGATAGAGAGATAGAGATAGATAAATAGAGTGAGCACTGGTGGTAGAGCCATTATGTGTTTGGCTGCTAACGGTAAAGTCAGCAGTTCAAAACCACCAGCTTCTCCAAGGGAAAGATGGGACTTTCTACTCCCTTAAAGAATTACAGTTTCGAAAACCCACATGGGCAGCTGTACTGTCCTGTATGGGTCATGGTGGGTTGGAATGAACTTGATGGCAGTGAATTTAGAGTTCCTTTGATTGAATCCATGTTACATGGTTGCAGCAGATAAGTTTGGAGTACTAGACCATAGAGGATCTTGGATGTCAGGCTAATGAAGTAGGACTTTGTACTGTAGGCAATAGATAGACTTTGAAATGTTTGAACAGAGAAGTTATGTAGGTGGAGGCCTTGTAGAAAGACAAATCTAGCTGTTGAGTCATGAGCTGAAGTCAGCAAGCTCTATCAACAAGAGCACCGCTCCAGTGGGAAATAGAAAGCTTGGATGGAATCACTGGGGTCCTAGGGGAAATGACTTAATGAAATTGTGCAGAGAATAAAGTCATTAAGTCTTGTCGATATTTTCTCAGATATTATTTCTAAAACCCAAGCCTTTTTCCATCTCCATTTCCACGTGCTACAATCTGGACAACTACTATACCCACTTAAAAGGTGTACCTTTTTGTGGTCTTGCTGCCCTGGGGTCCATTCCAGAGAATGCTGCCAAACTGACATCTTAAAAACCCAAATCAGAATATTGCCACTCCCCACTTCAAAAATGTCCCATGACATCTTCTGGAGCGATTTCAAGTTGAAGCCATCTTGGGTATTGGTATGTGCTCCCTTTCATAGTCAGTAAACTTTTCATCCCTCAAGGTGAAGTGGAAGCTTTATTGTCTGTAGCGATGGTGCAATGCTGATGTTTTGTCAATGATGTTCCTAGTATTTGTATACCGTGTTCACAGTGGCGAATAGACTAAGAGCTTGGCATCCTGAGCTAGAATAAAGAAAAGGTGGCCAGGCACCAGAACAAACAGGTAAAAAGATATTCAAGGGGTTCATTCCTGCCTTTGTCTCATTCCCAGCCTGGACCACTCTTTCCCTACTCATTGCACATCAGCAACAATGCCTTGTTCTTATTTTCGTGAGCACACTCTACTTTCCTCAACACAGAATCTTATCGTACATTAGCCTCACTCTTTGGAATGTTCTTTCTCCCAATATTTACCTGAAGAATTCATACTCATCCTGCACTTTGTGGTTTAATTGGCACTAGTAATATTCCTTATCACCTTTGCTTTCTGCTTAAACAGATTTATTACCTGTTAAAGCTATTTCGTAATTTGTCTGTCTCCCCACTGCCATGCTCTCCATGGGGTGGACAGCCTGGACGCTAGTCGACGTGTTCGAGACGAGGCAGAGAGTCATGCCAGCCTGCCCATCACAGTTCAGGCCTTCCATGTCAGCAATATGTTGAAGGTTATTATTAGAAAATTGAATGGCACTCACATCGCAAGAAGAGAGAATACTCTTATTCTGTCACTAAAATCCATACCACATTGTATAACACAGCGATATATCTAGGAATTATCCATTTTATTTAGTCCCAGTTCTTTATGTTACTGAAAAGACTGAAACCCAGCAAGCATGTGACTTTCCTCTGATCAACTATCAGAACAAGGCTGGAACCAGGTTGCCGGATTCCACATGTTTCTTGGAGTCTCTCAGACACTGAACACAAGAGTGAAGAATAAAAGCTATTAAGCATCGGAGTCAAAGCTATACAAGGATTACAGTTTTATCATACATAGAGTTGAGCAATCAATAATATAAAAAAGAAAATTCTTTTTCCTACTGCCCTATATTCTTAAGAAGTTAGGAGGGCATTAGACAAGTCAAAGAACCTCCCACAGCCTCAGTGTTGTCGTCTGTACAATCGGGCTAATAATGTCTTCCTTGAAAAGTTGTTGAAAAGATTCAATCAGATTATTCTACATTCCAGCAATGACTGACCCTATTTAGGCACTGAAAATGCACTGCTTAAACTTTCTGCACTGCCAATATTTCCTATATTACTGGGAACATGTTCAGTAAAAAATCAATGTTCCTTCATTGTCCTAGCTTTAGCAACATGGTCTAAAACTGCTTTGGATTTTGTATTTGTCTCTTATTTTCTTTCCAATTTAGCGTGGGTTCTAACAAAAGGTCAGAGGAACAGCAGAAGCAGATGGCCTTCCTGAAGTGTGTGCCAAAGGGGGTTCGTGCAGTGTCTTAGGTGGGACTTCTCCACCCATCACACAGCGTGGAGGCTCAAGGGCAGATCCGCAACATTGTGCTGGTCCCTTCCTGAACACTCCCTGGTGCAGACTTCAAGTCTGACAAGGAAAATGTGCTGTGATCATCACACAGGGAGAGAGCAGCTGCTCTAAGGTGGAGTCTATTGTCAACGTTCTCCAAGGAACAAAAAGAGGAAAGGGCCTATCAGAGCATTTCCTGCCCACAGGAGCCATGTGCTTCCATTAATTCTTTTCCCTGAGTCAGTCTGTCTCCTTCAAGCTAATGCCCCTCTATGTTCAGTAACACAGAGAATACAGCAGGCATTTTTAGCAGTTAATTCTACACCCTCTCTGAAGAGTATGGTTTCAAAAAAAAAGAAAAAAGATAACCGATCTCAGACACTCAGGTGCATTTCCATATATATAATAGATGGGACTTGGCAGGTAAAGAGCATGGTAGAGTGGTTATGATTTCTCAGATTCTGTTTCTGTTCATAATTGATACTGTAGCACTATGGTGGGTGTGTTGGAGATAACAGTGAGGACTCTATTCTTCAGGAACCATCAAGGAATAATCGAGAAAACAAAAGAATAATCTCTGAATTTTACACTGGCAATATTCACACCTAATGGAAGAAAGTAGTCACCATGAAAGTAAGGTACAATTTTTTTTCAAGATGAATGCCTAACATTTTGTGAAGCAACGTAATCTGAATCAGATGTCAGGGAGCATCGTTGGAGTGTAACTGTCGTTGCCTTTGTTGTTACCAAAGACTCTTCAGTCAGTGGTAATACTAATGACCCCTGTACAACAGAAGGACACGCTGCCCTGTCCGGCACCAGCCTCACAATGGTCAGGTTGGGTTTATTGTTAGGGAGACTGGGTCATTGATCAAGTAAAATTTAGGGATGCTTATCGTACCCTGTTTCAGAAAAGACCAAAGAAGCTAGATTGTACCAACCATGCCACCCAAAACATCAAGTTTCTGATCTTTCTTATCTAAAGAGATGATATTGAGTGGCAATTCTTTTTTTTTTTTT
>NW_022103906.1:32352590-32356516 GCF_000313985.2 Echinops telfairi
TTAAAACCATGTTCTGACATTGTTTCTCCTATGACACTTCTGAGTTTGATAATCTATTGTAATGGCCACACAGAACTCAGAGATATATTCATAATTAAGGAATTCTCTTAAGGAAGTTAGCCAGTTACTATTAACCAAGATTCAAAGGATTAAGTATATAGTCTCCTGTTAACAGCAGCGGTGATTTTTGGAAAGCCTCTTCTTTCAGGTCCCCAGCCTCCCAGTCCCGATTTTCTGCCTTGTTCTGTAGGCTAGGAAGCCCACTTGATAATCTTTGAGCCTGGTAGTCTCACAGTTTCTGGTCTCAGGACTGCAGCTTCTGCTCTGTTTCCATGCAGCTCCTTAGCCCCTGGGCCGCTGTAATTTCAGACAAAGGTCTCACATGCACGTGCTCTGCAGGTGGGTCTTGTTTCTAGATAATCCTAAAATTCACTCTTCCTTCTGAGATGCCTCATTCCTATTCCCACTAATCCTCTCTAGTAATATTTCACACACCCTATTTGCATGGTCCCACCCAATCATTTGGCGGAATTCACATAGACATGGATAGAAGAGCTATACTTAGAAATTTCACTTGAAATGACACATGCCCAATCAGCCAGAGCTGTCTGAGTTACCTACAATCACGACATGTTTATCTAAGAGCAAGACTGACCTCTTAAACTTGGAAAAGAAAATACTTTTTCTCCATCAGCTTTAGAATAAAGAAGATAAAATTATGAAGGATCAAGTGGTCTCTAAAAAGAACTTGGCCTTGGGATCTTTTGGGAATGATCAAAAATTCATACACCAGTCTGACACTATTGACTAACTACCTCTCTTTTTGATACTTTCATAAGGAAATGCAGAGATATTGGCACCTTACAAACATATGTAGAATGAAATGGCAATTTTACACCTACCTAATGTGGCCAGGGACACTGCGTAGCATAGTGGTTATATGTTGGGCTGAGATCCACAAGATAAGTAGATCAAGACCATCAACTGCTCTACAGAAGAAAGTGGGCTTTCTACTCCTGTAAAGAGTACAGTCTCCTCAACCCACAGGGTGAGTTCAACCCTGTCCTATAGAGTCACTATGAGTAGGCATGGACTTAATGGCAGTGAGTTTTATTTTGTTTTTTAATATAGTCATGGTCAATTTAAAGTTTTAAAAATTAGCTTTTTTTTTCTTTTTCAAATTTTACTTACATATTGTGTTAGTCTGGGTACATTAGAGAAAAAAATCCATAGAAACTCACATGTATAAGAGAGTTTTATATAATGGTTAAGTGCACATCAAGAAAACATCCCAATCCAGTGCTGCCCAAGCCCACAAGTCCAACATTAGCCCATATGTCTGATACCAATCCACAAAGTCCTCCTCCATCTCACAAAACACATGCAATGATGCCGACTGCAGGAGGAAAGCCAAATCAGTGAATGTGTAAACATCTCAGCGCTGGCAGGGGTCTCCACACCGCTGCTCCAGCACCCAGGGCTGCCTCAGGGTAGGTCCATGTGGCTTCTCCTCAGGGATGTCTTGCATGAAGTCAGCCTTAACAGCTGAAGCAGGGGACTGGCTAAGGCAGCTGCACCCTGGTCTGACCATCAGAAAGCAAGAGACCTGAGAACTAGAAAGGCAAGGCTCACCGAGCCATTTATCCCTCTGCCCTTCAATTAACCCCACATCTGTTTATCGGCCAGTTTGGCACAATAAACTGTATCTCACATATTGACCCACAATTTCATGGCTGATTTATTTTAGTCATTGATTTCATTAGATGATTCTTGGATGCTACATGAATAAGGTCTCAATTGTTTTACAGAATACATTTCATTGTTGTTATTATTTTCCCAATTAAAAAAAAATAGATAACAGCTAATGGCCTATGGTTCCTACAAGCATGTTGCAAGACTTTATGCCACAAACATTCCCACACTTCTCAAGCACCAATTAGGGAGATCTCTAATCCTGGCCTATTCATTCTGAAATTCTTACTACATGAGATAAGATATATAGAATTACTGTTGTGACCAACGGAGCCTTGTCGTCGTTTGCATATCACTTGACATTGTCAAGCCTTCCCGGCATTGTGCCCTCCTTTCCTCACACTTGCCCAGATGAAATGCCAAAGTTGTGGCAGTGACTGGCTATTGTCTCTCTAGTTGGAAGGAGAATAGAAGGAAATAGTACTTTCCAGTTGCAGATCTATAATGAACACTAGGTCAAAAACAACAGAACTAGACCCTATCAGCACAATCAGTGCACAGGTGTTCAGCTAAATCAGTGCACAGATGTTAAGAGAACTTGATCACTTCCACACAGCACGTTAACATCCTTCATATATAATGAAAGCCAAACAAAGTGCCAGGGGCAGAAAGGCCCCATGGCAGAATGCCTTCCCAATGTGACTCTTTGATTATGAACTGTGGCCCTTGTCATGGTCCACTTATTTGACACTAAGGGACCACTGTTGTCTGAGCCACTTGCTGAGAGGCTAAAGCATACAAATGGTTGCATACTGATTTCAGAGATTATAAAATGGTACATGAAACACATATTTTTTGGTAGTTAGGTGATACGTGCATGTGCTTACATTCAACCAATACTTATAAATACCAACCCAAAGACAGATTCTGTGCTAGACCCCATCAACTATTCAACTCCTGTGTTGTCATTACTGTTAGGTGCCATCAAGTCAGCTCAGACTTCTTAGAACTGCGCGTGCACCACAGAATGAAGCCCTGTGCCATCCTCACTGTTGTTGTTATTGTTGAGCCTACTGTTTCAGCCACTAGTTCAGTCCGACTCATTGAGAGTCTTCCTCTTTTGTGCTGGTCCTCTACGTTAGCAACCACACGTCCTTTTCTGGGGACTGGTCTCCCCTAATGTCCAAAGTATGTGAGACGAAGTCTCTCCATCTTTCCTTCCAAGGAGCATTCTTTGGCTGTACTTGTTCCAAAACAGATGAGCAGGTCAATCTTCCTGTCCCTTTAAGAACTTCACTTTTATCAGTTTCTTACATCTCATGTACTTCTACAATGTTTTTTGTTGTTAGATTCTGTTGAATAGGTCTCCTAACTAAGGCTAACCTAATGTACAATTGAACAAAATGCTGCCTGGTTTTGTAGCATCTCCGTGATGAGTTGCAGCCCGGAGCATCATCATTTCTTAGCTAACTTTTGGGAGTAGAGTGCCAGGCCTTTCTTCTAGAAAAGTAAGTACACACTTCTCAACATCGTATGTCCTCTTTTAGCTACCTTTTTTCAATTAAAGACAGATTCAAGATGTTTTTTAAAACTCAACTCGGTGCCAGAAACTCAAATTCCTTTTGTTCCTGTATTATAAAGGGCCATCAATAGCAAACTTCTAATTGCAATACAGATATGGTTCGAAGTGTGTGATGTCTATGATAGGAGCCCCAGTGACACTGTGGGATAGACATTGGACTTCTAATCTTAAAAGGTCAGTGGTTCAAATCCACCAGCCACTCCATTGGAGAAATCAATGGGCAACACCTCTTTAGAGTATCAAAAATAGATGAGGCTGTCTGCTCATGTAAGCCTTTAGTGTTGGAAACCCTAGGTTGGGTCACTGTGGGTTGCAATTGATTTGATGGCAGCAGTGTGATTTATGTTATATAGTTCACTGTGCAGTTTTATGTCCATACAGAAGCTAGTAACCTAAGAGTTTTGCCTATGTGAATATGTCTATTTAAGGATCCATGGTTGATTATGATTCTTATTAATTATGGACATATAGTTCCTGCCTCCAACATTGCTGGGATATATGATAGAGACATTTGACGATTGCAGATTGCATTTTGGATTGAGACTCAATCCAAAAGGCTTGCTTGCTGAAAGTAAGGAGGACTTGTGTAACTTGCTGAGAAAGATTGAGAATTGCAGCTTGTATTTTGGATTGAGAGTCAATCTAAAGACCA
>NW_022103906.1:32357225-32375402 GCF_000313985.2 Echinops telfairi
CTTGCTTGCTGAAAGTAAGGAGGACTTGTGTAACTTGCTGAGAAAGATTGAGAATTGCAGCTTGTATTTTGGATTGAGAGTCAATCTAAAGACCAAACTCCTCACAAATGGGCCAAGAGATGACCTCGTGATAAATATAGAAAAAGGTTGAAGTTGTCAAGGAGGTGTCTTACTTGTATCCAACAATCAAAGCTCATGGAAGCAGCAGTCAAGTGATCAAAAGACATGGCATGAGGTAAAGACCTCTTGAAAGTATTGAAAAGCAAGGATGTTACTTTGAGGACTGAGGTGCACCTGACACAATGCATAGTACTTTCCATCGCCTCATATACATGTGAAAGTTGAACAACGAGTAAGAAGACCAAAGTTCAACCGATTCATTTGAGTTGTGGTGCAGGAGAAGAGTATTGAAAATACCATGGACTGCTACAAGGACAAACCAATCCATTTTGGAAGAAGTAAGGCCAGAGTGCTCCTTAGAGGAAAGGTGGGAAGACTTCATCATACATATTTTGGACATATTGCCAGGAGGGATCAATCCCTGGGAAAGGAAATCATATTTGGTAAAGTAGAGGGACAGCAAAAAAGAGGAAGATCCTCAATGAGATGATTTGTCGCAGTGGCTGCAACAATAGGATCAGTCATAAGAGCAATTGTGAAGATGGTGTAGGATCATGAGGTGTTTTGTTCTGTTATGCATATGGTTGCTATGGGTTAGAACCGACTAGCTAGTTCCTAACAACAACAATCACAACCAGGCTATGAATCTTTATAGACATAGACAGTCTCACCTTTATCCCATTGAGCCACTGGTGCTTCTGAAGCCCTGACCCTGCGGTTAACAGTCCAATGCTTATCCCACAGTGCCACCAGCACGTTCATCGACCATTACTCAAGCTCAACATTTTAATTAGTTTTTATTTTATGGAAGAAAAAGTGTTATCATATACGGATTATCAATGGATCCACAAAAATTAAATCCTACCAAATAAGATGGTATAGTTAATATTTCCCACTTGTGGGGAATAATATGTGGTATCAATCAAGGATCAAAGACATCATCCAGTCAGACTTTGTTCTGTGTTTTGTCTTACCTTTTTTGGGGGGTGGGGGTGGCGGGGTGTCTTTTCTGTACACAAGAGATCTAGATGTCAAAGGTAATGCATTGAAAGAAGATTGGGCTAAAGCCTCAGACTCCAGACGCAGTCTGCTTCTGAATGACATCATGCTGCTGCCCACAATGGCTCCCAAAGGCCCAGAGAAGGAAATGCTGTGTCAATTGTGCATTGAACATGTATGTGCATGTGTGTGTGGTAGGGTGAATATATGTTGACAAACAAAATTCTGACTTTTCATCAAGCTGTCTTGTTGTTGAAAATATACACAACAAAACATACACGAATTCAGTAATTTCTACATGTAAAATTCGGGAACATTGATTGCATTCTTTAAGTTTCTTATCTATTCTCAAAACCCCTTTTCTAAATGTTTCTTCTTCATGAGCCCACTTACCCCTAAACTTCTCCGATCCTTCTAGTTGCTGTTGTCAATTTTAATCCATAAAGATAATTCTTCAAAAGAATATGTTGGTATCAGCTCTCTAAACCACCACTACAGCTTGCTGAGGAAGGATGCTTATTTCTAAAATTCTGCATGATATTTTTGTGAATATATAGTGAAAGCATAGTGACTATGTTAATGTGTATAAACATTAAAATAGAAAACATCTGTTTGTCTCTGATAATCAAATATATGCCAACTTTGTGTATAGAAGTGTTAATCAAGATCAAATAAGTGTGTTACTATCCATACATTTTTAAGTTATTGTTAGATACCATAAAGTCACCTCAGACTAATAGCCGTCCTATATATAAAGAGCATGAAATACTGCCTGGTCTTGTCCCATCCTCATAATTGTTGGCATGTTAGAGCCCATTGTTGCAACCACATTGTTGCAAGCCCATTATTCCAACTCCGTGAAGGGTTTCCGCTTTTTCATTGCCCTTCTACTTTCCAAGAATGACGTCCTTTTCCAGGGACTGGTCACTCCGGACGGCCAGTAAAAAGCACATGAGACAAAGTCCCACCGTCCTCACTTTTAAGGATCATTATAGTTGTACTTCTTTCAAGAGAGATTGTTTGTTCTTCAGGCAGTGCACGGTACTTTCAATATTCTTCACCTCTACCACTATTCCATTGAGTTGACTATTCTTCAGTCTTACTCAATGTACAGTTTTCACATGTGGATGAGGACATTGCAAAAATCATGACTTGGCACATATTAGTCCTCAAAATGATATCCTTGGTTTTCAACACTCTAAAGAGGATTTCTCAACTGTTGCTTCCATGAATCTTGATTGTGGATGGAAGCAAGATGAAATCCTCGACAATTTCAAACTCTCCTTCATTTTTCCTGATGCTCTGTATTGGTCTAGTTGTAAGGATTTGGATTGTCTTTACATTGAGTGAAAATCCTCATTGAAGGCTGCATCCTTGATCTTCATCAGCAAGTGCTTCAAGTTCCCCTGGCTTTCATCAACAAGGTTATGCTATCTACCTAAGGCAGGTTGTTAATTGGCCTCCATTTCATTGTGATGCTGTGTTCTTCTTCATATAGTCCAGCTTCGTGGATTATTTGTTCAGCATTCAGAGTGAGTGAGTATGGTGATGGGGTATCACCTTTACATTCACCTTTCTTGACTTTAAACCATGCAGTGCTCTCTTGGTCTGATCCACCAACTAACTGCCTTTGGGTCCACATAGAGTTTGCGTAAGAAGTGGAATGAAGAGTTTTGAAACTCCCCAGGGTTCTGAATGTCATTCACAACTTATGATGATCCACAGAGTGTAATACCTTTGCCTAGTCCCAACAGGAAGTCACAACTTCCTGTTATTTTCTGTATTTAGCTAAAATCCATCGGACATCAGCAATGGCATTCCTTGTTGCAGTTCTCTTGTGAATTCAGCTTGAGTTTCTAGCAGTTCCCTGTACTGGTACAACTGTCATTGAAAGATCTTCAGCAAAACTTTACTTACGTATGGTATTATTATTGTTTGTAATTGTTGCTAAATAATAAGACTCATTTTAATGTTAAAAGCAGAACTGCATTGTCTTAAATGATTACAGGATATAGCTTGCTTTTACCAAAATCTTGCCCAACGTGTCTTTCTCTATAATCTATTTATTCTTCAGCTTCAGTTGACATCCCAAACGCAAACTCAGTGCCTTGGAGTCATGTCCATTCATAGCAACTTTATAGAACAAACTAGATCATCTCTCTCGGGTTTACGAGGCTATAAATCTTTACAGAGCCGACTGACTGCCTCTTCTTTCTCACATGAGCCACTGGTGGATTGCAACTGCTGACCTCGCAGTTAGTAGCCCTAAGAGCTTGTCAGCCCACATAGCTGCGTGTTTACTAGTGAATTGCCAAAGTCCTAGGTAGTTTTTCACAACAAGATGCCTGTGAGGCAACAGAGTCACTGTGGAATCTGACCACATGCTCAGCAGATAGAACATCAAGCCGTTTTCCCAAATATTAACCATCTCCTTTCCGAGCGCCCTTTATTCAGTAGTGAAGTAGTAAATATTATGACTTTGTTTAATATTCCTCAATGAGTCCTTCTTACCTTCAGGATAATATTAGCACTCAAGCTTGGCTTGCAAGGCCTACTGTTAGATCTCTTGCTCGCTCTCTCATGGGAGAGATGTACCTTGGTCCTTGATTTCGCGTGAGAAATAATTCATGCTGAAGGCTAGTTTGTGATCCAACTGAGTTTTATGAACGTTAGAAGTAGTTTCAGGTTCTACAGTCGATGGAACACGAGCCAGACAGAGTCCGCGGCATGGTTGGCAGACGTGGCACAGTCATGGTGGGCTGTGCAGCCCGGCCACGCTGAACTGTGTGTCGGCGCCGCTGGGAGAGCAGCCAGAGCAACACCTCTGGCTTCTCAGGGCCCCTTGGGAGGTGTGGTCGACAAGACTGGTCGACCCCTTTGGCTGAATCAAATTCACCTCGCATAGATGGGCCAATCCAGGTGTAACGTCCACCTAAGTGTACCTGGCCTGGAGCTGGAACTTAACACTACCTACATGTCTGAGTTTTATCATAGGATGACCCAAATACTCAGGACACTAGCCATACAGAACCATTCAGAGGCTCCTGAGCAATTCACGTTATCTCATGCCTCCTTGCATTGGGATGTGTTATATACTTAAATGAAAATATGCTTCCCCACTCTTCTGGCTTACAAAAATCCTGTAAGACAGAAGTATTTCCAGTTACTCAGCCTCACCCTCAACACATTCACACAGGCAGACACATTTCATTTCTCCCTGTGCTCCCATGACCCCCTTTTAAAGCTCCTATCATATAACTCTTGCATTCTTTATTTTAAAACATTTTTCTGGCTCCTTTTATAGAGAAGAAAGGTGTTACTTTTTTATTATTCTGTCCATCATTCAATTTGCCCATGGTGCCTAATGGGTACTTATGACATTTTTTTTGGGCGGGGGGGCACAAAGAGACAGGTGCAAACCCTGCTTCTTATCGAGTTCCCTGAACTAGACACCCAAGCCCTGGGTGTTCCATCAATTCTGAATCCCGGTCATCTTGCTTGCTGCACAGTACAGCTATGGTCCATAGGCTTCTCTCCACTGTGATCTCTATGGAAACAGATTGTCAGGACTTTCTTCCCTGGAGCCTCTGGTTAAAACTGTGAGGCTCCATGTCATTAATTGAATATAAGCAACCCAGAGGCCTTGATACAACTCTCTAGTTCTGTGGTTCTCAACCTATGGGTCACGACCCCTTTGGGGATTGAACGACCCTTTCAGAAGGGTTGCCCGATTCATAACAGTAGCAAAATAACAGTCATGAAGTAGCAATGAAAACAACTTTCTGATTGGGGGTCACCACAACATGAGGAACTGTATTAAAGGGTTGCAGCATTAGGAAGGTTGAGAACCAGTGGTCAAGTTGCTGTAAAAGGGATTGAGTACACATGATGCTATTTTGGAAAACTCTTGCATAGAGGTTAGAAGATAGATAAGGCAGCCTTAAAAACAAGAACACAACAACCCTGAAACTCACTGCCATAGAGTTGATTCTGACTCTTAGGGACCTCATAAGACAGTGTAGAACTGCCCCTGTGGAGTGTCAAGATTGTAATTGTTGTCTTTCTACCTCAGAGGGGCTGATGGTTTTGAACTGCTGACCTTGAGGCTGGCAACCCATCGTGTAGCCACCACAGCACCAGGGCTCCTCAGGTACTCTATAAAGACACACCGTTTCCAAACCACGACTTAATAATTTGTTTATTAGCTCATCAGGCTTCCTGGGAGCATCAATTGCATCTCTTGTAACCCTCTGTCGAGGAGAACATGAATGAGGCATATATATGTCCTGGATTGTTCCCAGAAGGTGCAGTAGTAAAGTGCTCAGTTGCCACTCTAAAGATGAGGCAGCCTCCTTCCATGACATTACACACAACCTTGGAAAACGTATGGGGCAGGCCTACTCTGCCCTGTAAGACATGAGGAGCCAGAATTAATTTGATATCAGAGGGGTTTGTTTTGTTTTGATGCCTTGGCAGGAATTTTGAACAGAACTCGCTGTTCCTGTTTCCAAGATTTTTCACTTTCATCTCCCATTAATAAAAACTACGAAGTAGAAAATCTTCCTTAGTAATCACATTGACGCCGGCGTTTGTCCTCCATGAAGAAGAAAACACATATTTGTGTAATAATTTACTCAACGAGTTATTCCCCACAGTGTTTGGAGCAATATCCAACTCATTTTTTAATCCCCCTCCCCACATTACAGTTCTATAATCAGAAATTAATGATAACATGCTTCAGTGAAAAGGGCAGGAGCCTTGGTGGCACCGTGGTCAAAAGTTCCGCTGTTAAATGACAGGTCTGTGGTTCGAATCCGCTAGTGGCTCCACTGGATGCAAGACAGGGAGATCTGCTTTCAGCCTAGGAATCCCTGTGGGGGGGTACCATTCTGTGATCTCGCCTCATTGGGAGTCAGAATCTACTGTATGTTACACAATAACAACAAGAATGTGAAAAGAGGACACTGGCTCCTATTGATAACAGCAGAGCAGGGTCAGCCATCAAGGGTACGTGGGGGGAAAGCAGCCCTTGGACTGGGCTCAGCATCCAATACGGTCCAGAAATCGTTGAAAAGAAATGATTTTTAAGATTTTCATTGGAATTATAAAGTATAATGGATGTCCTAGGAATGATTCAATTTCCTTCCTAAGACATGTCTATATGATGTTTGGGAATTTTCAATGGACAGAGAACATGTGAGACTGGAGGTCCTATCAGAAGTGGGGAGCTTGTTCCTAGGGGTGCCGTGAGGATTAGAGGCGAGTGCATCAAGCACACCCAGCTCTCCAGGAGGGGAAATTGGCTCAAGGAGCCGAGATATTTTTGGTATTTTCACTCTGACCTTTCTAAATCCCATCCACACTGTCAAAACCCTTCCTCTTTTGGCTTTCTTTTTGTGTGGGGGGCCTGGATGTTTTTGTAATGTTATAAAAATGATGACTATCCCTCCTCAACCCATGCACATAGACACACATATACAATATTCTGCGCACAAATGCATGACGCTCCTGGATGTGCTCGTGGGGGGAAAAGAAACCATTTGAATGAGATAAATGTACATTATCTTCCGGAGGAGTCAATTGATCTACAAAAATAGATTTTGCTATTTACTTTCCTAAACTTTTTCCAAACCATTAAAATCTAATTGGTGCCCTTTCCCAACATATTTTTGCTGTTTACTTGTTTCATTCTAGTAGGATCAGCAGCTTCAAACCTGTTTGTGGTCATCCCTGGAATGCTTACTTTCTGGCGAACTTGTGTTTCTCCTGGATAGGAAAGCATGGCAGGGATTGATGCGTGCTGTCTTAGAAATGCTGTATTGTAATTTTAGAAGGATATAAACAAAAAACCCTGTAATGCTATTCCCATATTGGTGTACATTAAATAAACATTGATAACTCATAGAATCATAATTCAGGCTTCCCAACTCAAAAATATATTGCTTAGGGAAAAATAAATATTGGTTTCATAACGCCATGTGCCGGTCTAAAATGAGTTTTCAAAAATGTACACAACTACTACAGTCACAGAGGAGACATTTAAATTTCAAAATTATGGGGAGAAAGCCTTTTAAAATGCACCCTCTGAGAAATGATGTACAAATACGCTTTACACAATTGATGTGTGTATGGATTGGGATAACAGTTGTATGAGCCCCTAATAAAATGTTTAAAAAAAAAAAAATGCACCATGGAGTCATAAGCAACGATAATGATAAGCCAGTCCATGAATTTCCATGTCCATATATTATCATGGAAAGTTATGACAGAAAAATGTTTTAAATATTTGATATAAGAATTCATTTTAAAAGAGTTTGGCAACTAATTCAATGCTCTGCTAAAAGCACTTATATTCTTAGTGCCAAATCCTTAGAAAAGTTTACAATAATCAAAATTTAATTTCCTTTTTTCCCCTCGAGACCAATCATCACACACCAAGATCAGCTAAGTTCATAATAATTTATTGTGGTTGCATCTCACTTGCCATGTATAATAAATTATAGAAACCATAGCATCTTCATCAACTATTTAGTGTATCATACTCATTTCCCAATGCTTACTGTAATAACTGAAAGAACTCTCATTAGATTATATTTGAGCATTAGTCAGAAGATAAAAACCATTATAAAATATTTTCACAGTACTTTAGATTTATGAAGAACCCCATTATTTTAACTTTTGTGCAACCAACTTTAAATGTCTAAAAGTCGTTACAAACCAGAGAATGATATATGGTTCAACTAAGCTGCTAAGAATATTAAAGTTCATGAATTTGCACTTACACCCACATGATGCACATTTTCAAGCATTGTAATAAATGTAAATAAATAATTACCGATCTCTAAAAATGCTTTACCAAAAGGCAACAGGAAGGCTTGGCAACATTGTGAACATTCAAATAGAAAAATTCAGTAAACACTTTGAGCATACTATTTTCTTTCTCCATTCCCCTCTTCTACCCTCCCCAATCCAATTTTGGTTTTGTTGTTTGAAAAGTTCACGGTGAATTGAAGTTTTAAGAGTCTGATAAAGTAACCCTGGATGCATTTTTTTCCCTCCCCAGAACCATCTGTTTTCTTCAGTTCTTATGACATCTGCCTAAACTCGGGCTCTTCCCTTGGCACCGGCAGCAGTCCTTTCCTGCAGGAGCATTTGCAGTCCTGGCTGAAAGCATTTTGTCCTCCACTGTCACAGCCTAGTGCCTGGAATTGTGTCAGTCGCGGTACCCAGTGAGTTCTGTTGCTTCAGGGCTCCCGAGTCCTGAGAAGCTCACAAGGCACAACTCAGCGTTGTGTGTCCCCGGGTCTCATAAACTCACTGTTGGTCGTTAAATGTCCGTTCTTCCTAGCCACACTCCTGTCCTCAGTGGACTTTGATGGAATATTTCCGCAGTCTCAGAAACTGGAGAAGCTTGTCTTTCGTCCGCTTCTTCAGGGCCATCAGGGCTCTTGTTTTCTCTTCCAAATCTTGATCAATGGCAAAAATGATCTTAGCCCTCTCCTCGGCTTTCTTGTCTCCAGAGTTTTTGAAGAGCCTTTGCAGAGATTCTTGGTCGATGTTTTCGAAGATGTTGCCCACAGCTTTCTTGCGGGCAGCCGTGTCGAAGTGGTAGCCATGAATGGATGGGCTGACTCGCAGCGAGGTGGACATGATGATGTCTTGGTGCCTTCCCTTTGCTTTCATCGATGTGGGATTGTCCGGAATTCAGCTCCTGCTTTCCAGAGTCTGAAGCAAAATCATGCTGGGACTGCTATTTAAAGTGGGAACAAAGCCCTGGGCTCAAGTTACACTGGTGACATCAGAGTGATCTCAAGAAGGAGTAATCCCAGACAGGTTTAACAGTTGAGTTGCCAATAGTCTGTCTTGTGCAAAAGGTTCCACAAAGTTGTTCCCGTGATGGCTAGCAGAGAGGTGGGGGGTTGTTTTTACTTCATCGGTGCCAACAGGAGTCTCCACACTGGGACTCCTCTTCCAAAGGAGCTAAAATCTGAAAAATACAAAGATGAGACACAAGCAAGGTGCTTTAGAAGCTCAATATTTTCACACGTACAATTGAAACAAGTGATTTTGTAACCTCAGGAAGGGTTTAATTCTCCGAGGAGCTTTCAAAGTGCCCTCCAAACACTTGGCAGCCCACTTCAGTGCCCTTTGGACTTCCTCTCCAGGGTGAGTGAGAGCTACCAGGGCAAAGCGGAAGAATCCAGGCCAACTGTTTGGACTATTTCATTACAGCAAGGAGAGCTTTGTTGCAACATATTGACGCAGCTGAGTCCCAAACCTGACTTTTCTGAGACTGTGTACAAAGGTGAATCTAGCATCACTAAACAACACTGTAATGGAATAATTCTAACAATCTGCTGTCTGGCTCTAGGCACATGTACCTATCAATATTAGCTGTTGGCAAAGTGGGTGAGAGAGGATTGATCAGGTTCTCTATGCACACAGCATCCAAAAGGAACTCTTGGACTCTTTTCCTTTAAAACTGGTGTTGACATCACTCAGAACCAGGCCAAATCATTTATATTTTCTCTTCCTATATGTCATCGTGTTCAGACACGCAGTACCCCCATTAGTTATATGAAGCACTACATCCAACTAGGAAGCAAAATAGCAACTTCAAAGGGCACTGAAAACTTCATTCCTTCATGAAAGCAGGGCTGACTTAATGATATTCTAGAAACCGTGGTGGCAGAGTGGTTAAATGCTAATCTCTCAAGTGAAAGGTCAGTGGTTCAAACTCACCAACTGCTCCTCAGGAGAATGACGTGGCAGCCTGCTTCCATAAAGACTGCAACTGAGGAAATGCTGTGGGGCAGTCCTATCCTGCCCTGTAGGGCTGCTGAGTTGGAATCAGGCCTACTACTGAAGGTGTGGTTTGAGTTTTTTGACTATTTAAACCATGTCTAGAAAGTACTTAAGAGAAGACAGTCTAAGCACGTTACCTACAAGGAAACAGAATTAGAAGCTAATTTTGTGTTTATTCCTTCCTTCATCCACTCACTTATTCAACAAATATTTATTGATGTTCCATTATAAACCACTACTTTTCTTGGTATCAGAAATATAGCAGTAAATTAATCCTAATCAAAGAAGACAGGATCCCTGCCTAATCTTAACAAAATTTATAATCTGAAGGAAGAGGACAACAGGAAAAAAAAGTATATTTAAAATATAGAGGATGCCAGAAGTAATAAACAGAGTTGTATAGAAAAGGCAGTGGGAGGTTAAATGGATCATAAAATGTCCAGAGATCTTTTACCCTAAAGTGGCATTGTGCAAAAACGGCAAGGAAGTGAGGAAGGGAGCCCGGTAGCCATCTGAAGGAAGGGTGTTCTAGGAAAGGGACCAGCAAGTGCAGAGAGCGCAAGACAAGAGTCCACACAGGAATTGGAGATGAAAGTACCACGCGTTTGGTGTGGGTGGAGAGGAGTGCGTGGAGAAGTGGGGAGAGCTGAGGCCAGGATGAGGAAGCAGTGGGAATTGCTAGGGTCAAAGTTCGTAGGACCTCATAGGTTTTTCTCCTGAATGAAATAGAAGAGTCTTGAGCATATAAGCTGGTTTTGTACAATCTGAATTTTAAGAAGGTAAGGGTGAGGAAGCTGGAAAACCAGTTAGGAGACTTTGAGCATAATCCAGGCAGCAGTGAATGGAGGCTGCATGAAGAAACTGCTGGTGAGACATTGAGAACTGATCACCTTCGGCTCAGGGTTTTATGTTCTGGCCAAAGGCAGTTCTGAAGGATCACATGTGAGCCACGAAAGACAAACAGGATCCTAGGCTGCTGTCTTCTTGAAAGTTGCTTCCTCCAAAACTTTGCTAGGAGAACTAGTAATCAGATCAGTAGCCATGCTGGCTGATTCTTCTTCCTGACACGCACCTTATTATGGGGTTTAAAAGTTAAATTTACTCCAAGAATTTGATCTTTGTTTCTGGTAACCGTCTTAGTCATCTAATGCTGCTCTACCAGAAATTCTATAGGCATGTCGCTTAATAAGCAGGAATGTATTTACTAAGAATTTTCTGCCAGGAAGCTTAAAGTCTGAATTCAGGGCAATGATTGTCTCTAGCAGGGGTGTGTGTCTCTTCTCAACTTCTATTTCTTAGTTCCTTGGAAAAATCCTCTGGCATGGCATTTATCCTTCTTACTCATGCTTACTTAGTATTGATTTTTATTTCAAAAAATATTGACTCAAGAGACACAATAATGCTGCCTCACTAATCTAACAAAGACATTCATTCCCAAATGGGATTAGTCACAGGTAAAGAGGTTAGAATTTACAATACGTATTAAAGTAGGGCCAGGTCATAACAGTGACTGAGTGATAACCTATAAAATCTTAGAATTCCCTAGTATTTAAAGTGTTTGGATGATGAGGGTTGATGTTGCTCATGCAACTTAGATGGGTGTCACACAGGTCAGACTGACCACCCCATATCCCCAGGAAGAGAATCCTAATACCGTCAATCATACCTGTGCAATAAGGCTTTAAACAAAGTCTTGGATATGGATGTTTCATGAACTTCCTAGTTGATGAAAGACACCAATTCACACAAGTAGGGAGCACTTTTGTTTCTGCCACTTAGAAGATCTCCAATGAGCATCCTATGAGACCTCTAACCAAATATCTACATTTGTCCCCTTTTTGCTACAATGAAATGCAATTGGAAGGGTAGCATTTTCTGTGGGTCTGTGATCGTTCTGGAGAATTATCAACACCTAAAGAAGTAATGGGAGGGAGTAGTTAAAGTGAGGTGGATGGGCAGCCCAGAGCGTATATCAGGTGTCACCCACCTTTGAACTGGCAAGCGAGAAGAGCTCTTGGGACGAGACAAAATGTCTTACTCTGTACGGAGTGTGCCCTAGCAGCTCCAGGTGGTTATGGTCAGAGGAAGCAATGCCGCCTTTGTGACTGGTGTCCGAACACCAATGGCACGGAAGTGATAGGTTGGCATTTGATATTTTCCTGTATGCTTAGGTTTTGCTGCACCCAGCTGCACATATGGATTGACAGCCACCTATAACATACCTCTGTGGCCGTCTATCTCCACTGCTAAAAAATAGTTATTCTTGTGATGCCAACAAGGACTTACTGTAGTTTTTATTATGTGCCAAGTAATTTTCTAAACCAATCTTAGTCGTCATTACTCAGGGTTTTATCAAGTTTCTCATGAGGTGATGCTTCTGTGTTATCATAGGATTTGTGAACACTAATTCATTGATTATCCCCAATTTTAATTCCTAGCCAATAGCCTGCTTTCTGAAATATAGATTCACTTACTTAACTAATCAATATAAATATACATATACATGATGCATATACCTGATATCACCCTCTTCTTTTTGCCTTACGTATAATTTATCTTGGTCTTCTGTCAATTCTATCAACAATATACTTCTCAGATCCATCAATTCTTATTCTTTCTTTATTGCTATTGTGTTAAGTCAAACCTCCATATGGTGGATGCTGTGATGAGCAATTGAGAGCCCCCTCAATTGTCTCAGATGCTTTGCTCTGAGCATGTGAATTGTCGATGATGGAGAAGGACACCTAGTCTGTACACCCTGACCTGCAGCAGGTGGATGCAAAGGACCTCCTTGTTGCCCAACACTGAGGGGTCATTCTTACCTATGACCATTGTTAATTATGAGCACTTATCACGGTCTGCCTAATCCTATTTTTTTTTTAATTTCCCATCTGCAGGTGTTGATCCTAAGACAACTCTAATATATCACTTGTTTGCTGACTTTCCTAGTAGTTTACTTGCTATGGGTTGAACCCCAAAAGGATGGTAGACTATGAATGTGACCCTTGTTGAAGATAGCATTTATGAGGGTATACTATAGTTAGATGGTTCCTAAATGCAATCCCATCTGAGTGCATCTCCTTATAAAGGACAATACTCATGACCAGAAGGAAGATGGCCATCATGTGACAACAGATGCAGAGATATCTACAGTCTCAGGAATACCAAGAATGATGGGCAGTTATGAGAAACTACCAAAACTCTGGAGGATGTTCTTTACAGTCAATGCATGGAAAGTATATCCCTGCCAATGACCTGAATTTGGACTCTAGCCTCCAAAACTGAGACAAAAGATTCTATTATTTCAAGCTACAACATTGTGGTATTTTGTTATGGTGTCCCTAGCGAAGTAAAACTGGCCCAATCCTCTCTCCCCTAGAATACAATCAAATTTCTTTCTTGATATTGCTATTTTGATTTTTCTCTCCATTCCTACACAATGCACTTGGTAATCTTTTAGATTAGCCAGTGTGATCACAGCGCTGTCTTCAATGCTTTTAGGATAAACCTAAAAATTTTGACGTGACACTGTTAACGTGGTTTGCTCTAATCCAGGACTACTACAGCATCATACATTCTCACTCTTCTTTGGGTGCTTTTATGCTTCTGTTTCTTGATTGCACCACACTCATCATTGCCTTGGGTCTTTACACATGTTCTTCCTCTCCCTGGAATATTCTTCTTTTTTTTCTTTAATTTCAGCTATTGATGTTGTTATTCATTACTATTGAGTTTATCCTAGTCAATGACAACCCTACCCTGTTTCCCCCAAAATAAGACAGTGTCTTATATTAATTTTTGCTCCCAAAGATGCGCTAAGTCTTATTTTCAGGGAATGTCTTATTTTTCCATGAGGAAGAATACAGTACACATTTATTGTTTATTGTTTTATTAAAAGAAACCTCACACTTCCTGTCTGCTCTGGCTGCACTGTGGCCAACAGTGAGCTGCGCGGCGGCACCCACCTCTATGGTCCAGAGTCCAGAGTTATGGTAGCTTCGGGGGGCCTTATTTTGGGGGAGGTCTTATTTTCGGGGGGTGCCTTATATTTCAGCGAGAGGCAAAACTGTAAGTAGGTCTTATTTTGGGGGGATGTCTTACTTTTGGGGAAACGGTAGCTACCTCAAGATCAGACCCTTTTGATTCATGGGGTTTTCATTGGCTACTTTCTGAACATAGATCTCTAGGCGTTTCTTCATAGTGATAGGCTGGAAACCTTTTTATCATCGCAACATGCCACCCTCCATGGATGGATCAGTTGTAGTAGTACATGCGGTACATTTTCCAGGAATTCTATCACTTATCTAGTAGGAATTACTTAGCTAAGTAACACCTATTGATTTGTCGTATCTCAACTACAGTCTAATTGCTCAGCTAGGTCTCTCTAGATCCTTCAGCTCTCTTTGCCAGTGTATCCTTTATTTTTCCTTATCAACTTTCATTTAAAACAACAGCAAAATGAATTGCCCTCTAGGCCAGGTCAGCTCATTACAACTCCTACGTGTCAGAGTAGAACAGACAGAGGGCGTTCATTGGGTGTTTTCATAAGTAGTTTACTGCATATTCTAATGAGCCATCTCTGGGTGACCTCAAGCCTCCCGTTGTGTAAATGGTTTTGCACAGCCTCTGGTCTCCAGGTAGCACTTCTGATGTTGTTGTTAGGTACCATGGGGTCCACTCTAGCTGACAGTGACTTAAGAACAACTGAATGAAACATTGACCAGTCCTACGCCATCCTCACACGTGTTCTTATGTTTGAGCCTGTCAATGTAGCCACTGTGTTCATCCATTTTTTGAAGGTCTTCCTCGTTTCCCCTGCCCTTCTACTGTAACAAAATGGATGCTCTTTTCCAGGGACCGGTCTCCAGATATGGTGCCCAAAGTGTGTGAGTCGCATCATCTTTGCCTCCTCTAAGGAGCACTGCGGCTGTGCTTCTTCCAAGACAGATGTGTTTGTTCCTTCCACGGTCCATGGTACTTTCAATATAGTTCGCCGTTACGAATTAGGTCACTAAGGGTATAAACACCTTACTCTTGGGAACAAATGGTAGCCTCAAAAAATATTGACTGCTTAACCCTTGGAACCCGTGATTATGCATCATTATAGGGCAAATGGATCTTCAAATGGGAAGATTATCATGAATGTCACCAATTCTCTGTCTTACTGTGATGGCTTGTGTGGATACTATGTCACCATCATTTGGCACACCAGCAGAATCCACCATGCAAACAAGTGTAAGTAAATCTTCCGCACTAAAGCAGGTTAGAAAGAAGGACCCAGCGATTGACTTCTGGGGGACAAAAGGACAGTGAAAACCTTTTGCAAAGCAGAGGAATAGAATCTGATTTGGTGCTTGAAAATGAGCCCTTCAAACTGGAGTTTACTGAACTATGCGTGGGGAAGAGCGGCCTCCTCAAAGCAGAGTTGATCTTACTACTATCAGTGGAGTAAAATTGTCAGTACTTTTTTATTTGCTGATGTGACATAACTTAATGAAGTAGGACTCTAGGATAATTGGAAGCCCCCGCCCCAAATGAAATGGAACACATACATATCAATTTCATAGGCACTTGTAGGCTGAAGTGGCCTGGTATGGGCCATTTTCCATCTCCCCATCATACAGTCTCCTAGGTTAGAAACGATCAACTGAAGATTGGGTCACAGCCATAGGCCAAAGAACATTGTAAATCAACCCTGAAGTATAACACTGTAAGTGGCATGTTAATGTCCACATGCTTACCGGGGAGACTAGTTAATGTGACTATTAAAGTTTATGATTCAATTAACGTTATTGAGGGATTTTTATGGTCCAACTATAGAGCAACGCAGGCAGTGTCAAAACGGAAAGAATACAATCAGTCACTGCACCAAAAAGAATTGACCAGTGCTCAATCATTTCAGGAGGTAGCAGACGGTCAAGAGCCCAAGGCCTAAGACACTCTGAAGACATGGTGGACAAATGAAGCTTCAGGAAGTGATGGGATACTGTGGTGAAGTGAAATGACTCCCTCATGGCTTTTCTATCCATGTCTTCGTCACTTCTATCACATGGTCAAGAGGGGATATGCAAATAGGGTGTGTGAAACACTAACAGATGGGATTTACTAGTTTTGCTTTTCCTCTGCATGTAAGGTAGACAGCTCCAGTACAAGGGGGAAAAAGCTTAAGGTCATAAAAAAGAAGAGCTCTCAGTGGAACATGTTCAAGATCCCTTTTATACATGGTTTTCCATATGAAGTGGAATAACAGGGACCCCAGAGGCCATTCCACTGATACGATGAAGCCGAGCAGAGGAGCCTCACTGAAGCCGAGCAGAGGAGCCCCTGAGACAGAAGAGGAGCAGCACTGCAGCAGACTGCGTGTCCATCAGAACAAGGCAGAGGCAAGAGACCACATGGCTGAAGACCAGAGACAGACATGGCTAAGGGCTGAGGAGAGGTGCTGCTGTGGACATACGATTATCCTAAATGTTTTCTAATCCTGCTTTGTGGTAGCTTGTTCACTTCTCTCATAGCCATCCATAGTCATACAGGTTTTCTGTGAGTTCTGTGTGGGCAATGCAATGAACCATTGGATCCAGCAGAGACATAGAGTGTGATGGGAGGGAAAGTTCTTGAGGATGTGTCTGAACCCTGTCCGGTGGCAATTAGCTTTGGCCGGTGTGAAGTTGGATTATCCTTCTCCATACTGTAGTTGGAGGAGGCCAGCTGTGACCCCCTAATCCATTTCCTGAAATACTAATTGAGATGTCTCCCCAAAGGGATGCAAGGCAGGAAGTGTTCATTGGTCTATGTCAAGAGTGGTGGGATTTGTCTAACTGACCAAACAACTAGAAGAGGTCCATGTTTGTGCCTGTCCAGACAATAGTGATCCAACAGAATGTAAGAATTATCAAGCTATCATTCCTATGATATCAACTCAAAATGTTGCTGCAAATAATTTGAAAATGTTTGCAGCAGTAAATTGAGAGGGAGCTACCAGAAACCCAAGTGCTATGCAGAAGAGGATATTTAATGAGGGATGTCATTATTGATAACTCCTTGACAGTTTCTCACACTGTGGTGGCTTGTGTGTTGCTGTGATGCTGGAAACTATGTCACTGGTATTTCAAATACCATCAGGGTCACTCAAAGTGAATAGGTTTCGGCAGTGTCCAGACTAAGAGCAGAATGGACAGAAGGTAAAGGCTGTCCACTTCTTGGGAATTAGCCACTGAAAGCCTCATGGATAACATCAAACCATGGCCAGATACTGAACCCTGATGAGCAGCAGCAGCTCTTTATCAGAAACAGGGATAGAAGATGAGCCCCTGCGTCCAGGAGGCCCTCACACTCTGACTGAGGAAGAGCTGCCTTCGCAAAGCAGAACCAATCATGATGACATGGATGGGGTAAAGCCTGCCGGAGCGAAACCTCTGGGACCTTCATTTGCTTGTTTGTTAATTGGGCATGACTCAAAATGAGAAGGAAACCTGCTAACAGCAACTAATACTTGGAATTTGGAATGTACAAAATATAAGTTTAGAAAAATCGGAAGTCACAAAAAATGAAATGGAATGCATAAAGATCAGTATTCGAGGTGTTAGTGAGCTGAAATGGACTGGTATTCGCCATTTTGAATTAGAAAACCATACGACTTACTAGACTGGAAATAACACAATCCAGAGTAATGACATCACATTCAATGTCAAAAAGATCTACTACCTTGAAATATCAATGCTGTTTGTGGTAGGACAATATCAATATGAATACAAGGACACCCAGTGAATACAACTATTGTTCAAATGTATGCACCAACCACTAAAGCTAGCAACGCAGAACCTGATGAATTTTACCAATGTCTTCAGCGTGAAATTGATCAAACATGCAATCAAAATACATCGATAGATATTGGCTACTGGAATGCAAAGGTTGGAAGTAAAGAAAAAGGGACCGTACTTGGAAAATAGAATTTTGCAAGACCGATTACTTATTGAAAATGTGTAAAAACAACAGAAACAACAACATCCTGGATTATTCAAGTAGAACTGCTATAATCATAAAATTCTTTTAAGAGGGAGGAAGGAGATAGAAGAAAAAATTAGATACTGCTGGTTTTAACAATGAAGAAAGAACCCTTGAGACAGGCTTATATAAAGCCTCTAAAGCTAAAAAAGAAACAGAATCTTGCTTGGAGTCGCGAGAGAGCATAAAGCCCTTTGGAATCTATTTCAGCCTTCTGACCTCCAGACCTGCACCCAATACATTTTATTT
>NW_022103906.1:32375930-32394237 GCF_000313985.2 Echinops telfairi
GCCCATTCATAAGAGAACAATGCAGGTTTCTGTGTCTGAGAACAGAAGCCTAAGGTTATAGCTGGCTGATGTCCTGCCAAAGATCACCCCTGGTGTGCTTGAGCAGACCTTTACAGCTCTTGTCCTCTTCTTTGTCACACATATAATATGGGCATCTCATGGGACTTTTGCTTTCTGCAGTACAGACAGGAGATACTGAAGGTTGTTTGAAGGAAAAACAGAAACAAAAACAATGATTTCAGGATACCTCATACTTCCTTCTGGGCACCAGTTTCCTCTATAGCAAAAGCATTGGGTCTCTGTTTGCTAGTTGTACATGTGCTTGGTTAATTTTGTGTCTGATGAAAAGGTTTAAGAAAACAAGGAGAAAAAATAAAACTAACATTTATTGAATGATTAATATACCTAGTTTGCTACATAAAATATATACTTTCTCTTCACAACAACACTAGAAGTTGACATTATTGATTTTTCTATTTTAAGCCCAGTTGGGAAACTGGGCTCCAAGAGGCGGAGGAACCTATCAAAGGTAAGTGGTGGAGCCAATTAATTTCCAGGTTATTTTTAAATCTCTCCTGGGAAGGTTTTTCTGAACCTTTGCTGCAGCGTTTACCTTTCATGTTTGCATGACTAGTACCCCGTGTTTACTTTTCTAAATTAAAAAAAGTGTGACTTATTTTTATTACATTTCCAGAGGCTGGTGCATAGTATGTATTCAATAACTATTTATTGAATTATTTCATGAATGAGAGAAACAGTCAGTACACAGAATTACTTTCAATGCAGCCTTCATATACCAATATATCTCCCTAATAATTTCCCCCAAATGAAGAGAATATAGAAGTTAGCATTTGGAAAAGTATCTCTAGACTCTCTCTGTCCTCTCTCAACAACAAAGATTTGCATTATAATTTACAAAATGTGTTTATATATGGTATCCCCTATTTTGATCTTTACAACACCACTGGCATTATCACCTCCACATTACAATTTTTTTTAAATGCTATGTATTACAGAAATTAGGTAAGTTTCTCAATATCTTGAAATTAATTAAATGGCAGAAGGGAACCTGAAGTCCTGGTCTTCTGATTCCAAATTCTACATAACATTGTGATTAAGTCTATTATTATTTATACATTTCTTACAATAACTTGTCTAAATTTGCCTTTTCATTTCTTTATTCATTGGTTGATAACAACACAGAATCTTTCACAAATATGACAAGGAGAATGACATATTTACTTGTGCCTATGGAATTGGTGTTCTAAAAAAAGAAACTTTAAAAAAATAGATGTTTAAAGAAACATAAACATATAAAGAAACTTGTGTTTTTAAATTTTATGTTGTAAACTTGTTATTGTTCATTAAATGAAGGTTTACAGAGTCGATCCTCAGTTTTGTATTCAACAATCCACAGGCATTCTGTTCCATCTCATTCAATGCAAACTGCTTAATGTAACATCATCCATTTCACCTCCTCCCTCTGTTTCCTGTCTTCATTCCTCCTTCTTTTTAACTTAACTTTGTCCTTGGGTTAGCACTGCCCTCTCGATTGCAAATGGTATGTACTCACGAGTGTTATTGTTGTCCTCGTAGACCTCTTCTTCGACTGTAATTGAGCCATGAGGGTGAGTTCAGTGCCAGATCCCCAGGGGAACCAATGTCTAGAGTCTCAGGGCTTCCCTTGGTCTTTTCTGAACAGAAATCTTGATCTATAAAGAAAATTTTATAGTATCAAGTCTTATAAAGAATGGAACAAGGTGAGCCTTAACTTAAATTGGTTAGGTCATGAAAAGACGTTCAGAAGAAGCAACATTGAATCTTAAACCTAAAAGAAGTGTAAAAATGAACCAGGGAAAGAGCCTGTGCAAATGGCTTCACGTGGAAAGTACAGGTTGGAACGAGTCTGAAGAGCAGGAGAATAAACACAAAGACAAGAATGGAGAGCCTCAAACAAAGGGGTTAGGAGAGGAAGATGATGCTGGGTATATAGGCCAAGGTTCAACGGTGTGGGTCGTTGAAGGCCATTTTATGGATATGAAATCCTTTCTAAAGTGCCAAGGACAGTCTGAAAGGCGATAGTCATTAAAGAGGAGCGGTTGTGTTTTTAATTCCTCTGGTTGTTGGCCCATCAGTGGCAACCATTAAAGAGAACAACGTTGTTTCAGTAAATGTAAAGATCATTATAGAAATAGACTTATTGGAACCTGGTCATGAATAAGCTAGGTGACGGTCGTAATAAAGGTCAAGAGTGGCTCTCTGATATTAGTATTGGGATATTAGTATTGGTAGAGAAGGACAAGTTATGGAAGGTGAAGACGGAGAAGAGTTGAGGGAAAGATTAAAAGTCCAGTTATGCACACAAGTATGCATGAAACAACAGTGGTATATTTTCTTGGCCATGAAAACATTGGGTGTGTGAGTATGATTGATTTACAACTGTAATGTTAATTACTTATTCTATTTCCACAGTAGTTCCGGTGATATCAATGCTGATTCCTGCTTTCTTTACCATGCTATTGTTGTTACTAGGTGCCATGAAGTCAGTGCCCACGCACAGCAATCCTGTGCCCAACAAAAGGAAGCATTCCTCGGTCCTGTGCCAGCCTCATAATTGTTCTCATGTTTGAGTCCTTTTTGTAGCCACGGTGTCGATCCACCTTGTTGACGGGCTTCCTCTTTTCTGACGTCCTACGACTTTACCAAGTAAACGTTCTTTTCCAGGGACTGGTGTCCCCTGATAATACATTCAGCGGAGCTGAGACAAAGTGTTGCTAGCCTTGGCTCTGAGAAACAATTCCAACGGTACTTCTAAAACAGATTTTTCAATATCCTTTGTCAGCACCATAATTCAAACAAAATTTCTTTAGTTTTCCTTAGTCAAAGTCCAAATTTCACATGCATATGAGGAGCTTGAAAGTGCCACATCTTGGATCAGCTGCACCTTAGTCCTCCAAGTCACATCCTTACTTTAAAGAGGTCTCATGCAGCAGGTTTCCCAGATGCACGGCATCATTGGATCCCTAGACTGCTGCTCCCGTGACCCTTGTTGTGGATCCAAGAAAGACAGAATCCTTGATTTCTGTACAATAATATATAGTCCACAGTGAAGGCTGTCATCCTTGATCTTCATCAGCAAGTGCTTCGCTTCCTCCTCACTTTCAGCAAGCAAGCTTGTGTCATGTGTGTATCTCAGGTTGTGTATAAACCTCCCTCCAATGCTGATGCCTCCTTCTTCTTCATGTAAGCTAACTTCCCTGATGATCTGCTCAGTATAGTGATTGAATAAGTATACTGAGAGCTCACAACCCTGAAACACAGCTTTCCTGATTTTAAACCATGCAGTCTTCCCTTGTTTTGTTCTCACAACTGCCCCTTGGTCTATGTATAGGTTCTGCATATGCACAATGTGGTACTCTGGAAGTCTCTTTTCTCAAGCATATCCATAGTTTGCTGTGGTCCACACAATTGAATGCCTTATCACAGTCAATAATATGCAAGTAATTATCCTTCTGGGATTTTCTGCTTTCAGCCAAGGTCTATCCATAAAAATGAGGGGGTACCCTCCCCACCAAAACAGATTTTTTTTCACACCTTTTTTTTTTTTAAACCTATCACCTTCAAAGTACTTTCCCTTACACTTGATATATTTGTCAAATCTGTGATTCCGTTTTTGAAAACATTTTTTAAACTCATTTGTTTGCATGGCTGACAGCACCTCACCTGTTTTTGTTCTTCACCTCTTCTATGTCATCAAATCGCTGTCCTTTTATGTCCCTCTTCATTTGCGGAAACAAAAGGAAGTCACATGGAGTGAGGTCAGGTGAGTAAGGTGTGTGGGGCAAGAGAGGCATGCTGTTTTTTGCCAAAAACTGGCACACTGAGATGGCTACATGAAGAAGTGCATTGTCATGGTGTTAAAACCAGTCCCTCATCTGCCACCAATCAGGCCTTTTTTGTCACACATTGTTACATAATCTTTTCAGAGCCTCTAAATAGAAAGCTTGATTAACAATCTACCTGGTGGAATAAACTCCAAATGCACTATCACCCTTACATCAAAAAAACAAATGAGCAAAGTCTTGATCTTTGATTTCACTTGATGAGCTTTTTTTGGATGAGGTGATGATGCGTCTTTCACTGGCTTGATTGATGTATGCTTTCAGGGTCATAAGATAGCACCACGTCTTGTCAGCAGTAATGACCTTAGGAAAAAAGTCCCGGTCATGTTGGAGCTGTTCTTTCAAAGCACAGCACGTTTCCACTCGATGCTCTTTTTCTTGGTCAGTCAGAACCCAAGGCACAAATTTCACAGTGGCCCTTCTCACTGCCAGATCTTCTGTTAGAATTTGGTGAACGAAGTTCCAAGATAGTCCAGATAACTGCCCCATCTTTTTAATGGTCCCTTGTAGGTCGTTGGGCACAGGTGCATGAACTTTGTAGACGTTTTTGTCCATTTGGGATGTTGATAGATGTCCAGAGCAAGGTTTGTCATCAATGGACAGTTCACCTCTCTTGAAATGAGAAAACCACTCTTACACTTGGGTTTGTCCCATGGCACTGCCCTTTTAAACTGTGTTCAACATCACCACAGTGTTTGCAGCACGTTCCCAAACACAGCAGTGTTTCCAGCAGGAAACAAAATTTCACAGCCACATGCTGTTCTCTTAAATCAGCCATCACAAAACATGAAGTTTGAGCGAAACTTTTAGGAAAGAATTAATTGTGGCCAGAGAGAAACTTTTCCAGGTGACACCACTGGAAGTGCTAACTCAGAGTGAGTTGCTTGATGCTCACCTCCAGGGAAAAGTGCGTACTACCAAAGCCCCACCCAGCGGACCTTTTTTCCATTAGGGGGGTACTCCGTCGTATATAAACCCAGGATGTAAAACAAAGCCCACTAAAAAGCAGATTTAAAAATAGATAAAAATAGAGAATAGAAGAGTGCTTCCACATAGGAGTCCCGGTGGTGTAGTGGTTATGAGTTGGGCTGCGAACTGCAAGGCCAGCAATTGGGAACCACCAGCCACTCCTCTGGAGAAAGAGGAGGCTGTCTGCACTCATAAACAAACAGTCTCAGAAACTCACAGGGCAGTGCCACTCTGTCCTAAAGGGTCAGTGTGAGTTGGCATCAACTCAGGGGCAATGAGACAGAGGTAGTTTTGCATAGTAAAAATGCAGACACGTAAAGGCAGAGTTAAGTGAAATACAAAGATAAAGCTGGTATTGCCTTGTTTCCTCTTATATGTTGAAAGCTCTTCAGTGGTTCCTGTGTATGAAAGAATCGAAAATAAAGATTCCTCTTGATAATTGTTTTATAGTTTTAATCTACCATTGAATGAAAATGTACTGTACATTGTTGTAGATTTTCTATAATTACAGTTCATCTCATTTTTTAACTCACCAGAAGCATATTTTTTCAGTAAATTTTATTTAAAATACATCCATTTCTTAATTATTACTGATGAGGAAGGATAGTAGCTTTATTTAGAAACTTTGATTCTGACATTTATTACTAAGCACAGAAAGAAACTAGCTATAATTTATAAAACTCTGTGTTTAAAAAAAAGAAAATGTATTTTGAAAGTCTTCGGTCAAAATATGGGGCTGGGGAGGAGTGTAACACAGTCTTCACTGAAAAGAGCCAAGACCTTTTTTTTAAGCTCTTCTTTTTAACTGATGGCTTTGCATGTGAAATGAAACAGCTGTCTTTGCTTAAATCTTCAGTCTATATTTGAAATGTGTTCTAAAAAAAGGAACAAAAGATAAGCTGTTACTTTTTAAAAATGTTTAATTAGCCGTTCAAATTCAGATATTGAGTCCTCGGTATTTATAGCTTCTTTCAAAAGAAAACAGTTGTGAACATAAACGAACATGTTTTCCTCAGGAAGTAAACATGAGCGAGTGCTATGTATTTATAGTAGCATGTGTGTTTTTAAAATCTATGACTAAAACCAAAATCATTCTTTATGAACCAGCTCCTCCCACACACACAGCTCCCACCCACTCAACGTGCGCTTCTCGCCGAGAGTTGTGACGCTGCTATATTTCACTGTTCTCCAAGTGGTGCTACTAGGAGAAAGGAGAACTTGCATCCGCTTCCAGATTTTTAAAGTAGTGCTGAAAACAAAGTCCATCACCATTTCCAAAGGTCATGGTCTGATTTTTTCCCTGTGCTTAGCAGATTAAGAGTCACATAGGATTCTTCTCTTTGTAATAGAAAACAATTAAAAATAAAACAAATTGAAAAGCCCATTTATGGTAACCCATGTGTGCAGAATACAAATAGCTCAATAGGCATACTTTAAAAATAATATTTTATTGAGTTACTCCATTGAACAATATTTATACAAATTATTTAATGGCAATTGTTATTTTCATAATTGTAAACATTCTCATGAATTCTGTTTCATTAATACATGTCGATTATATCCAATCCTCACTTATCGACATGGATAGATTCCAACAAGGAGGACATTAATTGAAAGTGAACATTAAGCTAAAGTGGAGGATGACCACACATAATTACATAACTGCCAAACCACTGAGAGTCATAACATAATCAAGTTAACAATAAGTCTTAGTCATTAAAATAAGTATTCCTCTTGCCTAGCACCTAGGCAAAGAATTGAAATCGGAAAGCCCAAAATAAAGGACGTGCTCAGCATATCTCAAGCTTAAAGTTTTAAAAAGATGAATTCAAGCCTTAAGCTGAAATATTGAAGAGTTCCACAGGAAAATATTTAAAGATAGAGGAGGCATCAAAAGAGAAAGAAAAGAAGACACAGAATCACTGTACCAAAAAGAATCGGTGGGTACATTAATATTTCAAGAGGTCACATATGATCAGGGACCAGTGGCATCGATCGAAAAGTCAAAGCTGCGCTGAAAGGATTAACAGAATCCAAGCTGCCAAGGATTTATGGACACCAGTTGAAATGTTTTAACAAGCACTTACTATTTACTACTTTACGCCAAAAACAATTGAAAGAGAGCTATCTAACCAACTTATTGAAAACAGAAAAGTGGGTGAATGGTGTGGGTAAGATATGACAAAATAATAATAATCCATAAATTATCAAGGGTTCACGAGGGAGGGAGGAGTGGGGAGTGGGGAGGGAAGGAAAATTAGGAGCTGATACCATGGGCTCAAGCAGAAAGCAAATGTTTTGAGAATGATGGTTGCAACCAATGTACAAATGTGTTTGACACAATTGATGTATGTATGGATTGTGATGAGTTGTACGTGCCCCAATAAATTGATTAAAAGAAAGCAAGAGATCCCTATTTGTGCCAATTCCATGAAAAATAACTAAATAATATGTGTAAATGATTAAACAGTATCATTATTATCATGTTCAAGTAAAATGTGATTGAAAAGCATTACAGTTGCAGCAGTAGGTTGATAGGAAGCTGCCAGAAACCCAAGCAGGATCCAGAAGAGGACATGGAATGAGGTACAGCACTCTGATGTCAAATGAATCTTAGTTGAAAACATAAAATACCCAAAGATGGTTAATTGTGCTTTATTAACTATGAAACACCATTCAACTGTGTGAATCATTGCAAACTATGGATAACATTGAGAAGGATGGAAATTCCAGAACAGTTCATTGTGGTAACCTGGAGCAGGTACATGGAACAAACGGTAGTTGTTCAACTAGACATCACTGTGTGGTTGACTATCAGCAAAGGTGTGTGTCAAGATTGTATCATTTTTACTATGCTTACTAAATCTGCGTGCTGAGCAAATAATCAGAAAAATTGGACTATATGAAGAAGAAGACTTTCAATTGTCATGTGTAGATTTTACAATCTTGCATGCAGAAAATTAGTAGGACTTAAAGTTGATGAATATAAGTCTGCAGTCTTCAGTATGGACTACAACTCAATGTAAAAAAAGTCCTAAAATTAATTTTGGTGGTTATTGCATACGTCTTCTTAATATGCTTGGATTATTGAGTAGTGTGATATGTGAATTATGAATCAATTAAAATTTTTAAAAATTTTAAATTCTTAAAATCCTCACAATTTTTAAAATCCTTACAATCGGACCAATCTACAACACCATGATAAGAAAGAAAAAAAAATGATTTTGTCAAGGATTTTATTGTGTTTGGATCCACAGCTAATGCTCATAAAATTAATAATCAGTAAATAAAATGATGTGTTGTTTTGGGCAAATCCAACCCATGGTATTTTCAACCACCTTATGTGTATGTAAAGGAATGAATAAGGAAGGACAATGAATAAGGAAGATTGGAGAAGAATTGATGTCTTAGAATTATGGTGTTGGTGAAGAAGATTGAAGATGGACTGCCAAAAGAACAAACAGGCTCAAATATAACAATGGTTGTGAAGATAGCACAAGACGGGGCGGTGTTTCATTCTACTGTGCATAGGTTTGCTGTGAGTTGGCAGTTACTCAGTGCTACATAAAAACAATAGCTGTGTAGATTAGCTTCTTCTCTGGGGCTTTTATTTCCTTTCTATTTTGCTCCAAAGTAGGAGAGACTGTTGACTGAATATGGCTGAGCCACTCAAAATCTTTTAAGATCCCAGAGGTCCCACGAGGCCCAGGAGACTAAGTTTTCAGAGAACACTCAGCAGACACCGTTGCAGAACGTGAGTTTTGTGAACTATTATGCCAACTGATTGAATTGTCCCATGAAAGCATGGTCTTAAGCCTTTCAATACAGAATATCAAGTTTACATGGTGTTTTTTAATGTCTTAGAAGTATAAAGTATACTTAACAGTTTCCCCATGTGGCTTATTATATGTATGAATACATATGCACATACACATACGACTGTATTTATATTGTGTGTGTGTACATATGAGGGAGCTTCAACGGGTTGGTGGGAAAATTCCATTATCTTTCAATTCCATTTTCCAAAAATATTTTGAAGCTCCCTTATATGTGCATACATAAATACAAGAGAAAATACAAAAATATTGCTATTCATGTTCTAATTCATATGAGTATGGGTTTATTTCTAATAAAATATGTTTAAACACATTTCTGCAAGCAGTAAGTAGAAGGCAGTAGACAAGTAATAACACAAGTTTTAATCTTGCTACAATGGCTTCTTCTTACTTGTCTGTTAGCTTTCCATGCTGTGATGGTTAGCGTGTTGCTGCGATCAATGAGCACAATAAAGTGTTCTAGAATTCCCTTTCTTCTCAATGCTATTCATAGTTTGCTATGGTCCACACCATTGAATGTCTCAGCTTGATCATTACACCATAAGTAAGCATTTTTCAGATATTCTCTGCTTTCATCCAAAATGCACCTCACAGCAGCAATGATATCCTTTGTGTCACATTCTTTTCTGAATCCAATTTGATATACGGTGCTGGAAGGTGCTCAAAATAGGACAGAGGAAGAAGCTGTGCTTAAATCAAGAAGCAGTGGTTTGAACTGAACATTGCATGGCTTAAAATCAGTAGAGATGTGTGTCAGGATAGTAACGTTTTACCATATTTATTCAACCTGTACACTGAGCACATCCTCAAAGAAACTATACAACACAAGAAAGAACATAACATGAGGATTGAAGGAAGGTGTTTTTTAAAACAATTTTCAATATGGAGATTGCTGAAATACAGCTTTCAGTATAGCCTAGCTTTCAGTACAACCTAGTTTGGAGATTTCAGTACAACCTAGCTTGCTGAAAGCAAGGTAATAAGCACTTTCTGGTGAAGATCAAGGATTGCAGCCTTTATTGTGGATTACAGCTCCATGTCAACCAAACCAAAATCTTCACAACTGGATCAATAGGTACTATCATGATAAATGGAAAACACTTTGAAGTTGTCAAGAAGTTCTTCTTGTTTGAATCTGCAATCAATTCCCATGGAAGCTGCCGAGTCTAGTGACTGCACTGCCGTGGTAAATCTGCTACTGAAGACCTCTTTAAAGTGTTGAAAACCCGCGAACGTTACTTTAAGGACTAAGGTGCACTTGACCCAAGCCAGTCTCCTCCTGTGTGAAAGCTAGACGTGGCACAAGGACGACTGGAGGAGAATCCGTTCATTCGAATGATTGTGCTTGTGAAGACGGTGGAAAGAACAACAAAGTCTGTCTTGGAAGAAGCGCAGCCGAAAGTTCTTTGAAAGGAAGGCTGGTAAAACTTGATCGTGTTTTCTTTCAACCTGTCGTCAGGAGAGACTGGAATCTGGAAAAGAGCATCGCAAACAGAGGAAACTGTCAACAAGATGGATTGATACAATGGCTGCGAAGCAAGGTTCAAACAAGCAGAAACACGAGGAGGGCAGGAGGCAAGGCCATTGTTTGTACGCTGGAGCTGTGAGTCGGAACAGACTTGAAGGCTCCCAACAACGACAAGGTTCTCCATAAAGGTTCAATAAAAACAACTGATTCCGAGTGGATAGGCTGGGCCACTTAAACTCAGTGCAGAGACCTTTGCTCAGGAGGTTAGGACTCACTGCCATGGAATCACTGCCGACCCCTGTGGCTTTCTGAGACTGTAACTGTTTACAGGAGTAGAAAGCCCAGTCTTTGTCCTGCAGAGCTATTGGTGGTTTCGAACTGCTGACCATGTGGATCACAGTCTAATGAGTAACCACCACACTGCCAGGGCTGCTAGAAGGTTCTGGAAACTTTTTTTTTTTTAGGGGGAATTCCACAAGCTAATTTTGACCAATTTTCTCAAGGAACACAGGAAGATCACAGGAGCTAA
Organism: Echinops telfairi; assembly: GCF_000313985.2. Lineage (NCBI taxonomy): Eukaryota > Metazoa > Chordata > Mammalia > Afrosoricida > Tenrecidae > Echinops > Echinops telfairi. The sequence continues at coordinate 32,386,635 of NW_022103906.1, forward strand.
TTAGGAGTGTTAAGAAAATGAAAACTTGCGTTGGTGAGAAAATGACCAGGAAAATTAATGTGAAGGATTTTTTTTTTCTGCCTTACTACAATGCATTCTTCTGATTTCTCAAAGGTAACAAAGGCTCTTTTATGAGAATTATTGGGAAACCTTGTCGTATCCTCCCTACAGACTTTATCTTGCCCCTTCAGGCTTCTTTGTGTTCCCCCACATCGAAGAGCATTTGAAAGGAGTACAACGTAAGTCCTTTTGAAACACCAGCACTGCTATTTTGATGTGGCATAATTTGAAGAGTGCACAATTCTTCGGGGAAGGGTTCCAAAACCAAACCAAAATCTCTGCCATTGAGCCGATTTGGCGTTATACACAACCCCACAGAACATGTGTGACTGCCCCTGTGCGTTTCAGAGACGTAACTTCCAGTGTGTGTAACTTTGGCTTTCTTCCACTGAGTGGCTGTTGGTTTTGAACTATGGAGCTAGCTCCCTCAGGAAAGGGTTAGAAAAACAAAAACACTGCCTTCAAAGGTATATAGCTGTATCTATGGAAGATAGGCTAAGAAGCTTTAAATTTTGATGCTTTTATTTAGTAAGGGTTTCTGTGATTTTATAGCAGTAATTTCTTATTTACCTATATATACCCATTCACATATATGCAAGTATATAACCATATGTTACTACACATATTTTTGTTGCTGTTGATTTTCAAAGTATATATATGTCATAATCAACTCAATGGTAATGAGTTTGGTCTGGTTTGGTGGTCATGACTAATGATGGTGATTATTTTTTTAATGTATTAGCTGCTTAAATATCATCATTGGGTCAGTGCTGTTCCTGTATGTATTGTTTAATTAGGTTGTTTGCCTCTTTGTCATTGAGTTGATTATGATATATATATGGCATTGTAACTTTATTGTATATATTGCTGCCCCAAGCTGTATATTGTGTTTTTATTCTTTTGATTAAGTCTTTAATGGGGATAAGTATTTATTCGTTAGGAGGTCTCAGTTATATAATCTATTGTGTGTGCATTTTTTGCCATCACCTTCATTCCTTTAATTATCTCTCTCTCTCTCTCTCTCTCTTTTAAGTGAGGTACCATCATTTTATTCCAATGTAATCTTCCTGGAACTTTATAGATTTAATTTTACCATTTAAGTCTCTGCACCATTTTAAGTTAGTTTTTGCTTATGGTGTGAAGTGTGGGTCTTGTTTCTTTCTTTAAAAATTTTTTTTTGGCAAATAAGTTTCTAGTTTTGCCAAAAAAAACCCACATTTGTAAAATAAACCGTTTCTTCCGTGTTGAATGGGTTTTGAGTCCTTGTTGAAACCAACTTGTCAAAAAAAAAAAAAAGGAAAAGAAAACACCTTGTCAATCAATGGCTGGATTTATTTATGGGTTCACACCTCTCTTCCCCCAGCCTGTGCGTCTATTTGTAAGCCAGGACCATGCCATTTTGATTACTATGACCACATAGTTTGTTTTTATGTTAGGAATTTAAGGTATAGGGTCCAGAACCTTACTCTGGGTAGGTTCAAATGGTCCATTTTTAAGCTTAAACATTTGCAATACAAAGGGGCTCCCCCACTCTGCTTGCCTACCTAATTCTGTCTGACTCTCTAAGAACTTTATGCAGCTCAAAGCTGTATGAGGTATAGAGAAAACAGATACTAAAGGAGAGCATTCTGGTCAGCAAAGTTCCCCCCAAAACACTAGGGAGCCATTGAAATCCTAAATGCTTTATCCAGTAAAATAAACACTTAGCTGAAATAACACAGCTCACTTTAAATGGTTGAAGGGTTCTTACGTTAAAGAAAAAAATAGACTTGTCTAAAATAAGCCTAGGGGTCGAACTAAGGCCAATATCTCAGGTCCAAAATGTAGATTTTGACTCCATTTAATTAAAGGCATTTATTCAATGAGAAAAATGAGAGTATTCAAGCATAGTCCCCAGGACCACTTATTAGGTCGATTGTAAAGATATGACCCTAGTAGAAATAGACCAGTGTTTATTAATCATTTGATTTTCCCCTATAATCTGTATCCCTGGGCACTTCATTCTGATCATGAAGAATCTGCACATAGACCTGCAGGCAGTCATTCCAGCAGAACCCAAGGATACCTCATAGTTTAAAATCAGAAAAGGTGTGAGCTGAATATGCATTTTTCCACTATGTGTTTCCAACGTGTATGCTGACAGAACAGTTGGAGAAGTTAGCCTATATGAAAAAGAACGTAGCCTGGGGATGAGAGGGAGGCAATGACGCAGTTTTGCTTGCTGAAGTGCGGAGGACTGAAAGCACTTACTGGTGAACCTCAAAGACCAGAGCTTTCAGTGATTACACCTCAATAGTGAAAAAGAAATTCTTAAAAACTACTTTGGACTTTGGACATGTTGTTAGAAGGGTCCCTGGAGAAGGACTCAAGTCGAGGGTCAACAGAAAGGAGGAAGGCCTTTCACAAGACGGTGGGCTCACACAGAGCACCATCTGTGTGGAGCGAGGGACGGGCAGTGTTCCATCTGTTGTGTGTGGGTCACTGGGTTGAAACTGACCTAATGGCGCCAGGCCACATAGGGTACCTGCTAGTGATCATTGAGTAGATGGCAGCTTATGGTTAAGTCCACGTGTGTCACAGTGGAAATTTGTGTCACGTGGTTTTCAGTGTCTGCGTTTGGGGCCTTTCTTTTCAAGATGCCTCTGGGTCAACTCAGATCTCCAACTTCTCACTTAACAATCCTGCACCTTTATCGTTTGCAGACAGAGAGTCCATAGTGGACAATGTAGGTGACAAACATCATAATTGAAACACAGTTTAAAAATAAATTCTTACATGAACTAGCTTTATGCTCTTCTCTGTTTTCTATTTTATTGCAGTATTTCCTTTCACTTAACAAAATAATGATTTTGGTCACAACCCACTGAACTGATTCTGCTACTCAACTAATGGGGCATAACTTACCACTTGAAAACCATGAGCTAAGCAATTTTAATGGCATTTCCAACACTGAACATACAGGATCATCATCATTTTCTCCAATTAACTTTTAAATAAAACACTGCTGCTAATGTTATTATTGCTGTTGTTTTCACAATTGTATATATAAGTCTCTTGACCCTAGAATGGCAGGTGTTTCAGCAATGCTGCCATAACTACAAATATGATTGCCCGTAGTCAGTAACGTCTCTAGAACTAGATTGTATAACCGTAGCTATACTCACTATTTTGTTCACTTATTCCTTCAAATGGAATAGCATGGAATTGGTGCCTCCTATCTATTTTAAGATCTCCTATAGAAACAAATACTGTGTATGTTTATAGTTCTGCTTGCAACTCTTCGAAATATCCCAGTGTTCCCTCTTCCGTTTATGCAGCAGGAACTAAGGAGGAGATGCAAGCTAGAAGGCCAAGGGAGTGAGCCTGCTCCTGTGAAGAGGTATAGCTCTCAGAGACCCAGAGGGACATTGCTGTGCTGCCCTGTGAGTTGGAATCTGCCCACTGGCAGTGAGTTCGAGTTTTGAGGAAATAAAGGTAAGTTACATATCTGTGTGTCTCTATAGAGAAATATTATCCTTGTTTTCTACTCAAGGATGTCAACCTTAAGTATATTTTAGATAGTCTAAAAAGGGCAAGAATCATCTAGAAAGGAAGAGAAAGTAGCTGTTAGTATATGCATGCCTCTTAGGATCATACAGAAAGTATCACTCAATAGGAATTTATTGTATGTCTTATGTCTCAGGAAGCTAGGAAACAAACACGATTTCTACGTTTTGCCATCCATTTTCATTTTGAATATTGATAATCCGGCCATGAACACTGAGCACTTTTTATTAGGTGCTTACTGAGAAGCCCGGGAACATACCGAGTTACCCATGGCGTTGCCAGCCACAAGGCCAGCAGTTTGAAACCTCCAGCCACTTCAGGAGAGAAAGACGAGGCTTTCTACATTTATAAAGACTTACAGTATTGAGAAAACCACAGGAGAGTTCTACGCTGCCCTACAGGGTCACTATGCGTCAGAATTGACTCCAGGCCATGAATGTGCGGCTCTTTAGATGATAAAAATCTTTGTATATTTTCTTTTTTTTTAGAGTTCTGTCATCAACTTATTATGTTATTTCTATCTTTCTATCCTTTTCCCTTCAAGGTGTTCTGTTACATTTTACTCCTATTTAATTGTGTTCTACATGATACTGCATGTTGAATAATGTCTCGTTATAAAAATGAAATCAGCTGAAATGTCGGTTGAGCCAATCCTTCTGTCTTATCATGTAGATTGGGGACCAGAATGGCACTGCCCTACATGCTTCATAGCGCATCATTAGATTCTGGAGGATATGGTCTTGTTCTGTGGGATATGGTCTTGTTCTGTGGGATATGGTCTTGTTCTGTGGGATATGGTCTTGTTCTGTGGGATCACCAGCAAGGCTGTAAACCAAGAAGCCACTCACCACCTACAAAACTGTGTTGAAGGTAAAGCTTGCTTTTGGAGCTCTAGCATCCTTTTCAGGTTTTCTCTCCTTTTTTAGGCAACAGGTGCTTCCCTTTTACTCCAATTTACTCTAATATGCTAGAACCTCTCCCTCCACACTTAAAGCACAGAGAACCACACATCTGCGGGGCTCTTTAGAGGAGACCTCTGCATTTAAGCCCCTTTTCTCACCATACACTGATCGCACACCAAAAGTCAAGGCAACGATGTAATCAGCTCTCCTCGTTGCTCTAAATTTCAACTCACTGTGTTTCACTTCCAGGTTCTGGCTATCCATAAATCACTAAGTATATTCCGAGAGGCTGTTAAGTGTCCAGCATGGTGCTCACTTAATTTTGACTTTCAAGAGGAATTTGCATTGCACAATGACAAGTTAGTCTCTCTTGAACTATGGCTGCTTCTCGTCTCCAGTTCCCAGCTATTTCCCAGATTCTGTTTGTCTAACTTTAAACCCGCTCCAGCACACTGAGTTCCCGGACTTTCCTCTTGTCCGATTGGACTCGTGTCCCCAGAGTGTACTGCAGTTCTGGGCAGGACGTCTCCCCCCAGCTCTTCACACACAGCGAAGTGGGAAACACAGCTAGAGGCTGCCCTGTAAGCAGCTGAGAAGTTCAACTGCTCCCAGGCCCTTCTTGCTCCTCTCTGGATCCCAAATCCCTGGGGCTGCATGAAAGGTTCAGGCTGTGCGAAGCTGTCCTTACCTTCCTTCCTCTCTGGACTTTGGGCAGGAAGTCACTGAGCCAAGATGACATTGAAAAAAAAATTCAAAAAATAAAATAGTGCTTCGATATCAAGTTTAATTTGGGCTCGTCTTCTGTTCACCTAGAAAGGAGCTAAAAAGCTGTGAAAAAATAAGTCAGCCAAGCATCTATGGTATGGGTGTTTGGAGAATGACTTTGTCCATTATTGAACCCCTGAGACCAGCGGTGAGGGACGGCCACCCAGGTTCATCATGGCAGGCCCTCGAAACCGTCCGTGCCAGCCTGCATCACACCCTCCCCCAAGAGAAGTCGCTCCAGGTACCACATTAGGGTGAGTGAATGAAACATCCGACCAAACACAGCAGGTTAATTTTTAAGTTGATGCTTTTGTATGCCCTGCAAATGATGTTATAAATATCCTCATGGCCCTTGGCAGAAAAAAAAATATTCCCCATCCTGACCTTAGACTAAAGTCAAAATGCCATAATCCTGCATCAGATTGTTTCAGAGCTGAGCGGGGCTGCAGGACCCTTTAGAACAGATGTTCAGGGTAGGGATCAGTGGGTCCTGCTGCAAAGCTCAATCCCGGCTCTCTCGAGAGCTCTAATACTCTATTGTGAGATTATCAGGGTAGCTTCCGTAGAACCCAAGACTCTGCCTTTCAGAGGTTCCCGCAACGGCAAGGGACAGTGTTCATTTCCTGCCTCTGGGCCAAATGCGCAGTCAGTATTTTAGGGAGGCAATTCGATGTTTCTCTGAATTTTCCTCCTATACATTTGGGCATTGCTCCTCTGCTGATTTATCGCATTCAGATTTCAATGATAGTGATAAGAATGAGAGCTTCCAGGGCTTCATCAGCTTGTCGAAACATTTCAGTGGGTATTCCGTCAATTCCTGGAGCCTGGTTTTCCTTTCCCGTCTTCAGTCCAGCAATGGTACTTCAGAACCACTGGTGATGAGTCATATGCTCGCTCTGTGTATTCTGTCCCTCATCCTACATAGTGAAGGATTTCTACATCCTTCTAATTTCGTCCATAGAACCCTTCAATATTGTAGCTTGAGACTGGATTTTTTTTTCTTTAATTCTTTTATCTTGAGATATGTTTGCCATGCCTGGCCTTCCTCTTGTTCCTTTCTAACACCAGGTCTTTCCACATTTCGCTATAGTACTTACCTCATTTGCTTTTCTGAGCTGCCCTTTGAAATTTTCTGGTCAGTTCTGATGCATCCTTCCCAAGGGAACTTTATTTTCATATTTTTATTTTAATAATTTAAAAAAAGAGAAGGCCTCAAATGCCACAACCCAAGGACTCTAACTTTTTACGTTCATACAGAGATGATTGTAAATTTGGTTATGGTGTATCAAACCATGGTATAATATAGTCTTGGTCAGCAGACCTCCCTCTTGACCCAATCTGAACTTGATCTAAGCTCACATATTTCTTTCTTGTTCTACGACAAAAATTTCTTCCCTCGTGTCTTAAATATTGATGGTGGTGTTTTCTTTCTGACTCTTTATTTATAATTTTATCTTTATGTTATTGTTAATTTAGTCTTGCCATTCTGTTTTTTATTGTTTCTGTTGGGTTTCCACGTTTATGAAGCACAGAAAGAGTAGATGCAGAGAGATAATAAATGCCACACTGGTTTATTGGGGAAGTGCTGAGGGTGAGGTGGTTTGGGGAGCAAACAATGAATGCTGGATGGAGGAGTGTGCACTAGAACTGGTTTTGATTATGTTTATACAAGTCATTTTAAAAGTGACTTAACCATGCAAGTGTATGATATGTGAATGCTATATCCAGAAAACCACAAAAAAATGGAAAAGAAAGAAACAAGCAAACAGTATTCTGCCAAGTAATATTGACTCCTAGCGTCTCTATAAACAGAATGGAGCTGTCCCATAGGGCTCATAACGCAGGAACTCGTTAGAACAACAAACTTATTTTGAGTGGCTGGTGACTTTGAACTACTGACTGACCCTTTGGTTAGGAACCAAATCCTTAACTGCTATGCCACCTGGTTCATCTCAAATCATGAGTAACCCTATGAAAATAAGCCTAATTTTCTGAGCATGACTTATCTTTGTTACGTATATAACTCGTTTTATTTTATTGTCTGAAAAGTAATAGAAATTTATCGATAACATTTACAAAACACAAAATAAATGCTGTAAATATAAATCTGTCACAATCTCACTTGCTTCAAATAACAACTGCTAATAGTTTGGTTTATTTTGTTCCAGTCGGTTTGGGTGCATATGTGCATGAAGACATGCGCACAAAAATATGCATGTATTTACCATAAAATTGATACCATATGGTATACACATTTTGTATTCCTTACTATGTGGATTTTGTTTTTGTAAACATGACTTTAAGAATCTGTCTTGCTTTTCATTTCTTGA
>NW_022103906.1:32395935-32397562 GCF_000313985.2 Echinops telfairi
TCCAGCTTTTTCTTGCCCTGTAGAGGCAAGTGTTAATCATAGTGACCCAAACCAGGAAGAAAAGGGTATGATGCACTTGAGAATCTCATGGAGAATTGATCGTCTGATACTTCCCATAAATTCAGTGCCATCTCCCTGAATTCCTATTAGCACAGTACATGGCAAGAAAAACTGCTAGTGACTTGAAGTAAATTCGAGCGCATTACCAAGCTTAGAAACTAAGCGGACACCTGTGACATTTTAAATGTGTTCACAAGGCAGCATGAAATGATTTCCAATTAAAGCAGAAGAAAATGGCCATGGTAAGCCCCCACACAGGCCTTACTTCTTCTTCTTTTACAGCACTCTCCGTGTCCTGAAATGTTTATTTTACCTACTACAAAACTAGAAAGGTGAAGGTCCATACTCACACGCAGGCCAATGCATACACATGTAAAATATACCCCTCTCCCCTTTGTCATTTCGAAAATAAGTTTTTTTAAAGCATCTAGTTCCATCCAGCCCTGGAGGAGCAACCTAAAGGAGACTCGGGACTGAGCAGTCCTCCCTCTTTCCCAGCACCCACTTAGGGTTTCTATTGCTGACGTCCTTAGATTGCTGATTGTTTTCGTCTCTCCCACAAGGGCGTCTGTGGAGCCTAATGGTCATAATCCATATTAAATTTATAATCCTTCCATATTAAATTTATAAATGGGCAGAACTTTGTTTGAATTTTTATTGAATGTGTGTATGTGCACATCTAGTTGAGAGAAAGAGAGAGAGAGAGAGAAGGAGGAGAGAAAATGGACAGGCAGAGAGAGAGAAAATTAAAACCATCAGATAGAACTTGGACACCCTGGGTCACTAGAGTGCAGGTGTGCATGCTATTTGAAAGGGACTATATTTTTCTTGTTCTTGATCTTCATAAAAGTAGGTCCTTGGGAAGAATGGTAAAGCTGAAGTGGAGAGGGTGCAGGTTCTAAGACCTAGTATCAGAGCACAAAATTACATCACATTAATTGTTTTAAATAACCTTTTGGAAAATCCCTCTCTGCTTGGTATTTCTTTCTATAACTTAGACAAGGTACACCCTGAGTTAAGCAGCACAGCAATTTAGACCATAACAGCGTCCAATGAAGAATACAAAGGGCCTCATTTAGCACGGCGGCAGCTCCGTAGTCTACTCTTTTTTTTTTTTTAACTTCACCTGGTCAGCCATCTACGCAGAGTAGCGATCATGTCTAAGGGACCCGCTGTTGGCATTGATCTTGGCACCACCTACTCCTGCGTGGGTGTCTTCCAACATGGAAAAGTGGAAATAATTGCAAATGATCAGGGCAACCGGACCACCCCAAGCTATGTTGCCTTTATGGACACGGAACGATTGATTGGCGATGCAGCAAAGAACCAAGTTGCTATGAATCCCACAAACACGGTTTTTGATGCCAAACGTCTGATTGGACGAAGATTTGATGATGCAGTTGTCCAGTCTGATATGAAACATTGGCCCTTCATGGTGGTGAATGATGCAGGCAGGCCCAAGGTCCAAGTAGAATATAAGGGAGAAACAAAAAGCTTTTATCCAGAAGAGGTCTCCTCTATGGTTCTGACAAAGATGAAGGAAATTGCAGAAGCCTATCTTGGGAAG
>NW_022103906.1:32399223-32435526 GCF_000313985.2 Echinops telfairi
GAAAGACATCAAGTCAACATTGCACTTTATTAGTACTGTTACTGTAAGTGGAAAATGCAATGCCTTGAAAATAAAGCTGTATTTAAATTGGCAAAAAAAAAAAAAGAACACAAAGGGTCCAGATACTGGGATTTGCCAGTGACGAGAAGGAATGATCGCTATAAAGGTTAACTGGAACAGAATGCATGCCTTATAGGGTAAATAAACTTTCTGTATGTTTAATCTAACCAAATACATTATTATCATGTCTATTCTCAACATGGGTCAAGAGGAAGTAGAAATAACTAGTTTCTAAGTTATATTGCCCAGTAATTATATTTCCTCAAAAATATGTGATGTCAGCTCCTTAACATAGCAATGAGAATTCTGAATAAAATGCTCAAATCTTTGGTTATCTAATTGCATAAAATGGCAAATACGAAATAGAGACTTCACAACTGAAAACAACAATGAAAACCCTTGTCCAATACCATTTTAGGAATATTTGATGATCTGTGGATGGGTGTGAAAAATTAGACTCCTAATCTCAAAGACAGATAATGATCATTTATTTAATTGGACAAAAGTACAAGGAGCCTAACTCTTTCGTTTGGATAAAAACTGCCCTTGGAGGAACAGCTTGAAAACCCCCAGTAAGTTTTAGTGCAGAAATATAATTGAAAGAATGTATTGTAGTTAATACAAGAAGTTTGAAATAAATCCTTCCTGAAGATCCTAAAAAATGCAGTAGAAAATAATGGATACAAGACATCATAGATACAAATATATAGACAGAAAAACATCATAGACACAAAAAATAAGTATTTTTATACTTATTTTACACTAACTCATTTTATACTCACTTTGTTATCTTAGTGATTGGTAAAGGAATTCTGTCAATAAAGAAAATTGGGGAAAATATCAAATAAAAAATTACTACCTAATGTTTAATAGTTTGCACTTATTATTATTGGTTGCATAGTAACTGCAAGGTCAGCAGTTTGAAACTACCAACTGCTTCATGGGGAGAAGATGAGGATTTCTAGTCCTGTACAGAGTCATACTCTCAGAATCCTGCAGAGGTAGTTTTTCCGCTGTGGTGTCCTGCAGGGTCTCTGTGATTCAGAATTGACCTTATGCCAGTGAGTTTCATTTTTTTAAAATTTTAATTCTATTACCTGTTTGTCAGTTTGTCCCACTGTGGTGATTTGCGTGTTGCTAGACTCCTGTGAGATATGCATCGATATTTCAATCACCAGCAAGGTCAGCCAAAATGAACAAGTTTCAATAGTCTCCAGAATAAAAAAAGTTGAGGAAGAAAGACCTGGAGATTTACTTCCTAAATAAACCAGGATAAAAGAACCCTATGGGTTTAGCGTGAAAAGGGTCTGATACAGCGCTGGAGGTTGATAAAGTTGTAGGTTGGAAGGCACTAGAACTACAGTGGCTACAGCCATGGACTTGTGCATGTCAACCATTGTGAAGACGGAGCAGTGCTGTGTTCTGTTGCTCCTGGGTCACCATGAGTCGCTTGTCAGTCACTAAGAAAAGCAGCAATCCTATTTTGGCTCCAGCTGTGAGCTAAGAAGTAATTCATGGGGAGAGCCAGGACTTAGGGAGAGTCTTTGTTTAGAAAGGCTTCTAACCAGAGACAGGGATTACAGTAAATGTCCTCATTTATAGCAGAGACTGCTAATCGTCTACCAAATGTCTCTTCTATTTCTTTTCCTTGCTGACAGACTCTGGCTAAACCAATACAATCTCCAGTTTTGCTTGAAGCTAAATATGGCCATGTGACTGAGCTCTGACCAAGTAGAGATTGTAAGATAATTAGAAGTAACCATGTGAGGCTTCCAGCAAGTCTCAGTAAAGGAGACTAACACCACTGCTGACTGCCTTCCTTCTTTCCTTGCTCTCTATCTCATGGTCAGGAGCATGAGAGTCATACCTAAGAATGGAGAATAACAAAGATAAAAGAAATGTGAGTCTCTGGATCAGTTAGGGAACTTCCATACCAATGTTGGACTGCCCACCACCCGAAAAGCAAACAAAGCAACGTACAAAGCCCTCTAAGTTGTTTAAATCATTGGGTTTGAAGTTTCCATTAATAACTAAATACAAATCTTAGGAGACCCACATCAGACACCCAACTCGAGATCTGTGTGTGGACTACATTCAGCCTTTCAACCTTCCTTAGGTAATGAAATCAACTAGATCCTAGAATGCAGGTGATATTATAGGTCTTTTTATTGCTCTAATGTGTGTCTTTATATTAGCATTGTTGCTTGGTAATGGATAATAGCATGAACTCAATAATAGTATGGGTTTCAAATGGTTGTCTCTGCATTCATGGCCTCGGTTTAAATTCAAACACTACCTGCTAAAACATCATTGTCCATGTATTTCTTTGAAAGATTCTAGTCTCTCGTTTTCAGGGTAGCATATTTGATTCTAGGAAACCTTTGCCTAAATTGTCATTTGCACATAGTCATTTGCATGAGCTAGAGCATGAGCTCTTGATAAAATTCAGATTATTTAGGTTAGGGAAGTGTGTTGTCCATGGAGCTACTACTGATTTGCTAGGTATTCTTTACATAGCCTCATCAGATTCTGCCCAGCACCCAACAAACCAGCCTAAGTTACCTTGTTTTTGCCTTAATTTTGGGTGATACCAGACCTTTGTCAATTATTGAAAAACATGTTGTTGCAGGCTTCCTGTTTAATAAATGATAGTGAATAGGGCCAGAGGGTGAAGCAGCAGTGACCCTGCATATGAAAATGTGGTACATGCTTTGCTAAAAAAAGGATAAAGATGAAAGGTCTCTAAGTCACTGCGTGTCCATCCATTGTGCTGTGCAGGCGACACTGACTCACTGTGCTGACAGAGAGGGGAAATCCTGTATTTCCCTCACTGGGGTTTTTGGTTTCATCTTCCTTGAGAGAGGCAGCCGCCTAATTGTTCTGCTGGGGCCCTGGGGCCAGTATTCTAGACACGCTGTGCTGGGTTTCAGGTGGCTTCTATAAATTATGCCCTTGGAACTTTTGGACATAAGCATTTCCTCTTCTATTGTTTTGACACTTGGCAGCATTAGGTTTGTATATGAACGTGCATCTTTTTTCCTTGGTCCAGCCAGGTCTTCATAGGAACATCCTCCCATGTTTACCTGCCATGCTCAAGAGGAGTTAATCAACTCTATATTAGTTTTCAGGTATTATTTCATCATATCAGAACATATTATCAATGTTTTTAACTGGTTACAGTGTAAAGTGTCTATTCTAATCCTTTGATGGCAAGAAAACTAAAAAGTAGTTCAAGACATGGGAATAAGTCAAACAAGTAGAGGACAACATGGTCTACACTTAGGTATTTCCTTAGTTGTGTAATAACAACTTCTCGCTGCCATCTAGTCAATGGTCCCTCACAGCAATCCCGCTGTAGGTTTCTGAGACAGTAACTGTTTACAGGATTAGAAAACCCAGCTGCTGATGCTTTTAAACTGCCGATGATACAGATCAAAACCCAATGTGTAACCACTCTTTAATACTCAACACTTTTAAAACACTTTTTCTGAATTTTTATTCTGAATGTGAAGGTACACGGTTCTACCCAAAACCGACTGCCATTGAATCTGGTTTCAATTCATAGCAATCTTATACAGGGTTTCCAAAGCAGAAGGGTCACAAGGAAGGATGAGCCACCCATGTTTACCTGCCATACTCAGGAGGAGTTCATCACCTTAGGAAAACTCTATATTAGTTTTCAGGTATTATTTTATCATATCAGAACATATTATCAATGTTTTCAACTAGCTACAGTGGAAAGTGCCTATTCTAATCCTTTTATGGGAAGAAAACCAAAAAGTAGTTCAAGATATGGGAATAAGTTAAACAAGTAGAGGGCAACATGGTCTACAGTTACATAGTTCCTTAGTTGTGTAATGAGAATAGTGATACTATGAGGGTAGGGGGAAGGTTGGGGGAAAGTGTGAGAAAGGGGGAACCACTCACAAAGATCCACGTACAACCTGCTTCCTCCTCCAAGGAGATGAACAACAGAAACATGGGTGAAAGGAGACAGCAGATGGTGTAGAATAGGAAAATAAAAGCAATTTGAAACTATCAAGGGTTCATGGGGATGGAATGATGGGGGAAGTAGGGGGAAAATGAAGAGCTGATACCAAGGGCTCAAGTAGAAAGAAAATGTTGATGGCAACTGTGTTAGTCCAGGTAGACTAGAGAACAAATCCATGGCCACACATATGTGTATAAGAAAGAGATTTATAGTATGAGCCCCTAATAAAATGATTTTTAAAAAAAGAAGAAGAAAGATTTATACACAAGAGCAATTGAACATTGAGAAAATATCCCAGCCCCGTCCAGATCAAGTCCTTAAGTCTGATATTAGCCCATATGTCTGATACCAATCTATAAAGTCCTCTTCAAACTCATGAAACACATGCAATGATGCCGAATGTGGAAGACCACAGGCCAGTGGGTAGAAAGTCTTTGGTGGTAGAAGCATCTCAGTGCTGGCAGGGGTCTCCACATGACCATTCCAGTTCCCAGGGTTGCATCAGGGTAGGTCCATGTGGCATCTCCCCAAGGATGCCTTGCAGGATGTCAGCCTTGTCAGTAGAGAATCTCCAAGGGAGTGAAGTGAGAGAGTTAGTGTCTCTTGCCTCCAAGGAAGAAGTACTAGATTTCCCAGAATTCCCAGGAGAAGGCCATGCCCATACAGAAGTCTCATTGTTTATCTCCAGATGACAGCCTAGACTCCACCCCTACACTCTTAATCCTTAAATTGACACCAGATTGGGTGACTGACTACCACAGCAACCTATTTACAAATGTGCTTGATACAATGGGTGTATAGATTGTTAGAAGAGCTGTAAGAGCCCCCAATAAAATGATCTATTAAAACAAACACACAAAAAAGACAAAATCCTTCACCCACAACCACCACCCCAAAATAAACAACCTTCAAAGCAGCAGACAGCTTTATCTTTCTTCACCAGATCATGAGTTTGCCCTTCTGACCTCATGGTGAAAAGTTCAATGCTTGACCCTAGAAGCCAACAGGGCTACAGTTAGGGACACATTTGCCTTGCACGTGATGAGTGAGTTGAGGGTCTAATGGTTATACAGGTCCTAAATTACACCCAAAATGCATTGCCATTGAGTCAGTTCCAACTTGCAGTGACCCTATGGGACAGAGTAGAACTATTCCATAGGGCACTGAGACTATAAAAATTATGGGACTAGATAGCTTCATTTTCTCCCTTGGAATATCTGGTGCGTTTCAGTTACAAATCTTTAGGTTCAAAGCCAATAATTTACCCACTGTACCATTGGGTCCTAAATTGTAGTGGAAGTATGATTGAGAAACAGGAATTTCATGGGAGGAATGGAGTTGAATAAACTTGGCATCAAACTTAAAATATGTTAGCAAGGAATGGTAAATTAAGAACCTGTCTGAAAAAAAAATGATTTGATAGGAGAATTAAACCAAAACCACTGTCATGGGATGCCTCTGATTCATACCGACTTATATCTGGTTTCTGAGACTGTAACCCTCTACAGGGGAGGACAGCCTCATCTTTGTCCCACGGAGCAGCTGATGGGTTTGAACAGCCCAATGCTTTGTCTACAGCACTGCTAGATCTCCCTTAACATGATAACCTCTTGAGCCTCCTTTACAACTAACCTGTTAAATAGCTCAGATGAGGTGCCATTGTAGATTATGTTGAGCTCAGCACACTAGGCGACAGAACCTTTAGAGATATTCAGGTACATGGTGAAAGCAATCCTTTGAAAGAGAAATTTGGCAAGTATACATTGATTATTAAGATAATGTTTACAAAAATATTAATAAAGTAAGTATTTGACGAAGATGGTTGAAATTAGTTTTTCAAAAAACTCTGGTTACCAAGATTAACTAATTAATTTACGGATATTAAAATGTGATGTCCACATTATAGAATGATGGCGTTGTTAGGGACAAAAGAAATCGTTTCTTTCATTGCTGTCATATTACTTATGAAGAACTTCCTCCTGGAGCCTCACTGTAATAGTTTTCCTTTTCTTTTAGCTAACACACACTGGCATTCACAGCCTGGTGCAGGTCACATAGTTTAATTTCTTGAAAACATTTCATAATTTAGACTTAAATGAGTTATTTCCCTAATTGTTCTGAATAAGCCAGACTTTCCATAGTCCCAGCGAGGGAACTCTGCTTTTGTACTCAGGGCTGCAAATAGTTGGAGATCAGTGCACCTTGGGATGCTGCTAAAAGAAGCCCTTCGGTGTAAGGGGCTTATTGTCCAGGTCCATTGCGTAGAATTGGTTTTCCAGTTCAGGTGCTCAAAACAAAAATTTGCACTTGGCAAGTAGTGTCAATTTGTTTCTAGAAAGGCAGGAAAGTGAAGTTATTTGAGAACGTAACATTCATTTTAAGTTCATGTTTTTCTCCCTCTCCTTTGCTCTTCTTTCTGCTTTATTTTTATTTAGCGCATTATTGCCTATGTCTTTGAACCCATTGAGTTTGCCTTTAAGTCTTGAGAGCTTGATGAATTTAATCTTTTGTATGTGACACCTTGGTTATTTCCCCTGGAGCTACTCCTGATTGAAAGCTGTCATTTTGAGAGCTATCTAATATTACAAATCCCTCTAATAGCCACCAGTTCAGTAGTGTCAGAGCTATCTGTCAGAACTGCTGTCATGCACAATGATGGGCAGCAAATTTGATAGCAATAATTTTAATTTTAGTACTATAGGAAACACTTTTAATCAAGGACTTTACATATAATACAGTCATCTGAATATAACTAGGTCAAATCTTTGGATATAACTGCTCTCAGCTTGAAGTAGACATGGTGATTTCATTCTAATTTAGAGAATATTTTCCTTGTATGTGACCTTTTGGATTCCAAATTTTCAATTTGCAAGTTCTTTTTTATCATTTGCATGCAACTTATGTATTGTAAGAGCTTGTTCTCATATCAAAGTAAGTTTTAAGATGAAAAGGTTTCACAGTTATTAAGCATCTCTCACTGATGTGATTGAATTGCTAATGCTAAAATATACCGGGTCTCAATTCAATTCAAGAAAATGACCTAAGATTACAATTAACCTCTTTGGTGATTAGGAAAATGTAGCTTCTTCTATTTCAAATTTGTAAATATACTTTTAATTTGATGTGTCCTGTAGCATTCGTGTTCTTTATCACAAACTACAACGATGTATTTTAAAGGACAATGTCTTCAAATTGTGTCACTCCACAGTGTTGGGTATCATAGTGCGCATATTTATACAGTGCTTCATGATTGTTGGTTTCTATAAAAAGAACATATTTTATTTTGTTCCTATTGAGATTATATCCAGTTACCAAAACACTGCTATAGATTGATTTTGACTCATAAGTCGACGTCTATAGAGCTTGAGAGGTGTCGATTTTTCCTCAAAGCAGATAGGCTCACGTCTCTCTCTCAGAGTGGCTGGTAGGTAGAAACTGGAGCAAAACATACAATGATTCAGCTATTTCTACATGTACAATTAAGTAAACATATAGACTTTAAAGCTAATATTCAATAATTATTAAGCGATTTTCAATCTAATGTTATTATACTGCCAAATATATACAGCACAGTGATTTTGTCAGTCAGGTAGAGCATTTTGTGTGAGGTCTTACACTGTACCATCTAGTGATAAGAAAATAATTTGAGGAATGCATCTAAAACTTAAAAGACTCTTGGAAAAATTACACTTCAAAAAGTAAAGAAGACTTTACACACTTTCAATTTTAAAGCTTCTGGGGGGAAAATGCATTAACTCTAACATTTCTGTCAATTAAGTCAAAGCTGTATACTTTTATTCTGTGCTAATTAGGTATTAAAAACTTTAAAAAATTATTTCTGAAAAATAGTTGATTAATTCTCATTTTTAGAAGGATAAATAGAGACTGAGGTTACCCTGAACCCTCCAAATTACAAGTTACAGATGTTTGGCATATGCTGTTTACAACCATTATCATTGCCTCTTGGCAACTGAGGTAATTGAACTCCTGTCAAATGCCTAAACTTTTGCTGTGTCACTGGGGGTTTGATTTACCTCATATGCATCCCAGAGAGGCAATAATAGAGCTGTAAAGATTGCATTAGCATTTTTACACCTTTATAACAGTAGGGCAGGCGATGGCTTTGCATCCTATTAAACAAAAATAAAGATATTTTAAAAGTGTTCTGCTACAGTTTGAAGGTGTTTGGAGTTTCTTGGTTGACTTAATGTACACCTGCTGGAATCAGACTCAGCCAAAGAACAACAAAAGATATATGTCCAAAAGGTACTGGAGGAGGGTTTATTTGGTGTCCTAGAAAGGACATCTGTTTTTGTCTTCTACTGCAGAGAGTAGATTCAGTAATTCACTACATGTTACATTTGAAAAATCTATGACCAAAAGTTGGGGAAATTGATAAATACCATGAGAGATCTTGTTTAAATAAGAATATTAAAAATTCAACTTCAACCTAAAATTGATGTTAAAGGTATTTCTCAGAAATCCATCCACTGCACAGAGCAATTAAGAAACTACTTCCTAGGAAACCGTGACTTTACCCAAAAAAGAAATACTTGTTGTCACTCACTTTATATCACATTTAAATAGTCATTTTCCTTTTCAGGTTGTTTGTGTCAGATTAACGTGATTTATTTAGATGATTATCTTAAAGTTTTAGGAGAAATGGGTCCCTCGGTGGTGCTGGAAGCTCTTTGTTAATCTAATGTGTCAGAAGCATAAACTCTCCACAGGGATTGTTTGGTTACTATGCAACTTCAGGAGAAATTGTTTTTCTTCTGCTATTCCTTTCCGAAAAGATTTCATGGGGAGTTAAAACTGAGGCCAGAGACGAATGCAAAGCAGTTCAGAGTCACCAGAATGTTGCCACATGTGGGTAGAGGGAAGACAAGGTGAATTCCATACATCAGTAAAATAATCGGTTGCCCTCATGGTAAAGAGTTCCAAAGAGGTCCTCTTTGGGGTAAGATTTAATGCCTACAGAAATATTGACTAGTGATTTTACTATTAGCAGTTCCTGAAATCTTTTTGTGACTCAGATCTTTATCTGTAACTGTAGGAGTTTATATCTGTAGATAAAAACAGGCCAAATGATTAATGCCTTGTAAACAGCTCTAAAATAGTAACAAGGAAAATAAAAATATCTACAGTAAAATGGGTGTTATATATTAAGTTTTGAATTTTGTCCTCAAAAATATGTCGCAAATCCTACCTTCTATACAAATGGTTATAATTTCATTAAGAATCTAGGAAAATCAGAAAACATCAAAGATGAAATGGAAGACATTAAGTCCTATATCGTAGGCATTAGTGAGCTGAAATCGATTGGTATTGGCCATTTGAAATGGACAATAATCTGGATTTCTATGCCAGAAATGAAAAATTCAAGAATGGTGTCACATTGCTGGTCAAAAAGTTATATTTTAAGATCTGTCTTGAAGTACAATCTTATCTGTGATAACATAATAAGGACATGCCTACAAAGAATTCCAGTTAATACAACTATTATTCAAACCAGTAAAGCTAGTGATGAGTAAATTAAAGAAGTCTACCAACTTATGCAGTCTAAAATTCATTAAACATGCAATCACGATGCATAGAAAATTACTGGCCATGGGAATGCCACAGTTGGAAACAAAGAGGAAGGTCAGTAGTTAGAAAATCTGGTCTTGGTGTTAGACATGTAGCTAGAGATCATAGGATAGAATTTTTTCAAGACCACATGCTTCTTTGTTCCAAATACCATTTTTGAACAGCAGAAATGAAGACCCTGCATGTGTGTTGGGCCCAAGAAGAAAGTGTACACAGGAATCAAACGGACCACATCTGTGAGAAGAGCCTACACACTGACTTGAACCAAATCACGAATTCCTTATATGCAAGGTCAGGCTGAAGCTGACATAATTAAAAACGAATCCATGAAAGTCAAAATACAACCTTTAATATATCCTATTTCAATTTAGAGAACATTTTTAAAATTCACTTGATACATTGAACATTAATGATGAAAGTCCAGACAAGTTGTTGAATTACACCAAAAGCACCATTCATAATGAATAAATAATTACTATTACATGCAAATAAAATTTTGCTGAAGATAATTTGAAAACAACTTCAGCAATACATTTCAACAAAGACAAACACATAAAAAAACAACTAATTTCCCTCTGGTCTATTTCCATTCATAGCTAGCTCTAGGGCAGAGTAGAACTGCCCCTGTGGGTTTCCCAGACTGAAAATCTTTACCAAAGCAGAAAGCATCATCTTTTCCTCAAAGTTTTGAACTCTGACCTTGTGGCTATCAGTCCAATTTATAACCCACTACACCACCAGGGCTCCTATATCAACAAGCAGCAGCCAGAAATTCAATGTTGATTCAGAAGAGGATTTGGAATGAGGGTTTCACTGCTGGTGTCAAATGGATCTTGGCAGTAGGTAGAGAATACTAACTAGAGAGATGTTTACCTGTGTGATATTGACCATGATGGTATAGAACATAATAAACCACAAACCAGGGATAAAAATGTCATGACAAAGGAAAAGCCAGAACACCTGGTTGTGTTCAGACAGAAGTTATACATAGACCAAGAGGCAGTTGTTGTACAGAACAAAGTTAGAAGACAGCTGTGTGGCCTACCAACTATAATAGGCCCCTCTTTATGACTATCCCAAGGAAAAAGAATTCGCCTGTATGCAAAAGTTGCTGCTCCGTATCATTAATAGTGCATACAAATGAACTATGACTGGAGATAATTAAAAAATGATGGCCACTGTACATACACAGGGAGTTGCCAGGAATTCAAGATGGATTCAGAAGAGTACATGGAACAAAGAATATCATTGCTGATAACAGACAGATCTTGGCTGAAAGTAGGGAATACCAGAGAGATATTTACTTGGGTTATACTGACTATACCAAGACATTCAACTGTGTGGATTCTAAAAAAATATGCATAATATTGCAAAGAATAACAACTCCAGAAAATGTAGTGGTGTTCATGCAAAACCTTTACCTAGACCAAAAGGAAATCATTTGAGCAGATCCAGGTGATACTGCATCATATAGTACTATAAACTTTAAATCAGGAAAGGTATGCATCAGGGTTCTCTGTTTGCCTCATATTTATCCACTCTGTATTTGACGAGAAGAAGTTGACATCAGGTTGGAGGGGAGTTTATTAACACCCTGCCACATGCAGATGTCCCACCCACAGCTTGCTTGCTGAAAGTGAGGACCAAAGAATACAGCCTTCATTACGGCTTATACCTCAGCATTAAAAGAAAATTTAAGTTGTAAAGGATTTCGTATTACTTGGATTAATAATCATGGCTTATGGAAGTGGCAGTCAATTTTTCAAAGCACATTTGCCTTTGGAAAATCTGCTTGCAAAACCTATTCAAAGCATTAAAAAGCAAAAATGTCTCTCTGAGGACTAAGGTCAGCCTGATGCAAGCCTTTATATTTCAGTCATCTCATATGCATGAAAAAGCTAAGCAATGTAGAGGGAACATTGAAGAATTGATGCTCATGAATTATGGTGCCGATGAAGAATATTAAATACTCTATGGGTTACCAGAAAAACAAGCACATTTGTGTTAGAAGAAGTACCGTTAGAGTGTTTCTTCAGAGGGAGCATGGTGAACTTTGGTCTCATATATTTTGGCCATGCTAGCAGGAAGGAAGAGTCCCTGAAAAAAAGATAACATGCTTAGTGAAGTAGAGGGTCAATGAAAACCCTCGGAGAGATCATTGGAACAGTGGCTACAACAATGAGCTAAAACATGGCAAGACTTCAGTGATAGAAGAGGACTGAGAAGTGCTTTGTTCTGTGACATATAAAGTCAACTTGAGTTGGGGCTAATGACTTTAATAACGAGGTCCGGTTTCCTAGGCTATGATTTTTATGTGAGTAGATTGTCAGGTATTTTATGTTTTTAAAGAATTGAATGCGTGTGAACCTCTAACTTTTCCGTTATCAGCAAAACTCAATGCAAAGTCACTGTCATTGAATCAATTCTGACGAACAGAAACCCTACAACAGCAGGTTGAAGTGCCCCTGTAGGTTTCTAGGACTGTATGTAGTTAAGGGAGTCGGTAGCTTCAACTTTCTCCTGCAGGGCAGCTAGTGACTTTGAGCTGCTGACCATGTGGTTTGCCTTGTGGTTAGCAGCCCAAAGAGTAGCCCACTATGCCACCAGGGTGACTTCAGGTTAGTCCAGTGCATTCCATCATTGCTTGCCCAGCCCTCGTACAGGAGGAGAAGCATATAAACTCTAATCACTGGCCAGAAGTTGAATCTATATTGGCCAGAGACACACTTCTCACTGTTCTTTAGATAGTTTCTATAATGCTTCTTTTACTGGAGCCTCAAGAGCTATTCTAGATACCTTTAACTTATCTCGTCACATTTTTTTTTTACTCCCTTTCACTTGCTCCATAACTCACTTGTCTGAACCACGGACTATATGAATGGGCTCCCTTGCCCTCTGACTTCCTCTTGTTTTCTTCATTGGGCCCAATGGTAGATATCAGAAGATCAGAGGAAAGGGGGGAAAGTTTTCAGTAAATACCTCTTTGAATTTCCCCTTGTCAGATCCCCAGAATGGTTGGGCCTCTTGAAAAGCCATAGGATGTTGTTTGTTTGTTTGTTTGTTTGCGTGCTTGCTTGTTTGTTTGTTTTTTTGTTTCTCAGATGGCACACATCCATTCTCTAGCCCTTCCAATCCTAGTCAGTATTCGCTTATGTTGCTAGCCCAGCAATAAAACATTACTGTATTCTGTACTGGTGTCTCTCCATCAGACTCAGGCTTTTGTTCATATACGTGTGTGTGTGGGGGGTATTCCTTCATTAAATCCTCCTCAAATTGTTTCTTTGAGGGTGTCATATATTTCCCGCTGGTATTGATATCGACAGGTGCTACCTAGATTGTGTTGCGTTTCTAGAGGCAGCTGTAGAACAACTATAATGTAAACACGCAGAGACAGGACCATCAAAGGGAGAAGGGGGCTGAAGACTAGTTGAGATGACATGTCTATAAGGACGTTTTAAAAGTAGTCACGTGCAGAAAGGTCCCGAGGTCCTGAGGTAGCATGTGTGTCCTTGAGTCTCACATCTCAACCCTGGAAAAACAAAACTGAAGGGTGAGAGCACAAAACGACTTCTGAAGTTACGACGATGAATAATTTATTCATCTGGATAGTTCACAGGTGGTCCGTTTAATTTTTGTTCTGATAAGTGTGCGTATCTGTTTTGGATATTCTTCACGTATGATGTATTTCACAGTAAAACAAATGAGGGTGGGCAAGAGTGGAGAGAAGGTGGAGGAGCAATCCTGTCTGAAGGAATAGAAGAAAGGCCTGGTAGGGAGTAATGGAGGAGGTAAGGGGAAAAGTAAAAGCAACAACCTGAGGATGGAAAGGAAGGAGACAACGGAGGGGAAGAAGAGCACAAAGAAGGGTCCATTCTAAAGAGAGCTGCTGAGGAGGAAGGCAGAGCATATCCCAAGGAGCAGGAGACAGAAAAGACAGGGCATCAGGGGGAGCCCCTGTCAATGGGCTGGCGATTGGAGACCTTTCTGGCCAGAAATGGCAAGCAGAGCCATTCTTCACCTGGCTCCTTACTTTGAAATGTGAACCAGAGCTGTCACCCTTTCTTCCCTCCCTAGCCTTCTCATTTTCAATTCTCCAGATATTGCCCCAGCCATCCGGACTCTTGGCCTGTTCCACCTGAGCTTCCCAGCTGGTCCCCAGTAATCTCTTCCTCCCTCCCCACAACCAATCACACACTCTTCTGTTGGCCTTGCCGACCCACCTTTGTATTCCCCAGCCTCATTTCCCATGCCACCACATCCTTCCTGAGCCCCTCCCTCAGATCAGCTCCTCTCAGACAGAATCAGGACCCAGGGGCCTTTGAAGCTGGGGGTGGGGCCAAGGACTGCAGTGGCCACCCTCTTTCCCCTTTGTGGTGTAATAAAGAAATCCCAACATTTCTCTTTGCTTTTTTTTTTTTCTGTAGTTGAGGTCCGATAAGTTATATAATACCAGAATTCTGTGTCATCACAATACTTAATATATATTAGATATATTTCCTGCAATTTAATCTTCATATTCGGATTTTAGGTATAATCATCAGATTCTTCTAGCAGATATTTTCAGAAGTGTAAGAATGTGGTATATGATAACTGGTAAATTTTTGTGAAGCAATTTCACCAGTTTTATGAAACAATATGAAAATAATTAACAATTTTATGAACCAATTTAAAAATTGTGAATAATGCCCAGACCATGGTGTCCTGTTTAGCCAAACACTCTTACTTGCCATTTCAAATCAATTTATGAGCAAAAGTGTTTTAATAAGTAACCACAGGTATGTGTTGCTTAACATGCACAATCTGTTCTGTGAAATAGGACATTATGTGATTTGGGCCTTGTGTGAACACCATCTGTATGTGTAGTCTCCGTACAATTGTAGTTAAATCCCTATAGTGCCTATTATATTAACATCTTACAGGAGCATATTGGAAAATGCTCCAGAGCCGTGTCCACTGGATGTAGTGGGCTGCTCCTGCAGGCTTTGCCCCTGGGCAGGTCAGGGGCTGAGCAAGCAGCCGATAAGAACAGAGTGGACCTGGGCACACAGGGTGAATTGCCCAAGAGTGTGAAGAATGACTGTGAGGACCAGGCTTGTGCATGCCTGGTGGCCCTGGCTGCTGCCCTTCTTGTGCTTCCCGATCGTGTGCAGCTACCAATACTGTTGTGTGCAGCTACCAATACTGTTGTGTGCAGCTACCAATACTGTTGTGTGCAGCTACCAATACTGTTGCCCAAAGCTGTGAGCCAGTGAGCACGCCTACCTCCAGGGGTAGAGGAGCGGCTGTAGGCTCCTGCCCTCCAAGGGTGAAAGGTTGCTCTACTGCAGGCCAGGTGAATGAAGGTAGGGCACAGGGGAGGCAGAGGAATGTGGAGGTGGAGAGGTACCTTGCAGCCCAGCCATTGAGCAGTCTGAGGGTTTCTGAGGGAAGGGATGCACTAAAGAGCTCACTTTCCCTTAAAAACCCAGAACAAAAATTAACTCATAGAACGAGGATGTATCTGCATTAGAGTGTTGCTCAAACAGATGTTAAGCGCTTCATAACTGTGTTATCTGCTAAAATGAGTTTTCGTCATTAACAGGAAATTCTAAAGTTCAATGAATGCAGAATCTAATTATTGCCAACTTGTAAAATAGCCTTAAAAGTTCTAGCTTTAAAATATTTATCATACTTTTCATCAGTCTGGCTTTGGAAAGCAAAGAAAATTTCCAATTTAATCCAGTTATCACACTCAAATAGAATGCTTATGAAAATCTTACCAGGATGAAGTTTGGCGGCCTATCTAGTTTCTAAACAGAAAATGCTTCAATACATATGTGTTTAAAGTCCCCTTGTGATTGACCTAGCAACGGAGAATAGTTTCAGGGGTAAAAACAGAAAGTGTTTATTAAGCTCATTCCCTACTGAGACTATAAATGAGTGGAGACATTATTATTAAACCCCCTTTGAATTGGATTTTTTTTTCCAGCAACTCACATTTACGGCGGCTCGTTTCATTTTTGAGCCAACATGAATTCAGATGTGAGGAAGGAAATGCTTTATTCATATGAAGTTTCTGCGATGATTTATACAGGAATGCTGCTGGCAAAAAGTCAGATGAAAGCATTTTATTCCACATTTAGAATTCTTTTCCGTAGTTCAGTTGTAACATTCCTTTGCACTGTGCTTCTTGAGTTTAAGGCCCTGGAAGAAGTCATAGGATCCATGCTCCCTTCTTAGACCCAGCCCAGTTCCCCTGAAGACATTGATGAGGCAGAAGGTTTCTATAGGAACAAACCGAGAGGGTTAGGAAAAGAAGACCCCTAGTATCTAGACTAACACCGTTTCTCAGGTGATTGAGGGATAAAAGTTGGAGAAACGGGGCAGGGTTGCGTATTGGAGAGAGTTGTAAACCAGATAGAGAAAGTTAGTATTTTTCACTTATCAATTAAGAGTTAATAATCAGTTTTAGAGAAACATAGTGATGGATTGCTTAAGGAATTTAAAGACATTTGCCTTAGAGTAGTGCACCAGCTTAACGGTGTGCAGAGAGACAAAGTTTTGGCATAATCCACAACCAGGATAATATGGAAGGAGAGTAGACAGAGGTGCATTTGGACAGTCGTTTCAAAGAAAGAAGGAACCTTTGGTAAAAATGTGGACACATCAAAAAGAGCTAGATGACTAAAGCATTACTTGCAACGTTTCCTGCCTTCAAGATTTAGAAGGTCATGGACAAAACAAGGACTTAGTAGAGTGTTTTCTTTACTAAGTCCTGTAATCTGTGATAGGGAGGATCAGGTTGACTTGGGGATATTGAGTTTGTGGGGAGCAGGGAAGAAACTACTAGATGTGTCTGGTAAGAAGTGTGAGTGGTCAGAATATATAAATATGTAGACATATTGGTCGTGGCTAGTTCTCCAGTGGAATGAGAATGAGAAGAACAGAGGCATAGGAAAGAACCCTCGATGAAAGAGGAAAACCTTCCATGAAAGCAGAGTGAAGGAATTGGGAGAGAATTCGGAGCAGCAGGAGAGGGTAATACTGCAGAAACACAGGTGCACATGTTTTCAAGTGTAGGGATACCAGGGGCCCCATTTTAACAAAATCAAGTATGTGAACATTGAGAACCAGTCAACTTGATAAAGCCGTTCATTTTCAGTGGAACAATTAGGGTAAAAGCTAGAACATAGCAGTGGAAATTGGATTGTCAGACAGCTAAATCAAGGTGTGGGATGGAGACCACGTAGGAAGAAAGAGCAGGAACGAAAGATTATGTTAATTGCCATCAGGTTGGTGCCAGCTCATGGTTACCGTATTTTTAAGAGAATGAAACATTGCCCACGCCTGTGCCATCTTTCTGGCTGATGGCATGGTCCGTACCCTTGTTGGAGTTACTCTGTCAATCTCTCTAAACGAAGGCTTCTCTCATGTTGCTGACCCTGTACTCAATATTATAACCTACCTTTTGGTTTTAGGTGTGTTACTTGAAAGGAAGAGTTTCAAGTAGCCTATATTAATGAATGGATAAAGAAGAAATGCTACAATCATTTATGCATTCCTTTTCATTGTGAAAAAAACTCACGATGCGCTTGTTCTCGCTGGCTTAAAACCAACTTGTTCAGAACCCATTTACTTCTTGCTCAAACTGTGTGGATACACTAGAACCAGATGTGTTGTGACCTTCTGAAAACCTACACACAGACAGAAGGCCATAGCATACCATTTAAACACAGCCCACATGTTGCTAATGCAGGACCTAATTTTCCATGATGCACCTAAGTGTCTGGGGCCCAACCAGTTTACAAAAAGGCCCCAGGCTAGGTTTTAACAAAAGCATGTGCCTCTGAGAGAAATGCCCGTGCCCTAGACAGGTAAGTCACACACTGGTCACTCTCAACACTGAGATACTTAGTAGAGATTCTTTCTCATAATGAGTGGACGAAATAGAGAGAGGTCCCTGAAAGGTCGTCTTTCAGAAACGAGAGGAAAAGACAAACAAAATAATATTTTAGGGGATTTTTTTGCTTGTTTTTCCACATGGCCCAAGTAGTAGAATTTTGCCATTTCCCTTGTGCTTCAGTTCAACCAGCCAGCAGGTATCTCAGTGGGGATTGTTTTTTTACATTCAGCTTTGACATTTGTCTTAATTTCTTTCCATTGCTTTTTCTAGACAACCATGATAATGTTTTATTTTCTGCTTTCATACACACACTTACACACTACACATTTCTCTGATCCATCCTATCATTCACCTTAAAAGACTTAGAGAAAGTCCTATTTTCACCCTCATTTTCAATTTTTTAAAAATCATTAGATTAGGGGCTCATACAACTCTTATCACAATCCATACATACATCAATTGTGCAAAGCACATTTGTACATTCATTGCCCTCATCATTCTCAAAACATCTGCTCTCCACTTAACCCCGTCATCAGCTCCTCATTTTTTTTGCCCTCCCTCCCAGCTCCCCTCTCCCTCATGAACCCTTGATAATTTATAAATTATTATTTTGTCATATTTTGCACTGTCCGACATCTCCCTTCATCCACTTTTCTGTTGTCCGTCCTTCAGGGAGGAGGTCACATGTAGATTCTTGTAATCGGTTCCCCCTTTCCACCCCAACCTCCCTCCAACCTCCCGTTATTGCCACTCTCACCACTGGTCCTGAAGGGATCATCAGCCCTGGATTCCCTGTATTTCCAGTTCCTATCTGTACCAGTGTACATCCTCTGGTCTAGTCAGATTCGGAAGGTAGAATTGGGATCATGATAGTGGGGGCGGGGGAGGGGTGGAGGAAACATTTAAGAACTAGAGGAAAGTTGTATGTTTCATCGTTGCTACACTGCACCCTGACTAGCTCATCTCCTCGCAGCGACCCTTCCATAAGGGGATGTGCACTTGCTTACAGATGGGCTTTGGGTCTCCACCCGGCACTCCCCCTCATTCACAATGATATGATTTTTTTTTTCTGATGATGCCTGATACCCGTTCCCATCAACACCTCATGATCTCGTAGGCTGGTGTGCTTCTTCCACGTGGACTTTGTTGCTTCTCAGCTAGATGGCTGCTTGTTTACCTTCAAGCCTTTAGGACTCCAGACACTATATCTTTTGATAGCTGGGCACCATCAACTTTCTTCGCCACATTTGCTTATGCACCCATTTGTCTTCAGTGATTGTGTCAGGAAGGCCAGTTTTATAGAACAAAGTGTTCTTGCATTGAGGGAGTACTTGAGTGGAGGCCCAGTGTCCTCTGCTACCTTAATACTAAACCTATAAATATATGTACATAGCTCTATTTACACATCCTCATATATAAATATATTTACATATGTACATGGCTGTATTTAGACCTCTATAAATGCTCTTTCCCTCCTAGCTCTTTCCTCTATTTCCTTTTACTTTGCTCTTGTCCCACTATCATGCTCAGCCTTCATTTAGGTTACAGTAATTTCTCTCGGTTACATTATCATGGGTCACACCCTACCAGGCCTCCTGGGTTTGTTACACCACTACCTCTCCCTCACACCTCCCCCTCTTCCCTGTTCCCCCCACCTCCAGAACTGTCAGTCCTGTTGTTTTCTCCTCCAGATTGTTCATCCAGCCTATCTTATTAGAAAGACCTGCGGAGATAATAATATGCACAAAAACAAGACAGAGCAAAACCAAGGAACAATATACAACAAAACAACAACAATAACAAGCCAATGACAAACAAAACAAAACACAACAACAAGAAAGAAAAGCTTGTAGTTAGTTCAAAGACTGTTTGTTGGCCTTTTGGAGTGTTTTCCAGTCAAATTTGTTGGGACACCAAGCCCTGGTCCCAAAGTCTATTTTTGGTATTCCCTGGGGACTTCGTTGCTCTGTTCCCCTTGCTGTTCTGTTCCACACCCTTAGTGTTTTGCTTCGGTGTGGTGGGATCAGATCAGGCACAATTCCCACACTGTGTCTCCAGTGTTCTCCCCTGTAGGGCTATGGGTCAGTGAGGGATGTTGTGTCTCATAGTGGGGCCGGCCATGTGGTCCTCTCTGTGGATTGGCTGCTCTGAGCGGGAATATCGTCCTCAAAGTTTGGTGGGCCAGGATGTGCTCTACTCTCTCTTCCTCCCCCTCTATTTGTTCCTGTGTGCTCTGATCAGACATGTCCCTCTCCCGGAGATGCAACTTCAGTGCCATCCTCTGAAGCGAATTCTTCTAGGGGGAGGGGCGGGTGTCCATGTAGTTGGGATTGGGGCAGGCCCCTCAGACCTCTCCACTGGTTCTCTACTCCATGCCGGCATGTTGCATTCACATCTTGGAGCACTGGGTTAAAGTCTGGTCCCTCTTTCCCTGTGGAGATATAAAAATACTCTGCCCTTGGGTGGATTAGTGCCCTGTGCCCCCATACCCATTTATTTTTTATTTTTTTCCTTCCCCCACCTCCTTTTTAGTTGGCTACCATATGTACCCCTGGATTTGCTCTGGCTCTTGCCGTACTACCTGGTCCTCACCCAGGAATGTTTGTATACAGTAGCTTTTTCCCTATGCCCCTTTAGCATTTTTTTATAAAGCTTACATTAAATATGCAGTAAGCAGCCATTTTATTTGTCTAATTTCTTTTGAAAATCACTATACTCCTTTTGGGCAAAATGATAAAAGGTTCTTATCCAAAAGATAAAAGTTGAAAAAGAAAGAGAAGTTTTAAAAATCTTTCAGATATCATCATCCAAATAGAATTTATAATAGACATTGGTTAACTACACTTGCATACATATTTTTATTATATTTATAAACTTATTTATAAAATATATTAAAACATATTTATAAGTATTTATAAAATATGTTTACAGTGCTCCAAAATGGAATTACGTATATTTTTATAAATAACTTTTATCACCCGATATGCCATGAACACTATTCTTAGTCAAAACTACAGATTTATATCATTACTTTTAATAGTCGTACCATATTACATGCTTTATACACACTATAACCTTTTTTAATGCAATTCCCACTGGTTGTCACTTAAACAATTATAAAGTTGTTTTGTTTTTAATCAAATCTCATGCTTATAACCATACAATCTTTAATTTTCCCCTAACTGTTCATTGTCTGCTGACAGTCCCTTATCTCTTAGCCTCTTGATAGTTACTCCCCTCTTTCCATCTTGACAAGAGAATTGGAGATTGAACTTCAGATATCTAAAACCCTATTATGGAAGATATGGTTTAATATGTTGTTCTAAGCAGATGAACTGACATCAAAGTTTGAAGGTAGTTAGGGGCATATTAAGGATCAATACACAGAAGTATATTTTTCAAGAACTGTCATGAATAAATGAGGTAGTATAGGTGTAAACATGTATTAAAATTGTATGGCACATACTGGAGACAATCTGTGTGTCACTGTGCACATTCAGGAGACAGTTGGATATTAAATAGACTATACATGCCATGAAGTAAACAGAAATGTGCTCAAATTCCACACTGACACACAAATGAAACACTACTTTTCAAAGAGAAAATAGCCCATCTTTAAAACTATATCTCTTTTGTATTTTGTATTATAGATACATGATTTAATTTGTCCTAAAATTTCAAATTGCTAAAACAGACCATCTTCTATACCCCAAGCGTTATATAAAGAATTGTTCAGTCTCTCATCAATATTCTCTAAGAACTGACATTTTGTATTTCATGTTGATGTCACAGCTTTCTAAAGTTCTCAAAGCTCAGCATTTATTCATTAAAATCAATTTTGGAAGCCACCAAGTTTATATAGCACAGGCTTTGAAAAACTACATTTTTTATGATGTAATTATTGAAGGGGTTGCTTCAATAAGTGTAGTCCTATATCTTGTCTATGTTTGCAATGAAGTTCAATGACTAATTTTCAAAAGTCAAAGTAAGTAGTTCTTTGTTAGATGTTGAGCAGACTTACCCCATTTATAAGTTTCTAAGATTCCATTATGGAAGCGAATATTGACTTGAACTCTAACTTCATTACCACCTCCCTATAGCTGTCATCTCCATATTAATATATTTTAAAAATCACATTTTTTTCAGATTCTTGAAGATACTTGGGATGAGGGCATACTCCAGGGCCCCAATATAAATGACAAGTTTCTTCATTTCTGTATATAAGTTCCCAAATCAAAATTCATGAGTTTCTAATTTAGGACTAGATCAGAAACCATAGGCTACGTAACACAAAGTTTCAGCTCAGGGAATTTTCTGGATTGTAGGTCAACTGTATGGACAAGAAAGAAATAGCAATAAAAGCATGCTCATTATAATACTGCATTATCACCCTAGTTAAAAATTGCAAAAGATAGAATATGTTATATGTCAAGGTACACATAAATGAAAAATTTCAACCATAAGCCCAGGAAAAAGAGGCAAAATCGACAGCTTAATTTTGACAGTCATTGCCACTAAAGGTCGCCCAAACAGTTCTCATTTCTAAAAAATATCCCTGGCCAGCTCCTAGAAACCAGAACCAACCACCATGTAGGAATATTGTCTTTACTGCAATGTTCTTAGCCAAATTCAGGTACTAAATGAATGGAAACCAGTATTACTCCAAGTGAAAGGTCAGAGGTTTGAACTCACCAGCAGCTTCACAAGAGGAAACGCTTAGATATCTGCTCCTTTAAATATTTCAACCTACGGAACACTGTGGGGTAGTTCTACTCGGTCTTATAGTTTCGAGTTTAGAAGACACACAACAGAACAAGGTATCTTCCAAAAGGTCATGGAAGATGCATATTATGAGAGAACTATGCATGGATTTCAAAAGTATTTTGTGCTGAACTAAATGTGTACTAAGTTGTTAAAACAACAACAGCAGCACCTACCAACAAGGTGTTATAAAGGAGCCTTCATCCTTCTGTGGCTCAAGTGTAGGGATACAAGTTTTGAAATGAAAAATGACCAGTCTCTCCTTGAGGGACAGATGAAGCTGTGTGCTCCAGTAAAGCTCTGCAGGCTTAGGAGCCGGATTGAAGGTTAAGAGTCAGAATGTTCTCCTGTCAGTGGGATTTTTTTCATTTGCTATGACATGTGTGAACAGGAACTAGTTTGAGGCACAAAGGAAAATAAGACATCAGTTTGGAAAGAGCCTCCATCAGAGCGATGTGCATTCTGCTAAAATTGAAGTGCATTTGATTATGCTTTTGGCTGTTAATCACATGGTCACCAGTCAGTTCTAACCCATTAGCCACTCCAAGGGAGAGAAATGAGGTTTTCTTCTCAAGATTTACAACCTTGGACACCCACACATAGATTCAAACTCTGCCCTAAAGATGCACAATGAGTTGGAACCGACTGGATGGCAGTGAGTTTTTAAAAGGCTACCGTAAAAGAACAAAGCACTGCCCTGTCCTGTGCCCGGCTAAGGATCCGTACTCTATTGTACTCTACTTGAGCCCGTTGTTGCGGCCACAGGACCAATCCATATTATCGAGCGGTTTTCTCTTTGGTGGACCCTCTACTTTTCCCAGCAAGAGGTCCTTCTTTAGGGACTGCTCCCCACCCCCCACATTATATGTCCAAAGTATGTGAGAAAGTATCTCACCATCTTCACTTCTGAGGAACATTCTGGCAGTGTCTCTCCCTGATAGATTAATTCATTCTTATGGTAAATATGGTATATTCCATAATCTATATGAAAACCATAATTCAAAGGACAAAATTCTTTCTTCCTCACTCATTGTTCAACTTTTGCAGACATATGAGAATTTTGAAAATACTGTGACATGGATCAGGAGATCCCTCGCTTCCAAAGGGATTCTTTGCTTTTGAATACAGTACACCGAAGAGATCTTTTCAGTAAATTTGCCTGGTGCAATGCGTACTTTAATTCCTTGACCACTACAATGGGCATTGATGGTGGATCCAAGTACAATTAAATCCTTGGTCATTTTAGGATTTTCTCTGTTTGTCTTGGTCCAGTTATGCTATTCTT
This sequence comes from Echinops telfairi, assembly GCF_000313985.2. NCBI lineage: Eukaryota > Metazoa > Chordata > Mammalia > Afrosoricida > Tenrecidae > Echinops > Echinops telfairi. Next base: position 32,422,792 of record NW_022103906.1, read on the forward strand.
GTTTTGTTTGTTTTGAGGGATGAGCCATACGGAAGGCGGCCGCTCTTCATCGTCATCCGCGTTTCAAGTCCTCTTCGTTTTAAGCAAGCAAGGTTGGGTTACATGCATACCTAAGGTTGGTCATGAACCTTCCGCAGTCCCAAGACCACATTCTTCTTTGTATAGTCCATATTTACAGACATGTTATCACGAGAAACCAGTCCCTGGAAGAGAAAACATGCTTGGAAAAGTGGAGAGTCATTAAAAAAAGGAGAGAGAGAGAGAGAAACCTGCATCTGATATAGTGGCTGCAACAAGGGGCTCAAGTATAACAACTATTTTATTAATAATATTAAGTATAGTGAAAGAATATGACTCACACATACCTTTCCTAATATTAAAGCATGCAGTATCCATTTGTAGATTAGATCAGACACCATGAAGTGTTCTAGAATTCTCACTCTGCAATGTTTTTCACAATCTCTTATGATCAGCACAATTGAATGCTAATCAATAAAACAAAAGAATGAACACATTCTAGTATTCTCTGCTTTCAACCAAGGTCTTTCTAAAGTCAGAATTCTATCACTTGTTCCCTGTCCTCTTCTGAATCTTGCTTGAGTTTCTAGCTTCCTGTTGATGTACATTGCAACAGTTTTTTAATTGTCTTCTGCAAAATTTTACTTGCCTATTATATTAAAAGTATTGTTTAATAATTTCTACATTCTGTAACCTGTCTTTGGAATGGGCAAAAATATAGATTTCTTCTAGTCAGTTGGTCTTCTAAAAATGTTTGGCATAAATAAGTGAGTACTTCCAATTGTGCACCAGTTTGTTGACAGAGTTCAATTGGTTTTTGACACAGTTCATTTTCACCACCGCCTTATGTCCAGTTTGAGCTTCTTTCTTCAATATTATCAGTTCTTAATCATTTGCTACCTTTTGAAACCATTTCATGACCATCAATTTTGTCTGTACTCTGTGCATTTCCTTCGTCTTCTTTTAATGCTTCTTGAATCCTTGAATATTTTGCTCTTAAAATCATTCAAGGTTTCAATTCAAGGTTTACAATTTTACGTCAGTCCCTTCCATGAGTGTGCGCTTCCCTTTTGATGATCTACCTGTGGATCTTTGTACATTTCATTGTACTATTTTGTCTTATATTTTCAAGCCACCCTTTGAAATCTTCTGCTCTGCTGTTTAACTTCATCATTTCTGCCATTTAGTTTAGCTACTCTGCATTCAAAAAAGAGACCCATCTGAGATCCATTTTGGTGTTTTTCTGTTTCCTCGCTGTTCAAGGTCCTGTTTCTTTCTCCATGGTTGGTACTCTGGATGCCATCCCACAGCTTTTCTAGCATTTGGCCATTGGTGTTTTCAGTGCATCAACTCCATTTTAGGAATCGTCTCTGAATTCAGTTGGGATATACTAGATGTTGTATTTTGACTCAGTTTGTTTTAATTTGACTTTACATATGAATAATTGATGTATGTTTCCCAGTTGACCCCTGATCTTGTTTTGATTGATGATGTATAGGTTATTTTATCAGCTTTTTCTACAGATTCAATCTATTTGCTTCCGGTGTATTCCATCCTGTGAGGTCCACTTGTACAGTACCACTTAATGATTGAAAAAAGGTATTTGCAATAAATATGTTATTGCTTTTTCAAAATTTTATTTTGTGGTATCCAACATCATTACTTTTAAAATGGATCTATAATTAGCTTATCCTATAATTCAGTGATTCAGTCATATCAAAAAAAGCTGCTCGAGTCCCGTGCTTGTGACCAGAGGGGATCTGCCAGATGGTTGATCTGACTAGCTATTCTGCACATGGATTTGGGGGCTCCCATTGTCCTCCACAGCCTCTTACAAAGTGGGTGTTCACAATAACTGATAATTTTCCTTTCATCATATTTGAGCTTTGTTAGTATCATCTTTGGATCATACTTGCTGGTGTGCTTCTTCTGTGTGGACATAGTTGATGTCTGTCTTAGATGGCTGGGGTTGTGTTTGTTTGTTTTTAATATCAGCCTGTAAGCCTCCAGACTCTATTCAATTGATAGCCAGGCACCATCTGCTTTCTTCACCACACTTTGTGGTAGCACCCTTATCTTCAGTGATCGCTTCTTGAAGGTGAGTATTGAGCAGGGCCATGCTATAAGAACTAACTGTTCTTGGACTGGGGATAGAATTAAATGGGAGTCCAGAATCCATCTGCTTGTCCACCGGTTATGAACAACTCTGGTTTACTTTGGCCATCACATTATGCCAAAGAAAGAAAAAAAACAATAAGAACAAAAACAAAAGAAAACAAAAATAGCAAAGAGAAGCAAAAAGGAAAAAGGAAAATAAAAAAATAACAAAACATAAAACAACATAAACAAAAATGAAAAGCATTTTCAATCATCCCTCTGTGGTACAAGGCAATTGCATTGATAGCATTAATCCTTTTATCAATATCATAGTGTTCAAGGTACTGTTGATATCAGGAGTTTATGTGAGCGTAGTCCAACTGTGAACTGCAATCCATGAGATGTTGCTTTGTACAGATGGATTTCTTAATTTTTTGAGCTCTGTTTACATTGAGCATGAGGGTTGGTGCTACAGGAAAATATAATGTACCCTTTCTTACAAGGGCAGATCCTTGCCTATCAGATTAATACTTAGATTAGTGCAAGGGGAGCATTGAGGTACTGGTGGATCTGGGTTGCCTTTCATTGTATGCCCACTAATTCAGGGGCCCCATCCAAGGTCCAGTGACTGCCCTTTCCACAATCTTGGGGTGTCCGTCTTATGATTCCTCACCTGTTAGGGAGTTTCAGTCCAAAGTCTAAAGACTACAGGTAATTTTGAAGGAGGGCCAAGTTTTCTCATTTGGTTTTGTATATCAAGTCCTCCTGGTGTGGCCCTTAGAGGATGTCATGTTCCCTGTAATAAGGGCTAATAATCATCTAATAATGTCTTTCTTCTGCTTAGTCCAGGGTGTGGTTCACCAAAGGCTGGGTAGAAATTTATTCAAAGTGTATATCTAGGACCTCAAAACAAGTTTTTATCTCCCCTTAGGTTCCTTACGGTATTGCTTAGCATCCTTTCCCCATGTGAGGATGCTCCTTCCCATTTACCCACCATCCCCAGCACCTGAAATACAGGTGCCTCCTTTGAAATGTAGATCCTCCCCTCCCCTGATTTTAACTTGATTTTCCAGTAAGGTTCTCCTCTCATTGCTGAGGAAGCTCTGTTGATGTGTCTCAGCCTTGTCTCACTTTTGGATAGCAACAAGTAGATGGTATTCCCTTTTTCCCCTTTTTGAGGGGGTGACCCAGCTGATGTGAGATCTCTTCTTTCAAGATGATTCTTAGTAAGTACACATAAGGGGGTGATATATGTGAATGGCCATTGTTGATGGATCTTTCCTTGGTGTATGCCCTATTCTTTTATAATTATATGTATAGGGAAACTAAGATTAGTGGAAATATGAAGTTAATAATGAGATTGATGAGTACATGGGTACATGGAGGAAGAAGGAGGGTGAGGGGGGGTGGTCAATATTTAGTATCATTTGTATAACCAAGAATATATTTTACAATCTTCTTTGTGTCCAGCGTTCATATTTCATTCACCTGTAATTGTCAATGCATTTTCTTTACATGCTTAATCAATTTCAGATGCAGAAGCTGACAAAAATCTCAATTTCTACATCTTTTTATATAGTAGTTTGTGCATAAATTTGATAAGTGTAGTGTTCACTGGTTTTCCTTGTAGGGATATGCTTCTTATCCTATCAAGACAAGGTTCTACTTCAGGATTGATCTTGAAATGTGGCGTCAGGATAGCGGTATTAAATAGGGTATAAAATGCTTCTAGTTTGCCTGTCGTCATCTCAGTGTGACCGACGAGCAATTCATGGGATAATATGCTGATATAAAAATAAAACCATGTATGTGCAATTGCTTTAAAGAGGTAAAGACTGTTCATGTTGAGCGATGAGAGCAATGTATTTATTTTCTCTTCCTTGAGCACTCCCCAGGGTCAGAGGACACTCTGAAAAATAAAAACCTCCCAAGAGTAGAAAGTAGTTTCATTTGTGCCTGGTTCTGGTTTTCTTTTTGTTTCTTAAAATACGCTATATATTGAAGAAGTGGGTGAATCTCGTCAAAATATGTGACCTTGTGTCCTGTGGCCTAAGGCTGGTGCTCTCTAGATGGCTTATTGCCATCGTATGGGTTATCAGCCTATAAATAAGGGGGTTCTTAAAGCTCAACCACAAAACATCTTTCTGCTGCTTGAATTTTCTGCGGGTTTTGGTAAAATCGTAATTTCATATCAAAATAAAAATAAATATTATGAAGTAAAATGCAACATTCATTTTCATTTCTGCTGTTTAAACTTATGGTTTTATCATTATTGAAATAAAATCTCAAAACATATCCTTTTGGCCTTTATGGTCAAACAAATACACAGCATTGAACTATTCTCACCAACCTTGGGGACACTTCTGTGTAAAATACTGAGAGGAATCAAATAAACCTAAGATAGTGCACACAGTCCCAGCCTGGTGCTCAAAATCCTTCCCAATGTGCTCTCAATATATTTCTTCAAATTCTTCCACTACCCTTGTATCTGAAACCTGAACTCCAGCTGGTATGTCCACCCCCTCATTACTCTGCAGGCATTCCAAGTTGCACCCAGAGCCCCAATTTGTTTGCCCTTCCAGGATGTGTTGTCAACTTCCACCTCTCCCTTCAAAGGTTTTCAAGCTTAGCACAAGTCAATTCTGCTGAAACCCCATGCCTTCACTGTTGTCCTCTCCTCCCTACCACAGACTGGAACTTCTTCATATTGTTTGTGATTTGTGGCAAAATATACTCCTTGTTTGAAAATCATGTACATTTATTGTCTTCACAACCAATATAGCGTATTCCTAAACTGGAAGGTGTTTATTATTTTACATAGCTTCTGTACAGTGTCAACCACAACACACAGATAGCACTTCAGAGACTCATCACACATGAGTTTCTCATTATAAATAGGGAGATAGAGGCCAAAGGTAGAAACTTGACCTCTAGGGAAATGATGGGAAAATTTAGAGGAGAAAACAGAAAAATAGCTTTTCATCAGATCTTTTTCAATGCCAAATTAACTAGCTCTGATAGTGACTGGTTTTATATATAGCCCACAGGAAATCGAATTAGAGAAAAGAAGAGAGAGCATGTTTGCACATCACAGATCAGGTCAGCAATGAGAGGCCTTGTCTGATGGAAAGGCTTATTTCCTCTGTCCTCTGGGGAGTTCTCATGTTGACTGGTGACAGGCCTTGTGTTTGCAGAAAATATGAGAAACTGTTTTTGTTGTTTATTTTTTGTGATTGCTCTCATGTATGCCAAGAACTGATTTAGTTCAATTTGAAGATGCAGTACTATCTTCTCTATGATTCTTTCATCACCACCAGATTTTCTGGTTAAAATTTGTGAAGTCTCTTTCATTGAGTGTGATGTCCTTTCAATGCCTGGTGGTTTATGATAAATGAAAAAATGTCAGTGGTGGAGGTGTTAAATGAGACTTGTGGCTTTTAATGCCTATTTGTCCTATCAAGTAGAATAGAAGGACTTCTATACAATGCTCATGTCCTTTAAAATAATGGCCAAAATCTATACTAATATAAGCACTGGTATATGCAGTTTACATTATTAATTTAATCATAATAAAAACCTATGTTATAGATACCATTATAATCAGAAGCAGGGAACAGAATATTATAATTGATCCAACTAAGCCATCTGTGACCAGATCCAAAGTCCATGTGTCTATTCAGCAGGGGAAAAGGATATTTAAAGACTTAATTAATTTAGAAGTAGATTTGGGATATAGGAGAGGTTCAAATTAGTGAAACATCCCATCACATTACGAATTTAAACTATGTGTAGGATACAGACAATCCATATCTAGAAACACAATTTTGGAGAAGTTGTAAAGAAAAAAGTGCAATTGAAATAATTACCCAAATCAAAACTGTAATGCCCCTGACCGAGCCTAGTACAGTGTGATGAAGACTTTGTGGAAGGACACACCTCTGTCAGTGGAAGAAATGGTAGAGCCTCATTTGCAGACGAAGCTCCACGTCCATGGAGGCAACCAAAATGCAAGCTACTTTTTTTGGTAAATGACACATAGTGACATATGTTCGGGTAGTGTGGTTAAAGTTACATTTTCAGAAAACTGGTATGTGGAATAAGTAGTGAATGAGTGAGAGAAAATAATTGGAAAAAGGACCCCGTAAGGGGACCATGCCAATAATCCAAGATGTACTTCCCAGAGAGAGTGAAACAAAGCAAGGTTGCCCAGAGAGTCCCCGAAGTAAAGTGTCAGAGGAAAGCGAGCAGGAGCGGAGGAATGAAAATCCAGGTCCTAAGTGGAAATTGACTTTGAATCCCAGTGTCTGACACATAATAATTCTCAATGTCTTGGAAAGAGTGAGCTTGAGATTTTCAGTTTCTGATCAAAAGAATTATTTTTAGGGGAAAGTGATGGACTCCATTTTGTGAAATTACTTTAAGCCAAGATTATATCCACATGCATGTACCATAAGCAATTTGGGAAACATAGGATTATAACGTGAAAAAGAATAGGGAGCTTAAGGTAGTGAGTAAAAGAATTTAGAGTGAGAAAGTTATGAGACACACAGTAATATGCATAGCTACTTGTCTCAAATCAGGAAAATATGAACAACCATGACAGTTTTACAGGTAAGATTTTGGGAGTGGCTGTATATAGGTTGACTCACAAAATAATAAAAACAAAGAATTAATTCATTATATCATTAGCCAGAGTGCCTATCATAGAAGTCTCCAATGTCTGCCTTTATGGAGTGGGGTTTAGTAATTCGGTGAATTATTGGATTGAGTTCTACCATTTTTACAGTCCAGGAAAAGACTCATGTGGCAAAATTATTTGGTGAGTTAATTCCCTGAATACAAGATAGATTTTAGAGTTTTGGTTGCCTGCCTTAATTTTTGCTACGACAACTTTGACACAACTTTCTCCTAGGAGAAAGGTTTGTTCATAGGAATATTTATTGAATTTTAAAACCCAAGAAATATTATTGTCACATCGGTCCTGTTCTTTTACTTTTCGCTTTAATACTGCGCTGGTAAAGGAGTGCTCGTGGCACAGTGGTTAAGTGCTCAGCTGCTGACTGAACACACCCAGGAAGAAGCAGCCTGGAAATGTGCTGTTTGACAGATGACAGTGTAGCTGTCATATACTGGGCTCTGTAGCAAATCAAAGCCAGTGAAATATCCAGATGCAAAGAAAGTGGCTTGCACATTTGTAAAAGCGAGCAATTCCAAGTTCAGGCAAGCTCCAAATCGATGGGCCAGAGGTTAGGCTTCTCCGAACTCATGTCGCTGTGGGAGTTGGTGCACCCAAGCTGGGCAGGAATATGGTAGGTGTGATTGTTAGGTTTTGTCCTAATTTGCTTGGACCGGTATTCTCAAGAACATAAACAAATGTTCAGGCCTTTCCCATGATGTGACTTAACGTAATGTAACAAACTCCATAATGGGATCTGCAGCCCATGGTACTTTCATTGTTCTTCTCCAGCACCACAATTCAAATGCATCTATTCTTCTTCGGTCTTCCTTATTCAGTGTCCCAATTTCACATGCATATGGGGCAATTAAAAATACCATGGCTTGAGCCACGCACCTCTTAGTTCTCAACGTAACTCCCTTACCTGTGAACACTTCAAGGGGGTCTTGCACAGCAGCTTTCCCCAGGTACCACATCTTTTGATCTCCGACTGCGGCTCCATGAGCCCTGAGTTTGGATCTAAGCATGAAAAAAAAAAAAAGTTGACAACTTCAGCCTTGTCTCCATTTGGCATGATACTGCCGCGTAGTCCCACGTACGCTAACTTTCTTATTATTTTTTTTGCACTGAGCTGTGATCCATATTGAAGGCGGCCACCCTTTGTCTTCAAGAACAAGTACTTCCAGTCCGCATCACTTTCAGCAAACAAGCTTGTGTCAGCCTCATATTGTAGGTTGTCAATGAGCCTTCCTCCAATTCTGATGCCCAATTCTTCTTCGTATAGTGCAGTTTTTGGATTATTTGCTCAGCGTGCAGATTGAATAAGCATGGTGAGAGGATATGAGTGAGGGCATATGAGGGTGGCTTACATGACATATTAAAACAGATAGCTAGGATTTAAAAGATTAAAATTTTAAAAAGACAAAAGAAATATGGAGAAAGTTAAGAAATTTAGTTACTGAACCTTTTCTCAATATTGTTATTATTTGCAGCAAATGCACCATAGTAATTTAGAATGTTAATAATAGGGAAAGTTGTGCTTGGAGTATGTGCTAACTCATTATAATACCTTCACAATTGTTCTATAAAAATAAAATGACTCCAAAAATATTTGAATGATTAAACTGTTTGCATGTGCCCTTATTAGCAAACCTCCAAAAAAGTCTCTTTCCTATGTGCCTTATTGATTCCTCCTTCTCAATGACTATACTCAGGAGTCCACAGTACACAGGCTCATAAGGGGCAGCAGTGAAACCCTGCCAAGTCTGGTGATTCATAGTCTGGCTAGCAGTATGACAAAGTTGCTCCAAGTCTTTAGAAATCAGTATTTTACTTATCTGCCCACTCTCTCCTTCATTACATTTAATTCATGGATTATGGCATTCAGTGTAGTGGAATCTTTAAAACTTTAACAACTTGTTCCACAGAAATGAGATGCCATGGGGGATGTGGCTCACATTTCTCAGACATAATGAAGAAATACAATTATTGAAAGGGAATATCAGCATCACATTGTTGACATGATTCCAAAATCTAATAACGTCTCCCTATCCCTTTCTATTTGGCCCAATCAGATCGACCCAACACGAAGCTTCACTGTAAGTAGTCTCTGGACACTGGTTGCTTAACTTCCCAGATTTTGTAAAACAGTTAAAAATGGACTTTGAAAGAAAAAAGTCAAAGCGGAAACACATCCCACCAGAATTTATATATTCTTAGGATTTTAACATTTTTTCTACTTGTAAATTTTTAAAAATTTTTCTAAAAATAGGGTAATGATGATAAAAGTTCATGAAATTCTCTAAGTAGTCACTTTGAAGACTGTTGGTGTGACCTGTTCAATATGTTGGTCTTGGAGGACAAAAAGAATAACTTAAGGCCTAAAAACTGACCTCTAGACAGTGAAGGTCATTATCAAGGCCGTAAAGCTAGAATCAGGTATTTAAAATAAATGAGAAAATGTTTTAACTGAGGTGTATGGAGCTTTAAGGTTTTCCTCTCATTCTAGGTCAACTTGTTATAAAAATAGGGGCCTGTCAATGTATTATGTTTATTGGTCAATTTATTAAATTCTCAACGATAATGCCTTGTTAGGAGTCCTGTTCCTGCTTTCTACTCTTTATTTATTTGAACCCTAGATTCGCCTGAGTTCACCTGCTTTCATTTTTCTATGACACTGAAGTGGGGTCTTTCTCGTGAGTATAGAAAGCATGTGTCCAGAGACCCTGGGGAAGAGTAACATGTCTAACAACATCTGGGACTGAGGTAGGAGCAGTCTAGGATAGGGACAGGGCTCAGCTCTACAAAACAGAGACACTAGGCTATTAAAAGAAAGGATGCTGTTTACACATAAAATGGCAAAGGAAAGCAAATGTACAAGAGATGAATGGGAATTGTAGCAACATGAAAGCTTTGAAATATCCTCAATAATTTGAAGTACGATTCTTTCTCAAGTTGATCCATTGGTACAGTAGCTTTTTGCAAATGGACTTGCTTCGTTGTTGGCAATGCCCTTCTCTCTTATCATACAACCAGAAGGAGATTACTCTTAATTTTACCAGGAAGACATAGGACACAAATTGTGAAATCCATCTTTAAAATGTCATATATATCATCCTATTTCTGCCTTTCCCTACTGACATATCAAATTTCTTATTGAAGATCCCAGAACAGCTGGAATATTAACATTTTTTAAAATCTTTTTAAGAATGTCCACATGAAAAACAAAATCTTTTTAAGGGTGCAGAGAAGTGGAGGCAGGAGAGAGGAGCTCTTCTTTTTTTCTATCTTGTGAATCAATACAACTTCAGATAACTAGGGCCTCCTATCTTGCTTGCAATGAGCCTTTCTTACCCCAGAATCTGTATTTGGAAATAATGTGACTCTTTTGTTATAAAGGCAGAGCACACGATCATCGAATTGATTTTGACTCATAAGGACCTTATAGGACAGGGTAGAACTGCCCCTGTATATTTTCCACAGCTGGATTCTTTAGGGGAGTGAAAAGCCTCAGCTTTCTCTCAAGGAGCCATTGGTAGGTCCCCATCATTTTCCCATCATTCCCACTACAACACCAGTAAGAGGTCCCCTGTCTTGAACGTCTCATATCTTTTGCAGTGCTTGCAGTGGCTCTGGGCCTGTAGGGCATGTAGCATAAATATCGAATTGGTAAGGCCATGGATAAAAAGAGAAATAAACAGGTGAGTGAGTGCAGTGAATAACAGTGGTAGACACGAACGAAAATAGCAGGAGGAAGGGCAGCAACGGAGCAGAGAATTAGGTCAGAGCAATTTCATTGGGTCAGCTCTCCCTGTTTCCCCCACAGCTCTCAGAGTGAAATTGCTTTATTATTTTAAAATAGTCCTAACCAAAAAGTGAGTGAGGGTTTCCAAAGAAAAATGAATGATTTTCTAAATGCAGGTTTCTAAATTAACAGCCTTTTATGGCCGTGAAAGTCAGAGGAGACAGATTTAAAATGGCTTTCTTTTCCCAGCATCCAAGGGAAAAAATATCATTGAACATCTTTCTTCAATCAAGTCTACATTTCCAGTAATGAGGAAATTCAAGCAATTTCATTTACTGTAAGTGTAATTTTTTTTCTTTTTGTCACTGGCTGCAAAGGAAAATATTCATCTTGCAATAAGATTCACTAACTACCAGTAATCCAAAATGCACTATTGGAATTTCATGTTTCTTTGTGCTGCTAACTACAAGGTCAGTCATTCAAAACCACCAACCGCTGATGAGGCTTTCTACTTCATTAAACAATTACCAATCACAGTGATCAGCGTATTAACCACCCTCATGCCCACCCCCAGCAGGAGACAAACAACAGAAACATGGGTGAAGGGAGACAGCGGTCGGTGTAAAATATGAAAATAGCAATAATTTATAAATTATCAAGGGTTCATGAGGGAGGGAGGAGAAAAATGAGGAGCTGATACCAAGGGCTCAAGTAGAAAGAAAATATTTTGAAAATGATGATGACAACAGATGTACAAATGTGCTTGACACAATCGATAGATGTATGGATTGTGATAAGAGCTGTAAGATCCCCCAATAAAATAATAATAATAAAAAAGAATTACAGTTCTCTTCTGTTTAAGAGAGTCACTACAGGTCAGAATCGAGCCAGTGACGGAGAGGGTTGTTTGGCTTTGTTTTTCCCACTGTGCTTATGTTCCACAAGGGACCAAAATCTGCGTGTCTACTGTTTGGTTTTCTTTCATGCCTGAAGATTCGGGGATGCACATTTAAACTAGGCATAGAATCTTGCTGGTTTGGGTGTTCTTTTAGTTTGAGACTGATTGTTCCACTTTTCAAAGCATATCTGTACGATTTGGGGCCTTTTAGAGACCCCTTTTGCTAAACAGAACCAAGATGAATAACAAATTACACGGCTTTTAATTTTTTTTTATCTGGCAAATGCCAAAACATCACATTTGTTCAGACTGCATTTTCATTCTGCCAGTGCATCGTTGAGGTAAGGTCACTGAGAAAGGGGCCCTGACACCATTATTGAGTGACAGAGGACTGCATGGAATCTAGTAATCTGTTTGTGGTGTAAATTTTTTAGCCCGTATGCGTTTGTTTACTGTATCCAGATTCTGTGTTATATTTTGCGTCTCACTGTACATTAACATAATTGTGATGCCTACTTGGTGTTTGATTTACCCCTATATCTATGTGTATATGTGTAGTTTTGTCTTTGACATCCTTGTGTGTTTCCTGAAACAATGGAAGTCTCTTACAGAATCAAAGTACAGGGAGGCCCTAACAAGGGGCTTTATTCTAACTCCCTCATAAGTTGCTTTTGATATCAGTACTCCTTTAGAAAGTTTTCATTATTATTGTTTTTATTATCTATACAACAATATATAATAGTGTTATATTATAGTACTCTTAAATAATAATAATTGAAAATTGAAAATCTGAGAATTATAACATGTCAGTTACATGCTGCAGCATTACATGTAATTTATATTACTAACAATATGCTATGCAAAAGCAAAAGAAAGCACACAAAACTATTATGACAAATGTAGTTTGGGGTAAGTCCTCTAAGTCATAAGGTAAAGCTAATACAAATTTCAAAATTGAGAAGTTTTCATCAGTGCAGTTCCATTATTCAATCTTTAACTTGCCGTGTTGTCTTAAGCTTTGAACTTCCCAAAATATCATTATGGCTATTGTTGTTCTTAAGTGCCCTACAGTGGGTCCCAAACCAGAGAGAGTCTGGACACTACAGAATGAAACCCTGCCTGGTGCAGGGCCTTTCTCACAAGCGTTCCCAGGCCGGAGCACATTGCTGCAGCCACGGTGTCAACCCATTTTGTTGGCAGCCTTCCTTTCTTTCACTGCCCCCACTTGACTTAGCATGATGCACTTCTCCAGGGTCTTGTCTCTCCTAACAACATGTCCAAAGTGTGTAAGGGGAAGTCTTT